>NC_133417.1:130507500-131216250 GCF_049350105.2 Macaca mulatta
ACATGAATGACGATGATGATGCCTTGACATAAATATAACAGAAGAACCATGTTGTAATCAAGAAGTACATATTTTTTTCAATTGATAGTTATTCCCACTGCTTATTAGCTTGATCAATTGGACAAGTGCATAGAAAAACAAGGTTTCCCATCAATACCATGTTTTTTTGCCCAATGTAAAAATCTTTAGTGTTAGGTCAGATATTCCCACTGAGTGTCCTTGAATAAAATGATTTGTTGTCCAAATGTAAGTGGAAGGTATAAAGAACAGCACAATACTCTTCAGTCATACAATTATGTATTTTACTACATTATTTAATATTTGTAATTTTACTACATTATTTAATATTTGTTTTGCTACCTCCACTATTTCTAGTAACTTAAGCTTTAATCTAATTCTTGATATAGCCATTTTGTAAATAAAAGTTGCATTCAATTTGAATAAGACTAGCAAATTGACATAAACATCAGAAATCATTTTGAAAACAAGAACCAAGTTAATTACCCAGTTTGCAAATGAGTTATTATAATTTGATGGCTTTGCTTTGGAAAGCATATATGGGATTTCAAAATAAAAGAAAGTAGACAAACTATAACCCATAAAGGAAAATAAATTATTTTAATTAAGGGAAAATGGAGTTAAAATGGGAAGTGAGAGAAATTATGTTTTTTATGAAATATTTTTAATTAGGATAAAGGGACCAGAGCTAACGTTTACTAAGGACACATTAAGTGTCAAACACTGTATTATATATTTACACACACTATAAGATTTATAGATTTCATATACAATCCCTTATATTTTAAAAACATGTTTCTTTTCTATTATTTATTAGATGGAAAGCATATTTAGCGATACTTGTCTTATCCTCAAAAATACGCAATCAAGTAAATCATTAAAAAACATAATGTGGGCCAGGTGTGGTGGCTTACGCCTGTAATCCCAGTACTTTGATAAGCAGAAGCAGGCGGATCACAAGGTCAAGAGATTGAAATCATCCTGGCCAACGTAGTGAAACCCCGTATCTACTAAAAATTCAAAAATTAGCTGGGCGTGGTGGCTTGTGCCTGTAGTCCCAGCTACTCGGGAGGCTGAAGCAGGAGAATCGCTTGAACCCAGGGGGTGGAAGTTGCAGTGAGCTGAGATTGCGCCACTGCACTCCAGCCCAGCAATAGAGCGAGATTCCATCTCAAAAACAAACAAACAAACAAACAAAAAACATAATGTGACTTTATTTATTACTCAATTCACCCAATTTATTAAGTGCCTGCACTATGCCAGTTGTCCTACTAGGCACCCAGGTACAGTAGTAGTAATTTACAGTGTGCAATTGTATATCATATTTCAAATATAAAATTATGATCTCAAACTTTTGAGATGCGCTATACCTGAAGAAATAATCTGAGATAAGTGAATGAAAAACAAAATAATTCAGATTTTCCTGGCCAAGTTATTGATCTCCAAAACTGCTCTACTTTTAAGTTACCAACAGCCTTTAAAGATTATTGTCAAAGTGTAGCTTTCCTTTTATTGAAAGAGCAGGCCAATCTTTGTGAGAAAATGATTACCTTAATTTAAGAAAAAAAAAAAAGACAGTACAGACAATGCTATTTAGGTAACACAAAGCTAGAATTGCAGTCTTAAGAAAATGTAATTAATACAAGGTCTCTAATTTATTTATTGAGCCTTTAATCTGTGGCAAGCAATTAAGGAATACTACATAATTATTCAGTGAATCTCAGGTCATGTTTAGCTCGGACATCAGGATGCTCAGAGCACGTGTTATAGGAAGGTTAAATCTGAAGACCCAGGCCATTTTTCATGGCCACGAAAAAAGAGATTGAAAAGCAGACTGCTGGAAAATGCCTTAGGAATCCAGTACTCCAATTATGCAACAGTCGTTTTGTGAATGTCTGCTCACTGCCCTTGGAATTTACTGTTTAATGCCAGCATTCTCCACAAACCTCTAGGCTCTGAGATGGTGGGGGCCTCTGTATACTTGTTCGCTATTGTATTCTTCACCACGTAATGAACACTCCACATATTTGTGGCATTAGTGTAAGATATGGTCTCTGGGTTCAAAGAGCTTATAACATATGAAAAGAGATAGATAAGCAGACTTTTTTTTTTTTAGTAAAAATGAGTGCAATCATAATGAATATAACTATACTTTACCCACCACCCAACACATCTACTGTACTCCCTACTCCTATTTTTGGTCCATAACCACATAATACTACCTAACATGCTATGTTTATCATCCATTTTACTCATCTGCTCTGTTTCTCTTTCTCTTTCTCTCTGGGTATGTGTGCATGTATATAGTATGCATATATATGTTTGTGTGTATTCATATGTGTGTGTATATGTATACACATATGTATATATATTTGTATGTATGTGTGTAGAGATGTATATACACACAAATATATATATACACACACATATACATATATATGGAAGTATCATCCAGTCCTAGAAGAATGTTTGGCAGATAGTAGGGAATGAGAACTACAGCTTGAATAAATTAACAGTAATGGTGGGTACTGAGGGACACTAGACTCTTAGAGGAGCTTTCCCAGAGCCATGGTAAGGAGGTGAAGCTTTCGAGAGAGTAAAGCTTCTGGCAGCACCTGAGAGAAGTGATACTAGAGAGGCAACAACAAATTCAGAAGGAAGCTGGATGACATCTATCCAAAAGGCAATAGCAGCAACCTTGACCTATTCAGATCGGTAACTGGGGAGGAATTCATTTTAGGGGTGGTCAATGAAAGGGTATAAATGAAAGGGTATAAATGAAAGGGTATAAATGAAAGGTTTCCTGGAAAGGCAATCAGTCAAGGGCAGAAAAGTCAGGACCCAAAATCACTGCGCTTCCTATGTGTTGCCCTTCCAGAGTTAGCATGGCAGCTTACTTCCAGAAATTGTGATAATGGAGAAGGATGAGAAGAAGGTAAGGGAATCAGCGACTCATGGATCTGGCAGCTGATGAGATCTCTGGGCACTGTACTGAATGTATAATAGATAAACTGGGTTCAGCAATATGTATTTTATTTTTACTTTTATTTTAGGTTCAAGAGTACAAGTGCAGGTTGGTTATAGAGGTAAACTGTGTGTCATAGGGGTTTGGTGTGCAGGCTAATTTGTCACCTGGTGATAAGCATAGTACTGGATAGGTAGTTTTTTTATATTCACCCTCCTCCCACCCTTTATCCTGAAGAAGGCCTTAGGATCTATTATTCCCTTCCTTGTGTCCATGTCTACTCAATGAGAACATGTGGAATTCGGCTTTCTGTTCCTGCAGTAGTTTTTTAAGAATAATGGCCTCCAGCTCCATCCATGTTGCTGCAAAGGACATGATCTTGTTCTCTTTTATGCCGGGAAGTATTCCATGGTGTGTATGTGCCGCAATTTTCTTTATCCAGTCTACCATTGATGAACATTTAGGTTAATTCCACGTCTTTGCTATTGTGAATATTGCTGCAAAAAACATTCACGTGCATGTGTTTTTATGGTGGAATGATTTATATTCCTTTGGGTATATACCCAGTAATAGGATTGTGTTCAGCAATATTTAATTGTCAGTGCATTTAAATACCAAATGCACTGAGAGAGAGAGAGAGAGAGAGAGAGAAAATCTTCATTTATAAAATTTACTTGAATAGTATATCATCATCTATACCATCTTAAATTTCATTTTTCCAATTATTTTTAAGTGATTTATCCATGTAGATCAATATAGAACTTCTTGGTTTATTTCAACAGCAATGTAGTATGCTATTGCATGTTTGCAGTATATTAATTATTAAATTGGCTCGGTGTAGTGCCTCACACCTATTATCCCAACACTTTGGGAGGCTGAGGTGGGAGGATTTCTTGAGCCCTGGAGTTAGAGACTGACCTGGGCAACATAGTGAGACACCATCTCTACAAAAATAACAAAATTAGCAGGTGCAGATGTGGTAGTGTGTAACTATAGCTCTAGCTGCCCATGAGGCTGAAACAGGAGGATTGCTTAAGCCAAGGGAGTCAAGGCTGCAGTGAGTCATGATCACAGTGTTGCATTCCAACCTGGGTGACAGAGTAAAACCTTATATTGAAAAAAAAAAAGAAGTTGCTGAAGTGGTATGGTAGGCAGAATTCTAAGATGATCCCTAAGATTCCTGGCCCCTATATACATGCCATGCATAATCCCAGATAAAGAACATAATTAATTTTATGTCTGAAATTAGATTAATTTATATGGCACAGATTAACTTTAAAAAAAGGGTTGACTGGGCACTGTGGCTCACACCTGTAATCCCAGCACTTTAGGAGGCTGAGGTGAGTGGATCATTTGAGGTCAGGAGTTTGAGACTAGTCTGGTCAACATGGTGAAAACCCATGTCTACTAAAAATACAAAAATTAGCTGGACGTGGTGGCAGGTGCCTGTAGTCCCAGCTACTTGGGAGGCTGAGGCAGGAGAATGGTTTGAACCTGGGAGGCAGAGGTTGCTGTGAGCCGAGATCGCGCCACCGCACTCCAGCCTGGGTGACAGAGCGAGACTCCATCAAAAAAAAAAAAAAAAAAAAAAAGGTGGATCAGACTTAATCACATAAACCCTTTAAATCTGGGTCTAGAGGTCAGGGATAGAGGAAGTCAGTGATTTGTAGTAGAAGAAGGATCTGATATACCACTACTGGCTTGAAAATGGAGGGGCCACATGGCAAGAAACACAGCTGAGAGTAGCCCCTGACTCACAGTCAGAGAGCAAATGGGGACTTCAGTCCTGGTGTTGCAAGGAACTGAAAGTTTTTTAACAAGAATGAACATGGAAGCAGACTGTTTTTACCCACAGCCTCCGGATGAAAATGCAGCCCAGCCCTCACCTTGGTGTCGGCCTTGGGCTACTCCAAACAGAAGGCAAGTCGTAGGGAAACAGACTTCCACAGAAATGGTGAGATAAAATAAATTGCTGTTGTTTTAAGCCACAAGGCCTGTGGTAGTTTGCTACACAGCAATAGAAAATGAATGGAAGCGGTAATGCAAAATGTTAAAATTTAATTTACTGAGAAATGGAATGATTCTTTTGCCCTTCCTTCCTTCCTTCCTTCCTTCCTTCCTTCCTTCCTTCCTTCCTTCCTTCCTTCCTTCCTCCCTCCCTCCCTCCCTCCCTCCCTCCCTCCCTCCCTTCCTCCCTCCCTCCCTCCCTCCCTTCCAGGTTGGAGTGCAGTGGTGAGATCTCAGCTCACTGCAACCTCTGCCTCCCGGGTTCAAGCCATTCTCCTGCCTCAGCCTCCAGAGTAGCTGGGACTACGGGCACACGCCACCACTCCTGGCTAATTTTTGTGTTTTTAGTAGAGACGGGTTTCACCATGTTGGCCAAGATGTTCTCGTTCTCCTGACCTTGTGATCCACCCTCCTCACCCTCCCAAAGTGCTGGGATTACAGGCGTGAGCCACCGCGCCAGGCCAAATCATTCTTTTTCTATACTTTTCTAAGTACTGAAAATATTTTAGAATTTTAAAGAAAAGGAAGTTGTAACATTGAGGGAAAATGTCTGATAACTATATTAGTAGAGGACTCAAGGGGTCCATGAGATTTGGGATGAAGAGGTACATATATCATGAAAGGTGAGGGTAGATTCCCCTCTCCCGGACTCCCTTCATTCTGCCTCCATTTCCATTAGCACTTTGACCAGGATTGTTTTCCTTGATAATTCCCCTAAGTCTAGGTCACAGTTTAGATTTTCAAGGACACAGTATATATTTTATGTGGAAAAAAAATGCAAATCTTTCTTTGGAAAAGCTAGAAAAGCAAGAGGTAATTCAACTTGGATTTTATGTGGCAAATGTCTCACTGGGGGGAAGAATCAGGAAGTATGAACATGAACAGTGAGGCTCCAGGAGAAGGAGAATGAACTGGGAGAAACAGCTTCAAAATGATAATAACAAAGGCTGACTTTGGAAGAAATAGGACGACTGGGAAATAACTTGCCATTCAAAAATAATTTTTGAGGTCTACAAATGAGGAGCTCTGAAAGGATAAACGTGGAGTGGTTTAAAACAAACAAAAAACAACTATAAAAGTTAATGATGTGAAAATGGTCATAAACAAATTGTGGGAATAATTTCAACAGAAAAACCAGGTCAACAAGAAGCTATAATTCTTGAATTAACCCTAAATGTAATTTTAAAAGGGAGTACTATGTGCTTTCTCTTCTCTCTTTCTCTCTCTCTCTCTTTTCTTTTCTTTCCTGCATGTACTATAAACTCAATTAAAGTTAATGGGAGTTATGGGCAGCATTTCTAAATCACAACCTCTTTGAGGCTAATTACTTTGAACTAAATTGTTAAACAGCAACCTTTTCCTGGTTTGGTAATAAGCAAGATAACATCCTTGCACACATTATATTAGATTTCAGGAAAACATTTATGGAGACATTTCTTCTGTAACATATTTTTTGCAACTAGTCCAAATTAAGAAAAGATGTGCATTACCCTGGATACCTAACAAATGTTTTCATTATGACAGAATTGGCAACTTCACCTTCTTAAATTTATAAAATACCTGTTCTGGGCTATCTTGCCTTTAGTGGGTAGTTACCACTTGTAAAGCCAGGAGATTTGGATTAATAATCTCCATGTGCCCAGCTACTTTTCTTGTAGAATTCTGTGACTGTAATTGCTTACCCCTTGGGTTTTTGAGAGATCTAGAAAGCACAGTCCAGGGTAACATCTACATGGAACCTAACATCACTGATAGAAAGTTATTCATTCATTATTTATTGGGCATATTGGTATCCCTGGCACCTAGGCCAGTGCCGTCTAGAGGAGAACGTCTGTGAGCATTTGCTGAATCAGTGAATCAATGGGCATCTATAAAGTGCTGGGTGCTCGACTGGATCTGGTGATAGAAGGAAGAACATTTGATATAATACTAAATTGATACACAGATACGGATACGTGAACTACCTGTGTATGGGCCCTTGTTCAGGAGTCAAGAAAGAGGCACATGCAGATTATCGTTGCTGGTGGCATTCTGTTGCATGGACATATCGGGACATGAGGGAGCAGGGAAGGTTGTCTCAGCAGTCAAGAACTTACTCTAGTCTCAGTTTTTCTAGGACTGGACTATGCAAGAAGGCTATTAAGGAACACAACAAAACCCACCAGCACTTTTTAGGATAAAATCCAAGCTCTAGAGCTCCACCTTTTCTAGGGTCACTTACTTACATTTTCCAAGGGAAAAGTGCTAGCTGGATTGGTTTATCACCATCCAACAGAGAACACAAAGTATTGAACATATTTTGTGCTAAGGAACTGCAGAGAGATTTGGGTTCTTTGTATTCTGCTTTTAAGGTGTCACCTGGTGTATTAAGCCACAGCAATACCTATCCAGCCCCCACGTAATCCAGCAATCAAACATTCAACGACAAACATACACATTTCACTCTGGCAGGAAGGTATACATACCACAACAACTTCTGCAATTGGAGGAGACATTGCCACAGTAGCCAGAGTCATCTCAGTACTCACAACCTGTGGGTTCTACTATGTTTGAAATAAACAGTATGTGTAAACCTACCAATAGTTAAACAATAACAACAACAGCAACACACAGATCATTTTAAGCAACAACTACTGGATCAACTCCTATTGTAAAGTGAAAAGAAAAAAAATAACAGAAAAAGGCATGAAAATCTCTCTTCAAAGAAGTGGTGGTAAATTCAATTTCCTGTAGAGGTCATGGAAGTAATATAAATATGTAAATCTGGACAAGTATAAGACAGTGTGATAAATACATCCGGTTTGAACAGGAGAGTATGTGTCCTAGTGAAAGAGATCCAAATTAAAATTAAAAAGTGACACCAAACACTGCGTAGGCCACCTTCTGCTGGATTCAGCCCACTGGCTGTCATTCTGAATTCATTGTACCAAATGTCCTGAAGAAATCCAGAAAAGAAAGCTAAGATACAAGGGAAGTCTATCTCACCATTCTCCAAGTGATCATATATCCAGGGGACATTTCCTCTGCAGTTCTCTTCCTTTTTTGTTCATTCCCTATTCTTGCCTTGGTCAGATTTCTAAAACCAGGAATAACCTACACTTTCGTTTCCAAGGGGTCTGTTTGTTGAGTGGGCTGTCCTGCTTGTTTAGGACTATTATAGTTTTCTTTTATCTTTAATCACTGCTCTGAAGAGTCCCAAGGGCTCTACTCTAGGATGGCAACCCTATGCCCATGATGAAGGCTCATGTTTTTGAGCCAACATGAGCCAACATCACTCTACATTTTTACTTGATTCCCAAGAGCGTTGAGTAGTAGTCTCAACTTTCAGTGTCATGAGAATATTATCATGACTTCTAGAGAAGTAAGTACCCTTCCATGACTATTAAATTCTCCAAGTGAGAACATTCAGAGTCACAGGGCAGTTAAAAATTAAAGCGAATCATAATTAGGTGCTGGAGACACTGCCTCATGGCTGCTTTTATGGAGGTAAGGGACATACCACAACCTGCTATTCAGGACTTCAGGTTTTTTAGAATAGTATTTGCAGATGATAGCATAATTGGATGTGTTTCCACAGTTTCTTTCAAAATTTTATCATAATAATTTCAAGTATATCAGTAGCAAAGTTGAAACAATGTTTATAGTTTACCTTTATCTACCCACCTCCTAGATTCTACATTTTATCTATACTTGTTTTGTCAGGTATCTATTCATCTGTCTGTCAATCCATCAATCTTATTTTTGATGCTTTTCATGAATTACAGATATCAGTATACTTTTCCCTAAGAACTTCAGTGTGCATATATTAACTAGAGTTCAATATTGTTTCGAACAATTTTGATGTAAAATTTAGATACAATGAAATGCACAAATCTTCAGTGTACATTTGCTGAGTTCTGAAAAATGAATGTATCTGTGTAACTTATACTCCATCACCACCTTAAAAAGTTCCCTCATACCTCTTTCCTGACAGTCCCCAACTCACCCCCTGGCAAAAACAAAAAACAAAACCCACTGTTTTGATTATTATTTACTATAGTTTAGTTCTGGACCATCACCTGAATGGAATCATACAGTATGTGTTCTTTTTTTGTAAGGTTTCTTTCACTGAGCCTATGTTTTTGAGACTCACCCCTGTTATTGTATGTATCAGTAGCCAGATTTTTAAATTACTGAGTAGTATTCCGTTGCATAAATACTACATTTTATCCATTCTTCTATTGATGACATTTGGGGTGTTTCCAGTTTCAGAATGTCTGTCTCATGATGATCCTACACTTTGACATCCCTCCCAACAATGTATGAGAGTTCCAGTTGCTTCACATTCTCACCAATATTTGGTGCTATCAGTAGTTTTTAAATTTTAGCCATTTTAATGAGTATATAGTGTTATTTCATGTTTTCCTTAGTAATATTTTCATGTCCCCAATGACTAATTATTTTGAATACCTTTCCTTGTGTTTACTTTCATTTTGTATATCTTCTTTGGTGAAAAATCTGTTTGAATCTTTTGTCCATTTTTTAGATGTGATGTGTATCTTATTGAGTCCTAAGGGTTTCTTTTTTTTTCCTGGAGATTGGTATTTTGTCAGATACCTGTGCTTTTAGCTGGATTGCTTTAATGGGCCATTCCGCCATATCACCAGCCTCGCCTTATGAATTTTAGGACTGTTGCTAGGATGAGTGATCTCCTTGTCATTAGCCTATGATCTCCTTTCTTTTCCTTTGTCCTCAGAAGCACACATGGAGAGCCTTGTAATTCCTTCAATTACAGCATATGATACTTAAGAGAGGGGTTTGTCCTTTCCAAGCTGCTAAATTTTATTTTACCTGAACCACCGATTTGAAAAAAAATTAAATGAAAGTTAAAATAATTTATGAAATAACGATCAACCTGTATGTTTGCTACTTTGATTGTGATACTGGCTTCATGGCTGTATGCATATGTCCAAACATATGCATCAAATTATATGCATTAAATACATGCAAGGTTTTATATATCAACTATACCCAATAAACCTGTTAAACTAAAACTGAAATCAAAACAAAATTAAAAGTACATACTAAAAAACCCTCATATATTTTATAGTTTGCAAGTTCTTTCAAATGTATTATTTCATTCAATACTCATTGATAGCCCTTTAAGTGAGGCTACTAGCTCCACTCTACAGATACATGAACTGGGACTTACTAAAGATAAGGCTCTTGCTCAAGACCATCCAGCTGGTGTAAGAAAGCCGAATTCAGTTCATCTGACTCTGCCCTTCACCAGTACCTGGCACCACAGTTAAAATGCATCCTGGAGGTCGGTGTCAGAATTAAGGCTGAAAGCTGTGAGCATTTTACTATCTTCCTTATAATGGAGACACTGAAGCTGAGCCCTGCTAGTGAGTTATTAATCTTGCATTTTCTGCTAGTTGCATCTACCCTATACCCTATTTTTATAAGTATCAGGCTTGTTTTGGGAAACTATTTGTGAAATTAATGGCAATTTGACCTATAAAAAAACATAGTGAAAGTAACCCAACTCTGGTCAAATTTGCTTTTAAATTGTAGTATTTTGAAGATTTCTACATACTGCAAAAAAAAAAAAAAAGCAGTTTGGTTTAGTTTCTCAAGGGTTTATTTTTAGAAAAAGCCTTGCAGATGATATGCAGAAGACATTTACTAAGATAAAATTATTCTCATGACATGAATCAGCTTATTGCTGTTCATCGCCTTTAAAATAATGGGTTCTTTACATTTGTTGGATTTATTTTAACATATAAAACCATTTTCAAAAGTGAATGTCAATTTGAAAAATTACTCTCTCCATGTGTTCAGTAACGGAAGGGAAGCTCACAAGTGCGCCATCAGCAAATATCCAAAGGTTTCTCTCTTTAAGCCTTCCTATTACATCTGAGCAGGTGAAAGGATTAGGTGAGTTAATTCTTGCTTCTAATTCTGTTTCCATCTGAGATTTAAATATTTACTACCGCTTAGGAATCTTGCAGTTTGGTAATCTTCAATGAATCGGTTAAGTGTTTTGACTTATCACAAAAATGCCCTACAGAACAATCTTATTTTTTGCATCTTTCCCTTCCAAGACCAGGCCCACTGTAAGTAGGTTAGTTAAACTAGATCAAATGTACATCTCAATAATTGAAACTCAGCTCCCTCTGGGGGCGGTAGAAATCCTGTTGTAAAGTCAGCACAATGACTGCAGAGAACATTCTTTTGTAATTTATTTTTATTATTTTTTTTTTCAAATAAAGTGTTTTTGTTTCCTTTGTCACTTTTCTTGACAAACACCCTGCACATAGTAGATATTCAGGAATAATCTACAAATCAAATGTAAATCTGTTCTTTCTTGGGGAATCAGAACAGCTTTTTCTCTTTGTTTTTCCTTCCCAATTCCTCTAGATATTCAGAATGTTGAATGATGGCTTTACACTGGAGTTCCAAACTGAAGTTAATGGATAGAATTAAAGGAGTCTGTGAACTTGGGAGGAAAAATGGATCTTTCCCATGAGGAATCTTTAATTAGAAATCAGCATTTCCTTCTATTGTGAATATAAGCAATGCGTCCACCTCACCTCAGCATTGTAATGCTAGCAGTATTTCTGAACTTTTACTGACAACAAAGAATCAGGGATATTTTCAAATCACATTACATTTGTGCAGATATTTTGAAATATGCATGTTTACACTATTTCAAAACTACTGGGCTCATGCCTGGATATCTTTATTTTCTGCATTCACAAGCTCATGTATTACAGTATCACATATTTGATTTTAATTACTTTAATAATCATATTTCAGTATATTCAGTTTCCTTAGTAGTCTCATGCATCTTATTTTATGATTTGAACAGAGCTGGAACTAGGGTCTTGCAAGGCACAAACTGGAGGGTGAATGTTTCCTTCAGGATCAGGTGCCAAGGGTGCAACATGAAAGAGAGAACTGGCTCTCAGGTCCCTGGAAGTGCAGGATCAATGAGGGTAGAACTAGCATTTCCACAGATCCAAGAGTGATTTCTTAAATCAATATCTTCTTTTCCTCACCCTACTCCAGGCTCTGTCTTTCAAAATACTATCCTGAGTGTGATTCCCTTTTCAGTTGTAATTATTGAACATGTCCTCATCCCTCAGGGAAGTCTGGCATACCCATGAAGTGTGCCTGGGAGGCATGAAGAAAAGGAATCCAGAGAAGGGTGGTTTTCCCCACATTCCAGTTTCTCTTCTTTCCTTGGAAGACAGAGCAACAGCCCATTGAAGGCGCTGTGGCCAAGAGTTCTGGGACATGGCATGACTGACTGTAAAGGAAAGGGAGATACTAAGCACTGACATAAGTGAGGTGGTCACTGAGATAATGACACAAACTTGAAAAAAAAAAACCTCTCATAAGGGATGCAAGATGGACCCAACACTTTCTGAATATCTATTGAAAGTAGCTGTGTCCTACCCTGATGCTCAGAGTCTGTGACTATGTCCCTGGGAGATTTCTTAGATGGGCTTAATCCTTAAGGAGCTATGAGAATCCTGTAAAAAAAGCAACTTTCTCAGGCTAGTAGCGTAAAAGGAAGTTAGAGTAATTTAAAGCATAATACGTTTTTGAAGAACTTCTGTTGACTTGGAGATGGAGGATAGACAAAAAATATGGGTCTTTCTAGGTAAGAGAAAACCCCAATTGGCAGCCTTCAAGGAAACACAGCCTCAGTTCTACGATGGCAAGGAACTAAATTCTCCCACATGGGAAAGGGCGTTGAAGCAGATTTTTCCTCACAACATCCAAATGAGGACTCAGCTCTGCCGATACCTTGATTTCAACCCTGTGATACCATAAGCAAAAAACCCAGGCACACTATGTCAGACTTCTGACCTACAGAACTGTGAGCTGATAAAAGGGTGCTGGTTTAAGCTGCTAGATTTATGGTAACTTGTTACACAATAATATAAACTAACACAGGAACTGACCACTGGAAAATGGAGTGGGATAAGATACATTTGGTTGCCTAATGGTACAATGAAGTAAAACTCTCTGCTAGGCCAAAGTGCTGTGCACAGACTTTCTCGAAACCTGTGTTCCCATCTCTGTCCTTTTTCAAACTTCTCCTTACATAATTGCTGTTGAATATCTGTGAATTGAGTAGTATGCAAATAGAAAGCTAATTCCAAAGCCAGCAATCTTTCATTAGTGTGTTAGGCCATTCTTGCATTGCTATAGAGAAAACCTAAGACTGGGTAATTTATAAAGAAATGAAGTTAATTTGGTTCATGGTTCTGCAGACTGTACAGGAAGCATAGCACTGAAATATGCTTCCGAGGAGGCCTCTGAAAGTGTAGAATCATGGTGGAAGGTGAAGTGGGAACTTGCACATCACATGGCAAGAGCAGGAACAAGACAGAGAGAGTTGTGGGGTGGGAAAATTGAAAAATTTCTTGAAACAAATGATAATGGAAACACAACATGCCAAAACCTACGGGATACAGCAAAAGCAGTGCTAAGAGGGAAACTTATAGCTGTAAGTGCCTACATCAAAAAAGAGGAAAAAGTTCAAATAAACAATCTAATGATGCATCTTAAAGAACTAGAAAAGCAAGAGCAAATAAAACTCAAAATTAGTAGAAGAAAAGAAATAATAAACACCAGGCAGAAATAAATGAAATTTAAAAAATACAAAAGATCAAAGAAACACAGAGTTAGTTTCTTGAAAAGTTAAATAAAATTGACAAACATTTATCAAGACTAAGAAAAAAGGAGAGAAGATAAAAATAAATGAAATCAGAAATGAAAAAGGATACAACTGATACCACAGAATTTCAAAGGATCATTAGTGTCTAATGTGAGCTACTATATGGTAATAAACTGGAAAATCTAGAAGAAATGGAAAAATTCCTACACACATACAACCTACCAAGATTGAACCAGGAAGAAATCCAAAACCTGAACAAACCAATAACAAGTAATGAGATTGAAGCCATAGTAAAAAGTTTCCCAGCAAATATAAGCCAAGGACCTCATGATTTGTTTTTTCTCTGTTTTAATATGCCTTCCTTTGTGAGAGTTACAACTTTTCAAGATAAATTAAGGCACCTTGAGAAATCGTAAAGGGTAAGAACTGTATTATATACATCTTTAGGTTTAAAAAATTCAATCTAGTCTTTGGAGCACAGTAGGCTCTCAAACATTGAATTAAAGTAGGAACACTACAAAGATCAGAATTTATGGTGATCAGTTTTATTTTTGAAAAGATTATTTACCATGTAAATGTCATGGTATCTGAAATGTGTTCATTACACATACCCAAGAGATCCCAAATGCCAGTATGGAAAATAGCAGACCAAAGAAACATAAAATAATTCAGGAGCAAAAAAATTGACAGGCAGGAATGCTGCATAGTGTAGCATTAAGAATATGATATTTAAATTCAAAACTGACTTGGGTTTCATCTCATCTCAGCTATGTAAGAAGTCTGAGACCTTGGAGAAATTATTTAACCACTCTGAATTATGGTTTCCCCATCTATAAATGAGAGGTCATTAAAACAGTTCTCCCAAATGGTTGATGTGAATATCAAATGAGATCATTTCTATAAAACCCTTAATATAGTATTTGACTCATTGTAATCATAAAATTAACATAAGTTATGGTGAACTATAAAAATTGAGCACTTTTTTTTTAGAAACTGATATTTTCAGGGAAAATGAAACTGAATCCAAGGTAAATGTTATTAGAATATTGATTTTTTTTTTCTCACTGATGGCATTACATTTTTTTGGAAAGAAAAATATGCTGGATTTTAACAGTCCCAAATTACATATGATATACGTATCTCATGTTATTTGTTGAATTAATGATTTTGAGTCTATGATGTAGTTTTGTTTTGCTTTTCTCCATTGCTGGATTTCAGCTGTTACATTTGTTATCAGAGTCATAAGAGCCATGTTAGTTTAGTTGATAAAAATGTTTTGCTTTACAGAAATATTCTTGAAATCAACAGGCCTATGCCATTCTTATTGCAGTGGAACTTAGTCTGATACAAAATGTAAAGAGATGGAAAAACATTCTCTATTGTTGTTTTGAAAACAAGAAAATAACAAGTAAAACATACCAGTGATGGCATTTACGTACTTCTGAACTCATCAGTGAAATTAGTGGAAGAGTAATGTTGTTGGTCACAATAGTTAGAAGTCTGACACTAACATTGTATACTAGAACTAGACTTTTTCTGTAGCCTTATAACCTGTGTGTTTCTGAAACAATTCAGAAAATGCAAATGAATAATTTTTAAAGTAGACATATTTGCATTAATACACTAAGATTTCACATATAAATGTATTTAATTTAAACAGACTCCTCAAAGACCAAGTGAATGGAACTTTGATCATAAATGTTTTTTAGCTGTTCTTTATTCAATTCATTCAATTCTTAGTTGATTGTATTTTTTCCCTGTTAAACTTTAAGCAGTCTTTACTAAAAAGTCATAAAACTTCTTATGGTACAAAAAAAAAAATCCCAGGGACAAGTGTGGATATACTTAATTGCCATATATCAACATTCTCCAACTAGAGAATAATTTCCTATCATATATATATAAAAAAGTAAATTGATATTAAGCTACAAATATTTTGTGAATAAAGGTTTAAATCAACAGGGATAATGTAATATTCAGAAACTCATGTTGTCCACCAGGAATTAACATTTTCAAATAAAAATACTCAAAAAAAAAAAAAAAAGAAAAGCCAGAGGCCTGGTTTATCATTTTTCTTTTTTAACCAGTACTTCTGGAAACGGATAGCTTAACCTCAATGGGCCTCAGTTTCTTTATTTGTAGAATGAATCAGTTTGACCGAATAACTGTATGGATTATTAAAACACAATAATTATTAAAGTTGAGAGTATTGTCTTATTTACCAAGATATATTACATATAGATGGATCTTTGCGAGGAAAATGTATTACTCCATTTTCATACCGTGATAAAGAACTGCCGAGACTCGGTAATTTATAAAGAAAAGAGGTTTAATTGACTCACAGTTCAGCATGGCTGGGGAGGCCTCAGGAAACTTACAAGCATGGCAGAAGGCGAAGAGGAAGCAAGGCATCTTTTTCACAAGATGGCAGCAAGAAGTGCCTAGCGAAGGGAGAAGAGGCCCTTATAAAACCATCAGATCTTGTGAGAAACTCACTCACTCCCTATCATGAGAACAGCATGGGGGAACCAACCCCATGATTCAATTACCTCTACCTTGGCTCTCCATTGACACGTGGGGATTATGGGGATTACAATTCAAGATGAGATTTGAGTGGGGACACAAAGCCTGACCATATCAGAAAATAAATACTTTGGAGTTGCACACAGACAAGAACAAATGTTGCTAGGACTTTCTATAGAAAACTAAGGGCATTCACATTTAACATCAGGTAATTATTATCTTTTATTATCATAAATAATTTATGTGTTCTTGGGTTATAAACATCTTTAACTCTAATAATTTTCCTTTCCATCTAAAATGAGTCAAATATGATCTTAACAAAGAGTACATATATTTAATTAAATCAGGACTGTATCTTGTAAGTAAATGAAGTGAAACAAAAATTGATTTAAACAATGAAGTGGAGTTATTGGATGATGACATTGAAAAAACGTAACAGCCTCAATCTAGTTAAGACTCCACGTCCATTCATCTGCCATTCTGGCATTCTTCTCTCTGTTGGCTTAGTTCTCAGGCTGCTTTACCGTGCAACTGTCAGACAGGTGCAAGCAGCAACTATAGCTATGGCTTCCTCATTTTCACCCATGTGGAGAGGGCATTGTTTCACCAGAAAAATCAAACAAATGCCTGTGATTCCCCTTGATTGAGGGACTTCCAGTTCAGACCCTGTGAGCATAGAAAATGCCATATACCAATTGGGAAAGGTCCATTATCTGGTCCAGTATCCACGGCAGTATCCATGGTAAGGATTGTACAATTAGGATTCATCCAGTGCTGCACAGTGATGGATGAAAAATTATCCAAGGAAAATTCTAGTTTCTGTTAGGAAGAGAGAAGAGAGAGTACTTTTAGATTATGCAACCAACCAATGTCAAATGTATGAGTATATATTCAAATGTATTCAATGTTTACAGTGAGAATATTACAGGCACCAGTTATCTTATGCTTTCTTATATTATTTGGAACTCCAAATATGAAAAATAAGATCTAAGTTAAAATATTGGTGAATATCTCCTAGTGGAAAATGGATTTAAGTATAAGAACAATGGACAAAATGTAAGTGAAAAGCATGACATTTTAAAATTGTACATGAAAATATCCATAAAAATTAAAAGAAAAATATGTTAGGAAAAATAGTTGATAGAACAACAATGAAGAATTAATATCCTTCAAGATTAAAATATTTCTTCACAACAACGAAGGCAACAATCCACCTTGTAGCAGACACCGTAGATGACTTACCTACTCTTCTTGGCTCATAATATTGGCAGGAAGCCAGTACTCACTTCTCCTCACCCCAGTGGCCTGTGGCAGGCTGAAAGTGCTAAAGAGTTAATGCCCAATCCCCTAAGAGTCCCTAGAAGTAGACGGACAGGAGCTGTTGTGGAAATACCCCAGCTTTCTAGTCCATGGATGGGATGATTTTGCATGGAAACCCACTAAAACACAGAGCCTTTATCAGCCCCTTCTCTTCTCTGATTTCTCTTCTCTGTGATCAGGGTTTTCCAAGATTACCAACTCAACCCACTACTTTCACTCAAATACCACTTTCAGGGAAAGTTCCTATAAGAACCCAGACACTTCCACAACAATATTTTTAAGTTTTCAAAATTGCTAAAAGAGTAGATTTGAGATGTTTTTATCATAAAAAAGACAAGCATTAAGGTCATGGATTTGTTAATTCACCTGATGAAACCATTCCATATAGTAAACATACCAAAACATCACATCGTACCCTATAAATACATACAATTTTGTCAATTAAAAATAAAATATATAAAAAGTGAGTAAACAAACCACTACAGAAAAATCATGAATATTTATTCACAGAAAACCCACAGAATAAAAGTGAAAAAAAAACTTTTGCTTTGTAGTTATTAAACAAATAGGGAGATCCTATTTTTATTTTGTCAAGATTGTCCAAAATTAAGAGACAAAACTCAGTGTTATAAAGGGTGTATTCAGGAAATCTTCCCATAATGTGAAGGTGATTTAGCAAAAATACTTACAAACATATTTTAAAAACATTTATGTTTTTCAACTCAGTATGTCCACTTTTAATAATTATTTATAGATCTATTAGAAATTATATCTAATTAGAAAATACTGGCTGAGTGTGGTGACTTGCGCTTGTAATCACAGCACTTTGGGAGGCCAAGGTGGGCGGATCACCTGAGGTCAGGAGTTCAAAACTAGCCTGACCAACATGTAGAAACCTCGTCTCTACTAAAAATACAAAATTAGCCGGGCATGTTGGCACATGCTTATAGTCTCAGCTATTTGGGAGGCTGAGGCAGGAGAATCACTTGAACCCAGGAGGCGGAGGTTGCAGTGAGCTGAGATCATGCCATTGCACTCCAGCCTGGGTGAAACTCCATCTCAAAAAAAAAAAAAAAAAAAAAGAAAATTCTTTGATTTATTGATTTTGTATTATTTGTATTAAAAATAAAATTAGAAATGAGAAAAACCTACATTCAAGCTCTCAGAATATTAGTTGCTGTAAGGGAAACTGGGAAGAGTGGAGGAGGCAAAGTTTACAAGAGAATAGACAAAATTTTTGTGAATTCCTTTACCTTTCTCTTTCATTTATTCATCTTGGCTCTGATGTTACACTGCCCTCAAGACTCTGGCTCTGATGCTCACCATTGCTTAAATCTTGGAAGCACCTTCTCTTGGACTGTTTCCAGATCTTCACTTGTCCTGAGCTATATATTGCATTTCTAGTGTTAGTCTGGCATTGGCCTACCTGTTCTTTCCCTGGTGCCTGACTTGGATCTCATCCAGTTTTCAATGTCATTCCTCCCATGATTCAATAGTGACTCATTCCATTTTTTAGCACATTATCACCTGGACTATTGTGCCATTTGATAGAATGCACTGCTATGCTCCATGTTTGAATAGCATGAACTGATTTTGCTATTTTACAATTAATGCCATAAGTGATGGTGGGAAGGGATGTGCAGTGATGATAGTTAATTAAAAGGACTTCATGCACATATTTTCCAGAATGTAAGAAGTAGATTTTCTTGAAAACACTGGATATTGGCTTCACATTTCTGCAGAAATTCATTCTAAAAAATGAAAATCACCCATAAATGGTAGGGGCCCAAATTGACTACCAGGGCAGATTGATCCTTTCCATTCATTAGCTGCTATTCATATTGTCTGGATTCAATGATATCATATGTATGAAAGTGTTTGCAAACTTTGGATTAAAACATCATTGGATGTTTTATTATTATGTTTTGTATGTTATGGATTCCAGCATTGTGATTCCATTTTCCAGCTAGAGACTGAACAACTTTTCAAAAAGCTGAACAAAGTGCAGAATTTTCATTTATTTTTATTCAAATTATTATGAATGTATTTGATATTATTATTGGTCTTTTGCATGAAATAAACTAATATCATTTGGTAAACATTTTTGTTTTATCTGGTAAATTAAAATATACAAAAAAACACAATTTTTCATTTTTAAAACTGGGGAATCATTAAAAATCACCAATGATATGTATAGTTAATTGAAATGCTGGGCTAAAACAATATTATTAATAAATAACTCAATGACACATGGTTAAAATGAACTCATATGCAGACTGTAATTATAAGGCATAATTAATCACATGCAGAGGTTATCTCCACAGTAAAGTAAATAAGTGTCTCATTCAGAGCTGATTTTTTAAAATACTATCTGGAAAGCCAATAAATATTCATTATTCATATTAAACACAAAATTCTGCCAGTGGAAGATTACCCCTTTCAAGGTCACTTGTTTTGAAGAGCACAAAGATGAGGCAGCAAAGATATACTTATTCAGGCCTTTGTTAGCCAAGGTTTTTGACCTCTGGCAAATTCCTGACTTTGCTTTGTGCCATTTGGAAAGTAGAATTTTGTATTCACTGACTCCTTTTGCTTTATAAACATACTGTAAACATAAAGTGCAAATAGCTCAATGAAAATACCTGGGAAACATAAAAATCTCTGTAAGTATTAGCTATGCATGTTTTATTATTTCTAGCAGTTTTCAAATATTTTATTTGGTGTGTAACATTACAGACTTCTCAAGTATTTTCACCCTATGAAAGCCACGCAAATCATAAGGTCTTTGATATGGTTAGGCTTTGTGTCCCCACCCAAATCTCATCTTGAATTATAATCCCCATAATCCTGATGTGTCAAGGGAGAGACCAGGTGGAGGTCATTGAATCACGAGGGCGTTTTCTCCCATGCTGTTCTCGTGATAGTGAGTGAGTTCTCCTAAGAGGTGATGGTTTTATAAGGGGCTCTTCCCCCTTTGCTGGGCTCTTCTCCTTCCTGCCACCTTATGAAGAAGGTGCCTTGCTTCCTTTCACCTTTTGCTGTGATTGTAAGCTTCCTGATGCCTCCTCAGTCATGCTGAGCTGTGAGTCAATTGAAACTCTTTCCTTTATAAATTACCCAGTGTCAGGTAGTATCTTTATAGCAGTGTGAAAATGCGCTAATACAGTCCTATCACAGCTTAATGGAAGATACCTAAATCTGCATACACTTAACTTCATATATATGTGTATATATTCATGAATATGTATATATTTTATATACATATATATTTTAGAGTTGTGCTCTGTCACCCAGGCTAGAATGTAGTGGCATGATCATAGCTCAGTGTCACCCTGAACTCCTGGACCGAAGGGATTCTCCCATCTCAGCCTCTCAAGTAGCTTGTACCATAGGCACATGCCACTATGCCTGGTTGATGTTTTATGTATTAATTTTTAGTGTAGAGATGGGGTCCTGCTAGCTTATCCAGGCTGGTCTTGAACTCCTAGTCTCAAGTGATCCTTCCACCCAGCATCCTAAAGCACTGATACTACAAGTCTGAGTTTCATATATTGAGACAAATAGTTATTAGGCACACTGAGATTTTTGAAGGTCAGCACGACCCACTTGTATAGTGAAATCACCTAAAGTTTTGTCTCACAAATTCATCACTAAGCCAAAGAGATCATTAAATATATTTGAACCAAGAAGTTCAATACACTTTACCATATAATTTATGTAGTATTAAATATGACAGATGATTTTATATAGAATGAAAAATAAATTTCATTTTTAAATGCTGGCAGTAAATTCAAATACCTATTTAATTTCACAATGCATTTATGTCATCTTTTCCCTTCCTACAAATAGGTATGTAATGCTCTTTGAGATTGATACGTACATTTCTGTCACCAAGATGCAAGTCTAAGGTTGGAGCCCAACTCTCTGGCATTTATTTGAACAGAACTTGAGCAGCAGCTCTGACCTGATTATCAGCTGTGGTTACTTCTGTAAATCATGGTTTGGCAACAACTCTCTACCTTCTTGCTGATGCCGGAACATCTTGGCAGATGGCCAATTGATTAAGCACCAGTGAATCCCTGGGGTGTGGGGCTACCATGGAAAAACCCATCATTTCAAAACCTAGAACTGTGAAAATTTTTATCTTCCTATGTTAAGAGCTTAAGAAAAATTTGAGGTATTTTTTTAAAGTTCCCATACTTAATATCCTGAGGATCATACAGTCCTCAGGTCTTTATTTGTTAATATCATTCATTGTATGTAAAATATTCGAACAGAAAAGATTCCCTTGTGAAAAAAAATGTTCTGAGTTAAACACACACACACACACACACACACACACACACACACACACATACACACACACATACACACACACACATACATACACACAGTGTACCTATCATTTGCTGGTGATTTTCATGGTTGGTTTGTTTATTTTTTTTACTGAATCTTTTTTTTTTTAAACAGAATTATTAGAGTCTGGGATATATATGTTAAAGTCTGTCAGTCTTATCTTTTTTTCCAATCGCTGTTGACATGGATTGTAAAATAGTGCAATTGGCATATTATTTTAAAACATGGACCCTGGTAGTGCATGCTAGCAAATGGAGCAATAGTTTGGGTGACAGTATGTTACAGGTTGGAAGTGGTTAACATTGAGTTATGGGAGAAGATATATTAAAAACTGAAAGAGATCCAAGTCAGGCACCCAGGAAAAAATAGGTAGGCCAATGCCAGTAATACAATTTTATAACATAGGAAGGGTCAAGGTCCAGAATCAGGCCAGCAGAAGACACCAACATTTAAGCAAGGGCATGTATCAGAGCCAGGAGCTTAAGGGCAGTGTAACATTAGACCAAGACGAAAGGAGACAAATAAGGGAATCCAAGGAAATTTTGTCTATTCCTTCATTAACCCCACCTCTCCACATTTACTAGTTTCCTCTAATATAACTAACACTCTGAGAGTTTGCACTTAGGGTTCCTTAGTCTCTGATTTTATACTTAGCATAAAGTATGCTATGCATCAAAGCACATTTAATTTAATGTAATTTAGTGAATAAATGAATAAAGAAGTAATAAAAGTGGACCCAATGAGCAAAAGAGTGTAAACATTTTGGAAAGATATATTTTGCTAAATTCCCTTTTTACATGTTTTTAATCTATTTGTTTTCTCATCAGCAGAGTATACAAGGATTCCCTGAATAGTGCTTCCGTAACACTGAGGATTAGTTTTAAATCTTGGACAATCTGATAAATTAAAAAAATTAGTTATTCCTTTAATGTTCATTTCCTTGAAACCTGCGAGGCAAAATAAATTTACCTTTGACAATTTTTCTTCTTTTATGATTTGTCTTTGCACAACCCACCTTTTTTGTGAATGTCTGTCTTGGGTTCACCTGAAGCTGTTATGAAAATAAGCAGTTAATTTGGTTGCTAATCCTGAGAAACACCGGTAGGAGAATGGGGAAATGAAACAGGGACAGAAGAAATCCCCTAAGTGTGCGTTTTGAGCAGATTGTCAACACAGACAGGTGAACTTTAATCCCATTACAGAACTGAGAAATTCAGAGTTATCCCATCCGCAGGACTAGAGAGCTGGGCTCATTACTTACTCTTGTTATTCCTTGGCTGGGGGTTGCAAGAAGAGGTGACTTTTACCAGATGAAACAGAGAAAGCCCTTGGGCAAAGACATGCAGGTGCTGGCCTTTGGAATTGTTAAAATTTCACTGAAATGGTTTTGGTTGAGAGGACAAGGTAAAATACTGAGGTGTCTATTACAAGACAATTTAGTTTTTCTCTCATCAATGAGTGAAATCATTTTAACTTCAAGTTTATTTACTTTCCTTATTTTTCCTACCAATGAACTTTTTAGTTTGTACCTGATTGTTCCTTTTTATAAAACTATCTATCTATCTATCTATCTATCTATCTATCTATCTATCTATCCATCTATCTATAGATAGTTAGATAGATAGATAGATACATCTGTATCTATGTATCTAACAGCTCCTTCCATTTTGGAACTTGAGGCATGAAGAAAAATGTAGGCAATGATGGAAAACAATTGGAAAAAAGTTATTATGGAAGAAGGCATTCTATCATTTATATAAACATTTTAAAAATATATAGGTTAAAAATTATCTCAAAACAATATAGAAGAAATATATTATTATAAAATATAAATATATATATAACTATATTACTATAAAATGTTTTGTCTTAGTTGTCTATTTTGAAAATAAAAGATAACCATACCTCTACCATATCAATTGTAGGTAAAACTAAATATTTAAAAAACTAACTTAAGACATAAATATTCAACAGGTCTTTTCAAGAAGGAAGTTGTTAAAAGAAAATGTAATGAACAAAATATGAGAAAAAATGAATGCATTATTTTAAAATGTTACATTAAAATTTATAAAGAAATTAACAGGCCAGGCCTGGTGGCTCATGCCTGTAATCCTAGCATTTGGGAGGCCGAGGCAGGAGGATCACTTGAGCTCAGGAGTTCAAAATCAGCCTAGGCAACATAGTGAGACCTCATCTATATAGATAGATAGATAGATAGATAGATCGATCGATCAATCGATCGATCTTCCTTTATGACATCAGTAAAGCTTTTCTTCTGTAGTGTCTCTCTAGGCTTTTTCATATCATATTTTCATAAATGGAATCTTTTGGGGCTTAAGGAGAGAGGTAAAATGTTCTGTGAGATGCCTTGGGAAAAGACAGGGTGAAGGAGGGCCTGGTGTTTCTCTTGGATAATGATCCATGGTGTTCTGAAGAGGAGTGGTGAAAACAGAAATGGAAGCAGCTGTTGCCTTGGGTAATTCTGAGACAACGACCCGCAGCTGGGTATGTTTTTGTTCTAGTGACAGCATGCAATGGAGAGAGAGTGGGGAGGGTCTGTGCAACCCCAACCCTGGCTGATCTCTCTGCATCGCGGGCTCCTGGGAGTTAACATGGAGAAGGTCTCTTGCCCTGAGGGACAGAGTTTGTAGACAGGAAATAAGTCATGATGTGGAGTGGTGCCTTCAAGCGGCTACAAGAGGGGTGGCAGTAGTCTCGGATGCAGAAGTTAAGAGAAAGTACTAAATCAACAAGGTTCGAAGGTTAAGAGCAGTTATTATTAGCTGGGGAGGTTCTGTACTATAACATGAACAATTATTTTTTACTGAGTGTTGGAAGAACAGTATTTACCATGTCCTTAAAGGGTGCTTATTCCAAAACAGCTTATGAACCTTTAATCTAAGGGCAGCTCTCTGAGTAGATATAATAAGATAATGGCCTTCATGCTGTCATTTGAGGGGTATTTTAATTTTTAATTTTTTTATTTTTTAGAGATTGGAGTCTCACTGTGTTGCCCGGGCTGGCCTCCAACTCCTGGGTTCAAGCAATCCTCCCACCTGAGCCTCCCAAGTGGCTGAGATTACAGGCATGTGTCATGCACCTGGCTTGAGGAGTATTTTAAAATTTTCTGCCAGTGCCAATAGAAGTTGTCTACTTTCCTCTTCCCTGCTCAGAAATTTCCTGTCATTCTACTTATAGAAAAGAAGCAGGAGAAGAACAATCACAATCAAGTTAGCAGCATCACAATCAAATAAAAATTAAAGCCAGTTAATAAAAATTAATGTAAGCTGATGAATGAATATCTTCCAAAGAGAAGGAAATTCAGTGGGATGCAGTACAATGCAGCAAATATATCTTGAATGCCTGTTGGATATTAAGCACTCATCTAGGAATGGTCTGATTTTTTTTTTTTACTCTCTTTGAAAAAAGAAATAAGCATTTTTCCTTTCATCATGGGTCATCACAGGTAATGCAAAACCAATTTCTCTGTGCAATATCCCTTAGCAACTCCCTAGCAACATTCAAATGAGCAAGCTTTTACCAATGGGTTTCACAGGACAACAGAAAAAGTAGGGTTTTTTTTGCCACTAAATATTTAATTTTAAATGTTTTACAAGAGAAATAATGTTTCATATGAAGGTTTAAATGGTTCATTATCAAGTGCTCCTTTCCATATTAACATCTAGCATAATATTGTGAACAATAAAAATCTGTTGAATTGAATCTTATTAAATATAGTAAGTCTGGGAACATCTGGAAGAAACATTAATCTTTTTCTCTTGAGGTTCATGATGTCATTTTCTCTCCTTTTCCTCATAGATGACACTTACCTAATTTCTAATTGTTCCATCTAATTAATTGGAGATTTGAGTGCCTGAATAGATTCTTGCCCTCTACCTAGGAAAATTTAATATTCATGTTTATAAATCATCTACTACAATAGCTTGGAACTCCATTTACATGGTTTTCTCTCTGTGCTTCAGCTTCAGGCTTTAAAAATTAACTAACAAACTAACTAATTAACTAATCTAACAAAATAAAAACATCCTGAAACTTTTCCTCATTTTCTATGTCACTCATATTAACTCTTCACATTTTAGACTCTGACGATGGCCTCCCTTCTAAAATTACTAATGCCCATGTTATGGATTGAATGTCTATATCCCTCCGCAAATTCATGTTAAGATCCTAACCCTCAATGTGATGGTGTTAAGAGATAAGGCCTCCTAACTAAGGTGGAGGCCTCATGGATGAGATTTGTGCCCTTATAGAAAAGAGACCTCAGAGAGCTCTTTCGTTCTCTTTCTACCATGCAAAGATACGAGAAGTTGGCAGTGCAGAAGAGGGCCCACACCAGAACCTGACCATACCGGCACCCTGGGGATCTTGGACTTCTAGGTGACAGAGCCATGAGTAATATATTTCTGTTGTTTATAAGGCCTCTAGTCTAGCACCCTGCACTGACTAAGACAGCTCCTCTTCTATCTTTTAATCCAGTGGTGTGACAGTAGACTGGCTCTTTAAAAAGAATGAGGCCCCAGTTTGTGGTGCTTGCTGATTTCCAAGGCATAAATATTCCCAACAACACTTTTTTCCAATCTACCAACATGAGGTCATTTAAACAGTTGAAAAGAGAGGTGCACAATCAACTCTTGCTAGTTTCCTAGGCTACAGCCTTCCTCTCTACTCCTCTCTCCATTTTCTCTGTCTGAAAGTGCCTGTTTATGGCTTCCCTCTTCTATCTTCCTGTCTGGAACTCTGGTGTGAGGATATGACTTTACTCCCGTAGAATCTCTATCACCAACCTTCGATCCTTTCCATCTAATAACACCTCATTCTGGTATCAATACAACAATCTACCCTTTCACTCAAATTGGATTTCTGGGAGCGCTGTGGACCAGGACTCAGCTGGGAAGATTGGAAATTGATAGCTTCTGCTTGCCATTGGGCCCTCAATGCTACTGATCCAAGCAGGGTTTACTCTATTGATTCTTCATTTATTGAGCACTGAAAACCTCATTTCCTCTCCTCAGACCACTATCCTGTCCCTCTACCACCACGCATGCTGAAAACCTTGGCATTAGTACTGGCAAGAAAATGGAGATCTTTGGGAAGTAAATCAACCAATCTCATGACCTGACCTCCCTCAAATTTCTTCTTCACATACCTTTGTCTACTCGTAACCTCCAATTGCGGAAGGTATTTTTCATCCTGAATGAAGCCAATTCCTTCACCCCTGCTCATCTCCCCAGCACACACATCTCTCTGGGAACCTCCTTCATCAGTGGACTCCTCTCCATAGCCATAACTGTTCCCTCCGGATTAAATCTCTTCCTTCAGTCCTTAAATATTCTCTGGCCACTTTAGCTTCAAAAAATTGCAACCTCTTTTAAGGTGACATCTTCCTTTGCTATTGTCACATCTTTCTTTCATTTAAGATCCCAGGTAGAGCCACCTACTCATGGCAGAGCCTTTTCCTTTCTGGTTTATTTGACTTTCTTCTATTCTTAATTTTTCATTTGCTCCTCACATTTACTCATAACCCTTCATACACGCACACTCACACACACCCCTCACTCATACCCATTAACCTACCACCCACACTCACATTAATTACACTTGCTTAACCACCAATAATGTCCCATGTTCAACATTCATAGTGCTTATCTAATCTGTATCTCTCTGTCAAATATAATCATTTATTCCTGGCTTCATGAAGTGCCCAACTTCTACGATGTCTATGAAATGTTACATCTTTTTACCTCTTTTCCCCCTTCCGTGGTCCTTTTCCTCTATATATTTATCTAGTTTGAAATAAGTGATCACATTGGCAAATGCCTGTGGCTTTATTATAATACTTTTCTGAGCAGCATGATTCATTTATATGGTTTTAACTAGCTGTTTTTAATCAGAGTGAACCCCAAATATACATTTCCACCCCTTATCTTTTCTGCCTTCTACCTAAATTCTACATGAGAATCTCTACCGTAAAGGAAAAACACAACACTGAACTCATCTTTGGTCTTCCTAGACTTTCTTGCCTTTCTGTATTTGCTGCCTCACTGGAGGGAACTACTGTTCGACCAGGGAAAGAGATTTGAAGTTGCCTTTGAGTCCTTTCTCTCCCCTTAATATTCCCATGCCCAGTCAATCAGCAACCTTTAGATATTTGTGGAGTCTAAACACTTCCCCCCCTTATTTAGACCTGCATCATTTTCACCAGAATTACTGCAAAGATTCCTCACTCTTTCTGTTTCCCCCTCAAATCCTGCCTCCACACTGTCTCCAGGGTGTTCTAGCTGACTCTGCATGGCCTACATGGTGAAGCTCAAGCTTTGATCAGATCAAGAGGGTTCCCCCTGGGAGCAGTGGCTCACACCTGTAATCCCAGCACTTTGGGAGGCCAAGGTGGGCAGATCACCTGAAGTCAGGGGTTCGAGACTAGCCTGGCCAACATGGTGAAATCCTATCTGTACTAAAAATAGAAAATTTAGCGGGGCGTGGTGGCTGGCATCTGTAAGCCACTACTCGGGAGGCTGAGGCAGGAAAATCGCTTGAACCTGGAAGGCGAAATTTGCAGTGAGCCAGGACTGCACCACTGCACCCCAACCTGGGCAACAAGAACAACACACTGTCTCAATAAATAAATAAATAAATAAATATAAAATAAAAAAAAAATAATAAAGAAAGAAAAATAAAAATACAAAAATAGAGGGGCTTCCCCTGACCTGGTTTCATTTCCCCACCACCCCTTATGTCAAATGCAGTGTGCCAGTGACCCTGAACTTCACACCAGCCCTGGTTCACACCATGCTTATTCTCACCTCTCTATATTTGTGCAAACTGTTCCCTCTGCCTGGACTCTCTTACCCTTTGTTCATTTCGTTAGCTTTCCCATACCAAAATTTAGACAAAAGCCTCTCCAGAAAGCTCACCTGGATACTCCCATTCCCTGTGGGTATGCTGGGCCTCCTTTGTCCCGGGAGCATGTGTCTATTACACCACTCATTGGTCAGTTTTAAATTCCTTCAACTATCTGCCTTAAGAATCAAGCTCTTCTACAGCAATCAGGGTGTTGTATTAATAATGAAGTGTGGGCCAGGCATAGTGGCTTAAGCCTGTAATCCCAGCACTATGGGAGGCTGAGGCAGGTGGATCACGTGAGGTCAGGAGTTTGAGACCAGCCTGGCCAACATGACGAAACCCCATCTCTACTAAAAATACAAAAAAATTAGCTGGGTGTGGTGGAGCACACCTGTAATCCCAGCTACTCCGGAGGCTGAGGCAGGAGAATCACTTGAACCTGGGAGGCGGAAGTTACAGTGAGCCAAGATCATGCCGTTACACTCCAGCCTGGGCTACAAGAGTGAAACTCCATCTCAGAAAAAATAAAATAATGAAGTGTGTCTAACACAGATCTTGACACAGAGTTGGCCCTCACTAAACGTTGGTTGTACTTGACATCAGACAATTGAAATGTGATAAATGTCACTAAACTTTCTCCAGGATCAGCACAGAATGTCTGAGGAATGTTGCACAATTAACAATGGTTAGATGAGTAAAAGCATCATTCCTGTGGCTTCTAATATATCAAAGAGGAAGGAATGAAGGAGGGAAGGAAGGAAGGAAGGAAGGAAGAGCAGTAAGCAATGAGCTTTCTAATCGATTTTCTCTTTAAACTAGAAATAAGTGTAGAGTGAGGGTCAAGATCACGGTGAATGTGAAGGAGAAGAGAGGAAGATGCTGAGGACTAATTCTGACACCATTTTTCCCAAGGCTGTTCTTATACTTGACCCGGTAGGTGCCAAACGCTCTAAGCAATGATGTGCTGCCAATAATCACAGTGAGGCCTAGACCAGGAAATGATGCTGTTTCTTCCATCAGCCAGCAGAGGGGACAATAGAGCAAAGGCATTGATAACCTTACACAAATTTAGGAAATGTTGCTTCCTTTCCCACCACCTTCTGTTTCTCCAAGCTGAGGCTACCTCTGGGGGAATTTCTATTATTGATTGTGTGCTGTTTACTACCTTACCATCATTTATCCATGGCAGCCCATGGCAATATTGCTGCTCTGTGTCAAAACGGAAGGAAAAATGGATGGATTTTAACTGATAAGGCTAAGAACTCACTGGTTAATCATACATTAAGCTCAGTATAAAGTCAACAATGAGTGGAATGTATAAAAGTTTATTTTGAAAACATTTTTTTGCCTGATTTTCAAGGGCAATGGAAATATGCAGATATCGCAAGCTCTTGCAGTGCCCCCACCCATCAACTCTGCCTTTGCTGGTGCATGAGTCAACCAGCTTCTTAAATCACTGCATGCTTTTAGTGTCATTTCCAGTCGGCAGCACTGCAAACAACTGAGTTGTCAGAGGAGACAGATCCATGCGTAATATCACTTGCAAATGATTTATTTCTTAAAGTACATAAAAATGCATTTTGAGTTCCTATGGTTATTATTCCCATAGTAAACAATGGAGTAAAGAGAACTCTTAATTTGTTCAGTGTGATGGGTGTCAAGGGGAAGGCAGGTTATGTTTAACATCTTTTGCATTATCAGTTGACTAATAGGGTCTCTGGGGAAAAAAAAAAGCCACTTGAATTAAGTGCCTGGAAATAACCTTACTGTGAAAATATGGTGCCGAGGATGAGAAGCCAAAATCCAGATGAAACTAATCTCTCTCCATTTCCCATGTTTCCCCTAAATGCTCTTTTGTTTTGTTTCATTTTGTTAGAGGGGCCTTACCCCAGGCAGCTTAACCAGAGCTGGATAACTGTCTTTTAAGGCAGTTCATACAGCAAAAGGGAGAGGGTCATTCAAGAAGAATGAACAAAGGATCTCCTACTAATGATTTCCAATTAGGCCCTGTTGGCATTTTGGCTAAGACCATTCTTAACTGAGAGAAGCTGTGTCTTACATTCCAGGGCAGTTAGCACGCTAGCTTCCCTCCCTAAGATACCAGGAGCATGCAACAGTTATCATGAAAATCAACTGCGTGATTTTCATAGATGGCCTCCATCTAAGTAATGCCAGTTGGAAATGTCTCATACTGTGTAGTTTCACCATGGAAGTTGGTTATCTCAGTATGTTTCATTTAATACCATCGACAAACATGGGGATAATAGACTTACAGAGATGTAAGGACTTGAAATAACATATGCAAAGAGATGAGACACCACACAGTAGGGATTTTATAAATAGTACTTAATATTATTGCGAGGAAATGTGCAAGATATAACAGTGAATGAGAATGGACTCCTTACTCCTATAGAACTATTTAGTGGAGAAAACATACGTGCAAACACGCCCCAAATAATAAAACAAGTCAGCACAGTTGTTAGGCATATTAGGGTCTGAACAGAGCTGAGTACAAATTGCTTTTGGGCTGCCTAGCTTCTGATCTTAAATGAGTGCCCGTTCTCTGGTGGAGTAAAGGTATGGTTTTAATCCTCTCTGTGAACCAGGTGTGTGGTTTCCACCTAGATTTTGAGGTGGGAGGAGAAAACATATAGATGAGTCTATTTTATTTTATTTTATATATATTTGAGACAGGGTCTCCCTCTGTCACCCAGGCTGTAGTACAGTGATGCGATCTTGGCTCACTGCAGCCTTCACCTCCTGGGCTTAGACGATCCTCCCCCTTCAGCTCCTGGAGTAGCTCGGACTGCAGGCAAATGCCACCACACATGGCTAATTTTTGTATTTTTTCTACAGACAGGGTTTTGCCATGTTGCCTAGACTAGGCCGGAGTTCAAGTGATCTGCCTGCCTTGGCCTCCCAAAGTGCTGAGATTAGAGGTGTGAGCCAGCATGCCCGCCTCATGAGTCTATTTTAAATTCCAACCTGGGATATGGCCCATAGGTAAGTGTAGCCAGGAGAGAAACTTCAAAACTTCAAAACAGTTTCAGGAAATTGATGTTAAATTAAATTGATGTTTTGATCTCCATTACAAGGGTTTTTTTTAACTTCAATTGAAACAGACTTTGACTTGTGGCACTTCAAATCCTTATGGATATTCCCCTTCAATTTCTAGCTAGTCCCAGATGTTGTATGTGCTAGTGTTTATAACAGAATTTAATTCCCAGACTCATGTGTTCCCTTTGATTATCTAATAGCCATTTCACACCCTCTCTGGTTTTTTTTTCTGCATGGATTTATGTATGATTGTGACTCCTATTTCTATTGCTATTTGTAATGTATTTTAGTTTTTGAAAATTCCTATATATAAATCCATTCATTCAGTGCTTCACATATTTACATTTGGCTGAATGTATGTCACCAGAAGCTAGGATATTTACTTACAGCTTGGAAGAACTGGAATGTCTGGTAATAAGGTCATGTGGATAAAAGTTATATATTTAACACAAAAAGAAGAAAGTGCATGTTGGTGAAATTTTTAATTGAGTATAAATATGTCTTTTTCTAGGGTCAATTGAGTTTCTAAGCATTTTTAAAACTGAGATTACTTTTTAATTACTTTCAAATTAAGGAACATTCAATACTACAGCACCTTTTGTGAAGTAAATTAAAACCATTTTCTGAGATACATAGTCTGGATTTCCTCCTACTCTTGTTGCTAGGAGGAAGAAAAAGAGAACAAGAAAGATAGTAAATAATTCAACCTCAAATTCCACCCTTCTGCCTTATCTTAGGCTAAATTCGTGTATTTCAAATGCTCTAAACAATTAAATGAAAAAATAAAGAATGGGATTTCAGGGAACTCCAACTTAATGATGCAGCAGTCAGTCAGCTGTTACCAACAGTTTCTTTCCAGAATGAAGTACTGATTTGACAGTGGTTGGTTACCCCACAGAGACTGTCTTGGTATCAAGAAATCCAAATAAGCTGATCACAGTGAAATCTGATCTCTCAGGGACCACTTCTGTCTGCAAATGAAGGGGAGCCATTTGGCCAGCTGTTAGGATCTGGGGCTCTGGACTCTGACAGCACTGGGTTCAAATCCCTATTACCAATGAGTAATTGTCTGCAAGCAGACTTCTTAACCTTCTTCACCATGTGTTTTGCTGTCTAAGAATCTGAGCTCAGTGCATCCCTCAGATTCTTCTCAACAGAGAGTTGTGGGCAAAAACTTGGAGACCCAACTTTAAAGTTGAATAATTACTACAACAGTGAGGTATCCCTTATTTGTGACTTGTGGAACTTTTCCTCAACCCCACCTTCTGTTCCTGTGAAAACAACCACAACCATAGCAACAATAGCCCTGATATGGACAGGAGACAGGGAAATACTGGGGAGGAAAGGGCAGTTCCTTGGCAAAGGCCCCACTCTTAAGCCTGGAAGCCCACAGCCTGGAAACCCACAGCCCTCAGCGAGAAAAGACATTCCTCTTTTTGTACCCAAAAAGTTGCCTTTTGGTCCACTACACCCCCCTATCCTGTACCCATAAAAACCCTGAACCCCCAGCTCCAAAAGAAGATGAGCAAGCAGTTGAACAACAGCAGAATGGCAGAGCAGAAAAGAAGAGAAGAAGCATCTGAACTTAAAGAGGAGCACAGCTGGGGACAATCAGAGAGGAGATCAGCTGCTAGACCACCAAACTCCAGGTGAAGATCATTTTCCCACTCCGCCCCCCTTCCAGCTCCCCATTCATCCTGCTGAGAGCCACCTCCACCACTCAATAAAACCCTGCATTCATTCTTCAATTCCCTGCATGACCTGGTTCTTCCTGATTGCTAGACAAGGAACTGGGTACCAAGGGGGTCCACTGAGCTGTCTAACACTTAAACCACCTGCAGGTAGCAAGGCTAAAAGAACACAGTGTAACATGTGCCCACCTGGGCTTTGGGAGCTGCAGACACCCAACCCAAGATGCTACCGTGGGGCCAGAACCCCCAAAACACTAGCCCTGGCTCCTGCACCTGCCCATCTGTGTGCCCCTACTCTCATACGGGGTTTGAGCATGGCAGCTAAACAAACTAGGTACACCCCTGTCACATGTCCTGTGAGGGGGTCAGGGAACTCTCCTGTTTCAACACTGTGCACCAGACATAGTGTAAGTTCTTCGGATATACCAATTCATTCATTTCTTACTATAACCCCAGGAAGTCAATAACTTTATATTATACCACATTCATTAGAAGTTGTTAAACATATTTCTACATTTTTTTTTTCAGAGAGGAATAAAGGGGACTGAATGCTTGATTTTGAAATCTGGTAGCAATAAAAAACTAAATTCTGCAAAAATAATGTTTAGTTGAAAAGAATGGATCGAAAACTCCAAAATGACCAACAAAAGCATAACAATTTCTTTTTTTTTATAATGGGGATAAAAGAGGAAAACAAAAATGGTATAAAAATGGCAGGCATCTCTCACAACCTGGCATATATGGCTGGTGTAGACAACCCTACCTGTTCTACCTCACAGACATGTTGGCTAAAATACAGTAACAACAATAATAAATCTGCATCTATATGTAATATAAACTTAAACTATATGTAATATCATCTTACATATCTCATATCTCAAATCTTACACCATCTTGTATAATTTTTAATCTATAGCTACTCTATTTCTATATCTATATTGCATATTTAGATATTCATTACATTGGTCTTCACAATGGTTGGGTGTTTTAAATGTTTGGTAATAAATTAAAACAAACGAAAAATATATTGGTAACTTTTGTGAACACTGAATCAAATCGTATATTAAAATTTAAGAAATGAACTGAGAGATCTTGTGGTGACTTTGCAACAGATATTGTTTGGTTCTGTGTGCCCACCCAAATATAATCTTGTAGTTTCTATAATACCCATATGTTGTGGGAGGGACCTGGTGGGAGATGGTTGAATTGTGGGGGCAGGCCTTTCCCATGATGTTCTTGTGATAACGAATAAGTCTCATGAGATCTGATGGTTTTAAAAACAGAAGTTTCCAGCTGGATGCGGTGGCTCATGCCTGTAATCGTAGCACTTTGGGAGGCCGAGGTGTGTGGATCACCTGAGGTCAGGAGTTCAAAACCAGCCTGGTCAACATGGTGAAACTCCATCTCTACTGAAAGTATAAAAATTAGCCAGGCGTGGTCGTGGGTGCCTGTAATCCCAGGTACTTGGTATGCTGAGGCAGGAGAATCGCTTGAAACCAGGAGGTGGAGGTTGCAGTGAGCCAAGATCATGCCACTGCACTCCACCTGGGCGACAGAATGAAGCACCATCTAAAAAAAAAAAAAAAGAAAGAAAGAAAAACAGGAGTTTCCCTGTACAAGCTCTCTCTTTGCCTGCTGCCATCCATGTAAGATGTGACTTACTTCTCTTTGCCTTCTGTGATGATTGTCAGGCCTCCCCAGCCATGTGGAACTGTAAGTTTATTAAACCTTTTTCTTTTGTAAATTGCCCAGTTTGGGGTACGTCTTTATCAGCAGCGTGCAAATGGACTAATACAGCAACCCAATGGGGCTTTAGTCCTGGATATGGCCTGGTAGAGGGGATGTGATTCTAATGCTCTCTAAGAGCAGAAGGCATGTCCAAAGGACAGAGGAAGATGATGAAGCTGAAACTGAGCTTGAAACCTTGAATTTCTGCCCCATGTATTCATATACAGTCCTCTAACCTAAAGCGGCCAAGAGGAAGCTTCCTTCATTTGGGGTCATGAATGGCCAATCTAATGTGCTGTGTGGGTGTGAATTTATCTATGTGTTGGATCATGAACTGAGAAATATAAGGAAAACCTCTAGGCTCTCAAGCAAATACACAAACAGTGTACGTGGGTACATTTATACTGAAGGTACACAGCATTCTAAGTCTTGGTCTGAGTTACTCCAGAAGCAAACCTTGAGACCAATATTTGAGTGCAGATAGTTTATTTGAAAAGTGATTCAAGAAACATCCATAGGACAGAGGTGAATAGAGATAAGAAACTGTGCAAACCCAACAAAAGCTGTGTTATTATTAAAATAGTCACTACTGTGGGCAACTGGCGTGCAATCTCACTGAGGAACTCATAGAAACGATGTGAAATTTACTTCAGAGTTGTGTCAACTGAAGGGCAAGGAAGCAGAGATTTTATATACCAGCTCCTTGTCTTGCATTGGTTAAAGTTTGCTTCTCGGTGCGTCACCTCTTTGGCAACTTCTGAATTTCCCTGTACACTAAGTGATGCACTCTCTTGGTCAGAAAAAAATGTTCTCAGGCAGAGAGTTCATGATGTTTGCACTAAACAGTCTTCAGGCTAGCAGATGTGAATGCCTGAGGGTATGGAGAGGTCATTGACACTTCTACAATAACAGTGCTCCAAAATCAAGTGAGGAAAAGTTGTGCTTGTCAGTCTCAAAGATTATATTGATTTTTCAATTACTTGAACATTATACCTGTTAATCTAGTTGTGCTCATCAATTGCCAAAAGCAATGATGAAAAAAGATGAAGAATTATGAAAAGCAATGATGAAAACAGAAAAAGAAAATCACAATGCACCCACTAATGGCTAATCTAGAATCCTTTCAACAGTGTATTCACACCACTCATAGGAATAAAGAAACATGTGTAATTCCAAATGGATTGGCAAAATGCATTTCTGTCAGTTTTCAGGAATTTGTAGAGTCATGTACATGAGTAGGCATTTAAAATTTTTTGTTTATTTGTTTTGAAATGCTTTCTCAACAAAAAGCCATGGTAGACTACTAAGTCTGTGCACTATCCTCAGTCATCTGCCCGGGACTGACAGCATCACTCAGCCCTCATGCATTTCTACTGTCTGCCTTTGTATGGTTTCAGAGTCCAAGAGCCCCATGTCTGACAGCGATTTGGAAGCAGAGGTATCATAAAACCAACTGAAACAATCTCATGCTTAATCATGGTCTATTGACTAATTGTGGTGACAACTGGAACACAGCTTCTGGGCCAGACATCACAAAGATGTGAAGTCATCAAAAGAGCCACCTATGATCCTGAAAATCTCTTAAGTGATATGCCTAAGGCCCTTCTCCTAACCTAGAACTGAGAGTGATGAAGTTTGACTTGTAGTTGCTATGATTTACCGCTGGGAAAACCATCATTCATTTTTCTTTTCTTTTTCTACTGGGGAGAAAGTTAAAACTGTGAATTTAACATGCTTATAGCCACATAGGTTGAATTATCCTCTAATGGTCATTTATAAAACATAATTTTACTTTTCTCTGCAAAGATTTTTTAACACTTAATACAAGAAAACATTTTAAATATTATTTTGTTGTCTGTATTAAATCCATTTCTCTTTGAACATGGAGAAAGAATGATCAGTGTCTGACAATTTTTGCTGAAATATTTGTCAAGGGAGAGGGATGCAGGAGTCGGTAAGTGAAAGCATCTAACAGCATAATTTGTATTGGCTTTCACTTGCTCACAGGAAACAGCAATGCAGCATTCTTTCCTTGCATATCAGGACTTTCACAATCTGGACCCAAATTCTCTCAACTTCTTGGCTCGCACCACTCCCTGCTACTCCTTCTATTATATTCCTAATTGGATGAACTAATTTTCTTGCAGTTTTATGAGTTTCAAACCTTCCTACATGTGCCCAGGTGAATCCCTCTGTTTGAAGTTCCCTTGTTGTCAGTCTCCATTGAATACTATATTCTTCCCCACAGGGAAGCTCAAACGTCACTTCCTCTACCGAGTCTGGTATCTTTCATCCTTCATCATCACTTCCTTTCCTGAACTCCCTAAAGACTCACGATCTCCCTAATATGTTTTTCAAGCAATTTGTCAACCTGATGGCCTGTTTTACTTAATGATGATCTCTTTGAAGGATAAGGTGATAGTATGTATCTTGCTACTTCCTGTTAACATATGCAGGGTCTGACATACAAGTCAATTCTTAGTAGGTGCTCAAGTGTGTGTAGATGATGGAAGGAACTAAAAGGATGGAGAAAAAGCTTTTACCAGACCCACATCAGGCAGCAACAGACATAAGAGGAATAGGACCAAGTGTCTATTAAATTTTTAACATGTGGCTGACATTGCATTAAGTGCTTCACATATGAAGCACGAAATTCCTTGAAATATTAATCCAGGCACTTCCCTTTTCAGCATTTCTTGTATTTGACTCTTCCCCTAGTTGCATGAGTGGCATCTCCTTTGCCTTGAGGAGACTTACAATCATTACAAAATGGAAGAATGAAGGAAGAAACTATATCTGGTTATTAAAACACCCAAAATAGGCTTTTTTTGTTGTTGTTGGTGGTGGTGCTATTATTATTTAGTTTTATTTTTTTGTTATACTGTAAGTTCTGGCGTACATGTGCAGAACGTACAGTTTTGTTACATAGGTATACATGTGCCTTGGTAGCTTGCTATGCCCATCAACCCGTCACCTACAGTAGGTATTTCTCCTGATGTTATCCCTCCCCTAGCCCCCCACCCCCCAACAGGCCCCTGTGTGTGATGCTCCCCTCCCTGTGTCCATGTGTTCTCATTGTTCGACTCCCACTTATGAGTGAGAACATGCAGTGTTTGGTTTTCTGTTCTTGTGATAGTTTGCTGAGAATGATGGTTTCCAGCTTCATCTATGTCCCTGCAAAGGACATGAACTCATCCCTTTTTTATGACTGCATAGTATTCCACAGTATATATGTGCCACATTTTCTTTACCCAGTCTATTTTTTATTGACATTTGGGTTGGTTCCAAGTCTTTGCTATTGTGAATAGTGCTGCAATAAACATACATGTGCATATGTCTTCATAGTAGAACGATTTATAATCTTTCAAGTCTCATAACACGAATAATACCCTGAAAGCCAAAGTTTTCCACTTGAAATAAAATTAAAATTTTGAAGGGGAGGAAAAAGCAGTTGGGATAGCTCCAAAGGAAGCAAAGCATTGAGTTTATGCCACAATAGAGTAGGAAGAGAGTAAAAGAAGGCCCAGCCTAGCTGTCTGTCAAAATAACAAGATGGAAATCTACTAGGCAGGAGATGATGGGGAAATCTGGAAGGGGTTTGACCTTAAGTGGAAGTCCCTGAGGGGACCCACAGAAGAAAGTTCAGGACAGCACTGACATCCTGGTGAACTCCATGATGCCCCAGCAGGACCACATCTGTTCTGTAGTCCAAGCATCCCACTAGGGCTTGGGTGAGCTCTTCACTTTGCCTATGCTCGTGTTCAACACCTTTTTGTGATCTGACGAAGACCTTCCATCAGCAGCTTTCTCTATATCTACTCTAGATCCTCCATAGGTGATTCCTGGTTATTGGGCCTTTCTAAATTTCCCATCCAAACTTTCAGTAAGGGCAGGCCCACTTTAAAGTCTTGGATATGGCCCCAAAACTGACAGTGGAATTTTTAAAGCCCAGAAAGGCAGTGGCAGTATGGTCAGGAAAGTACTGAATATATGTACTTGGATGGAACTGGACAGTGGCAAAACTGACATCCTTTACATATTAAGAATTTTATTTAATGTGCACAAGAATCCTATGATGTAGGAATTACCACCTGGCTTTCACACATAAGTAAACTGAGGCTCAAAGAGTTTGAATAATTTGTCCAGAATCACACCATTTGTAGTGTCAGAATAAGATGACAAACCTAAGCAGAAATATCTATAATGCCGTGTTGCATGTTTTTTAATAGTGTGTGTGTGTTTGCATTTATGATGCTTATGGTTCATGCTATTTATGGGCATACCCGAATAGGTACATGCGTGTCTTTTCTACAGTGAACACATACAAAAATAAACTGGGTCCATAACCATCTTCATCTCTCCTTCCTTCTTCCTTCTCTCCTGTCTTTATTTCTTCCTTTCTCTTTTCTCTCCCTGTTTTTCAGGGTCACAGTTCACTGTCAAGTCAAGGAGAAGCGTGTATTTAGAGCAACACTAATGATTCTGGCCACTAACTGGGAATTTGATCTTCTGGGCTCTTCTCCCAGCTCTCCCACGGTGTGATTTTAAACTAGATTGAGCTCTTGTTTATCCAACTGTAAAATACAGGTAATACAGTCCTACCTCACAAGGACTGAGAAAGAATACTGTTATGTATAGTGCTTTATGGCCTACAGATGGAAGGTATAATCAGTGACAACTTCATTATTTTGAAAGTGTTTTCAGATTCATCTTGTCCTCCCCTAGATGAATCCATCACCTCTAGGATTCATCAGTGCTATCCTAGAGGTGATGGTGTAAGAATATGCCATCCTTGAACATGCATGGAATTTCAGAAATTCTTATGTAAAATGGTAAAAGGTATAGTTTTTCTCCAATACCAGGAAAGTGTATGTTTTGATACAATCTTAATTACCTTTGAGTATGTGAAAAATAATTTTTAGAAATTTTCCATAGCCACAGAAAATACAAATCCCCCACTCTAATCACAACCAAGTTACCAATTTCTCAGAAATTCTAGACTGTGTCATTTAATTTCTCAAAATCAGAATCATATCTTTAGCAAGTTAATGCACCTATTGATTTTAGGTAGACTTGAGCTTTTTTTCTTGATTTAAATAATAAACCGGAAAAAAATGAATCAAGAGAAAAAATCTGGGTACAAAAGTCACATATGATACTTTTCTAGAAGGCGAATGAATGGATGGTGGCTTTGCCAATGTGCTGACTTCTGTCATTTTTATGTTCAGTGACAAGCACCATATGAATGATTCTACTCTGCTGATTCTGGAGAGGACCAAAATGAACAGATTGTCAGAGCGGCAATTCGGCTGGCGTGCCGTTGCAGCTCACCAGAGTGCCAGCAAAGACTATGAAGAGCAGTGCACTTGTTTATTCCTGAAAATGCACTCGCTTGCCAGAAACTTAATTTTAGCAATTTTATAGCCAGCAAATTTAAACATTAATGAGTATAATCATTTTTCATTCTATCTTGGTCAAAGAAGGCCGTATGTTAGAAATATGCATATTTAAAATCTCATTTGGGGGCAGAGATTTAAAAAAACATTATAGGAGAGTTTCTCATTCATAAAATAAAAGCAGAAAGTAGGTATAACTACTAAAGTGTTCTTCAAACTACAGTAGTGCATTGCTTAACAACAGGGATACATTCTGAGAAATGTGTCATTAGGTGATTCCAGCATCGTGCAAACATCAGAGTGCGTGCCTACACAAACCTGGATGGTGTAGCTGATCACACACTGAGGCTAGATGGTGTAGCCAATTGCTCCGAGGTTACAAACCTGTGCAGCATGTTACTGTATTGAATTCTGTAGGCAAATTTTAACAGAATGTTAAGTATCTGTGGATCTTAACATATTAAAACATAGAAAAGGTACAGTAAAAATACAATATAAAAGACAAAATGTGGGACACCTGTCTAGGGAACTTAGCATGAATGAAGCCTACAGGACTGGAAGTTGCTCTGGGTGAGTCAGTGAGTGAGTGGTGAGTGAATATGAAGGCCTAGGTTATTATTATACATGACTGTAGTCTTTATAAACACTGTACACTTAGGCTACACTACATTTATTACATGTATTTTTTCAATAATAAATTGACTTTAGCTTACTGTAAACTTTTACTTTATAAACTTTATTTTTAAACTTTGACTCTTTTGTAACGTCATTTAGCTTAAAACACAAAAACATGGTACACCCTACAAAACTGTTTTTTCTTTATATCCTGATTTTATAAGCTCTTTTCTATTTAAATTTTCTTCTTTACTTTTCAAACATTTTTGTTAAAAACTGAGACACAAACACACACATTATCCTAGGCTTACATGGGGTCAGGGTGATTAATATCACTGTCTTCCACCCCTACGTCTTGTCCAGGTCTTCAGGGGCAATGTCAGGAGCTGTCATCTCCTGTGATAATGCCTTCTTTTGGATATATCCTAACGGACCCACCTAAGGCTGTTTTACTTATAGTCAACTTTTTTCTTATATAAGTAATGGGAGTATACTCTAAAATAATGATAAAAAGTATAGTATAGTAAATACATACGCCAGTAACATAGTTGTTTGTTATCATTATCAATTATCATGTATTATACATATTAGTATGTGCTATAGTTTTTTTATGACTGGAAGTGCAATAGTTTTGTTTATACAAGCATCATCCTAAACGCATATGTAATGCATTGTGTGGTGTGACTTATGATGGCTATGACATCACTGCGTGATATTCAGCTTCATTATAATCTTATGAGGCCATGATGTAATAGGTGGTCTGTCAATAAGCAAAATGTCGTTATACAACACATGAATGTGTTATACAACACATGATTATTGTGTCTAGATTACATAATCATCATCATGCTGGACTCACAGCTCCTGGTGATAAAGGTTTGAAATCTGGTACTTATTATTAGGTCATTCTCCTTTCAGAAACAAATAACAGTTTTTGTGTACCATGAATTCTACACTTTTAGCATTAGTCAAATCCATCTCTTCTTTATGCCCACTACCTTACTAGAAGGCTTCTATTATCATAGCCTCTTATTTGGTCTCCAGATTCTATCCTTCTTCCTTGCTAAATCTTTCTATACTTATTGCCAGACTAATCTTTATTAAAACTTCTCTCATCCATAGCAGTGAAGAGTTTCCAATTTCCTACCAAATAAAGACCAATATCCTAAGTGTGGATATTGAAATCTCTCTTCAATCTAACGTCAACTATTATTAAATAACTTCTAATTTTATTATTTTTGTTCATGCACATTACACTGCCATAAAACTAAATTAATGTAATTCTTTCATATAATTCCATGCTTTAGTAGTCTTTTTCTCACATTCGAACTGTTCTCACTCTTGGAATGTTAACTTCTCCAGCTCTGTATGTCTGCATCCTGCATCTATCTCTAAGAGTCCAAGCCACAGGGCACCTCCATTAAACAATGAATTGTTGATCACCTCCTGTGTTCTAGGTTCTCTTCCAACTGCTCCAACATAGTACTTTAATTATGTCTACAGATTTAAATAATCTCTTTCTTCTTTAATTTCCCATACTATATTCTCAGCATTTTTATATGCCTTGTGATGTAGTCATGGGTACAGGAGCTACATTGAGACAATGCAATGAGACATCCCTGAGACAGTCTGTCAGTTCATAATCTTGATAAGCCTGAGGTCTTCTAGCACATAGTTAGTGCTTTATGAATATTTTTGAATTAAAAAAGAATTAAAGACAGAACAGTCTATAAGGCACGGGAAGCATAGAGCAAATGTCTGAAGCCAGGAGTTGTAAAAATTATTATTGGGTTTTTTTTTGGATTTTCTTTTTCTATTTGATCAGCCAACCACAATGTAGAATACTATTGCATGCCTTTTTAAAAACATGTATGGTGACAGTGGAGCAAATGTATTCAGTTTCCCTAAAACTAGAGCTAATTTGACATGGCTGTGTGTGAATACCTATATCTCAATGTACGTTCAAAATGTAAATCAAGTTATTTCAGAAAACTTCTATGCAAATTTGTGCCTGAGTAGGTAAGGGATGAGTAGTTTCTCATTCAGTTTTTATCTATTTAATTTTGTATGTAAAGCATATTTAAATGCATGCATGCATTTCGTTTCAATGAAATGAGTAATTAAGCACTGTTAATTGTACCACACTTATGCTCGGATTTAATAAGGCTTGGTGTCTACTGAAAATACAAGTGCTGGTGCCCCACCTCTGACACATGAATTCCAACTCTGTGTGAATGAGTCCAGAGAGCTGTATTTTAGAAAACTCTTCAAATGATTCTGATGCATGCTAAAATTTGAAAAGCAGGTTCTAGAAAGTTAAAATTCAGAGAAGCTCACTATATGAGTGAAATCCAACATGTAAATTCAAGGAAAAACCTTAATGTGCTGTAAATCAAGGATTATCAGAGTTTAAGGAAAGGGGAACAAAGTTTTATTTTATACAAGAAGGATTCAGTTATAATGGATACCTTGCTTAGATCTTAGTCTCACAAAGCCAGCTGATGTCCTTCTGCTGGAAAAAAAAAAATAGAATCTTCATTGGGACATGGACTTTAACAGTGTGTTTGTTATTACCCATCTGAACGAGATTGAAAAACTCTACATTTCTCCTTAGCACTGTACTGCTCCCCCTGCCCATATGTTAACAAGACCAAGCCAAGTTAAAAGCATGGCATTGTAAACCACTCTGTAACTTGTATAAAGAAAACTTAAAAAGAACTTTTGCTCTGAGGCTATCTTGTGCTCCTAAGTCCTAGAGTAATCCATTTATTGTGAAGTCAGAGTTTTCTTCTCTGCATTCCAATATAAGTGTTCTATTATAAGCCCTCTGTTTAAGACAGTGGATAAGAATCTTGCTGTTGTTAATGTTTTAATTAGAATTTCCATATTTTGGAGGGTAATTAACTATTCAGAGGCGTAAGAGTTCTTTATGTGGAAAATTCTCTACATGTAAAACCAGACCTTGCTGAACTTTGGAAATGTTTGAGTATGCAAAACCAAAAACTTTCATAGTACCCTTTCTCAACTTTTTCTCAGGTTCACACTAATACCCTGCTCAGAAGTTTGAATACTTGAAGAAAAAGATGTACCTGACATCAAAGAGTTCAGTACGAAATTCAACCACAAAATAGAACAGGGAAACACAGGGAATGGACCCACAAAATAGAAGAAAGTTTAAAAAAAAAAAAAGGCAGGAAAACCGAAACAACAAAAACAATGACAAGTGTTTCCAATATACATTATTTTATAAAATGTGCATTCTACAAACATGTCTAAAAATGGAATAATGCCAGGATTTGATATATTTTTTCTTTCCCTTTTTAAAAATGGTAAGATCATACATATGATCACTTTGAAAGGATTTAAGATGGAGTGAAAGCAGTCTGAACATAAATGAAAAGAAACGTCAATAAATTAACCAACAGTTTTTACCTGTTTAGATTTGAATTTTTATACTGTAGATTAGAAATACCCATGTATCGTCACCCATTTTATCAAAGAAAACTATGATCGTTCTCCAAGGTAGCCATATGATTACTCTTAGAAAAGGCAATTAATACATTTTTACTTCTACCAATCTTTGAATTTAGTTTTTCTCTAGATTTTGAGTACTAATTTTGTTCATTAATTTTGTAGGTTGCTGTATTTCTTTCTTAATTTCAGATGACTGTGAATTCTCATCATGGACGATATCAGTTCTGCACAGAGAGCAAGAGAAGTCCATGGCTCATTGTACTGCAGCCCAGCAATGTCCAGAGGCTCCGAGTGATGAGTATATATTATATTTCTTGGGAAACCAAGAAAAACTCCAGTAATAGTACTGTACATTATGCTCCTTTGTATAATGGGTCAGTAATAGTGGGATGGGATGCATTTCACCATATCCCATTTAGCCATGAAATTTTTATTATTTTTGAATCCTTGGGTTTAATGGCAAGAGTGGTGTCGAGCTCTATGGATGGAAAAGTAACCCCTAATTCTAAGACAGGTAATGAATATTTTAATCACCTGAATTTCTACAACAAATTACCACAGGCTCATCCTTTATCTTGTTATACAGATACCATATAATTAGTTTTAATGGCACAATAAGTGATTTTACTTTTTGGTTTTTGCAACTTTTTGTAGTAGAGTTTTGCAAAGATTTTTTTCATCAGTAGTGATAGAACATCTCATCAGAATTTATCTTCCTCAGGGAAGCAGAGGCCTATCTTTAAACATTCACTATTGAATTCAAATAAATATGCTTTGAATTTATTCTTTAATTATCACATGAGAATGTTTACTGCCTTCATGCCAGGTAGGTCATGGTAAAGATGCTTGCTAGTGCCTCAGCATATCAAACCTTTAAAAAGGACCTTTTTAATTAACATTTTCATTTCAATATAAAAGACCAAGAGCAGATAGAGAAAATACAGGAATCCAAAGATTATTTTATTACATGCGACAAATATGAAACTTTTAACAAAATCTCTGTAGGATTATCTCAATATAGGAGGTTAAAGATTGCACAGCATTTTCAGTGAATTGGTTGATGACTTTGCATTGCTTTCATTTGAATACATGTAGATGCAGTGTTGCCAAAATCAATTAATTAAAAAGGGATGTTAATGTGAGAATTAAAAGTGGCACTCTCAAAACCTTGCCAACTTCCCAGCTTCAATTTGGAAGGGCATAATTAAATGTACAAATTAAATATCCATAAAGGAGGTAGATACAGTGTAAAGAAAACTATGGTTGGAAGAGATACCAGTGTTCTAATTCTGGTTCTGCCACTGAGTCATAATGCCACCTTGATTGCAACAGTTTTTACATGTGCACAAATTCTTGACATTCCTCTCACTGGAAAGTGGACTTTATGTTTTTGTACCTTGAATGTGGGCTGACATTAAGTGACTTCCTTTTAACCATAGAAATGCAGTGGATGTGACACTGTATAACATTTGAGGTTAGATCAGGAGAGTTCATGCTTTACCGACCTGATTCTCTAGTAGCCGGGGAAGATGTCTGACCACCTGAGACTGCTATACTTGAGTGGCTAGAGACGGGTGCCCCAGATGATAGCTCCAGGTGAGCCCACAGACAGAGCCAACACCATCTGTCAGCCATGTGAGGGCACCATCTTGGTAACCTACCAGTCGAGATCCGAAGAAGGACTGTCGAGTCAAGCTCTCCCAAGGTTATGACCCACAAAAATCAAGAGAAAAATAAAATGATAATTTTATGACCCAAAAATCGAGAGAAAAATAAAGTAATTTTAAGCTGCCACATTCTGAGATTTCTTTAAATGAAGCAGTAGTAACAGGACCATTGACAAGTCACTTAATGTCTTTATGCCTCAGGTTTTTATTGATAAAATCAATATGATTACTCACCTGTCTGTCTCACGAAGTGTTTGGGAAGACGGAGTAAAATAATGCACATGAAACTTCTGTAGAAATTCTAGCCCATTTCTTATGAGAGCAAGGGCCATGTCTTATTTACCTTTGAACTTACGATATCCAAACTCATGCCTTCCATTAGGCGGGTAATCAGTGCATGCTTTAAAAAGTTTTGTTCTGTTCGAACTGTAATCATTTCAACAAGTAATGAATTTTGTTTTAGAAATTTTTGGAAGTGCCAAGTATTATAAAATTAATCTATAGCTCCACTACAAAGACACACCTATTATCACTTCTGCATATTTTATTCCTGTCTTTAAAAAAATAGGGTATTTTTACTTTGTATATTACTGCATCCTTACTGGAAGGATCGAGGAGGCATGACAATAGATCAGAGAGAAATCCCCCTTGGTAGTACAGACATACGGGTGGTGACTGGCTGCCACTCAAGAGAGGCACAACTTCCCTAGACCCTTCTCACATGTGTAGCTTTCTCACACATGTAGGTACAGGGAAGATATAGAACCCTGCACCTTGTGGGAAGATATAAACAGAAAGCAGAAGGCCAGGAAACACCACTGAACCCAAGATCTTACATTGATACAAAGCGAGGATCTCTGTCACTGTAGAAGAGGTGGGTGAGTTTCGTAACCAACACCCCCACAGTTACAAGTCAGAGTTTTGCTGCCATGGAGGGCAAGTGGAGGGTGAACTGGGAAAGGTGCACCCTTCAAACTCGACCAAAACTGGGCTGGACAAGAAAAAATAGGATCTTTTCCCCCATCCCCAATCCCAGCCTTTCCTTACCATGAGATGCTCCACAATTAATGCCAGGGAACAGCAGCCCACAGCTGGAGGAGTCTGACATTTCTGATATGCTGATTACCAAAGCAACAAAAACAACAAATATAAATTGACTCAACTCACTTCTAACCGCTTCACGAAATGTATCTATTTCTGGCCATCGGTATTATTTACCTCAAGGTTTACAAATCATCTCCATATGTTCCACCACTTACCTCCACATAGAATAGACAAGGATTTGAATAGATACTGCCAAAGAAGAGTTATGGATGGTGGCTAAGCACATGGAAAGTGCCCAACATTAGGTATGTCAAATCCACCTCTGATACTAAATACTAATCTATACAGTGTGTACAGTGACTAAAATTCAAACGAACAAGTGCTGGTGAGGATGCTGAGCAATGGAGACTCAAGTATTGCTGGTAGGAATGCAAAACATATGGCCACCTTAGAAAATGATTTGGCAGCTCCTTTTAAATTTAACTTTACAACTTTACACTTTAAAACCTTAAAACTTTAAAACAATACACTTACCATTGTAACCCAGACATTTTTACCAAAGAGAAATGGAAATATACGTTTATAATAAGATCCAAAAGTGAATGATTTTGTAAACTTTATTTATTTTAGCCCTACACTGGAAATGACTCAAATGTTCATCAACTGGTGAGTGGAAATAATTGAGTACTACTCACCAATAGAAAGATGATATGGTTTGGCTCTGTGTCTCTACCCAAATCTTACCATGTAGCTCCCACAATTCCCACGTGTCATGGGAGGAACCCAGTGGGAGGTGACTGAGTTATGGAGGCAGGTCTTTCCTGTGCTGTTCTTGTGATAGCGAATAAGTCTTATGAGATCTGATGGTTTTTAAAACGGGAATTTCCCTGCACAAGCTCTCTCTTTGCCTGCTGCCATCCATGTAAGATGTGACTTGCTCCTTGCCTTCTGCAGTGATTGTGAGGCCTCCCCAGCCACGTGAAACCGTAAGTCCATTAAACTCTTTCTTTTGTAAATTGCCCAGTATTGGGTATGTCTTCGTATCAGCAGCATAAAAATGGACTAATACAGTAAATTGGTACCAGTAGAGTGGGGTACTGCCAAAAAGATACCTGAAAATATGAACACAACTTTGGAACTGGGTAACAGGCAGAGGTTGGAATAGTGTGGAAGGCTCAGAAGAAGACAGAAAAAATGTGGGAAAGTTTGGAACTTCCTAGAGACTTGTTGTATGGCTTGGCCCAAAATGCTGATAGTGATATGGACAATAAAGTACAGGCTGAGGTGGTCTCAGATGGAGATGAGGAACTTTTTGAGAACTGGAGTAAAGGTGACTCTTGCTATCTTAGCAAAGAGACTGGTGGCATTGTGCCCCTGTTCTAGAGATTTGTGGAATGTTGAACTTGAGAGAGATGATTTAGGATATCCGGTTGAATAAATTTCTAAGCAGCAAAGCATTCAAGAGGTGACTTGCATGGTGTTAAAAGCATTCAGTTCTATACAGGAAGCAGAGCATAAAAGTTCAGAAAATTTGCAACCTGACAATGTGACAGAAAATAAAATTTCATTTTCTGAGGAGAAATCCAAGCTGGCTACAGAAATTTGCATAAGTAACAAGGAGCCAAATGTTAATCTCCAAGAACAATGAGAAATATGTCTCCAGGGCATGTCAGAGGTCTTCAGGGAAGTCCTTCATATCACAGGCCTGGAAGCCTAGGAGGAAAAAGTGGTTTTGGGGGCTGGGCCCAGAGTCCCGATGCTATGTGCAGCCTAGGGACTTGGTGCCCTGCAACCCAGCCACTCCAGCCATGGCTGAAAGGGGCAAATGTAGAGGTTGGGTCATGGCTTCAGAGGGTGCAAGTGGCAAGCCTTGGCAGCTTCCACATGTCATTGTTCCTGCTAGTGCACAGAAGTCAAAAATTGGGTTTTGGGAACCTCTGCCTAGATTTCAGAAGATGTGTGGAAACCCCTGATGCCTCAGCAGAAGTTTGCTGCAGGGGTGAGGTTCTCCCTCATGGAGAACCTCTGCTAGGACAGTGTGGATGCAAAATGTGGGGTCAGAACCCCCACAGAGCCCTTGCTTGGGAACCATCACCTAGTGGAGCAGTGAGAGGAAGACCACTGTCCTCCAGACCTCAGAATGGTAGATCCACTGACAGCTTGCACTGTGCACCTAGAAAAACTGCAGACACTCAATGCAAGACAGTGAAAGCAGCCAGGAGGGGGGTTATACCCTGCAAAGCCACAGGGGTGGAGCTGCTCAAGACCATAGGAACCCACCTCTTGCATCAGCGTCACCTGGATGTGAGAGATGGAGTCAAAGGAAATCATTTTGGAGATTTAAGATTTGACTGCCCTGCTGGATTTTGGACTTTCATGGGGCCTGTGGACCCTATGTTTTGACCAATTTCTCCCATTTGGAATGACTGTATTTATCCAATGTCTGTACTCCCATGTGTCTAGGAAGTAACTAACTTGGTTTTTTCTTTTTTTTTTTTTTTGAGATGGAATCTTGCTCTGCTGCCTAGGCTGGAGTGCTGTGGTATGATCTCAGCTCACTGCAACCTCTGCCTCCCAGATTCAAGTAATTCTCCTGCCTCAGTCTCTCAAGTATCTGAGATTACAGGTTCCCACCACCATGCCTAGGTAATTTTTATATTTTTATATATTTTTTTTGAGACGGAGTCTCGCTCTGTCACCCAGGCTGGAGTGCAGTGACCGGATCTCAGCTCACTGCAAGTTCTGCCTCCCGGGTTTACGCTGTTCTCCTGCCTCAGCCTCCCAAGTAGCTGGGACTACAGACGCCCACCACCTCGCCCGGCTAGTTTTTTGTATTTTTAGTAGAGACGGGGTTTCACCGTGTTAGCCAGGATGGTCTCGATCTCCTGACCTCGTGATCCGCCCGTCTTGGCCTCCCAAAGTACTGGGATTACAGGCTTGAGCCACCGCGCCCGGCCAATTTTTATATTTTTAGTAGAGATGGGATTTCATCATGTTGGCCAGACTGGTCTCAAACTCCTAACCTCAGGTAATCTGCCCACCTTGGCCTTTCAAAGTGCTGGGATTCAGGCATGAGCCACCACACCTGGCCACAAATAACTAACTTGCTTTTGATTTCACAGGCTCATAGGTGGAAGGGACTTGCCTTGTCCCAGATAAGACTCTATACTGTGGACTTTTAACTTAATGCTGAAATGAGTTAAGACTTTGGAGGACTGTTGGGAAGGCATGATTGGTTTGGAATGTGAGAACATGAAACTTGGGAAGGCTAGGGTGGAATGATATGGTTCGGCTGTGTCCCCACCCAAATCTCTTCTTGAATTGTAACTCCCATAATTCCCACCTGTCATGGGAGGAACCCAGTGGGAGGTAATTCAATCATGGGGGCGGGTCTTTTCCATGCTGTTCTTTTCATGATAGTGAATGGGTCTAAGGAGATTTGATGGTTTTAAAAACAGGAGTTTGTCTGCACAAGCTCTCTTTATTGGCCACCATCCACGTAAGATGTGACTTGCTCCTCCTTGCTTTCCACTTTGATTGTGAGGCTTCCTCAGCCATGTGAAACTCTAAGTCCATTAAACATCTTCTTCTGTAAATGGTCCAGTCTTGGTTGTGTCTTTATCAGCAGTGTGAAAACAGACTAATACACTGCTGCACCAAACAATATGAATAAATCTCAAAATCATAAGGCTAGGTGAAAGAAAACAGATACAAAAGGCTCACACTGTATGATTTCATTCATATGCCATTCTAGAAAAATTGTGAAACAGAATTTGAATAGCATGTTGCCCATGTTAGAGTTGGGGGTCAGGGATTGACTACCAAGGAACATGAGAAAATTCTTTCAGGTAGTTGGAATTTTTGTTTTGATTGTGCTAGTGGTAATTACCTGACTGTATATATCTGTCAAAATACTTGTCACCTGAAAAAGGGTACACTTTCCTGCATGTAAATTTTTACCACAATAAACCTGAGTTAAAGGAAAATCACATAAAACACGGTTTAGAGCCTTAGGAGAATAGTATGGAAAACTAAAGTGGCAAATCCTATTGTTTGAGTTTTATTTAATGTTGAGATTTTTAAGATGCATTATTTACAGTTCTTTCCCTTGTGATTTGTAGTCTCTATTTTTCCATAATTACTAAAATATCAAATTTTATTGCAGCACATTATTGTTCAGTTTTCTTGAATATTTTCTCCTTTTAGAGAGCCTAATAAATGTCACTGTATTCCTTTTAAGAAGCTGTGTCGATAAGAAATGTTTTTACTTCTCTACTTCCCTAGAGGCAACCTACTCACATAAGTGCTTTTCTCCCTAAGTCTGAAGTTTTGTGAATCACCTATTTTGCAGGCTTGATGAAATCAGTAGGGTGATATTGAAAGGAATGGCATGTTAAATCCTTTTGTAAGTTGTGTATCAATATTTTGTAATACACAGAATTGCCCTTAGCTTATATATATTTTATTTTTTGAGATTTATATTAAGATTTCCTTAATGCCACGTATATCTAAATATGCTTATGATTCACCAACATACCCAGCATTCAACTTAGAGAGATCCCTAAAGTCACTGGTCACTGGCCTTTTAAACACAGCCAACTCTCCTATTTCATATAATGGAGACTTCAAGACAAACCATTTTACAATACTGTCTTTTCCCAAAATTCACTCAGGCATCTCTCTTGTTGGCATTCTAACCATTATTTTTCTCTTTACATGGTCCCCTGATTCCTAAACTTATTACTGGGTTTATGATCTTTGTGATCTCTTCTTTTGGCATCCATCTTTGATTTGGCAACCACCTTCTGTGGAGGACTCCCTTTGTCTCTTGATTCTTGTGTGCTTTTGATTCCCTTGTCTTCCAAAACTGGAGTACAGATGTTTCTTTTTTCCCTTTGCCAGAACATCAGACTCATAGAAGTGCTTTACTGGATCCTCTCCCACCCCATGAAATACCCTGGAGCAGAGATTCTCCAAGTGTAGTCTGTGATCACCTGGCGGTTCACTGTGTTAATATTTACACAGAGCAATAGTGGGCAACGCTGCTGGCACCTCTATGAATCAAGACAATGTGCTTGATTACTACGGAAGTGTAGTAATTCTCAAATTCTTTATCACCACATACTAGCAGAAAAAAGAAAAAAAGAGGCCAATTTCATTTTTTAAAAAATTGTCCTTACTAAAACAGTATGTTATTAATCGTGTTAACTGTTGACCTTGAATGCATGTTATTTTAATGTTCCACTCTATGTGATGACATGGGAAACATATAAAGCACTCTGCTGCATGTTGAAGTTTGATGTTTTCTTGAGGAAAGAGATTAGTGTGATTGTATTAGTTGTGAGCTCAGCTAGCACTGACTTTTTTTTTTTTTTTTTTTTAATTCTGCTTGTAAAAACTACTGACAGGCAAACTGGTTATCAGATTTGGGCATTTGGTAGACATTTTCTCAAAAAGGAATGAAGCCAGTCCATTTATGACAAATAACTGATAATGTTCGTTGTCAGCATCATATAAACGATGTTTCATAGAATCATGGACAGTAACTGACAATGTTCATTGTCAGTGATAAAATTTGAGCTCTTTAGCATTATCCAGAATTTTGGGAAAATGTCTAGGTACCATTGTGAACTAGACTATCTCCTAAATCATAAACACTTCTGTGATCAGGGTGGTTGTGACATTTTTGCTATTTTATATGAAAACATGTCAGCATATGGAACATGTGCATGACTCAGTATATCAGTATTTTCTAATTGATCTATATATGTTGTTACAAAATAATATATGGGTAAAACATCCATTCAAAGTACAAGTTAGACCAAAGGGATTTTAATGTAACAGAGTAACAACAACAACAAAAATCATTAATATGGCTTCAGATTCACATTGCAAAAAATTATTTAAGAAATACCTCAACCAGGCATGGTGGCTTACGCCTGTAATGCCAGCACTTTGGGAGGCAGAGGCAGGTGGATCACTTGAGGTCAGGAGTTTGAGACCAGCCTGGTCAACATGGCGAAACCCTGTCTCTACTAAAAATACAAAAATTAGCTAGGTGTGATGGTGCATGCCTGTAATCCCAGCTACTGGGGAGGCTGAGGTAGGAGAATCACTTGAATCCTGGAGGCAGAGATTGCACTAAGCAAGGACTGTGCCACTGCACTCCAGCTTGGGTGACAGAGTGTAACCCTATCTCAAAAAAAGAAAAAAAAGAAAAAAGAAAAGAAAGAAATACCTCTTAAAACCTTTTATTAAGTTTGAGTGTAGTAGCAAACATGAATATCCATAGTTATCTGAAAAGTTATTGAAACACTTCTATCTTTCTCAACTACAGATTTAATGCAAAACACATACGAGAATTCAGCTGTCTTCTACTAAGCAAAATATTACATGGTTTTGAAGAAATGTAAAACCATGTTACTTTTTTCATTATTATGTTGTTTTAGAAATATACTTTTTCCTAAAAATACACTATCTATGTTAGCATAAAATGTATTTGTTACTATTTTAAATGAATTAAATATTTTTTCTATTTTCTCAATTTTCATTTTTACTCTAGTAAAATGGATAGCTATAATTCAAATTAAAATAAGGACTTGGGGTCCTCGATAATTTTGGAGAGTATAGAAGTTTCCTGAGACCATGTTTAATAACTTCTGACCTAGAGCTTTGTATACTGAAAGTTTTCACACATGATTTAGTTGGTCTCAGTGCATTTCTTGAAACTAAACTATAAGTTTCATAGAATCAGGAAGCCAAAACTTAGAATTCATCATTTTGCTGATGGAAGTACTGCTCAAGTGTCAGGGGCACACGTCTTTGCAATGCCTGAGCCTAATGCCTCATGTGTGCTTGTTCCTTCTCTCTCAAGAGTTTCTACCAAATTGCACAGCTTCCTAATGGGGCCTAACTTACACAGCTTGCCTTAACGCCCCTGGTTCAGAATGGATCCTAATTATAGGACAATTCCATCTCCTTTTGTTAGATGAGACTGAGCAATAGGAGTTTCTTCTATTCAACTGGGGAGCCCATTGTTCAGTGTTTACCTTTTGGATCATGTTTATGAGTGTTCCTTAACATGACATAGCCTGAATCGTGATTTTTCTCATAATGGTAAATAAACTACCAGTGGGACACAATTTATAGCTGAGTACCCCAATTACTTGAAATAATATTGTATCTAGTTGCAAAAAGATGGAGCATACTATAGGATAAATGGTTCAAAGTGAAAAGACATCCAGGAAAAAGACCACCTAGAATTTCATATACAACTAGAAGAAGCTACTTGGGAGGCTGAAACAGGAGAATCACTTGAACCAGGGAGGCAGACGTTGCAGTGAGCCAAGATCGCAGCCATGCACTCCAGCCTGGGCGACAGAGCAAGATTCCATCTCAAAACAGACAAACAAACAAAGCAAAACAAAACAAAACACCCAAAAAACTAGAAGATCTTTGGACTCATTCAAATAATCTTTCAGAGGTTGGATTGGGGGAGGAATGATGGGGCATACTATATAGGATAAATGGTTCAAAGTGAAAAGACACCCAGGAAAAAGACCACCTAGAATTTCATTTAAAACTAGAAGAAGATCTTTGGTCTCATTCAAATCATCTCTCAGAGGTTGGATTGGGAGAGGAACAATGGGGCATACTATAGGATAAATTGTTCAAAGTGAAAAGACACCCAGGACAAAGACTGCCTAGAATTTCATATAAATCTAGAAGATTCTTGCCTTCATTTGAATCATCTTTCAGAGGTTGGATTGGGAGAGGAGCCCACTCATACACATCTTTGCCTACAGCTGTTTCTCTTAAACCAACTTTTCTAGAAAGCAGTGTGAGGCAAAGGCTTATGTAGATACTTTATATAGAAGAACAATCCCAGGAAATCAGGAGTGAAGGACAAGGGAGCTGAGGCAGGAAAGGTGGAAGAGCAAATACAGGGAAGTGCTTTAACCATCTGGCCACTGCTTGTTACTAGCACAACCAATTGCTTGATCTCATGAGACCATCTTTAGAGAGACCATATGGAGACCTGCATCAGGATAGTCTGTCTGTGGAAGGGAAAGAATTACCTGCTATCTTCTTGATTTCACTGGGGTCAACAGTTCACCCTGCAGTATGTTAAATCCCACTGAGCAGGTCCCACATGTCTCATACCTCAACCGTACCAGGGAAGCCTCAGATCAACAAAGTGTGCAGGGTAGGATTGTGAGTACAGATTTCCTCTGGTGGTGCACATGAAAATCTGGTTTCTATAGGGCCTAAGGAGAAGGAAATAACCAAGGGCCTTGATGACAGTTGCAGCTGAGAAGATCTCACATGTTGCATAGGATGTGTTGGACACACTGGCATCCACAGGGTTGCCAAAATTCCATAAAGGACAGTTATACCTACATTGTATTTGGCGTGACATGTCAAAGAGATGTAGATGCCTGAAGCCTATGAAAATATAAAATAGATACACTGTTGATGTTGCACTTAATTTATGTGTAATGATCACTTGCTTACTTCAGAAAGCCATATTTTTGCAACTGGATCCAATGTTATTTCAAGTAATGGGCTGTTTGTACTCTACCTTTATCTTCTATTTATGTATAAGTTCTAGGCTCCAGTGAAAAATCACGCATGTCAAAGAAAGGGGCTATGCCCCTATGGGAAAGAACCCTGGCTTGCAAATGTCAAGCATTTCAGGTATAAAACCCATCCAGGTAAGCTTCTATAAATAATCAAGAAACTCTAGAGATGAGTTAGTTTTTTAAAATCTCCTGTTTTGTTTTGTCATTTTATTGAGTTTATTTTATTACAACAAGGGCATTATGTTAAATGTCAGTCCTTCCTAAATAAGATTTACATTTTCACTTCTTTTCATCCACACAAAAAATTATTTTACCAATGAAATTAGTATATGGAATGAATCACTGAGTATGCAGCTTCCAACTGTGTTGGCCTGGTGTCCCCTTGAAGCATATCACAAACCGATAACTAATCTGCTCTCCCCATCTGGTCTCTGCCTCACTCGCAGCATCTCCTGCTTTCCAAGTTATTCACACTGAATGTATATCCTTCCAGAGAAAACTAAAAAAATCAACAAATGTGATCCAATATGGTAAGATACCTGTGAAAAAATGGAATAATAGGATGAAACATGTGAACACTCTCTCGCTTTGGTCTTATAAACATGGAAATTGGATACCCTATTTTGAGCTCACATCACAGGAACAATTATCTCACATTTTGGAGAGTCAATTATCCTTGCCTGACTACTTGATTCTGGTCTATCCACACCTGAAACATTCTATTTAATTTAAGATAATTAAGTTAAATAAATGATATAGCCAAATGGCAAAATAAAAGTAAAAAACAAATATCCAATGAGTAGAACAGCACAATTAGCTTTTGAGAGAAGCTGGAAGACTTGGGATAGAGATGCAATGAATTCAAACATATGATTTTTCTTACATTTTCTGCCTAATACTAAACATGTTATTTAATTAACTATTCTGCCTTTCTCAAAAATTTTAAGAATCCATTTGAGACCTAGGATAACAATTTTCTTCTACCATAGCACTCTCCATTACTCCCAGCATCTTATTTCTTCCTCTTCCTGTATCATCTTAATCAGAAGAAACTCTTAAAATAATTTTATCTCCACCATCCATACCTGTACTGCTTTGTAGCTTTTATCCTGAGACCAAGAGCCATAACTTTTTCCTTTCCACCAGTTTTCCCTCCAACTAGACCTCTGCATTCCACTAGATAGTAATTGGTCCATGAAAAATAAATAAACATCATAGAGGCTTGCAACAAGAGAAAGAATTTAGTACATATAGAGAAAGAAATAAAAGCTCAATATTAAAGTTATGTTTGATATTTCAGATTCCCAATACTCTTTTATACTACATGTATTGAATGGCCTCATTAATAACAATCATAATGAAAAATGATGGCTTTAAGTAATACATAATTTTTATCTTTTATCATAAGAGATGTAAATGCCTGAAGGCTATGGATATATAAAATAGATACGCTGTTGATGTTGCACTTAAATTATGTGTAATGATGACTCATGGAGCACAGCAAGTCATCTTCTTTAGATGTAAACTGATGTTCTCAATGATGTCATTCAAAGGCTAAAAGTAAGATCCTTTAATTAATTAGTCAAGCCAGCCTGATCCAAGGGTAGGGGAGTAGGGTAGGTTTGTATGCTGGAGTAAATTAGGTTTGGAAGAGGGCCCAGAAATAGTGGAAAGGTGGAGTCTGGGTCTGGCACTAGAGAATCAGTCCTGTGTAGGGGTGTATAAAAGAGAGGCTCATAGTGGAACAGGAATCCAGACATTTAGGTAAGACTCAGATGTAAAGTAGGTTTGTAATATTCAGGTAATGTTATCATGTAACTAAGACACTGTGCAGAATGAATTGGAAACCCAGAAAAAGTCAAAGCAATTCTTAGTAATATTCCATGTTTTGTTGTTACCCTCTCTCCACCCCTTGAAAGCACATTATTATGAAGTTATCATTTCACTGTAGGGCACTGTGTCTGAAATATTATATGTGTATAATAATTTTTATATAAATGAATACATTGAAATAATGAGAAAAGGTCCATTATGAAATAAGACTAGGAATTCAGTGGTCAGCTGAATAATGGCTCTCAAGGACATCACTGTCAAAATTCCTGGCATCTGTGAATGTTAACTTACCTGACAAAAGAGACTTTGCAGATATGATAAAGTTAAGGATCTTGAGATGAGAAGATTACTTAGATTACCCATGTGGCCCCAGGTGAGTCCTAAATGTAACCACAAGTGTTCTTACAAGCAGGAGGCAGAGGGAGATGGAAGAGGAGCTAGAACATGTGACCGTGAAGGCAAGAGGTTGAAGTTATTTGCGGAAGGAATGGAGGCGGCATCCAGAATCTAGAAAAGACAAGAAACCAATTCTTCCCTGAATTCTGTAGAAGAAATCAGCCCTGATGACATATTGACTTTAATCTACTAAAACTGATTTGGGGCTTCTGGCTTCCAGAACCGTAAGAGAATAAATTTGTGTTGTTTTAAGCCAATACATTTGTAGTGAGTTGTTACAGCAGCAATGGGCAACTAATATAACTAGTAAAATAAGATATTCATAAGTATAGAATTTATGTGGCCTTTCTAAATACAGTCTGTGGCACCTTCTGTTAAGGTTTTCTACTTGTATTATTTTTTATTGGTGCATTATTATTTAAATTTTTTTCAAATATTTTCAGCCCACACTTTACTGAATCTGTGGATATGAAACCCAAGGATATAGACAGCGCCAACTGTATGTGTGTACATATATATATATAAAATTGATATACTTTTTTTTTTTTTTTTTTTTTTTTTTTTTTTTGAGACGGAGTCTCACTCTGTCGCCCAGGCTGAAGTGCAGTGGCGCAATCTCGGCTAACTGCAAGCTCCGCCTCTCGGGTTCAAGCCATTCTCCTGCCTCAGCCTCCAGAGTAGCTGGGACTACAGGTGCCCGCCACCAAGCCCGGCTAACTTTTTGTATTTTTAATAGAGACGGGGCTTCACTATGTTAGCCAGGATGGTCTTGATTTCCTGACCTCAGGATCCGCCCGTCTTGGTCTCCCAAAGTGCTAGGATTACAGGCTTGAGCCACCGCGCCCGGCTCAACATAACACTTTTATACTGTGCAATGTAATATATGCTATATAATATTAATGTAACATAACCTATAATAATATTTTTATGGTGCCTAGTAGAGACAATGCAACTGTCCCTTAGAAAGAGGAAGAGGTACATGAAAATATGGCAGATAAAGTATGGAATATGATGTCATTTGGGTAGGCTGAATAATGGCCTCCCAAAAATGCCTGTGTCCTACTCCCTGTGAATATGTTGGCTTACATGGCAAGGAAAAATAAAGTTTTCAGATGGAATTCAAGTGGCTAATCACCTGAACTTAAAATTATGACACTATTCTGAATTATCTAGGTGGACCCAGGATAATCACAAGCATCCTTAAGTGGAGACCAGAGGGGCAGAAGTGTCAGAGTGATGCAGTGTGAGAAAGGCTCAACCAACCATTGCTGCTGACTTCGAGGATGAAAAGGGGCCATAAGTCAAGGAATGTGGGCAGCCTTTGGAAGCTGGAAAAGGCAAGTAAACAAATTCTTCCCTAGAGCTTCCAGAAAAAAAAAAAAGTAATGCTGGTATAACATCTTGATTTTAGCTCAGTGAGACCCATTTTGGGCTTCTGATCTCCAAAACTTAAGGGAATACGTTTGTGTTGTTTTAAAACAACTGGCCGGGCGCGGTGGCTCAAGCCTGTAATCCCAGCACTTTGGGAGGCCGAGACGGGCGGATCACGAGGTCAGGAGATCGAGACCATCCTGGCTAACACGGTGAAACCTCGTCTCTACTAAAAGAAATACAAAAAATTAGCCGGGCGAGGTGGCGGGCGCCTGTAGTCCCAGCTACTTGGGAGGCTGAGGCAGGAGAATGGCGTAAACCCAGGAGGCGGAGCTTGCAGTGAGCTGAGATCCGGCCTCTACGCTCCAGCCTGGGGGACAGATCCGTCTCAAAAAAAAAAAAAAAAAAAAAAAAAAAAAAAAAATACAACAACTAAATTTCTGGTAATTTGTTATAGCAGCAATAGGAAAAGAGTACAAAGTTACTAGATCAATAGGGTAACATGAGTAGATGTTAAAAACAGCATTGAGTAGGGAAAAAAAACAGAAATAAACAATAAAATACATATAAGTGTAATTTATATAAATTAAAAATACACATAATGCAATATTATAAAATAAGATGAATATGAGACAAATGGGTGCATCTTGAAGACAGGTGGAGAATGGAAGTGGCAGGAGTTTACAAAAAGAGTAAGAACTGAAATAAAATATGGAATCAAGACAGTACTCTTTCTATCATAAAAAGTGCAATAAAGTTAAAGCACTCTTTTCATCATAAAAAATGCAATAAAGTTAACATGAATAAAGACTTGAGCCTTTTTGCGTGTTCATAGCTAATTTTTGAATGTCTAAGAGAGCTCAATAAAAATTACATCTACAGAAACATTTGTGTTCATTTATCTCTGCAGTGATTAACTAATTAATTAACATATGTCCCACATTGTCCTTCAAAGTATTTACCCATAAAATTCAAGAAGAAAAGAATTGTATAAAGTAAGTAAGGGAAATTATGGCAAAGGGATAATAAAGTACAAACTTAACCAATATTATTTTTAGAAAACCCAAGTGCAATTCTATATTCCACATTGTCCACCTGGCTGGTTTCCAACGACTTCTGTGTTTTCTGAACCTTAGTCTGTCTGATTACACCAAGCCACCGAGCACCTTCTGGGAAAAAGTACTGAGAGTGAGATCTGGGATTCTAGAATTAGACTCTCTAAAAATAAACCTAGGGATTTCCTAACAACCTATTTCTGCTTTTCTGAAATTCCAGGACAATCAAGAAATGAAAAACCTGTCTTGGTGACAATTTTGAAAATCTCTTCACCCTCTTGGTGTCATTAAGGTGAGAAGTAATCTCTTTTGATAGATTTAAGAAAGCATTGAACTTGAGCTTGTTCCAAAGATGCAAATTACACTGGGGACATTTGCTGCTGTCTGGATCTACAGCATGGTATGGTGTCAACATTGCATTTTGCTAATATTTTTGATGTTTTCTGACATATGCACAACTGTGGAGGCTGATATCCTCAGAGTGTCTTCAAACACAAACCTTTTAATCTGGAGACTCTTTTAAACTAGTCATAATAGCATCTCCATTAACTGTTCTGTTATTTTCTCCTTCATGCATGAGCCACTTCAACCAGTGCCAGGAGCTTATGGGATTTCAGTGTCTTTTTAAACAAAATTTCAATTGACAGAAAATTTTTTTTATATTTAGGCAGGCTTGGTGGCTCATACCTGTAATCCCAGCACTTTGGGAGGCTGAGGTGGGCAGATCACTTGAGATCAGAAGTTTGAGAGCAGCCTAGCCAGAATGGTGAAACCCTGTCTCTATTAAAAACACAAAAAAATTAGCTGGGCGTGGTGGTGCATGCCTGTAGTCCCAGCTACTCTGGAAGCTGAGGTGAGAGGATTGCTTGAACTCGGGAGGTGGAGATTGCAGTGAGCCGAGATCGTGTCACTACACTGCAGCCTGGGTGACAGAGTGAGACTCTATCTTAAATAACAATAATAAGCCAGGTGCGGTGGCTCACGCCTGTAATCCCAGCACTTTGGCCAAGGTGGGCGGCTCACCTGAGGTCAGAAGTTCAAAACCAGCCTGGACAAAATGGTGAAATCCTGTCTCTACTAAAAATACAAAAGTTAGCTGGGTATGGTAGTGGATGCCGGTAATCCCAGCTACCCGGGAGGCTGAGGCAAGGGAATCACTTGAACCCAGGAGGTGAAGGTTGCAGTGAGCCAATACAGCACCACTGCATTCCAGCCTGGGCAACAGAGTGAGAGTCCCTCTCTTAAATAAATAAATAAATAATTTCTTTTGTTGTTGTTGTTGTTGTTTTTGTTGTTGAGACGGAGTTTCGCTCTGTCACCCCGACTGGAGTACAGTGGCCAGATCTCTGCTCACTGCAAGCTCTGCCTCCAGGGTTCACGCCATTCTCCTGCCTCAGCCTCCCGAGTAGCTGGTACTACAGGCACCCGCCACCTTGCCTGGCTAGTTTTTCGTATTTTTTTAGTAGAGACAGGGTTTCACTGTGTTAGCCAGGATGGTCTCTATCTCCTGACCTCATGATCTGCCCGTCTCGGCCTCCCAAAGTGCTGGGATTACAGGCTTGAGCCACCGCGCCCGGCCATAAATAATTTATTATATTTAAGTAGTAAAATGTGGTGTTTTGTTCTATGTATACATTGCAGAAAGATTCAATCAAGGTAATTAATGTATCCTTCACCTTACCAACTTAACAGTTTTTTAGGGGAGAATATTAAGAATCTATTCTTAAGCAATTTTGAAATATACAATATATTATTATTAACTGTGGTCACAAAGTCTTATTAGTTGCTTGTTCTTGCCTTGGGAGATAGAGAAATAAGAAGAGGAATATATTCAGGAATGAGGAAAACAGAGAAATAGAACATTTTATAAAGTTTTGAATAAATATTTTGCATGAGAATCATGAGGAATTTCCCCTTTTTATCTTTGTTGCCTTGAGTCATTATTATTTCAAAATAATTTAAAATGTCACTTAAGAAAGAAATCAAAATTATAGAAGAGAAAAATATTAAAAGAGAAAAACTGTCAGAAAAATATTAAAAGGAGAATGGCAGAAAGAACTAATATGGAATATGACATTGGAATTAGAAATAAGACCACAATATAAGGTAAGAATTAAAAATAGATAAAATGCTAGCAAAATTAAATGAGCTAAAGACATATTAAAAGACCAAAAGGTGAATAATTAAAATTAAGCAAAAACAAATATGAGGAAGGTGCACCCTGATTATTGAGTTATAAAGCATACAAATGGAGGATGATGGCTACAGCCATGGGTACAAAGGTTGGGCTGGGCAGAGTGAAAGTCAGAGGACAGAAGATTTATGAGGGATATGGGAGAAAGTGGGGTGAGAGGCAGTGGTCAAAGTGTGAGTGGTAGGCACTTTGGGTGAGTACAGCCTTTCCCACTTTGAGGAAGGCTGGGACACAGTCAGAACATGCTGTCACCTCTTCATTCCTTCTGTCTTGTTGACGGGATCATTAGTGGAAGAGTCTGCTTCCTAAAAGGTGGGCAGTGGAGGGGGCAAAGTTCACTCACAGAAAAAGTAGAACAGCAATGCATAGACTCAAGGTATGAGAAGGTGAAAGAACACAAGAAGTTTTTGGTCAGCCCTGGGGAAGACGGAAAATATATGGTCAATTTAGAGAAGAGATAATATCCATTTACTCTGCTCTGGGCAAGAATAGGTTAGAAGTAATCATCATCTAATTGACGCCTTACTTGAGGGTCAATTTTATGCACCTGCCATTTGCCTTGCAATAGGTTCTAAATACCCAAAGTAAATATTTACTAAGAAAATAAACACTCTTGCTTTTATTAACCTAATTTCCAAAATTCAAATTCAGGTGTAAATTTATTTGTTACCACCTTGCTGGAATTATATACCCCATGTTTTATTTATCAATTGCCTTCTTTACACAATATAGCGCTTTATATTGTTAGAATGATAAGCAGGAGTATGTGATAGCTCTGTCACAAAGGGCTGGTAATGAATAAGTGAATTATAGAGGCCATCTCTTCTATTCTGCTTTGTTTAATTCTCCCCTCCCTGATTTCTTCCATTTTCCAATAACATGATTTTCTTTTTGGAGATCCCTTTGCATGATATTTAGGTGGTACTAAGGCTGCCTTGTAGCCACAGGTATAAGAATAAAAGAATGTGACTTCAGGACTAATTATGCACTATGCCACTCCTAGGAATATAAGGAGTTTTAAGAGATTCTGTTCTTGAGGGATGTGCAATTCTGTTTAATATCTAAATTATTTCCACAGAAAGATAAATGAAAATGCTTTGATGCACAGACTGAGTGATGGACAAATGAGGAAGATAATTACTCCCGTAGGAATTTGAAATCAAAGGAGGTATAACCGAAAAGACTAAAGTGTTCTAGGAGGTCACAATGAAGGAGCTGAGATTTTAATTAGGGATAGACCTTTGTTTCTTCTGTCTTGAAGAGAGGAAAAGTCATAAAAGAAAGTGGTAAAGAGTAAGAAACACATTCTTGAGTTAGGGTTTGGGAAAGGGTGGAGGAGGGAGGGATCAACGTGAGCAAAGCAATCAAAATGGAACTAAGTACTTTGATAGGGAAAATAGAAATGAGAAGCTAGGAAAGAGATGGATGAAGGAAGAGGAGAAAACATATTAAGCTCATATTTATGTAAAGAACCATAGCTTTTACAGGCATAGCTTGGAGATATTGTGAACTCAGTCTATTAAGTGTTAATAGCATTGATATGGCTTGGATCTTGGATTGTTTTTTTGAGTATCCTCACCCAAATTTCATGTTTAATTGTAATTCCCAATGTTGCAGATGGGAAGTGATTGGATCATGGGGGCAGTTAAAAGAAAACCTTAGACAAATTAAATTTAACAGAGTTTAATTGAGCAAGAGAAAAACATTTGCAAATTGGGCAGACTCCTGAATCACAGCAGATTCAGATAGACTCCAGGGTCATCTCATGGTCACAGCAAATTTATAGACAAAAAAAGGAAAGTGATGCATAGAAAACAGACGTGAGTTACAGGAACAGCTGGATTGGTTGCAGCTTGGCATTTGCTTTATTTGAACACAGTTTGAACAGTCAGCAGCATATGAGTGGTTCAAGTATGGCTGCTGGATTTGGCTGAGACTCAGCAATTGTTACAGAAGCATATTCCTAAATTAGGTTTTCAGTCTTGTCTGCCTACTGGTTAGGTTATGGGGTTATGGTTTGTTCTCAAGGACTCAATTATGGAATTACAGAGGCTTTCTCTGGTCATATTTAGTTTGATTTAACAGGGTGAAATTCTCATGAATGATGGTACAAGGAGTACCATCCCCTCCTTGGTACTGTATAGTGAGGGAGTTCTCACAAGATCTGGTTGTTTAAAAGTATGTAGCACCTTTCCCCTCTCTTTCTTCCTTCTACTCTGGCCATGTAAAATGTGCCTGCCTGCCTTTCACCTTCTGCCATTATTGTAAGTTTCCTGAGGCCTCCCCAGAAGCAGGAGCTACTATGATTCCTGTACAGACTGCAGAACCATAAGTTAATTAAACCTCTTTTCTTTATAAATTACTCAGTCTCAGGTATTTCTTTATAGTAGTGCAAGAACTGACTAATACAGAACATTGGTACTGAGGAGTGGGGCGTTGCTATAAAGATACTTGAAAATGTGAAAGCAGCTTTGGACTGGGTAACAGACAAAGGATGGTATTGTATGGAGAACTCAGAAGAAGATGGGAAAATGGAAAATAACTTTGGAACTTTATAGAGACTTGTGAAGTTCTTGTGACCAAAATGCTGATAGTGATATGGACAATGAAGTCCAGGCTGAGGCGGTCTCGGATGGAAATGAGGAACTAATTAGGAACTGGAGCAATGGTCACTTTTGTTATGCATTAGCAAAGAGGTTGGCTGCATTGTGCCCCTGCCCTGGGGACCTGTGGAAGTTTGAAGTTGAGAATGAGCATTGAAGTTATCTGGTGGAAGAAATTTCCAAGCAGAAAAGTGTTCAAGATTTGGCCTGGCTGATTCTAACAGCCTATTCCCATGTGTGTGAGCAAAGAGATGATCTAAAAAGGAACTTATATTTAAAGGGGAAGCAGAGCATAAAATTTTGGAAAATTTGCAGTTTGGTCATATGGTAGAAAAAGGAAGGCCCATTTTCAGGGGGAGGAATTCAAGCAGATTGCAGAAATTTGCATAACTGAAAGGAAGGCAAGTGCTAATATCCAAGACAGTGGAGAGAAAGCATTCCAGAAACTTTTGTGGCAGTCCTTCCCATCACAGGCTTGGAGGCCTGGGAGGACAGAGTAGTATCATTGCCAGGTCCAGGGCCCAACTGCCCTATGCAGCTTTGGGACACTGCTCCCTGAATCCCACCAGCTCCAGCTCCAGCCATGGCCAAAAGGGGCCCAAATATAGCTTGCCTCTATAGGCATGAGTCACTGCACCCAGCCCACCCTCATCCCCCTTTTAACTATACAGCATCTCCTGCTGGCACTAAGTAATTGGCAACTTTGTTTTGTCCATTTGTTTTCTGATTGATGATCTTTTCTCAACTTGCTTCTAAGGTCTTTGAGGACAGAAACTACATCTCTTTTGGCTCTCCACTGTACTTATAGAACCCAGGAGAGGTCATATAGTGAGAACCAGAAGAGAGTATTAATAAATGAATATAATGAATTAAATAATTGGACAGAAAAAAAGAAAGGCAGTAGATAGAACAGACTGGATTCTTTTGCAATTCTTCAGATGTAAGGTGGTTGCAGATAATACACAGGTGTGGAACACAGAATGTATTTTACAGCACCTCCTGGAATGTGTTGTAGATGTTGAACTGGAAAATAAACTTTTAATGATACATTGATGAAAAATCTTGATTCCATATAATTTATAGCAATATTAAGGTCAGTGACCTTTCCAAATATTTTTAAGATAGCTTAAACTAAAAACCTTTAGATAGAAGAATGCAATATTATAAAAATATGAAAGGATTATTTTCATATACTTATATATGACATCATTTGTGAGAGAGAAGAAAATTGATGTGTACTATCATCAAAAATCAGGAAAAGGAGATTAATTTAGGCCTTGATTATCAGAATGAAATCCATTCTGACTGACTGTTAGTGGCTATAGAGAACTGATCTATCTGGCCAAGGTGTAAGAAAAAAAAGCCTCTCAGGCAATTTAATCAGGTCTTAGGATCATTATCAGATATAATATTTCAAGGATCTCTGGAATGACAAAAAAAAAAAATCAGCACTGACAAGCAATTCCCTAGAGGTCCATGGTGTGAACTGATAATAAATGCAAAGACAGGCTACCATGATAACTATAAATTAAGTCTTAAGCTTTATTGGTGAACAATTTGTTGAGGGAGAGGTCAGCTAATCTTTGACATAACCCAGGCTTCTTTTTAACTTAAAATAAAAGGCCAAATTAATTTTAAACAACCCAAATCAATCTGTCTCTATGGTTTTAGATTTTCATCATGAAAACCTCTAAAATTAGATGACCCAACTACACATAGAATACTTGAAAACTAACATTAGGTAATGAAAAATAAAGACTGAAATGTGACAATTACAATCACCAACTTGTAATTTGCTTATTTTTTTCAGAAAAAGCTGAGATGAAGAAGGTTTAATTATTCATATATAGAGAAAAATATGCCCTGGAAAAATTGTAATACTATTATCCTATTATCTGATCTATGCTAAAGCCATCTGGTGAGCTCACAAGTTAAAGACCACTCGTTTCTCATTTGTAACACCAGCTAAAACAAATTTAAAGAGCACATTTTTTGGTCACGTGATGGAGAATGACTAGGTAGATGCTACCAGGCATGGCTGGTGTAGGAAGACCCTTCCATCTTCATTTAAAAAGTGCATATTTAATTAGGGCTTTAATTTGGCACAGACTCAGATTAATCACGTGACATTAGGCATGCTAGAATGTGCTTCCAAATCCAAAAATGTACTTTGATATACCATTTCATCAGTGACTCTCATAATATCATTATTTTACAAATACAGAAAATGATACTGTGGGAATTTAAGTACATTTGGAAAGTACTGTTGGTAAAAACAACTTCCGTTTCACTCAAGACAAATTAATTTTTTCTAAAACTCATGGGCCCCCCATCATCTTTCCTGGTTAATGCTATCTTCTGTTATGATATAAGTCATACTAATCTCCATCTATCTTTATTTAATTTTTACTTGGCCAGGTTGATGAGATGACAGGTCACCTTGTTGATGTGTCAGTGTTACAACACACTGAAAACTATGAAATAAGATGAGCATTAACACTGAGCTAATTTTCTACTCAACAAGTAAAAAATGTCCATTTCCATGCAATCTGATTTTGCTAAAATGAGAATAGTCAGTTAAGGATCTGGACATAGCTAGTGGACAGAATCCAACATGCACTTTTGACTCAGTCTCAGTTTTATTTTCCCTGCATGAATAGGATCTGTATTTGGGAATAAAGAACATTTTGTACAAACCTGAGAAATTATATGTATATATTTGTATGTGTAGGTATATATACATGTATGTATATGCACATATACATACATATATACGTACATATGTGCATGTGTGTATATACATATATATACATTTTTTAAAATTAGGTGTTTCATAATTACTCTCAACATTTTTTTCTGTAAGTCTCTTTTATTCCTATTTGATTTGGAAGATGAAAATTTTAGACCCATGTCCAAATCTCTATCTTCTCATTATTTGCCATTTAAAGTACGCTTCTTAATATTTAGGTCTGTCTTCATTATTATGACAGTGAGTTTAATCATATTGTATTAGGTGCTTTAAATATACTATGACATTTAATTTTTTTGTTTTGTTTTGTTTTATTTTTAGAGATGGAGATTTGCTCTTGTAGCCCAGGCTGCAGTACAATGGTGCGATCTCAGCTCACTGCAACCTCTGCCTCCTGGGTTCAAGCAATTCTCCATGCTTCAGCTTCCCAAGTAGCTGGGATTACAGGTGCCTGCCACCACGCACAGCTAATTTTTTATATTTTTGGTAGAGACGGGGTTTCACCATGTTAGCTAGGCTGGTCTCGAACTCCTAACCTCAGGTGATAGCATTTAATTTTTGTAAGAACTTGTCCAAGGTGTCACAGCTAGGAAATGCTAGAGACAGGGCTGGAATCTGGGTCTCTCTCCACAGCCCATATTCTTAATCTTTATTTTGCTTCTGGGTGGTTGAGGACTGTAGCCATGCTTCTCTAACTTTAGTGGGATTGTGAATCATTGGGCATCTTGTGAAAATGCAGATTCTGATTCAGCAGTTCTGGAGAGGGGTCTGAGAGTCTGCCTTTTTAACCAGTTCTCAAGTGATACTGATGGTGCTTGTTTGTGGAACACACATTGAGTAGCAAGATATTATATTGCTGAACCTAGAGAAGATTACCTCCTTTTGTTTGTTTTCTGAACCTAGAGAAGATTACCTCCTTTTGTTTGTTTTCTCTTTTACCTGCATGTCAGGTTATACATGGTAATATCCATCATACTATACCATCAAGCAATCTCTAGGTAAGCAGTGCCCTAGAAAAGTGAGAATCAGGCTCTGCCACCATTTTCCCATGGGTGCTTGTCATTTGATTTATCTGAATCACTTTCTTATTGAAACATAGAAAAATGAGTAGGTTAGACTAAATCATCATTATCACCATCATCATCATTATCATCATCATCATGAACATCATCATCATCCAAAGTTTATTGAGTGCTTATTGTAAGCTCAGAACCTGTTACAAGCCTAATTATAAGCTCAGAGCTGTTGCTTTACATTGATTCTATCATTTAATCCTCAAAATCATTTTATAAAGTAAATTGAGACATTACAAAGGTTAAGTAAAGTTCAATATATGCCTATGATTCTAAATGATGCTGTTATCTTAAAGAATTCCATATGCCTGAAATAACTAAGTAGAATTTATAGTTATAAGAGTAGAATTGTATAGAAACAATTGTCAGACTTTAAATATCAGATAAGTTATAGAAGATGCTTGTCCAATCATTTACAAATTCTTTGAACCTCAGTGTCCTTATTTGTAGAGAAAAGAGAACATTATCTACTCTAAAGTATATTTGTGAGAATTAGAATGGATAGTTCATGCAAAGAATCTAGTGTTTTCTCTGATAGAGACTAAAGTAACAGTCACTGTCATAGTTTAGAGAGAAAACTAAAATATCATGGTGGCCTGTGGTCTTATTTCATTGGGTAAATGAAGAAACGATGAGCTGTATGTGGCTCTTTGTCAACTTTTTTTCCTCAACATCTGACACAAAATATTAGGATCTTGGCTATTACATTTCCCTATAGAATTACAGCCCTGTCTTTTATTAGTTCCCATTTTGAGGTTATAAAAGTAGAAGTGGCATGTTTTCTTAGTACCTTTATAATTTTCAATTACTATTTTTATGTAAACTATTCCAAGTTTCCAGCTTAATTTTTTAAAGAAAATTGTTTGATTTTAATTGAATCGTAATAATAGAAATATAACCATTACCGAGATTAAAGTGAATTAACTGTGAAGTGATCTTTTTGAGAGCAAATTATGGCATTACTTGGCTAAATGGATCATTGACTTTGGGTATTAAAGTCATCTATTTGTTTAAATGTATTAAAACTTAACTACTAAAATAGCCACACATGCCATTAACAGGTACCTAGAGCCTTGGTTTTTGATAATTGAAAACAACATACTTCCAAGCTGTTTCCTAATGAAGTTCATTGAAAGATTCCAAAGTGTTTTTATGGCAGGAAATAATCATTTCATCTATTCCTGCTCTCATTCACCCAACAATTACTGAGCACCTATAGAAAGCTAGATCCCTGTCAAGGGTGTTGAATATAAAGATGAATGAGATATTGTACAAGACCCAGGAAGCTCACTTTATTAGTCTATCAGGTAGCTGTTTTCATGGAAGACTAGAATACAATTTGTGTCATAAGAGATGTCATATTGCAATGCCAAGAGGCAGGTTGTCTGTGGGCATTGCATACTAATCTTCATTAGCATAAAACAGAGTTGAAACAGTGTGCTCACTACATAAACAAAGCTCCAAGATGGGTCTCCTTGCCTGCCCCCACTATCCTCACCTTGCAAATGGATTGTTCCTCTGAGTCTCCCATGCAGAAATTCTGAGATCACCTGAACAAGTAACATTATATAGAAAGTTATCCCATTCTTCTGTCTGAGCCTTGGGAGGTGAGCTCATATCTAAACTGAGATTTAAAGGCCAGATGAGGATTTTTTCAGCAAAGAATTGGGTGTAGGGCATTCCACACAGGAGAAAGGACAAAGATTTTAAGCCAGGCAACACTGTCAATCATTATAATGTGCTTGGACAGTTTCCTTCTCCTCAGTTTTCTTTCCTACAAAATAGAAACAATCATTCCCATGTCTTTACATTGCTGTACAGATTGCATGCTTGAAAAATTAAGTGTGCTCAAAAAATGTTACTTCTGATATTCTTTCCTGTGCTGGAAGAATGACATATGCAAATGTATGTGTATGTGGGCAAGAAAAGAAATGATGTATGAAGAGAATGGTGGCAGGTGTGATGGGGGAGAGGAGGAAGAAAAGAAAGTAGGTGTGATGGGGGAGAGGATAAAGCAGGAACGATGATGGCTGAGATGGCATCCTGATGTTAGAGTAGAAACATACCAGGCAAAGATTTTTATGCCACCCTAGGGAGTTTGTATCTAGCTCATCCACACAAAGAAAGAGTGGAAATTGTTTCTATATTCTATTTATTGCTATATTTATTTATTTATTCATTTATTTAGTTATTCATTTATTTATTTATTTGAGATGGAGTCTGACTCTGTCACTCAGGCTGGGGTGTAGTGGTGTGATCTTGGCTCACTGCAACCTCCGCTCCCTGGGTTCAGGTGATTCTCCTGCCTCAGCCTCCCGAGTAGCTGGGATTACAGGCACCTGCTGCTGCGCCCGGCTAATTTTTGTATTTTTAGTAGAGACGGGGTTTCACTATCTTGGCTGGTCTTGACCTTCTGACCTCGTGATCTACCCACCTTGGCCTCCCAAAGTGCTGGGATTACAGGCATGAGCTACCGCGCCTGGCTTGTTTATATATTTTTAAAAGCAGAACAATTAGAGGTACAAACAGATAAATCTTAGCAGGAGCAGGAAGAATAAATGGAACTGGGAGGATGGGAGTGAGGGAGACCAACTGAAGCCTCCTAAGCCAATTTATGAGAGAAAGGATGAAAATGCATTACTAAGTAAATAGAAAGGAGAAGAGAATAAACGGGAGGACACTTGAAAATCTTGTCTGGTAAGTGAATTGGTAAGTATGTGGTCCATTGACTATGGGAGTGGCAGGGAAGTAAGAGAAATATAGGCATTTGGGAAAGACAATAGAGGCTGGGTTGGTGGTGATGCCAAAACTTTCCTGTTTTTGTTATCAGAAGCACTCTCATATTCAGCCTATTTCATCTTGGGATATTGTTCATGAGGTGAACAGCAGAAAACAATTAGATTCTTCTTGGTCTTTTACCTGACTTGCAGTTCTTCTGGGAATTGACTGGGGAGGGAAGAAGAAGAGTGTATGGCTGAAAAAGGCTCAGTTGAGGATATCTCACTTCTTCCTATTTCCATTCTGCCAACCTGCCTATTTACTGATTTCCCTGTTACCTCTGGTAGAAGTTGGGAGAGGCTGTGCTTCAGCAGGCTGTAAGTGGTGCTGGGCATGCCTGCCTGGTGTGACTGACTGTTGAATAGCAATTGTTTACTTGCAGCAGAGATGAAGCAATTCTTTAGTTCTTTCAAGAATGTGCAAGAAAGCCAGGAAAAGCTTGTTCTCTCCACAGGGGAGAAGTGGGAATATGGTTTTTATCTTTTCTGTCTTGCAGTTTTAGAAAAGATGATTCCCAATGGGTTTATGACAAAATGAATTGTTTACATGTTAGATTAAATTTAATCTTAAGATTAACTTGGAGTTCAAAATAATTTATAAATATATTTTTGAACCTGCCTCATTCTGAGGCAACTATGTAATTTATCTTGCTTAGGATATTTATTAATTGGTTTACATAGTAAAATCTACATTTGAATGACTATGATTATTTCCAACACGTTTACCCAGACTAAGAAGATATTCAATGCTACTTTTAGTCTGTAGAAGTTTAAAAAATGTTTCCTGGTTCTTAAATATAAAAACTAAAATGGAAAATCTGATGAATATCTATTTAACTAGTTAGCTAACTAAAGAACTGAAAAATAGGAATTCAGGTGAATTTTTACATTTTTTGAATATTATGAGAAATGCTATATCTTCTATAGATACAAACATTTAAGAAATTAGTAGAGGGCAATTTTAACAAATATAGAGTATTTTATTCTTAAAATTAAAAATAAGCATATCAAAGTTATTCGGAAGAAAATGAAGGAAGAAAAACACCAAAATATTTAGTAGTATTTAAATTTGAATGACAGAATTATGGGTACATCAATTGAAAAATCACTAATTTATAAATTTAGAAAGGAGACTTTATTTCTTATGAAAGGTTACAATCTGCGGGTCGGCCACCACACAGGCTGGGGAGCATAGGTACCAGGAAAACCAAAAGGCAGGCACTTGGAAGGAGGGAAGGTGAGACAGGAATTTATCCTGAAGGGGTTGACTAAGTATTCAATAGGTTACAGGAGGAGCTATGGATATTCACAAACAGGGTCCTGACATGTGCATACTGAACAAACATCCATGTTTCATACAACCCCCTATTCACTTTGGGATGAAGACTTTACCTTTAAATATGTTACAATTAGGCCCTATACATCAAAAGGTGAAGCAGAGCGCTCAGGTGCCCAGCCTCCGTAAACCAGTCAGAGCCGGTCCATGGTCAGCATTCTCTTATCAGGAGAAAACTACTAAAATCAGTCTCTTGGTTTGATCAAAGTTGTAGTTACGGCTGGTGGAGCCAGGGGGTCAGTTATTCAGTGTCTGGAGGAGGACGAACCGTAATGGTTTCAATATTGCTTATCTCAAGGCCATTGTTTATTTTGCTACCAGAAAAAAGTACAACATTGTGGCAGTTAGAACATAGTTTATTTAAATGTAAGGATGAGTGACTTCATCCTTGCCTGGCATGGCTTTAGGTCTTGTTTATAATTTGATATTTTATTGTCACAAAGAGTTTATTCCATCAGTCTTATGATCTCTATTTTAACATTAATGCTGGTCAGTTGTGTCCAAACTGCAAAAGGGAGGAGGTACAACAAGGTGGGTCCAACCTGTCTTCCTACCATGGCTGAGAACTCAGTGTTTAAGGTTTTTCTAGGGTCCTCTTGGCCAAAAGGGGTCTGTTCCATCCTTTGGGGGACTTAGGATTTTATTTTTAGTTCTCATATCATGGTTTCTTCTTTCCTTTTTTTTTCTTATAATTTTGTTTTTCCTATACATCTTGTATTAGTTCATTCTCGCACTGCTGTAAAGAAATACCTGAGACTGGATAATTTATAAAGAAAAGAGGCTTAATTGGCCCACAGTGCTGCAGGCTGTACAGGAAGCAGGGTGCTGGCATCTACTCAGCTTTTGGGGAGGCCTGGGGAAGCTTACAATCATGACACAAGGCAAAGGGGAAATGAGGCCTCTCACATGGAGGGAATAGGAGGAAAAGAAAGAGTGGGGAGGTGCTACACACGTTTAAACAACCAGATCTTATGATAACTCACTCACTATCACAAGAACAGCATCAAGAGAATGGTACTAACCATTCCTGAGAAACCGCCCCCATGATCAAATCACCTACCCTCAGGCTCCAACTCCAACACTGGGGATTACACTTGAGATTTGTGTGGGGATACAGATCCAAACCATATCAAATCTTACTACTTCTAGAAACAGACCAGAAAGATATAGAAATCAAACTAAAATATCCAAAGGAAAATAGTACATTATTTCAGTGATTAAATAACATTAACTGCCATGCAATAACAATTATGATCTTGATAAGATAAAAGAGAGGAGAAGGGAGAGGAGAAGGAAGAGATAAATGTTTAATATTTATTGAGCACTTGCTCTGTGCCAAACATTTGTTCATGCTTCATGGATAACCTCACTTCAAAACGCTATAGGTAAGAATTATTATTATCCTATCTTAGACATTAAGCTGTTGAGGCTTACAGAAGTGAAAAGTCTCACCAAACATCACATGGAAGTTGAATTCAATAAGCAACTGTTTCTAAAACCTATGTAATCTCTAGATCATATCATCTTCATGATGATGAGAAGGGACCTTTTGTCATTATTATCTTTTATGGCCAGAGCATCATCTTATCAAATATGTATAGGCTTTCCCATGCAGATTGAATAAGGCATGATTCTTACCCTTGTGAATCTTTTTTTTTAGGTAATAGAGAAACAGCTAAATTAAAAGAACTGTTGCTTATCTCTCTTTTTTACTTTATGAAATGTCATTTAGTTCCTCTTTTTTTCTTAAACTGGTGTTTTTACAGCCTACACTTCATTAAGAAAGACTTGCTGATATGAAGTAATTCTTCACTGGTTCCTGCCTTTCCTAAAATATCCTGTAACCTTGCATCATTATGCTGGATCCTTTCTGCCTATGGTTAATAAAAAGCTGGCCATGGCTAAGGCGTACCCAGAAACTCTTTCATATTTGTCATTCACTGATCCATGAGAGAGACTCATTTTTATTGCAAGTTCCTTGGAGCCCTCACCCCATTGGCTCTGTTGCCCTATGATGGACAATTGCTTGTTAGTTTTTTTGAAGCCTGTTACTGATTCCCTGTCTTTAGGTAGGAGCAATATAAATGTTGGTAGAAAATACCTGTCTCCAATTTCAGGTATTGTGCTTCAGATAGGACACTATCCCTGACTCCCGAGAGGGAGCATGGGAAAACGCAGGCCTTATTTTAAGCTCTAAATATCTCTATATGTCGTAATTGGTTTAGGGGTAGGTTCAGGAATACAAGATCTAATTTAGCCTATTAGAATGATTGCCGGAGCTTAAACATGGCCTATTTAAAGAGACTTGTCTGCTATTTAGCTTGTACTTGGAATAATATTAGCCTGGAACGAAAGGGTCACCAAATATAGGACCTGAAAATGAAGTCAACAGTACTGCAGACAAAGTCAAAAAATAAGGAAACACGGAGTCCTGGTGACACCATCATTTTAGTTGTGAAACCAAGCCACCCCTTGATCTAGTCCCACTCCCAGAACATTTCAGTTACATAACTCAGTAAATTTTATTCTATGTTCCTTATTTTAATTTATGGTAAGGCTTCTATCACTTGCAAAAGAAAGAGTGGAGCGGCATCCCCTTCACAAGCCAACTCTTCGTCTCTCTTACTTTTGGAATCCACAGAAGAAAATGGAGTTAAGATAATTTGGGGAAATACTAGATGGAGCATAATATCATAAAATATGGCACAAATTAGAAGCATGTGACTCTGATCCAATTGAACTTCCCGGCGGAGAACCAGAGATTGAAAGAAGTCAAATTGCTCTTCATAACCTTTAGACAAGGATCTGAGAAGACAAAGCATCTCTTTACCACAGTAGTTTTCAGCCTTGGCTACTCATTGACGTCTCCTGGGAAGCCTTAAAAAAATGCTGATGCTGGGTCCTAAGGCCAGAGATTCTGATTTAATTGGTTTGTAGTGGGGCCTATGCATGAAGTTGTAGAAAAGCTCCTCAAGTGATTCCAATGTCAAGCCAGGATTGAGAACCACCACTTTAAAGAAATGGTTGTAAGAATAAGGAAAAGCTGCAGACAAGATACACAATGATTACTCGTTTACTAAAAACACTTTATCCTTTGTAGAGACATGGATGTAGCTGGAAACCATCATTCTCAGCAAACTATCACAAGAACAGAAAACCAAACACTGCATGTTCTCACTCACAGGTGGGAATTGAACAATGAGATCACTTGAACACAGGAAGGGGAACATCACACACCGGGGCCTGTTGTGGGGTGGGGGGAGGAGGGGGGAATAGCATTAGGAGATATACCTAATGTAAATGATGAGTTAATGGGTGCAGCACACCAACATGGCACATGTATACATATGTAACAAACCTGCACATTGTGTACATGTACCCTAGAACATAAAGTATAATAATAATAATTAAAAAAATCACTTTATCCAGCATCCAGGGTATTCATAAATCTGTAACAAAGCCTTTTCTAATGAGTAACAGCATGGCCACCAAGTTCCATTGAAATGCATGGCAAAGGAGTATCTAGAGGGCAGGATTAGCAGGAGGGGGAGCAACAGTCCAAAGGTTAAGTTTAATATCCCACAGGACAAATTGGCCAGCCCTGCCTGACCTTTCAGAGGAGCATTTAATGACACCGACTAGAGAAATCAGCTCCTGTATTGATGAAGCAACATTTTGAAAATCAGTCAAAACTCTTTATCTATAACCTCCACCCAGAGCTTTTGAGTCAGAGTGCTAATCAAGGAAAACTTCCAATTTATAAGTTAGAGTACTTGAAACACAGATCTTGGTAACTGCTGGAGAAGTGCTTAGAGGTGAACTCATTAGCAAGTCACACCATTTAGAAGGAGCTTGGCTTTTAATATAATTTGATAGACAATGAAATCAGTAAGAATTTGACCAAGGTTCTCCCATGAGCTAGACGCTGAATTGACCACGTATCTTGTATACTTGATCTTTGAGACTTGCTAGTTGTATGAGGGCCCAGAAGAAAAATAAGACACAGATAAACTGATAAAGTGAAACTAATAACTTTTATTAGTCTTTGAACTCTTAAAATGTGCAGTAATAACAGGAGAAAACTCTTTTACCTGTAATTATTTTGAAAAGTTTGTCCTTCAAAAATGTCTAGAAGTAGTGTAACACCTACTAGAAAGTATATTTATTTATAATAAATAAATATAGTGTAACACCTACTAGAAAGTATATTTATTTATAATAAAAATATATTTATATTTATATATAGTACTATATAATATATAGTATTATATATAGTAGTATATAATACACAGTATGTAGTAAGTAGTAGTATATAATATACAGTACTGTATGTTATATAGTAGTATATTTTATTCTATTTAAATTTTATATAAAATATTCTATGTAAAATTTATATAAAATATTATATAGTAGTATAATACAGTACTGTATATTATATAGTAGTATATAATATATAGTAGTAGTAAATAATATATAATAATAATATATATAGTAAGCATATATATATACACACACCTACTATATTTCCTCAATAGGGTCAACTAATTTGTTATTGGGGATATGTTTGTTAATTGTATTACAATGAGAGTATCAGTTATAAGAAAGTAGGTACAAATTAGAGGCAGGAGTTTTAGAATTTTGGCTTCTGTTTATAACTTACTAATAATCATAATAATCACCAAGTCAAAAAAATTAAATTGTTACACTGTAAATATATTATATGTGTTTATACAGGCTAAGTTTATCCCATGGTTGGTTTAAGTAAATAGAAATTTGTTACTGCCTATTGAAACTATATTTTTTATATATCATAGTCATTTCATTCAACAAAATTTTACAATGTTTTCCGAACATATGAAACAGACCAAAATGGAGATTTCCTAGTGAAATCAGATACCTTCAGGGGCCTTGAACAGATTAATCTACAATCCCAGATTTTACTGAACACACTATTCTATTGCGTCAAGTCTAAATGCCTAGAAATCAGGTTCTTAAAAATCCTGCTAGTTCAATTATCTAACAATATTGTCTGTTACACTGTAGTCACACTATATAGTGTTCATAATTACCTATAACCCAGCGTGTTCCTTCTCACTTCTTTTTCTTCACACTATTTGTCTGTCCTGTAAGAATGTTCAGTATCCACACCTTTCTGTGTAAAATCTATTTCTTCCTCCGAGTGTGTTAAGCCCCACCCCCTTTAAGGAACCTTCCAGTATTATTTATATACTGGCCTTTTTATGCATACTACTTATATTTAATGATTATATTCTGCCTACAGTATCCACTATTGTTTCATACATATTCCTGTTAGGTATGAAAATCCTGTTTCTTGAGCCTAGAGATTTTTGTTTTTTATGATGTTTACCATATGGCCTTGTGCAGTGCCTGAACTTTATGTCTTTAATAATAACTTGATTGAGGAATTAGAGTTGTAATTATATAAACAAGGAAGAAAACTGTAAATCTTTTCAAATCTATTGAATATAGTATTAAATATATTGACTGTGCTGGAGAAAACTTTCTTTTTTTTTGAGATGGAGTCTCGTTCTGTCCCAGGCTGGAGTGCAGTGGCGCAATCTCGGCTCGCTGCAACCTCTGCCTCCCAGGTTCAAGCGATTCTCCTGCCTCAGTCCCCTGAGTAGCTGGGACTACAGGCGCCCGCCACCACGCCTGGCTAAAGTTTTGTATTTTTAGTAGAGACGGGGTTTCACCATGTTAGCCAGGATGATCTGGATCTGCTGACCTTGTGATCTGCCCACCTCTGCCTCCCAAAGTGCTGGGATTACAGGTGTGAGCCACCACGCCTGACAGAGAAAACTATTTTTAATATGTAATAGCTTCTTCCACAAGCAGTCATTCATTGATTCATTCACTGATTCATTTGCTTGTTTATCATTCAGTCCAAATTATTTCCCATTTTGAAATAAAACATTTTTACACATTGAAAAATGTTCTACTCTCACAGGTAATGATGATTCAATAAACACTGGATGCAAAACTTGGAAAATGTACACTGGCTTGCTGCACAATGTCTTAAATTCTGTATTAATAATACAGTGTAAATTCATTAATTATAAATGCACAGCCATTTGTTGGTGAAAAAACGGGATGTCAAGGGCAAATAAAGAATTCAGTGGTGAAGCAATATCTTTGACAAGAACTTCTATTTGTCTAATGCTCTGTATAACTTTAATAGCACCCAACAGTTGGTGGTCTGTAGTGGTTCTAGGCAATGAGTGGATTGCCTTTTCTTTGTTTGCTTTGCAACTGAAGGATGTTTGCAATATTAAAAAGCACACACACTCACACATACAGACACACACGCCATAACAAAAACAGCCTCAAGGATACCATATGGCGGGTGCCCTGCACCTGAAACCCAAACAAAGCCAACAGCAACAGATTCAGTGTTTGTCTTTGGCTAAGAATTTGAGCTGACATCAATTATACTTTTGAGCCTGGACTGAATTCAATGAAAACTTGTCATTTGGCACTTTAGAAAAATGAATTTAACTAAGCCTGTGTTTCTTATCATTGAATGTACCAGCCAAACTGTTTTGTGCATGCCTTTGACATTTTAATTGCAGGAACTAGGTGATTTTTTTCTAAGTCCTTCTGGGACAGGTAAACAAAATACATATTTTTCCTGGGTATATGGTTTAGACAGTTTGAACAGTGTTGCCAAAAGATCAATGCCTCATCATAGAGATCAGCTAATAAAAAAGTAACTATAAAACTTCATTGAATCATTTAGAATTATAAATATTTTTGTTGCTGTTATTGTTTTATTTTGCTATGTTTTAAATTGGGTCCAAAATAATTTTAGAAAACGGTAGGAGAAGCTATTTTGCACAGTGTAGGATAGCCACAGGCTTACAGATATTTCTTTGAATGAGATTAAATGTTAGAATTTTATGGTAAATTGTTTGTCAACTAAATATACACTTTAGCTCCAAAAAAATAATTTTTAGATATATCAGTGAGTGTTAAGAAGTGCAAGTGCTTCATGTTTTATAAGGTGAACATTTATTTTAAGATTAATAGTAGAAAAAAATAAGCATCTATATTGGGTATTTTTATGAGTCTTAAAGAAGTAAGACTTCATTCAAATATTCATTTATTGACCACAGTATCTGTGCCCATTTCTAATATTTATTCTACCTTCCTCTAGTTGTCCTCAGCTATGTTCAACATTCCTTTTATAAAATAAAATGTAATTATTTAAAAATCTATGAGGCCGGGCGCGGTGGCTCAAGCCTGTAATCCCAGCACTTTGGGAGGTCGAGACGGGTGGATCACGAGGTCAGGAGATCAAGACCATCCTGGCTAACATGGTGAAACCCCGTCTCTACTAAGAAATACAAAAAACTAGCCAGGCGAGGTGGCGGGCGCCTGTAGTCCCAGCTACTGGGGAGGCTGAGGCAGGAGAATGGCGTGAACCCAGGAGGCGGAGCTTGCAGTGAGCTGAGATACGGCCACTGCACTCCAGCCTGGGTTACAGAGCGAGACTCTGTCTCAAAAATAAATAAATAAATAAATAAATAAATAAATAAATAAATAATCTATGTACTGCAGTATGCCTGCTTCCTACATCAAAAAGCACAGTGAACATACATTTGCAAACATCATTGAATGTTAATAAGCACTATAAAATCACACAAGTCTTTGAACACAAACTTTGTTGGTTTCAATTTTATCGAATAATGCAATGAATTCCTTTCTTAAAACTTAAATTTTTAGAATAGACTTTCCTATAAATAAACATTTTTTAGAAAAACTTCATGTTGAATTTTGGTTTAGGGGAGTTTTAGGACTGAAAATATTTCAAATAAGATTGAAGATGATACTGGAAATTGTGACCTGAGCAGTTTCTTGTGATAGTATAAATAATTTTGTCTTACTTTTGCCACTATTAGTGAAAAACACAGTTTTAACATATGTAATCAAAGTTCCTTTTTCAAAATCCCATGATTGTCATTACATGGAACAGAATTACTGGCTAACTGTTAATTTTGCTGATGAAGAAGGAAAAAGCATTGGTAGCTTGTTTTCTTAGGCTGTACTTCCAATATGGGAACCATATTAAATTAAGTTCAGGTTTAATTTAATTTTATTAAGTGGCAGTTGAGCACTTGAAAAGTAGCTATTTCAATTGAGACACTGACTTTTTAATTCTACAGTGTAGGTATAAACATTTTCATCATTTCAGAAAGTTATATTTCACAAGGTTTTCCCATAGTTTAGGGTGATAGTATTACTCATGTAAAATTTTGAAACATTCTTACCATTTACATTACTTAGTCATAACTTTCTAATAAGAAGAGTGTAAAATAATGCCCCTACTTGAGAGTTAAATCCTGAGATGTTGAATGGTTGAATTACTTCCAACAAAATCTCATGGAAGATCAAGAGGTAGAATAAATAAATACATGTGTAGATACACGATTATAAGGCTCTACTGTCTCAAACAATTATAGACCATTGTATTTTTATGGGAAAAACACATCATGTTAAATTGTTTTAGATTTACCTAAAATAGTTAGTATTGTTTTGCATATAGTGACTTATTTCAAACCCTAGTCATTATCTGTGATAGTCGATTTTATATGTCAACATAAATGGACCACAGGGCAGCCAGATATTTGGTTAAACATTATTTTTGGTGTGTCTTAAATGGTCTTTTTGGATGAGATTACCATTTGCATTGGTAGACCAAGTAGTTTGCCCTCCAAACGTGGGTGGGCCTCATTCAATTATTGATGCCTTAAATAGAACAAAAAGGCTCAGTAAGAAAGAATTCCCTCTCTATGCCTGACTGTCTTCAAGCTGGGCCATGTCTTCTCCCGCCTTTGGATTAAAACTTGGATTAGAACTACACCATTGGTTTTCCTAGGTCTCCAGCTTGGTGACTGCAGATCTTGAGACTGCTCACCCTCCATAATCATATGAGCGAATTCTTTATTATGTATCTTTCTATTATCGATCATCTATCTATCTATCTATCTATCTATCTATCTATCTATCTATTGTTAATATTCTCTCTCTCTCTCTCTCCAATTTTTTCTATTTCTCTGGTGAACCCTGACATACAGATTTTGGTATTGAGTGGTTCTAGAAGAACAATTTTAAGGATGTGTTTTCTGAATTCATTCTGGCACTTCTGGAATTGTCCCTCTAATCTGATTAGATCTAAAGACACTAATGACTATTTCTAGCAGTTAAGAGCATTGATTGTCTATGATGTTATCTGTCAATTGAGATATGCAAAATATCTGCATCAGATACTTCTAGTCTACCACTTATAAGAAGCAAGCAGCAGGGTGGCTGTTTATAAAATACTTTTGAACATTCTTGGAAAACTAATGAATAAATAAGATTAACCGGTTGCTGCTAATACTGCTGAACAAAGTGGTTTAAAAACAAAAACAAGTAAGATGAGCTCAGAACTTAGGAATTCAAATTCCAACTCAAGCATTGCATAAATAAGCTGAAAGCATCTACTTATACCCTCAAAGAGACCCTTATATCCTGTAGCCACACAATTGAGATTGCTGAAAATCAAGCACAGGATATCATCCTGAAACTGTCTCAATTACAACACAAGTTGAATTCTCAGCCTTGCAGAATGTCAACTGTAAAAGTTAGGCATTTTTACAGTTGGGCAACTATAAAAGAGGGCATTGATTTGGAGTAAATTGGAATTGGCATGTTAGAATTGAGACATGTGGGAAGATCCTGATGAAATTCGGGTCATTAAGCCCTTAAATTCTGATGAGACTTCTTTGCCAGTGGCTTCTCTCTCCTGAGGGGCAGCAGCCTCTCCACAACCTTCTCCTTCTAAGTGGATTAACCCTGCATTGCCCGAGGAAATTGCAGTGGGCTCCCCTGAGGCAGTTGCCTTGAAGACAATGCTAAGTCTCCCTGGGACTCACTTTCACTGCTCCGTCTTAATTCTAGACCTATGACTTGACTTACGTCTTAGGGGAGCCCAAAGGGTAAGGTACAAAGAATGTGATCCATGAGGAGACACTCTATACTTCAAAATAACTACTCAAATTTTCTAATTTATATAGGCAGAATCTATAAAACATGTGCTGGAATAGATCTTAACATTGAAATAAAGGTAAAAGGAACATAATGTCAAATCAGAAAAAAATTATTTTTATAGGCTCACTAAACAGATTCTGCATCTAATGTTGCAGTTTGAAGAGATAGAAAGGGCTGTAACAATTTGTTTAGTTGGCTGAAATACTGACCAAAAAAACGTGGCTCACGGTGATCAAGCTGGAAATGCTGGGCTGACTTGGTTTAACGTAGAACGGGGGACTCAAAAAGGCCAAGGTGATTAGAATGTTAGAATAAGTTTGTTGTTTAAGACCTTGTTATCCACACTGGGAGCGTCCAGAAAGCATATCTTTTACCAAAACTATGATAAGTAAATTTATGAGATCCCTGGCATCCTTGAAGAGATCTATTATTACTCTTCTCTGTAGACCAGACCTTGCAGTGGGAACTGCAGTCACCAAATTGGAAAATCTAAATGTAATGGGGGTACTTGGATCCCAGGGAAGCAGGGGCTTATATATATTAGGTAGGTCTATAATGAATAAAGAAAAAAATGCTGCAAAGCTCAACTTTTAAATTTCAGGTTATTAGCAAATTTCCACAGCTTTCCAAAGATACTGATAATCAATAGAAAAACTCTCATATTAATACATGAGGTCTCCTCTATGTTGAAGCATATAGGAGTGCATCTTGCAGAATCAGCAGTCAGATGTCATTAGATGATTGTGCATAGCAGCTGATTTAGAAGATGCAGAATGTTATTGGAGACATTAAAGGGAAGATTCATGTAGCCTGGTGGCCCCAATATTTTCTAGAATATTTATGAACCTTGAATTTACCCCACATAGCTTATTAATGCTGGTCACCGTTTTATGGGAGTCTATCAATTACATGCTGGTGTGTTATATCCCAGTGGCCTGTAATAAATATAAAATTTAAAATAACTTACAATTATCATGGGAAAAACAAAGCTAATTTTTATGTTACAGGTATAACATTTTTCTGATTTGTAGGAAATGGAAACCATGTGTTCAGATGTGTATTAACATTTTGTGTGTTTAAATGCTTCATATTTTCCCGTACAATCTCAATACAGACTAAGTTTTACTTGGTCTCTCTCAGACTTGATGACAAATTTTTCAGTGAAAGAAATCATAGGAATAAATAAGCGTGATTCTAGATGTAGTATTCTCCATATACAAGAAGTATAGGGGCCAGGAAAATTTACTTACAGAACTCTTCAAACCAATAGATAAATCATAGGCTACTGAGTCCTAGTGGGCTCAAAATTATCAACAATTCCTTTACAGATTGGTTGAAATTTTCAAACTCGTCAAAATGTCGCCAAGTGTAAAGTTGAATTATAATGATCCATTTTGAGACCCTGGTGTTATTATAAAGTATTGTATAATTATATTTGAAATATAAGGTTACAGAAATATACTTTAGAGGATTTATCCTACAGAAATAAAGGCAGCAGTATTTAAGGATATATGTATAAAGATCTCCATTAAAACATTGGTTGAAATAGCCAAACCTGGAAATCATCTGAATGCCTATCAATAAGAAAATATTGATTGGGGCTTTAACATATTCACTTCATGAAACATCATTCAGCTATTGAAGAGAATGCATTAGATCCAAACTATTGTTTTGGAAAGAGCAATTATCTATAGTTAGTGAAAAAGCACGTTGTTGATAAATATGTATTGGATAATTTTATTACATAAAATAAATGATCTAAAAGATACAGAAAGTAGTTCTTTCAACCACCTTCCACTTAACTGATGCAACAAATTCATCTATGTTCTTTATTCCTCTATAAAATGTGCAAAATGCACACAGATTATTCCCTGAAAATTGATTTCAATCTAGTTATCCACACATTTCTATTCCTGCCATTAAACATTCACTTACTAAGGATTAATTGTATTTGTTACCAAATCTCTTTGTGCACTTGTTCTTCCTATTGCAATTATGACATTTAATAAAATATTACATGAAGTGATTATAAATAAATGTGATGAAAGAGTGATTCCTTCTACGGAAGCAAAATTAAAAACTTTGGAAAGACTACAGAAATGAAAGTCACTAAAACATACATATTTAGAACATAGATATGGACAAAACCATTGTGAAAAGAGCAGGGTAGAAAATTCTACATTAAATTACTTAGAAAATGACTTCAAAGTTTTGATGCACTTTAAAGAAACCCAAACTGGAAGTTTTGGTGTGGTTAATGCAAGAAAGTTGGCTCATACTCTTAGAAATATAATGTGTTTAAATGTATATGATTAAATTAAGAATATTTTCAAGCTATACCTATATCAGTTTTATACTCCCCATTTATTGAACAACCCCCAGTTCTGATGAATGAGATAAGAGATATTTGACATCATATATATATACATATACATACATATATGTATATATGTATATAGATATACTGTGAGTATGCAAAATACTTGCACATGAAAGGATATATGTCAATTTGTTAACATTGGGTACCATGAATGGAAAGCTAGATGGGAAAAATAAAAGGAAAGAAGAAGAAGAAGAGTTAAGAAAAAAAGCTGTGGCAAATAAGAATATATGCATGGTATTCTATATTATATGTATTATATGTAGAATAACATTCTATCTGTAGTGTTGCCATACACACGTAAAAATGTGCATGTGCACAAGTTCAAGGGGCACCATGAACAAAGACATTGATTTCATGAGGTAATGGAACATTGAGTAGTTTTCTTTCTGGCTTCTAACTATTCTAATGTAGTGTTCTCACTAAATTGAAAGAAATTAAAACTTTAAAAAAGAAAATAGAAATGAGAGAATGTTGATTTGTATGACTTTACTTCACTAGAGGCTTTGTAGATTTTATTTTACTTTTCAATATGCTACTAATTTTTTGAGTTATATCACTATTTTAAAAACATATAACCTTGGGGAATGGGAACATAAATTATTTTAAAATTTCATAAGGAAAGAAATTAAAGGGCATGATAATTAAAAAAAAATACTGCCTAGAGGAGAAAACATGCTATTTCTATTCTAATTCTTTACCTTAGTGCTGATAGCATGTATGGTGAAAAAAGAAAAATGTGACAATGTCAGATTGTTGAGTGAGAATTGAGTTCTGAGTTAAATAAATGAGTCAGTGTATGTTTTTCGCCCCTCCTTCAAAACCAAAATGAGGAAATGAATAACTTAGCCTCCAAAAACTTAGATCTTGAGAGCAGATATTAAAGCTGGGAGATCTTCCCTGTGACACTTGTTTACTAAATTTGTTTCATGGTAGAGTACTGAAAGAATTTCAAATACAGTTTTGATCAAAACACAAAGAATTTTTGATGTTAATCCATTAAAATGTATAAGGAGTTGTTCACACAAAAAACTTCTGCCAGGTCTAATATTTCGTGTTGAAAAATAACTTCCATGTGGTTCTTAATTGTCCTTTTGTTAGATATTAAAAGAACTATCTCCATTTCTTTGTTCCTACCTTCTTTTACTCTGAGAAAATGGACAAAATTAAAACAACCCTTAAATATCCCTTCAATATGGATTTTCATTTGTTCACAGTGAAATTAAACATTTTTGTAACTTTTAAATATGTTTTCAAACTTACATGAATGAGGCAAGAATCATATAAAGATATTACATATACACTTTACCTAAGTTTAAATATTTCAAAGACTTTGTACAATTGTTTTACATTATTTCTCTCTCTCTTTCTCTCTCCAACATGTACCTATATTTCAGAATTATTGGAGAGTGTGCTGCACACATCATAGCCCCTTTCTTCTAACACACCAATGAGTGTTTCCTAAGAACAAGCACCTTCTCTTACATAACTGTGCTACCATTATAAAAATCAGAAAATTTAACATTGTTACTATACTATCGTTTAATCTGTAGTCCATGCTCAAATTTTGCCAGTTATATCCATAATGTCCTTTCTCACAAATTTTCTCCTGGGTTTAGGATCCAATCTGGGATCATATGTTGCATTTAGTTGTCAAGTCTCCTTATACTCTTTTTTTTCCTAAGAATATTATTTTAATATTATCATGTTTTTAACCAAATCTACAATTTTTTATAAGTTTTTAGAAATGATAACAGCTAGATAACTTCTAACTGAGTAGCATATCTCCCATAGTCTGTTTAAATCTGGAAAGGATTCAGAGCTTTTCTTTGTCTGTCTTTACCTTGGTGCTTTTGAAGAGTACAGTGCAGTTATTTTGTAGAATGTACATCAATTCAAGTTGGTCTGATAATTTCTCATAATTAAATTTAGTCTATGCTTTCTTCTTCAACAATGTCACAGGAATCTCAGTGCATCATATCAGGAGGCCCATAGTGTCTAGTTATCTCATTGCTGGTAATGTTAGCTTTGACTACTTGGTTAAGATGGTGTCTGTAGTTTTCTTCAGTGTAGAGTTACTGCTTTCCTTTTTGTTATTAAGCATTTCCTTATTTTTCTTTTAAATTGTTAAAGTATTCTTATCTTAGGCTTTTCACTTAAAACAGCACATATTTAAATTTTGACTCAATCTCAGAGTTGTATGATTTTAATGGGAGTGTTTAATACATTTCTATTTGTTGCTATAATTGATATGTACGTCTAAAATCCCCAGCTTCTCCCATCATTCTTCACGATCCTTTTTGAAGTCCGTGTATAATTCTGATGATTTCAAAATTTTCAAAAATTCTATTTCTGATAATTCAAACACCTTGCACTACCAAGTATCTAACTACTTAATACTACTACAAATACAATTCTTAGCTTAGCTTGGAAATAGTGTGTGTGTGTGTGTGTGTGTGTGTGTGTGTATTTATATGTGAGAGTGCATTTTTGTTTGTGGCTCTGCCTCAAGATGTGATTTCTCTGAGAACAATACCTCTGTAATTATTCCCAGCCCTTGGCACAGTTCTTGTCATATATAGATGATACCTGAACCACCTGCCATGTTACATGGCTCCAGGAGGTCACCATTCACATTCCTGTCTTGAATGGACTTTCCTGGAACAGAACTTCATAGCCAATGATAGTCCTAGAGTTGTGCATGCAAAGACCCTGAATGATGTTCTGTAATGAACATGTGAACAATTAGATGCCTATTTTTCCATTGTTTATTATAGCTAGACACAGGGTGACAAACATGGGGTGACCTTGCTTTATTCAGTGTCTCCCTCTCTTGTAACTAATGATTCCAAGATTATATGATTTTATTCTTCCATCACTTTGACAGTTTCTTGTTATTAATCAGACTTAAAGTTCACATTACAGAGTTCATATTTTCATTCACATTACAAATATACTGTAAAGCTTTCTGGACTTGGAGGCAGAGAACTTCCTCTAGCAAGCATTACTCTCCCTACCATCTCAAATCCCAAGGTCTATCTTGCTTTCAGTCATGTTGAACAGATAACAGTATTATTTTAAAGGGCATTAAGCATGAGTAATCGCTTTTCTTCATGGCTTTCTATCTTCACTATTTGCTTACAGTATTTTTTTAAAGGTAAAATCTGCATACCTTAATGGAAACATTTTAAGAATAAAATTTAAAGAGTTTTGAAAATACATTTGCCTTGAAACCCATCACATTCATATTAAACTTCAAACAATTTCATCACTTTAGGAAATTTCCTCTTACCACTTCTCAGCCAATCTCCACCTGCTCACCCATAGGAAACTACTTATCTTTGTGAGTTTTTTCTACTATGCATTAGTTTTGTCAGTTATGAAATGCCCTATGCATACAATACATACCCATTTTGTGCCTGGCATCTTTTGCTCAGCACAATAACTTTGAGATTCATTCATTATGCTTTTGTATGTACTTTATTTCTTTTAGTTGCTGAGTAATACTCCCCTGAATAATAACACTACAATTTGTTTATCCTGTCTTATATTGATGGATATTGAGTTGTCTCTAGTTTTTGACCCTTATAAATACAGCTGCTATGAAGACTCTTGACCAAGTTTTTGTGGACTTATTATTTTATTCCTCTTGATTAAATACCTAGGAGTGCAACTGTTGTGTCACAGGTGAATGTATGCTTAGATTTGTAACAAACAAAAAACAGTCATTTTCCAAAATCTTTGTATCATTTTATATTTCTACTGGCAATTTATTAGAGTTCCAGCCACTCTACATGTTCTCCATTATTTGGGACTTGACGGTCAATCTTTTAATTTTTAGTTTTTCTGGTGAGATTGTAGTGATATTCGATTGTGGTTGCAACTTTCTGTTGACTGTATTCCATAACTTTCCATGTGCTTATTGGCTATTCATAAATTTTTTTTGAAAAATGTTCATTCAAGTGTGTGTCTGTGTGTGTGTTTTACATTTTGATTTCAGTAGCTCGTGGGGTATAAGTGTGTGTGTGTGGTATTTTTTTTTTGTTACATGGACGAATTGTGTAGTGGTGAGTTCTGAGATTTTAGTGCACCCACCATCCAAGTCGTGTATATTGGACCTAATATGTAGTTTGTTTAAATTCCCAGCCCTTTCCCCACCCTCCCTATTCTGAGTCTCTAAAGTCCATTATATCACTTTGTATGCCTTTGCATACTCATAGCGTAGCGCCCACTTATAAGTGATAACATAGTTTTTTGTTTTCCACTTTTATGTCACTTCACTTAGAATAATGACCTACATTTCCAACCAAGTTGCTGCAAAAGACATTATTTTGTTTGTTTTTATGGCCGAGTAGTATTTGACAGTGTATATATACCACATTTTCTTTATCCACTCATTAGTTGATGGGCACTTAGGTTGGTTCCGTATCTTTGCGATTGTAAATTTTATTGCTATAAACATGTCTGTAGGTGTTGTTTTCATATAATGACTTCTTTACCTTTATGTAGATATTTAGTAGTGGGATTGCTGGATTGAACGGCAGATCTACTTTTAGCTCTTTAAGGAATCTCCATACTATTTTTCATAGAGGTTGTACTAATTTACATTCCCACCAGCAGTGCGTAAGCCTTCCCTTTCCCCCACATCCACACCAACGTCTATTATCTATGATTTGTGTTTTTTAAATTCAATTTGTTGTAATCCTCTTATTTAATTGCAGTAATTTTTATATATTTTTAACTTCAGTCCTTTTGTCAGATATATGTTTTGCAAATATCCTCTCCTGTTTGTGGCTCCTTATTCATTTCCTTAAGTGTTCTTTTTACAGAGAAAAATCTTATCTGTTTTTATGTTTGAAATTATTGCTTTTTGTTCTCTAAGAAATTTTTGCTTTCTGTCACTATATAAAGAGATTATCCAATATTTTCTTCTAGCAGATTTATGGTTTTAGCTTTAATGTTAAGGGTTATAATACATATCAAATAAAAGTTTTATAGTTTTCAGTGTACAAGTCTTTGGCTTATTTGTTATTATTTATTCCTAAATATTTTAGTCATTTTGATGCTATTGTAAATAAAGTTGTTTTTTAATTACTTTTTTAGATAATTCATTGCTAAAGTATAGAATTACAGTTGATTTTTGTGTACTGGTTTTATATCTTGAAATCTTACTGAACTCATTTATTCACTCTCATAGTGTGTGTGTGTGTGTGTATTCCTTAGAGTTTTCTACATACGAGATTATGTCATATGCAAGAATTGATAGTTTTACTTCTCCTTTCCAAAATGGGTGCCTTTTATTTCTTTTTCTTGCCTAATTGCCTTGGCTAGAACTTCCAGCACAATATTAAATAGAAGTGCTTGGAACAGACTTCCTTCTCTTGTTCCCAATCTTAGGAGGAAAACATTCAATCTTTGATTTGGTATGGGTTTGTGTCCCCGCCCAAATCTCATGTTGAATTATAATCCCCAATGTTGGAGGAGGGGCCTGGTGGGATGTGATTGGATCAGGGGGACAGACTTCCCCATTGCTGTTCTCATGATAGTGAATGAATTCACATGAGATCTGATTGTTTAAAAGTGTGTAGCACCTCCCTCTTCTTTCTATCTTCCTCTTACTTCAGCCATGTAGGACATGCTTGTTTCCCCTTCACCTTCTGCCACGATTAAAAGTTTCCTGAGGTCTCCTCAGCCATGCTTCCTGTAAAGCCTCCAGAACCAGGAGCCAATTACACCTCTTTTCTTTATAAATTACTCAGTCTCAGGTAGCTCATTATAATAATATGAGAATGGACTAATTAATTTCATCATTAATTATGATAGTAAGTTGTAAATTTATCAGAGATATTTTTTATCAGAGATAAATTTATCATGGATAAATTTTCTCAGGTAAGGAATTTCCCTTGTAGTCATCATTTATTGAGTATTTTAAATCATGGAGCAGTGTTGGATTTTTTCAAATGTTTTTTCTGTGTCTATTGAAATAATCATTCTTTGTCTTTTATTCTGTTGATATAGTGTATTATATTAATTGATTTTTTAAATAACTCCAATCTTGCATTCCTGGGATATACTCTATTTTGCCATTGTGTATAGCACTTTTTAATATATTGTTAGATTTAGTTTGCAATTCATTATTTGTTTAGGACTTTGAATCTATATTCTTAAGGGATATAGGCCTATTTTTCTAGTGACTCCTTTTTCTGGTTTTGGTATCAGGGCAGTAATTGGCTTTATAAAATGATTTGAGAAGTATCTTCCCCTCCAACTTTCTCCTCTTCCTTCTCTTTTCCTTCATGTGGAAGAGATTGGGAAGAATTTGGTAGAATCCATCAGTGAAGCCATGTCGACTTAGGCTTTAATTTGTGGGAAGATTTTTGCTTAATGTTTCTATTTTTTTTTTTTTTACTTGTTATAAGATTATTGATATTTTCAATTTCTTCTTAATTTAGTTTAAGTATTTTACATCTTCTTACCTAAGTTGTATATAATTGTAGCTATCTAGGTTATTGAATTTGTTGTCATAGTGTTGTTCATAGTGTTTTCTTATAATCCTTCTTATTTCTGTAAGGTCAGTAGTGATGGCCCCTCTTATTCCTGATTTTACTAATTTGAGTTATCTTCTGTTTTTCTTGTTCAACCTAGCTAAAAGATGACAATTTTGTTGATGTTTTCCAAGGAGCAATGTGTGGTTATTTTCTATTCTCTATTTGATTTATTTGTACTGTAGTTTTGTTATGATTTTCTTCCTTCTGTTTGTTCTGTGTTTAGTTTTCTCTTATTTTCTTAGTTTGTTAAGGTGGAAGTTTAGCTTATTGATTTGAAATTTTTCTTCTTTTTAAATGTAGATGTCTATAGCTATAAATATCCATCTAAAGATTGTATCAACACATCCTATAAGTTTTTGTATGTTATATTTTTGTTGTAACTCATCTCCCAGTGTTTTCTAATTTCCCTTGGGATGTTTTATTTGACCTATTGATTATTTCAGAATGTGTTTTTAATTCCTATGTTTTTTCACATTTTGTAAATTTTCTTTCTGTTATTGATTTTCAGTTTAATTCCATTTTGGTCAGAGAACATATTTTATATGATTTCATTCCTTTCAAATACATTGTGGCCTAAAATATGATCTCTCTTAGAGAATATTCCACAAGCATGTGAATATAATGTTTTCTGATGTTGTTGGGTAGACTTTTCTATAGATAGCTTTTAGCTCTATTTGGTTTATAGTATTCTTGAAGTCTTCTATTCCTTATTGATCTGCCTGGCTGTTCCATTCATTACTAAAAGGGATATATTTATCATTATGTTTAAGGGTATTTTTACTGCATGTAGAATTCTGAATTCCCAGATTTCTTTTACTTTCTGTATCTTAAAGGATATCCATTGTCTTTTGGCTTTCATTGTTTCTGATAAGAAGTTATTGTAATTGTTCCTACTTATATAATTTGATGTTTTTTCTGTTTTTAATATTTTTCTTAATCTTTGGTTTTAAATAGCTTGACTATAATGCATCTAATATTGGTTTCTTTGTATGTTATCTTGTTTACTAAGTCTCACAGATTTGTTTATGTTTTTAACTTCATTTTCTTTGTTTTTTCTCCTTCTAGGAATCCAAGTTCAGATATGTCAGCTCACTTGACATTATTTCACAAATATTTGAAGCTCAGTTCATTTGTTGTAGTTTTCACTTGGTGTGTTTAGATCTTTTCTTCTTTCATTTGCTTTAGATCTATAAATTTCTACAGATTTAGCTTCAGGTCACTGTTTCTCTCTTCTGGATATTTCCAGTGAGTTTTTAAGCCAATCTCATAAATTTTGCATTTTAGCTGTTTCAGTTTTTTAGTTCTAGAATTTTAGTTGATTCTTCTCATATTTTCTATTTAATTGCCAGGATTATCTACTCATTATGATCACATCTTCCTTTAAATCTCTGAAAGATTTAAATAGAGTTTTAGCATCCTTGTCCACAAATTCCAACACCGGGGCATCTTGATTGTTTCTAATAATTTTTAAAGTCATATTTTTCTTTTTCTTTGCATATGTAATCTTTAAAATTATTTTGGCACTGTGGTTGCTGTGTTACAGAGATTCAGTATTATGTTATCTTTGGCATGTGTTTATTTGACCTAGCAGGCAGTTAGTTTTCTTGACTCAAGCCCTATATTCTGGCTTCTTTGTCATGGGAACAAAATGAAATTTCTGCTGAGTTCTTTCAGTCCTTCAGCTGTTGCTCTGTACTTTTTCTTTCACTATTCCTTGTTTTCTTTCAAGATTTGATAATGTAAATAATGTAGTTGAAAAATTTATCAGATGCTCTTTGTGGTGTGTTATTTGGTCTTTCAAGTGTTCCACTGGCATTTCTTTCATAAAATGTTTTTCCCTTTGCTGTGACTGTATTTCCAAAGGAGGCTGACATCTTCTTACCAATGTGGACACTCACATTCAGTCACAAGGAATGTATATCCAACCAAACTGAGCAATAATAATATTTCCATAGTTTCTTTCTTAAAATTCAAAAAGCTGAGAGGTCAAGCAGAGAGGCATCTATGTGTCCATAGTATAAAGAAAGCAGCCCACTGAGAACAAACCCAGCACCCAGAGAAAATCAGAAATGATAGACAAAGAGAGCTCAAAGATGACCTTGGAAGTATTCAATTCCCTTGTAAGTTCTATAAAGCAGGATCCCTAGTCTGTTTCATCATTATATCTTCACTGCCTTGAAGAGTATTTGGCAAAAGACAAAAGATTTTTTGGAATGAATGACTGATACTTTTATATATCCTGAAGATAGTACATATGTAATATCGTCAATGTTTCTAAAGGCTTTATTCAATGTCCTTTTCAAATTATAGATATATCTTATCATCATGATTAGCAATTTAATCTTTAATATTTAATAAAATGTTATATTTTATTGTGAGGGTAAGCAATTTATTTTTTAGCATTTCGTTATTTATAACACAAATATTCTGTATTCCTTAACATTAACAAAAGATTAACCACATTTTATCTTTCAATAGACAAAATTACAATAAAGCTGGTAACCCTTCATTAGAAAAATAGCCTTTAAATAACTACAGTTGGCCCCATAATTACAGGTTTCAGTAAATTTTTATTACATACAGAATAACAAGCAAAACTTGTCCTTAGGGGAACATTTGTAGGATTTTTGGGGGTTTGTTTGTTTTGGTGTTTTCTTTGGTGGCAGAATTGGTATTGTTATTAATAAAAATATTCAGAAAGACACACTTAGCATATTTCTCAACACTGAAGTAGACACTTTTTGTCAGTATTCCTCAATTCCATGGGTTGACAACCACTACAAAGCTTCTAGCTGAAGCCATGCATTCAAGTCTGGTCTATATCTTGCCAGACTTTTCTCAGGAATATGTCCATTCCTCCACTATTAAGAGCATATCTACTTGAATTATTCCAGCCTTCTCAGCTGCTTTGAACTAATAAATTGATTTTGAATATTTTATTCTATCTTTAGCCCTGGACAGAAAACTATCTCTGAACAGATTACAGATTTTTTTTCACCTGTGCAATATGTTCTGCACTAGAAAGTGGTTTAGTATAAGAGCAAAATAGACTGCTACCAATCTGTCTCTCCTTCCTCTTATACCCCGACTCTGATCCAGACTTAGTCAAAGGAAAGGAGTTTTCAGATTAAACACTCATGCGAGTTACTGCCTTGTACTAGTCCAGGAAGGAAAGAAATGGGAAATACATCAGATTTCTGAGATTTACGAATTTTTATAGATAAGCTGCCTCAAGTGAAAAACACAGGCCAATGAGCTAATATACACCATCAGAATTTGTCACTCTGTGTTTTGATCAAGAGGTAGGAGAAGAATAAGAACCTAGGAATGTATAAAGAAAATACCTCACCCTAGATACTTTTCCCATAAATGCTGTTCTTTGCATGGGAAGGACAAGCTATCTATGTGACACCTTGTGTTCCCTCTGGCCAGGCATAATCTTCCTGATTAACTCCCATTTCTGGTCTCTCCTGTCTCATAGGTTGTGAATCTTCATCTCTCATGTAATTACTACCATTTCTCTTTTTTTTCTTCAAGCCTTTGTTCTGCTTCTAGAATCTGTCAAATGGACTGGAAGGAACTACCTTGACCTGTGATTCAGATAGAACCCACTTCCTGGAATCCCCTTGTCTGCTTGTTACCTCATTCCCCAACCTCGCATTTGCTGTATGCCTTATTTTTAGAGGTTTGCCTCTTGGTCTCTCCTTGGAATACATTTCCCCCAAACCCATCAAATCATCTTTGGCTCATTCCTTCTTTTCTCCCAGGAGTGAGCAGCTTATGTTCCAATATAGCTGTGCCACACTACTGTGAGTGACTTGTGAATATCAGTATCATCATCATTAAACCACCATTATCATTATTTAGTAAACCACAAAGGACATAGTTCCTATCCCCAAGAATCTCAACCAGTACTAAGGAAAAAATATTGGCTACACAAAGCCTTATGCAATTAATTGATAAGTTACACAAACTCTATGTTCTAAAGTAATTCAGAGGAATAAGAGTTTGTTGAAATTTGAAGAAGTCAGCGAAAATTATATGGAGAAATTTATGCTTTTAAATTGACCTCCAAATAAAATGTTAGCTTTACAAATAGGAAGAAGCATCAAGTTATCACGAATTATCACAAATTGTATGAACCAGCAAGGACAATGGTTAGGGGAGATTAAACTGAGAACTATACATGACATTGATTTGAAGAGGCCAACTCTGAAATTGGGGGTATAGAGGTGTGGAGATCAGCCAGGAGACTGTGGCAGTAATTCAGACAAAAGGTGTTATGCTTTGAAAATGACAGTGTAAATGTAAAGAATTATATGAGACAATTTAAAGGCAAAATCAATAAGCCTTAGGGATTAAATGAATGTAGGAAATGAAGAAAAATGGTGATTCAAAATGACACTAGCACTTTGAGCTCAGGAAATTGAGAAAATGGTAACAGCCTCTAACAAAACAGTGGTTAGGATGGGAAGTTCTTTGGAAGATGAAAGTGTGTGAAGAGTTCAGTTTCAAATGTAATGCTTTTGAGAAATCGAAGTAGAAGTGCCTGACTAGCATTTCGAGTCCTGGCACTTGAGTGAAAGGACTAGATTGGAGATAAGGATTTGGGATTCCCTGTAAAGGTACTAGCTGAATCTGTTCCATGAAGGAAATGTGGAGGACATTAGTAGAGTCTAAGTAATGAGTTTGGAAAAATATTCATGTTTAGAGTGTGGGAAGTGAAAGAAAGATGAGCTAAGAAAGAGTGAGAGCTTTGATGATGCTAGTTTCTTCCATTAATGAGCCAATATGTTATCAACTGTCACGACATAAATGGCAAGACTTAAGTTTTTTAAATTATTGAGACTCCCTGCTAGTTTCAAACTAAAGATTAGTCCTAAGCATAAAAGACTGGCTGTGGTGGCTGGGAGCGGTGGCTCATGCCTATAATCCCAGCACTTTGGGAGGCTGAGACTGGTGGATCACGAGGTCAAGAGATCAAGATCATCCTGGCCAACATGGTGAAACCCTGTCTCTACTAAAAATTCAAAAATTAGCTGGGCGTGGTGGCATGCATCTGTAGTCCCAGCTACTCGGGAGGCTGAGGCGGGAGAATCACTTGAACCAGGGAGGCAGAGGTTGTAGTGAGCCGAGATCGTGCCACCGCACTCCACCCTTGCAACAGAGCGAGACTGTCTCAAAAAAACAAAAAACAAAAAACAAAAAAAATCAAAACCAAACTGGCTGTGGTGACCCAAAGAATAGTTCCAAGCATGAAGGCCTACATTGGGGTACCCCTTGAATCACTCTATTTTCTTTATTGGAGCCTTTCAATATAATCTCTGTTAATTTTATAGCCTCAAATGGCCCTGGAGTTCACCTTGACTGCAGAAATTTTTTCATGCTAAGAATAGCTAAAACTTAAAATGAACTTAAATAAACAATTCCATTGGTTTGCTTTATCTTGGGTTTTACATTGAAGCAAACCAATTTCAGAAAGGAGCTTGGGACAGGAAGCTGGATTGGGGAAAAGAATGTTACTATGTAGTTTTCATGTTTTGTCTTTCAGCTGTGGTAGCCAAGTAGCCATTCGTACCTGGCATCTTTTTATTGCTCCGTATTCCAACCTTTATTTTCTTCTCAAGAATTATTGCATTGTTTGAGGTTGGTTTGGTTTGTTTTTGCTTTGTTATCATTATATATACATTATATATAATTTTACATATATAATATAATAATTATATATGTATGTATTATATACACATATAATAAGTTGTAAAATGTATAATATTTAAGTTGTAAATTTAAAAATTATAAAATGTAAAATTTATAATTTTTAAGTTGTAAAATTAATTAATTAATTTTTAAGTTATAAAAATATTTACAACTTAATTTTTTGTGGAGGGAAGACATTTGGACAAGGATGAAAGCAAGCAAATCATAAAATGTATACATTTTCCTTGATGTACTTAGGAATAACATAATACTTTATGTACTCATACTTGGCTAAAAAAATAAAAAAGAGAAATTGTAGGACAGTCATTTGAAAAACCTTAGTTACTTTCCGTTAGCCTAACGCTTAAGGAGCTGCATGGTCTGAGAACTATTTCAGGGGGAAGATGAAGGAGAAAGGAAAGCCCTCAATAACCCACGTCACAGACTAGAGCTAAAGCACAACAAAGAGGTACTTCTCAAAGGCAGAGAATGATGGGAACAACTATATGTTTTGTCTGCATTTTGGATAGTTGAAGACCTTTTTGTAATTTAAAAGGTTGTATCTAATTAAACCATGTGCCTTAGGTAATATCTGATTCTGACTCTTAGCTCAGCCTTTTTTTTTCTTTTATATTGGCTAAGGGAAATAAGTAAACCTGAATTTTGCAAACAGTCACATACAGTCAATCAAGAAAGGAACAAGAATGCTAGTCATGGCTATTATTTAACAAAAAGCCCACGAATACAGAAAGTTAGAGATTTTTAAATCAGTTTCGATCTGTAATTGGCATAGCATACAATTCACCCATTTAAAAGAGGTGAGTCAATGTCATTCAGTATGTTCATATTACCGCAATTCACTTTAGAAGATTTTCACCACCCCAAAAAGAAATCCCTTATTGCTTAATCATCATCCCTCAGTCCATGACTATCTCTTCATATATGGGAACACCATGCATGTAAATAGCAGAAGTTTCCCCTATAAGGCTCTCCAAATTACACAATACAGTTAACTACTAGAAGACAACAACAACAAAAAAACAAAACTTAAATGTGTTGTTAAATGAAATGCAGTAGTCAATATCAAAATAATACTATTTCTCTAGAGTATATGGTAATACATTTTTATTCCAAGAGGGATTATTTTCATCATTCTCTCTCTGGAGTGATTGACTTGTCTGGGTGGGATTGAGCCAGCAGCTGAATTATAAAAGGATGTCATGGGCAGTCCTATCAGTATTTCAGTGCAAGCTAGAGGTTGAAGAGTAAAGTTCAGTGGAAAATTTCCAGCAGTAATAGATCTGCTTTGTATAGTCATAGATTCATCTGGAATTGATTACTGTCTTTTACTCTGAGAGCCCTTGATGGTCAGGGCTTCTGCAGGAACTTCATTCAGTACCTTTGTACTATCCCAGAGCTTCCAGAGCAGCGCCCTGCACTCAGGCTGAATCTCAATAAAGGTTACTGCCTGACTGACAGTCTGTCCCTGGATGCCTAGACTTAGAGATTTGAAAAGCGTTTTAGTTTGTAGCTGCCATAGAGATCAAAGGAGAGCAGACGGGAAGTTTTTTCTTTGAGGTCAGCTTTCAGCTGTTGTAAATTAGTCATGGATCACAATAGGAAAGGGAAAGAAGAGAGTTTGTATGTAATGAGAAAGTGGGGAGGGTCCGGGGCACCTCTATATGACTCACAGCTGTATCTTCTTGGTCCATATGTTTTATCTAACAGATTACATCAATGGAAAGTGCCATTGCATTTGGTACAGATCTTGGACAAGACTTCTAGACATAATTAAAATAGTCATTTAGATGAAACTTGTTTTGTGCTGACACTGGGAAATTAAATATCCTTTATAATGCATAATCATTTTGTTCCCCATATTATTCTGGGTAACTATAATTAAACCATTGTTAAGTATCAGAAACGCCCAAGGAAAGAGGCACTGATAATGTGGTTGGGGAATGGCATAAGACAGATGAATAATGAAGCTTAGTAGATAAGAAGTAATAATGTCACCTTCATTTTTTATTACTATTTTTGCATGGACAGAAAATTCACTTCACCTCTCATATTATATTCCTATGGCGTTAACAGTGATGATCAAAATCCTGATTGATAAAAGAGCCACATAAACTTTGTTCCTTAGATTTCTATTAGAATAATGGAACATTAGGTATTTCATTTCTAAACTGGTTTGATTGCTAAAATACTGTCTATAAATTTGGATGTGGAAAATTTAACATGAATAACACTTGGAAAATGACTATCTCTTCACATGCGGAAATAATGAAAATAATCTGTCTTGGAATAAAAAGGTAATTATTCAGTTTTCAGATTTTGGGGGGGCTCCTTTCTTCTAGAAATAAATGGTTTCTACAGTTTTTTAAATATAATTTTAAATACCTCACATATCCACCCAATAGCCCTATCATAAATGAAGTATCTCCAAATTGCTCGAATGAACATTCTGACACTTCACCCTGGTAGACTTGACTGTTAAACTGATTATCTTTGGTGGAATGAACAAATAAATGCATGGTCTCAGCACCAAGCCTAAAACAATAAGTAACTAGAGCAAAACTGAAGAAACAAGTAGTGATAATTTTTCCTCCCCAAATTAACCTACTACCCACCCTACAGGTTCCACAGCACGTTAATATTTCCAATTTTCTTAGCAGTGTTAACATTTGTAATTACCTGTTTAATGCCTCTCTTGCATGATACACCATAAATTTCATGAAGGTGGAGACCACGCTGGTCCTATTTATCCATTTTTGCTATGTATATCTCAAGCACCTAGCATAGCGCCAACCACACAAATACAATAAAAGAAAATTGGTTGAATGGATATGTAAGTAGAACTGCATTTATATTTTGCTGTGACATGTTTAATGTGTCTAAGAGCCAGGTGTGTTCTAGCAGAAGGTAAAATTCTATGAAAAACAGGGAGCCTTAATGCACAAGGCGTGTCCAGTGCCTAAATCTTTGTGAATGCTCAATAAATACAGATAACAGCAAGTAGTATGCCTCAGGGGAATGGTGAACATCTGTCAGTAAAATGGATAATAGTCATATATTTAATCAATTTACATTACAAGTGCTTTAACCGAAGATCCATTCATTCAATGAACAAACATACATCTATAATTTAATATGTGGATGGCATCATGCTCCACACTATTAGTTTACAACCTTATTAACTAATTTTGGGGGCTTTCCATTTAGGAGTAAATCCACCGAACATGTTGTTCTCACATATTAAGTTAAAAAAAATTAAAGCTTTTTATAACGTCTTGAGTTCTACAGAACTCTATTTTCATGCCATCTGCCTTTAAATGTTTGCTACTATATAAAAAAGGGAATTGATACCCAGGCTTTAATTAAATGCAAAATTGTTCATCATCAGTACTAATATCATGTTAATTATGTTTCTTGAGGCAGGATAATGTACTTAAATGATTTAGAAATGTTTTTATAACAGCAGACCTTAACAAAGCCTTTGTTAGTTATTTCTAAGACAACTAGAAAATTAAGTAAATATACTGGATATGTATAAATATATACAGAATTATACATATTTTAATAGCAGTACTTAAAAAAGAGCCCTGCTAATTAATTCTCACATAACTAGAAAAATTAGAAAAAAATTATGTTATCATGAACATTTTAGTAAGTTTTTTTTTTTTTTACTATATAATACATTTTATGTTATCTCCTTTTAGAAGAGTGAGTAATGTTTTAATGACAATAAATTTCTTTTCAGAGGTGGAGGAGAAATCAATAGGCAAGCTATTCATTTGTGTGGAATTTTGCTTGCATAGATCTATTTATTACATCTGGGAAATATAGCTTTGATTAGAATGGTTAAAATACATAAACATTGTAGCAGGATTAAAATTTCTTTAGCACATCAGGCCAGTTATCACAATATTGACATCAATTTATCATGTTAATTCCCAACTTTAAATTCTATGCTGCTCCCAATCCCCACTCAATTGTCTACAGGGTCAACTTCAAACCCTCACAAGGCAGCCAAGGGCCAGTCTTAGGGTTTTAAGCCTTATCTTCCATCACTTCCACCTGCTCTCACCACTGGCAGATTTTATTCCAACCACAGTAAGCCTATTTGCTATTCCCCAGCATAGGAATATGTCTCACTCTCAAACACCTTTGCACACATACATCTCTCCTTTTGGTAAATTTCCCATTTTTCTCTGATCAAACTGCTATTTACAAATTCAATCCAAATGTCATTTATTCTTTGAGCTCTACCCATTTCACCCAGTTCACTGTCTTTTTTTTCCTCCATGGCCCATTTTATGCTTCCCAGTTTGGATTAAAATTAATTGTACTTCTGTGTCTCTCACACAATGCATGCTCTTTAAAAGCAGGATTCATGTCTTAAAGGCTTTTAAAAATGTATCCTGGTGCCAGTCACAGTGGCTATCAGGTCTTCAGTGCATGCTAGCTATAATTACTAATTTTCAGTCATCTAATGATCCCCGTGGAGGAAGAAACTCAGAATTATTTTTATTCAATATAGTGATACTCCTAATACTAACCTGAAGGAACCCAAAACGTAATTGCTTTGCACTCCATTGATTCTGATTTTCTGGGTACATTTCTTGGTCCTCAGCCTGGAATACAATAGCAAGGATGTCCTATCCCATTTCTTCCCAACTTGCCACATTCTATTCTCAGTTGCTCCTTTTGTGGCAGAGACTCCCACATCTGCTCTCTTGTGCAGCCAGTTATCTCAAAAAGCGAACTGAATTTGATGTCATTATAGTAACATGTAAGGTTTTTCTTTAACATCACTACTATCTGGAAAAATATGTTAATTAAATTTGCTAATGATGTTAAACGGGATGATTTTGCATTCCCAAGTGAGGGTGAAAAGATAACATAAAAAGGTCTGAACAGGTTAGAAGTACGACCAGGGAAAAAAAAGCCTCATGTTGGAAACACATAAACTAACACCTGTGGGAGAAATTAAGCAGAAACTCAGCTGTTCTGTGTGTGCTAAGATGGAAGATAAGGTTCTAATTCTTTGAGGTGCTATATAAATACCAAGACATACTAATTTTCAACAAATTAATAATGATTTCTATTAATGCAGAAAATTTGTACAGGCAGATCTTAGAACACAGAATATGCTCTAGGACAGATCCTTGTTTGAGGTCAGTAAATGGAAAATGGTATTAACACTGGTATACAGAATGAGAAAACTTTTAACTTAAAGAATTACACAATTTGTTCAAGGTCACTTGAAGAGTTATCAACTCCTATTCTTAACAGATAATTACTAAGATAGAGTTTAAATATATCCACTAATTGCAATTGCACTTTTGCCTGGTTTATTTCTTGCATTTACCCAACATTAGATACAGTATCTTTTTCTAAGATTTAATTAAAATTTAGCATTACTAGAGCTAAGTCTACCCCTTCCAACTTTGGCCGGATTTTCGTAAACTGGCAGATCACTTCACGTATATTTGAAGACAAAGGAATTGAAAAAGACTGGGTTTGGGGTATCGGCACTGGAGGATATATTGTGTCTGTTCAGAAAAAGTGCTGGTTATTCCTTGTGAGGGAACAGCATCTATTGCTTCATATCATTTATGGTCTTTTTACTATTTGGACATGCTTAAATCCAATGGGAAATCAATAAAAAGAAGTGTGTCTCCAAGTTAATCCACCCAAACACACACATTTGCCTTATATACAACTGGCACTGACTGGGTGGAAATGTGCCAGATCATGTATTCATGTATTTTTGCTTTCCCCAATTACAGTAGAACATAGATCCTACAAAGGCAGAGTGCTCAGCCTTGTTTTTCCCTACAGTATTCCCAGAAATAAGGACAAAGCTAGTATGTGCTAATTATTCAAATATACATGAAAAGAATGAATGAGTACATTATACACACACACACACACACACACACACACACATATATATATATTTTTGAGATGGAGTCTCACTCTGTCTCCCAAGCTGGAGTGCAGTGGCATGATCCCGGCTCACTATAACCTCTGCCTCCTGGTTTCAAGCAATCCTCTCACCTCAGCCTCCCAAGTAGCTGGGATTATAGGTGCGTGCCACCACACCCAGCTAATTTTTGTGGTTTTGGTAGAGACAGGGTTTCACTACATTGGCCAGGGTGGTCTCAAACTCCTGACCTCAGGTGATTCACCCACCTCGGCTCCCAAAGTGCTGGGATTACAGGCTTGAGCCACCGCGCCTGGCCTATCATTATATTTTATGTATAATGAATGTGTATAATACTAAGGGAAAGAAATCATATTTTTGCTCAATAATTCACAAAAGGGTTCAGTCCTATTTGAGTGACAATATTCTTTTTTTTACATGTAAATTTAAAATAAAACACTTTTTTTTTTCTTTTGAGACAGTTTCACTGTATTGCCCAGGCTGAAGTGCAGTGGTACAATCATAGCTCACTGCAGCCTTGAACTCCTGGGCTCGAATGTTCCTTCCACCTCAACCTCTCAAGTACCTGAGACTACAGGCACTGATACCATACTTGAGCAACTTTTTAAAAAATGTTTTGTAGAGATAGGGTCTCATTATGTTGCCCCAGCTGGTCTCAAATTCCTAGCCTCAAGCAATTCTCCTACCTTGGCCTCCCAAAGTGTTGGGATTACAGGCTTAAGCCACAGGCTTGAGTCAGCTTAAATGTAAATTTTTTAAGTAGCTGGAGAAAGTATTTACATTTTCATATTTTTTATTTTTATTTTTACTCCAGGCAAATATTATGGCAGCTTGATTGATTATTCAAAGCCTGAAATATGAGGCAGAACAAAATGAGATTCCAGGTGCTCCTCTTGGTTACCAATTGTGTTTAAAAATATTCTAAAACTTCAACCGCCCTTATATGTTGGGGCAGCAGGCTAGAGCCTCTGAAAGCCTAAGGCTCTTGGGTCCCTCTGCACACCTCCCACCCTGGCCTGCCTCTTCTTTCTTTGTACCACCAAAGAGGGAGGTGTCAAGGATGGACACTGGCCGACCTACACTGGCATCCTTGGAGGAGAAAGACCTCACTAATGATTATATTTTGTTTTTTACTCAGGTGGTTTTTTTATAAGGAGTAAGGCATAAAATTCAAAAGTAAACATTTAAAAGTATTGTTTGTGAGCATCTTTGTCTTATGTTGGTTTTGAATCAATCCACACTATGGGGTTAAAATACAAGAACTTAGCCATTCATTCATTCATCCTTCAACATCTGTTGCTTTTTAAGTATCAGACACCTTTCTAGATACTGGGGAGAGAAGCTCATGTTCTAAAGACAAAATAAAATTTTAGGATGAAAGGAAAACTTCTAAAGTATGGGAGGCCTCCCTGAAGAGGTTACATGTGAAATGAAACTGCCAGGTCAAGATCTGTGGGCAAAGCATTCTAAGTGGTTGTATGAGCAAAAGCTGAAAGTAGAATGAGGTGAAAAATGTTGAAAGAAGACCCAGTGTGGATAGAACACATTTGCTCATGAGGAAGCAACACAAAATGCTCAATAATGGGATTTCCTACATATCCATGACTTCATAGCACAGCTGGTAAAAAAAGACGAGTGAGTTCTAACTTGTCCTATTTCTATTGCAAAGATAGTTAACCATATGCCTAGCTAACATATTATGTAGAGTATTTAGCCCAATAGAAACACCCTTTTTTTTTTCATAATGAGTTACTTATGGAGATGACTTAGTCTCTGTAATTTATGCTTTTAATATCACCAAAATCTTTTCAGATGCTTTTTTTCAATTAAGCCTTTTCCTTTACTTCTTGCTAATAGTGTGATGATATATTTATAATAGCTATTTGTAGTACTATTAACAAGTATTACAGTGCTGGTTCAAAGGAAATAAAAACTTTATTAATAAAATAAGAGATTTTGCAAAAGTCATCAAACCAAACTCCCTTTTATACGTCTTGCCAATGATTATAACCATGCCCTTGAGCACATTAATTCTTTGTATCTCGCTAGAGATTCAGAGACATACACTTCCATATATGCGGTAGATGAGAGATTTCAAGCAACATTATTCCATTAGAAGAAAATTTTACTAATATAAGGATATTAGCATACCTGTGCCTAAGCTGCTTCCTTCTAAATACAGCATAAGAAAAACTAATTCATCTGAATGCGGTACAAACTGACATCTCACAGTAATCTATGTTAAGGAGCTAGTCTTTCTGTGGCCACATTGTCCTTCCTCCACTATGCCCACCTCAAATCAGGAGGCTCATTCTACTATTTTGTTGAGTGTGCTTAGTGTTTTCTTTGTATTGTCATGTGTTCACCTAGTAGTAAAACCATGCAGCTCACTAATTCTCCTACTCAAGTATGGTGGATGTGATGGGCTGAAAACTAACATTGAATGACAGCCATATGCTCTGTGATACCATGACAACTTTACAAATGAGGAAACAAAACTCAGAGTGACGACTCATTCAGGGTCACTCAGCTAGTAAGTGCTGGAATCAAGACTGCAATCAGCCAGAATGCATAATTCTATATTCTGTACCCCCAGAATAGAGTTCCTCTGCTAAATGTGTTGCCATTTTCATTCCAGAATAAGGAGGGACTTGCAAATTATTTTATTTAAAAATCAGAATATGAAAAAAGAACTTAAAAAAGTCCCCTGAGCATAGAGTTTAGGGCATTAGCATCCTGAGGGTTAGTTTTAGGAAACCGAAAGCCATACCTCTCCTTGTAGGACTTCTTCGTCATTCTATATCTTTCCTATTGCACTTACACTTTCCTCTGCCTTTTCTCTGTCCAACTCCAAAAAAATCTGACATCAGTAACTGGTATATAACCGTGTCATTCTGCTGTTCCTCAAAAGGATATTTGTTTTTTGTTTCAGTCTTGTCTTTATGAAAGAATAATGCGTTTTGCAACATTCCAAGAAATTCCAGGTGACAGTAGAACCAACACGATAGATACATTGTTTAGTTTGAGGCCTTCTTTTAATATTATGCTATATTGGTAAATATAATAGCAACCTATTGATATTTATATAATAAAGTATTTCATGAACATTATTTCACTATCAAATTATTCTGTGATATTATAATGACCTGGCTTTATTTATCAAAATACAAAAGCATGAGAGAAGACAATTTGAAAACAAGCAAAACCAAAAATTCGAAACTAGTATGTCTTGAGTCTTCATTCATTCAACGTTAATTGCACAGACATGTATTAAGCATTTACCATATTCAAAGCTCTGGAGATTTCTACTGAGATAGACTACTTGCACCCTGGAGATCACAGTACAGAAGAAGATGCCATTATGTAAACGTAATTTTTAGGCAATGTGTTAAGGGTAAGATTTTAAATATTAAAAGAACAATATATGAACACTTGCTATCGTTTACATTTAGCCTTTCCAGACTTTATATTTTGTCTGGGAACTTGTCAATAGAGCTTTATCAGAGATTTTGGAACTTAGATATTTAAGGAAGCCAGAATCAACCATTTTTCCAGTTTCCAAGTAGATTTTATTAAAGGTTTTATCAATATTTGGGCAGAACTAAAATATTTTTTAAGACTTTTTTTTCTTTTTTCTTTTTTTTTTTTTTCATGAGATATGTGTGAGAGAGACAGAGACAGTGGAAAAAAACATTGAAATTATTATCACTACAGCATCAAAGACTAAAACTGTCCTGGCTTGAAGACTGATTCCTTATGGGATGATCTATATTGGTAGATTTTTATTCTACCTTTAGTGGGGAATCAATGAATTAAAGCTCATTACTTTTTTTTTGAACGTATAGCCATTCTGGTTGTTGACATTTTCCTATAACACAGGAAAATCTACTGTTTGATTTTACTGGGACTCAAAGGTTTGCATCGCTAATTGCTGCACTGATAACCTGCCCTATATTAAGAATTTAAGGATTGAACTTAATATTCTTATTATATCTCTTCTCACTAAAAGATAAAGTGTACTGATTTTAATGTATGTCATCATGGCTATATAATTCATATATCCTGGGAATATCAAGACTGAAATTTCACGGGCTTCTCTTTACATTTAGAAAGATTCTTCAGAAACATCACATCCAGCCTCCTCATTTTTCAGATCAGAGAGCTGAGCCCCAATGAATCAAAATGAATTGCGTGTGGTGACACAGACGCTGGTGACAAATCCAGAAATACAACCTGTTCTATTCCAGTTTAATATTTTCACTACAAACATTTCTTCCTTTGTAGCTTTTCAAGGGTAATTTTGAATTATTTACTGATGTTTTGAATTTCTGGATTCATTGTCAGTGTCTAAAATAATGTGTGAAATAAGAGCCTAACCAAGTCTTCTATAATAAAGCAACTAAATTTATTTAGAAATGCCTGTTAGGAAAGCCAAGTTTTGAAGGGGTTTTAAGACTATCGCATTCCAGGATATTTTTAGATGAGAAGAGAATAGAATCCTGGAAACAGGAACTTTCTTATTAAATAACATGATCCCAGTCTTCTAAGAAACCAATTTAGCTTGTTAAACTGATTCTCCAAGGACATATTAAGCGTGCCGGTTTTGCCTTTCTTCACAACCTTCAGAATTAGCTTTCTCCTCCTTCCACTCACCTCCCGAAATATATTAAATTAGAGCTCTGTCTTCTTCAATCTGGAAATATTTAAGAGAAAGTAAACAAAAACATGAGCTTTGGCCGGGAGCAATGGCTCACACCTGTAATCCCAGCACTTTGGGAGGCCGAGGCGGGTGGATCAGTTGAGGTCAGGAGTTCATGACCAGCCTGGCCAGCATGGTGAAATCCTGTCTGCACTAAAAATACAAAAATTAGCTGGGTGTGGTGGCACGCATGTGCTTGTGATCCCAGCTACTCGAGAGGCTGAGGCAGGATAATCGCTTGAACCCAGGAGGCAGAGGTTGCAGTGAGCTGAGATCACGCCACTGCACTCCAGCCTGGGCAACAAAGTGAACTTCTGTCTCAAACAAACAAAAAAAAGAAAACATGAGCTTTCTAGACACCATGAACACAAATCTCAAGGAAAAAAATTCCATGTCAATCTGTTTCCTTAAAATGTCATTATAAAACTGTATAATAATTTGAATTAATGATCATTGAAATACATATACTAGATATATCTATATTAGGAAATTATTCTAATCTCTAAGAATTCCTTTACTTTATTTATTCTGTCACTAAAAATATGACAGGCTGGGCATGGTGGCTTACACCTGTTTTCTCAAAACTTTGGGAGGCCAAACTGGGAAGATCACTTGAGGCCAGGAGTTTGAAACCAATTTGGTCAACATAACAAGACCCTGTCTCTACAAAAACTAAAATAATAATAATAATAATAATAAGTAACACATGTTCATATTAGAAAATCACTCATGAGTCTGCCACTCAGACAGGACTTCTACGAATTGCTTGGTGTGCTTTTTGGCCAGTATTCATTTCAATGCTTCTATCCATGTATCTATCTTTCTGTCCTTATCTTTTAAAACATTTACCATCCCCTTTATACAATTTGTGTGTTGTTTTCCTCTATCATTTACCTTTTTGGTCTAATTACTTTTGCATGTCCTTCAATATAATTCAAATATATGATTTTATTTTTGGAATAATGATCTCTTAGGCAGTGTTATAATTAAATCATTCAATTCTCAATTCTTTTTTCTTGGACATTCAGGCTATTTTTTTTTTGCATGTAATTTTGATGTCATAGAAATCAGCACCTATTAAATATTTACTACGAGATAAATGAAATGCTATATTCTTTACATATATTACTTCCTTAACTGACTGTAACAATTTCTGATATAAACATTCTAAGTCCTATTTTGCAAAGAAGGCTCAAGGGTTTTCAGAAGACAAATAACTTGTCCAAGGTCAAACTACAAGTCAACGGTGGAATCTGAATTTGAGCTTCCAAATCAAAAAGCCAAGTTTTTACCCATGGCTATACTACCACCACATGGCTATTTCATTTTTCAAGGACATTCAATTATTTTGCCTGCTTTTTAGTTGATATAATAATCTTTTGGTTATTCTTTTTTTTTATTATTATACTTTACATTCTAGGGTACATGTGCAGAACGTGCAGGTTTGTTACATACGTATACATATGCCATGTCGGTGTGCTGCATCCATTAACTCATCATTTACATTAGGTATATCTCCTAATGCTATCCCTCCCCCCTCCCCCCACCCTACAACAGGCCCCTGTGTGTGATGTTCCCCTTCCTGGACCCAAGTGTTCTCATTGTTCAATTCCCACCTATGAGTGAGAACATGCAGTGTTGGGTTTTCTGTTCTTGCGATAGTTTGCTGAGAATGATGGTTTCCAGTTGCATCCATGTCCCTACAAAGAACATGAGCTCATCCTTTTTTATGGCTGCATTGTATTCCATGGTATATATGTGCCACATTTTCTTAATCCAGTCTGTCATTGATGGACATTTGGGTTGGTTCCAAGTCGTTGCTATTGTGAATAGTGCCGCAATAAACAAAAGTGTGTATGTGTCTTCATAGCAGCATGATTTATAATCCTTGAGTATATACCAAGTAATGGGATGACTGGGTCAAATGGTATTTCTAGTTCTAGATCCTTGAGGAATCACCACACTGTCTTCCACAATGGTTGAACTAGTTTACAGTCCCACCAACAGTGTAAAACTGTTTCTATTTCTCCACATCCTCTCCAGCACCTGTTGTTTCCTGACTTTTTAATGATCGTCGTTCTTTTAATAATACCATATATCCAATTTATTTTCCCATAGATTTGCCATATCATCTTTATCTTATATTAATTAAATTCAGGATTCATTGGCTAGATTTCTAATTTGTCAATATTTTGATAATTTCAGTTACTACAGCTTAATATCAGCAAAGTTATATTACATCCCTCTCACCCCTGCTGCTTCTCCTCCCCCAATAACTGTTTTCACTCATGTAGATGAATCTCAAGTTTGCTTTGTTAAATTTCAAACCATTTCCACCTGGGGATTACACTGACTCTAGGAATTAATTTGAGTGCAATAAGTATTCCTTCCTTTAGTCAACAAATATCAATGGAATTCCTACTGTGTGCTAGGCACTGCTCTGTAAGCCAGCTCTCCATCAATGAACATGGCACATACAAACCTCAGTAACTACAGAGCTTACCCTCTTGTTGAGAGATTCTGAAAATAAACCAGTAAGTAAATCAAATGTATAGTTTGTTAGAAGATAGTGTTATGTCAGCCAGAAATAATGAAAAAAAATCACTTCTATGTTCTAATGATTGTATTTCTTTCTAGGCTTCTTGTCTTGTGTCCTCTATATTCTGGCATGTAGAAAAAATGTTGGCAGGCTACTGCTGGAGGACTAAATTCAGTCATCAGTATGTTTTTTCATTGTTTAAGATTGTAGTACACATAAAAATAAACATGACATAAAATTTACCATCTTAACCATTTTTAAGTGCACAGTTTAATGGTATTAAATATATTTAGTGAGTTTTTTTTCTGGATTAAAAAATAATGATATATATATGTATGATATATATATATATATATATATATATAAAAACATAAATTTTACCATCTTAAATCTCTTAACTTTTACAGTTCTGTGGCATTTGGTACATTCACATTGTAACGCAACCATCACCACTATCCATCTCCAGAACTTTTTAATTTTCCAAGCTGAAACTGCACCCATTCAAAACTCTCTATTCTCCCTTCCCCCTAAACCCCTGGAAATCATTGTTTTACTTTATATCTCCATGATTTTGAGTACTCTAAGTAATATGATTTTGACTACTTAGAGTACTCAAAATCATCATATAAGTCAAATTCCTCATATAAATGGAATCACACGGTGTTTGTCTTTTTGTGACTGTAACTTACTTCAGAGTGTAATGTCCTCAATGTTCATCCATGTTGCAGCATATGTCAGAATTTCCTTCTTTTTTAAGACTGAATAATACATTTTACTTATCTACTCATCTGCATTGGACATTTTGGTTACTACCATGTCTTAGTAATTGTAAGTAATTGTTGTGAACATGGTTGTACAAAAGTGCTTCTTCAAGACCCTGCTTTTAATTATTTGGGGTATATACCCAGAATTACTGGATCATATGATAATTCTAGTTTTAACGTTTTGAGGAACCTCCATACTGTTTTTCACAGTGGCTGTACCATGTGACATTACCATCAACAGTGCACAAGAGTTCCAATAACTCCACATCCTCACCAACACTTATTTTCTGGCTTGTTTTATTTTGTTTTTTGTTGTTGTTGTTGTTGTTTTTTTGTTTTTTGTTTTTTGTTTTTTTTTTGGTAGTAGCCATTGCATTGTAATGGGTGTGGGTGGTATCTCATAGTTGTCATTTGCATTTCCCTAATAATTAATGACATTGAACATCTTTTTATGTGCTTATTGACCATTTTACTCAATCTGTTTTTTAAAATAAAGTATTATTGGAACAAAACCACACCCATTCTTTAAAAATTGTCTGTTAGCATCATATTGGCAGAGTTGTAGCAGAGACAACAAGGATACAGAGCATAAAATATTTACTATTTTGTCCTTTGCAGAAAAATTTTGCCTATTGAATATTGCCTGGAACATGGTATGGAATATTGCCCAGAACTAACTTCAGTATGCATTAGAGTCACCTGCCAGACTTGTTAAAACTTTGATTGCTGCTCTGTGCTACTTTCTGGAGTTTACAATTCAATAGGAATCAGGTGGGGCTCAAGAATTTGCATTTCTAATAATTCCCAGAGGATGCTGGTATGCCTGGTTCACAGATCACCGCTTTAGAACCACTGATCTGGAACTATAAGGAAAAGGTAAATAGTGGTGATGGTGGATATCATTATCTTGCTCCTGATTTTATTGGAAATATTTCTAGTTGCACTATTAAAGAATGTTGATTATTGATTTAAGATAGATATTTTAAAACGTGAAAGAAGAATTCTACTATTCAGTGGTTTTTTTGTTCGGTTTTGTTTATTAAATCAGGAATGGGTATTGAATTTTTATCAACAATATTTGAACATTTATCAAAAAAATTCTGGAAGAAAATGTATTTATGTAGGCTGCATCATCCTTTTATTTGTATACTTATATATGTGTGTGTGTGTGTTGACCAGGAGGGCCTTAGCATTCCCCTCAACTTGGCTAAACTTGAGACAGATTTCTTCTGGTCCTTAGACCCTTAACTTCCCTTTTCTTAAGAGGGTTTACTTTAGAAAACTTGCAGGCCGGGCGCGGTGGCTCAAGCCTGTAATCACTGCACTTTGGGAGGCTGAGACGGGCGGATCACGAGGTCAGGAGATCGAGACCATCCTGGCTAACATGGTGAAACCCCCGTCTCTACTAAAAAATACAAAAAACTAGCCGGGCGCGGTGGCGGGCGCCTGTAGTCCCAGCTACACAGGAGGCTGAGGCAGGAGAATGGCGTAAACCCGGGAGGCGGAGTTTGCAGTGAGCTGAGATCCGGCCACTGCACTCCAGCCTGGGCGACAGAGCGAGACTCTGTCTCAAAAAAAAGAAAAAAGAAAACTTGCAATTGCACACTTTGCCTCTTTGAAATATGAACCTTCTCCCAGACTCTTGCCAGTTTTACAAACCAGGAATGTCTTTCTCAAGGAACCGAGAACCATCTCTTTGAAAGATAATCATCAAGGAAGGCAGTGCTCCTGTCTCCCAGTTTTTACAGGAGGTTAGGGACCTCACTTAGGCCCTTAGCAAAAACAGAGGGCCTAATCTCAATGACCAAGACCCTCCCCTCAAATGTCTTCCATCTTTCAGCACCATTTCACCAGCTCACCTCTCTGCTTAAAAACTCTCTTGCCTTTGTTTCAATGGAATCAAGTTCAGTTTCTCTCCCCTATTGTAATAGTCTTGAGTAAAATGTTCCTTGATAATATAATTTTTTTCCAGGCACCAATCTATTTTACAGAGCATAGAAAGCATTATTTGCTGGTGACCAAAAAAACAAAACAAAACAAAACCCAAAAAACTCTTTTTCTATTTTAAACCAAATTTTGTATGTAGGTATTTCTTATCTTTTTTATTTTATTGGACCCACCATAGGTTTGTTTTTGACAATTTGCAATATGTATGCATATTAGTAGTATTCTCCCTTGCAAAGAACCAAGTCGTATTTTTCCTAATACATGACTTTTTTCACATCTGTTTTATTTATCCATTTTCCCTCAGTTTTAATTTACCTTCACAGAGCACATTTAACTTGCCAATGTTTGAATGCCTTTTAAAAAGAGTTCAATTTATATGGCCTTCACTGAGACACAGCTGTAACTCACAGATATTTACAGGATGTACTCTTAATCAATTTACACTAAGAATGCTATTTTCATTTTATATTAAATCTAAAAAATCCAGTGGAAACAAGATATAGGCCTTTTTATTCAAGTGTTATGATTGTTTATAGAATTACTATTATAATCTTACATATTTAATGGAAACCATAGACCTTGTCTTTTCAATATGTAGCTTCAATATGTAGTCTATGTTTTGCACTATTTTAAAAAGCAATTTTATACTGAACAACTTGTGTTTAAAGACTTTGAATGCTGAAATGTATTAATTCCACAAGAATTGCTTGAGTTTTTGGACTTCAAAATATTGCACCTAAAGCTAAAACAGATGCTGTTAAATCTAGAATGATGCAGTAGGAAATAATTTGTCTGTTTCAGCTAATGTTTGAAAGAGTGTATTTGCTGTTAAACTATGCCTCAGACTGGGGGAAATATTGTTTTCCCTTATTTCCTCTCTCTTGTTTCTTTACTTCAATGTAACAATTACTAAGGTTATTTTTGTTATTAGTCTTTAACTTTTACTTCTTTAGCCTGCTAGGGAAATTAGGGGCAATAAGAAAACAAATGTCTTTTTTAATGACCATGAGTAAATGTGAAGGAAACTTTCCTTAGGAAACCCATTTTCGGTGTCCCATTTGAAGCTAATAGCCATGTTCTAGCATTCAAGGAAGAATAGGCTCAGTTTGTGGCACTGGTACTTTTGCTCTTGGATTGAACTGCACTTACCCCAGAGTCTTAGTGGAACAAAAATGTTACTGAAATACTACAAGGGAACATAATATGTAACTATTGGTTCTTCATTTGTTCAATTCTTTTTTTGTTGTTTTTGGCTCACCAAAACGTGTGCTTCATATGCCATTATCTATTCTGATGTTCCCGGGTAGGATTGCTTCTGCTGTTGGTTGAAGTAACTTCTTAAGGTTAACACTTTGTTTCCTGCACTGGAAGAGGATGATATCTGTTACCGCTAAACTGTGGCTAATCGATGACAGCTGTGGTTGAATACCTCCACTTAGAACAAATCTACAATTCCATGGGCCACTTGTTTCAGCACCACAGAGGTTGTCTTGTGTGGTTATTTTGAAACTAGTAAAATGTGATTACTCTCCATATGGCCCTGACACGAAGGACCCTTGGCATGATGCTTCCTCCTTGCATTGCAGTAACTGATGCAAAACCAGCTACCCTCAAAGACCCCACTTGTCTGCTAATTAAATAAAACTACATCTTGTATTAAAATTCACATCCCCAAAATATTACTTTATACAATCATTCTTATTGACTGTATATTTAAACACATTAACAACTTAGAAACCTAAAAAGAAAACTTTCATTACTGAATCCCGACTTGTATAAACAAAAGTGGCCCATTGAAGGCACTAAATAGGGACACATTTTAGCTTCCTAGCACTGCCAAAGTTATACTCATTCGAAATTATGCCGACTTTTGCATTATAGCACAGCATCTGTATGTCTATGTATTTAATATTTTAGCAAAGGTTGACTACTTTCTTTTACCTATGTAAATATATATAAGGTTGTATTTTCCACACTGCTTTAAATGGAAACTTCCATTGCTTGGGATACATAGATGTTAATGGTACAACTGAAGATTAAAAAAAAAAAAAAAAAAACCGAAAATATTATGCACTTTTATCCATGTACTGGCACTCACTACAGAGTCTGAGTAAAGCTTACTCTATGCAGTAAAAAGCAAATATTTTTTTAAAAGACTGGAATCCAAACTCAGATTTTCTTGGCTCTACAATTGGAAGGAGATTTAGAGAATGTAAGGAAGATTAACCTTTTCACCATGTGGATTGACGCTGTTTAACGCCACGCCACCTAAAAGCATTTAGCACCTCCTGCAGTGAAGGAACACCAGTTTAGATGGAATCCTATGAGCATTATCAGAAAAAAGAGAGAAAAAAAAGTTTGATTGGCACATTCTTCTGCCACTGAGAAAACAAACAAGTGAACCAATCTGAATCTGAATCACTTGGCTAATAGCTAGCAATAGCAGATTAGAGTTGGGAAGAGGTTGATTATAATACCTGATGATGACCGGTAGGAGATTCAAAGAACAAGTCAACATGTAATATTTGTTTTCCCTCTGTTGTTTGAAATAGCCACTTGCAGGTTTGGAGACAGTAATAAGAAAAGCGTTGGTGTAATAGTTTCTACCACAGAGAAAATAAAGACACATAATGAACTGGGTTTTTCATATTATAGTAGGAAGATAATTACACTGAAAAGGAACCATAGGGGACACATTTGTTTTGGTCTGCCCAGTGTACAGCCTCCCTCTTTAATAAGAATACCTCAGGTTTCCTTTGGAATACCACTGCTTACTTCTCAGTCACTGTGGATACAGCAAGGCTAATGCCAGTCTTGGCTCCAGGAATCATCATGTGACCTAAGTCTGGACAACCACAGTATCACCTCCTCTGCACTCCACATCACATCCTCCAGAGACGTCTACAGTGGTACAAAGATAGGCTCACCTGGAATTCTCCTAGCACAGTAGAGAAATGGGGGATCTCTTTCTAGGAAGGTGGGTGGGACAATAACTTGTCATCGTGGAGCTGCCAGATCATTACATTGCAAGGACTGTCCAACACAAATCCAACAGATAAGAGAGCACTGCTGAGAGCTGGAAAGTGATTGACACCTGACGCTACTGTCCTAGATCCAGCTGTGCTGAGGCTTATTAACTAGAGCGAAGATTTTCTTCCATTGATTATACCACTTTGAGTTGGATTTTTGTTACTTGAAAACAAAATATTCTGAGTAATTCAGAAATATTGACAGATTTGAGAGTTTTCTAATATCCATAGTAGTGCTTTCACTAAATCCATGCAGACTTCAATAATAACTGGCTGGAGCTATTGAGCCACTCTTTCTTATCCATCCGTCATCCATCGATTCTTCTTAAGGCAGGTAAGCACATACTGTGTCCCTAGCATTGTTTTGGCCTTGAGAACACAAGGTTTAATGAGACATGGACATGCCCCCTGCAGTTCAGAATTTAGTGAGAAGACAGACACACAAGCAGATAAACAATGTACTGTTAGCATGTGGAGGAATCGGTGTGTGACTGCCCAGAAGGGACAGAAAAAGGTCTGTAGAGGTGTAGATGACAGGGAGATGACAGGAGCTAAGAATTTCCTTGGTGAAGAAAGATTTTCAGGGTGTTCTAGAGACAGCAGGTGCAAAAGATTGGGAGTCAGAGAGAGAACATAAAAATAGTATGTTGAGGAATAAGAGATAGTTCAGATGTGACTGAAGCATAAGAGGTATAGTTGGTAATGGCCAGATATGAAATTGGACAGGTCTGGTCTTCTCTTTATCATGAGTGGCTGTGCCAGCTTTCACCTTTGTGCTGCAGATCATTTCAGTAGTTCTTATTGAAGTATCTTACATGTTCCTCTTCACCTGACTGTGTTATATGTTCTCTTCAAGGCCTATCTTTGATCTTGCCTAACCCAGTAATGACTCCCCCACATTGATCTCCTACCCAAATTCTTCCCTACTTCTCACATACTAGTCCTTGCAGGTTGAGGAAGGCACCCATTTACTACTAGTGGAGAGGTAGTCATTCTAATAATGTTAATTGATGAACCAATTCCTGTCCCTGATACCGCCATACTATCGGCAGTGAAATGGGCACACCCAGGTATTGAATTTCCAGAGCCAGATTTGGAAATATACTAGGACCATGTAGGAGAGCCTTTGTGCACCTGAAACCTAGACAGAAGCAGAGGAGTTTCACTTTTATACTGATGTGAATTCAGGAATGCTTCACCTGTCAGAGGGAGGGATTATTAGAGAATAAATGAAATAGTTAAATGCTATGTTATATATGCACATATATATATTTTCATATATTTGTATCTAAATACAAATATACATACCTTATACACTTTTACATATAGGTACAAGGTTTCATGTGCAAAATACCAATATCGTTGATGCATTTTCAAGGATAATTTTGACTATACACTATTTGTTTCTACTGTGCTAGAAACTTTCCAGTGAAATAAAGGGATACAAGAGGGCTCTGCAATTGTGGGCCAGTGGAATAAGAACTTAGCATTGTATAGGCCAGTGCCATCCAAAAGAATATTCTTCCATTAAAGAAATGTTTTACAAGTCTGTGCTGTCCAATGTGGTAGCCACTGCCCACATGTGGCTGCTGAACACTTAAATTTGGTTAGTGTGATTGAAGGACTGAATTTAGACTGTTCATTAATTTTAATGAATTCTAATATAAATAAAAATAGCCACACCAGGCTAGTGGCTACCACATCAAATAGCACAGATTACAGCATGTTTATGATGTTGATGTGGTGGGGATGATAATACATGTCCAAAGGCCCTGCTGTCCACTGACATGTTTGAATGTTTGTGCTTAGGCAGATTTGACCAATTAAAACTGCCTTAAGAGTATGTATTACTTAAGGTTTTCCAGAGCAACAATACCCAAAGGATATGTGCCCTATTTTTTATATATATATATATATATATAAAATACTTATTATTTTTTATATATCTACACATGCACATGTGTGTTTGTGTGCGTGGTGTGTTTTATGAAGACTACAACTACTCAAACTAGTTCTGTGTTTTCTTGGTTAAGAAAAAAGTGCACTGTGGGTTTTGTTACTGAAAGTGGGCTATTTACTTTTAGTGAATAAAAACTGTTAAATATGATGAACATGTTAATTTTTAATGATACTTAGCCCTAGGCTTAAAGAAAATAATGAGAGGATTTGAATAGCAAAGGGTTATGTATGTGCGATGTTTGACATTTCCTGAATAAAGAGAAGAACCGGTAGGAAAGATTAAAAAAGAATGAAATCGTGGGTGGTGGGGGGCAGGAAACATAATAGCTAGCCTATCTTCTTCAAGTTGATCCCAAATTTATCAGATAATTTAAAGTCAAAGTCCTATAGTGAAAAATTCTTCAGGCTTATTTATACCAATTCACTCAACTACTATTTTTTTTTTTTTTAAGCACATGGCACTCTTGTTCCCTGCAGTGAGTAAAATGAAGTCCCTGTACTCATGGAACTTACATTCTGTAGACAATCTAACCCACCATTCAAATCCAAATTATCAATCAAATATATTCTTTAATGCATTCGCTTAAAAGAAAAATTACATCATTGACGTGATTTTCAAAACATGACCGCAAAAACTTGAAATGTAAGATATTGATTTCTGTTTTCTCTACTTCTTTGACCACCTGACATCAAAAACAGCTGAGAACATAAACAGTAACTTTTCTAATGGGTAACTATAAATCCTTTCTTCTACATCCTGAAATTTATACTTGTTATCTCCCTCCCCGGATTCATACCAAGCTGCAAAGAAAGAAACTTGATTGTTTGATCTTTGCTTTGGCAGTGAGTAAATTACTCTCTCCTGCATTAACCCAGCTGGAATCCTACTTGTTTAAATTTCTTGCCTGTGATAGCAAAGGGCAAGAAATAAATTCGGGTAAATCTGAGAAATCTGACAGAAGGTTTTGGTTGAGAATCTCATGAAAGCTCTGCTCTTGTATTAGGGAAAAAGCAGTGTCCAAGTTGCAGGGTTGGGCAGGAGAGGGCAAAGACCTCTCTCAGTTGGAGGTATTCCTAGTTTCCCATGTTGTTTCAGAATGCTGCAGGCAGTTCAGCTGGCTTGTTTGGGATGATTCTGTCCCACAGGAGAACAGGCAGTGGCTACCAGGGTGTGCTTTTCTTATGTGCATCTTAGCAGTACAGGAAGACAACAGGAACCATGGCTTGAAGGTAGACCATGGATGTAATTTGGGAGTATGTTATATTTTCTCTCTCCCCAAAGAAGCTGATGAAATAACCCCACCAGCAGAGGCTGTGGGATGGACTTTGGACAAGTGGCCAGGCTGCCACACTCTCAGCTATGTTAGAATCTGTGGATAAATCTATTTAAGTACCCAAGACCCTCTTATTTATCAAAATGTAAAAGTAGAAAATAACATGAATGAGGGAGTCACCACTAAGACATGAGTAGCTGGACCAGCCAGGATCAGAAAGACCATGGCTATGAGGACTCCAATGGTGGAAACAGAGAAAGAAGAAGGTGGAAATACGGAACTAAATACAAACACTCTGCACATTTATGTGCTGACAATCTCTTAAACAAATGGTGTAGTACTTCTTTTACCTGCTGATTCAGGGCCCTAGGCAAGTTTTGTGAAATTAAAAGCTGGACAGTAGAAACAGAATAACATTTTTGCCAATGAAGAGGGAGCTTTAAAGTGGGAATTTTGTACTGGCTAGATTTGACCTCTAAAATTACTTGATCCTGTACAGTTTGCCAGAGTTGTCTAGAATAAATTGTCATTAGGCATCCTTGCGGCGGGGAGTGAGGTGGGATGTTAGGCTGCAATAATTCAGTCTAACAAATCACACCAAAATACAATAACATGCATCTATTTTTTCTCACTCATGGGTCAGGAGTCACGATGAAAGGTGTTGTTTCAGAATGCTGCAGGCAGTTCAGCTGGCTTGTTTGGGATGACTCTGTCCCACAGGAGAACAGGTAGTGGCTACCAGGGTGTGCTTTTCTTATGTGCATCTTAGCAGTACAGGAAGACAACAGGAACCATGGGTGCACATTTGAAATCTCTGCTAGCATCACATCTGCTCACTGTCCAAAGGTCAAGGTAAATCACATTCAAAGGAAGTATAGAGCCTAACTATTTGCTAAATAATAACCCTATCTATGACAGGTGAAGACCCTTAGAATGAAGAAAACATTTAATTATTAAATACAATTATTTTTATTTATTATACTTGTTGATGACCGGTTTATACCTGATGATGTGCCTTATATCTATATATTCGCTGGGTAGTTTGGTATTTGTCTATCTTCAGCCTTATGGGGAGGGTTTTGCTGCACACTACAGATGCATTGGGGTGTTGTTTCATCTTAATTAGAAAGAATATGGCTGTCAGTGGGTGCCAGGGAAAAAGGCTAATGAAAACACTGATAGACCTTTAAGTATAGCCCTGCTGATGAGTGGTATAATAAAAAAGGTTCTTTTTCTTTTTAATTTTAAAAGTAAATCAAGATTCCAAATATTTGCCATGTTTGTGGCAATTTCAGAATTGTGTTAATACACAAATAAAGTCAGAAATGACTTACAAATCTACTTTTTTTCCTGTTGCTCCCTTCAAAATGGTGACCAAAAGCTTAACATGCATATTCTTTGTTAAGTGGTTTTGTTTCAAATATCTTAGTATACTGGTAACCAGAAGAGTTTGATCAAGAAATACAGGTTAGACCTGCTTGCTAACTGTACTTTCACCATGCGGAAGACTCCAGGGATCTTTTCACACACAAGTTTCGTGAAGCAGTTCAGTGAAGCCAGGTGTCTAAAACCTTTAATGAAGGGATTATTGATATGCAGAGCTTCCAATCACATCCGCCCTTGTTGGATCAGATCCCAGAGGTTTGTCAGGAAACAACGTGAGAAAGATCAGTCAGGCACTCTCCCCTCTCTCCTCTCAGCTGAGGCAGGGATCCTGATGCCTGAAACATAGCTTCAAACATCAAAGCCTCCTTGGGACCTGAATGCTGGAAATCTCTTGGTGTCATTACACAAAATAAAGCACACATTTTTGGAAATGGCTTTATTGTAATATGTTTGTTAAAAAAAATAGAAATAGCAATGAAGACCGTGGACTTGGGCTTCTTCATATTTATATTCCCATTCTGCTACAGCCGCTAACATCATGGGCATGATGCTTTTACAATTCACTTCCCCGTCAGTAAAATTAGAACTGCTTATATCTGCTCTTCAGAGTTGTTTGATATTTGAGCAGAGGCATGTAAAACATTTCATACAGGTCTTAGCACATTGCAAATGCTCAATATATTATAACCATTATTGGTATATGGCCACTTCCCCATTAATTTGGTAATAAATCTCCCTCCAAACTCTGATCCATTAGCATCGCAATTGTAAGATCAGGCACGCAGGGACTTTGATGGGCAAGCCTTGTGAAAATGCATCATTAAGCATTTTTATGGTATGTTTGAATTGTAACAGAGCCAATTCTACCCTTGAGTAGAGACAACCTTGCTCTCCCCTTGAAGGAGATTTTGGCATACATATTTATTTCAGCTCCACCCTGTCTACAGGGCTCTGCTTCTTTCATAGAACTTGTAACTGAAGTCACACGTGCTTCTGTTCAGAACACTGAATCAGAGCTGCTCAGGTTGCAAACTCACTGTTATACCTAAAATTTCTGGTAGTCACTTGCATCCCTGGGCTGGAGGTCATAGACACTGGACCACTTGGATTATAAGCATCATCCTTATATCAACCTATCATCTCCTCCCAACATCCCAAAAATAAATAAATAAATAAATAAAGTTAGCATGTGCATTTTTTAAAAGATAAACAGATTTATCTGAAACAGTTTAAAGAAGTGTCATTGTCAGAGGTGAGTGAGAAGGCAAAGCTCCCTGTTGCCACAAGCAGTGGCTCCTAGAGTGCACTGTTTCCAAGGACTAGAAACACTCAGAAAAAAGCTTTTGGTTACTGTTGTTTTTTGTTGAAGCAGCAGATATTCTCAAAGCTTTTATAATGCTTCTGCTCATTTTGAAACCCAAGAGTGGTTCTTCAACAGTTATGGGGATCCTTTTTTTAGGAATCAACTTTCCAGCTTCCATGTCACTTTTTGGAGACACACTGATGTACTGCTATTCCTGGGAAAATGCTGATAATCGGACCTCTCCCTTATTCTTCAGCCCTATATCTAGATATGCCTCATCCTTCCTGCCTCCCTAACATTCTGCACCCCCCTTTTCTCAGACAGTTTAGGATCTTTGGCAGTTTGTGTGTATTACTGCTTTGGCTGGAGATGACAATTTTTGAACAATGTGATGGTACCTTGAGGCTGCTTAATCATATCAACTTCTCCTGAGGCATGAGATAGTCAATGAAGGTTTTATGATTGTGGATCCCCATGGTACCCTCTATACTCTGTGACAGCACCTTTACAAACGTTTATTGTCCTTATTTATCCGCTCTGCTTTCTGAGTTCTTACTTATTCTGAATTTTCGGACCCAAGCTTGGCAGTGAGCACAAAGTTAGTGTTTATGAGATATTTTATGTGTGACTGTATAAATTAAGGAGTGAAATTAACAACATCATGAAAAACATAAATACATTTTTTCCTGCTTTAGACAAAACAGAGTAATGGTTGAAGGCAGGAAATTTGGAGGCCCTGAGTAGTACCTGCCTTCCCCTATTTAGTAACTTTAAACAAATTATTATGCCTAAAAATCTGGTTTCTTTGTCTTTGACACCTGACTAAAGTTCCTCTCCTCACAAGGCTGTTTTTTCCTTAACATAAGGTAACACTTGGAAATGTCTTTGCATCACAGTCCCCAAACTGTGCCCAGGTGCCCCTGAGTGCCAGCAGCAAACTTAGAGCAGAGAGATTTTGGGTTTAAATGTAGGATTGGACAACATTATTTTTGACGCTGTCATATCTTTGTGAAGCTGGGTTTTGATAGTGGTTGTGATAAAAAGCAAGTGTCATGCAAAAGTCAACAAGGAACAGGCAATGAGGTTGGCAATGCCCAAACTGGTTTTGCATTTTGAGAAATTGTGCAACATCTGATATGTGTGCACAGCATTTTAGTAAATCATTGTGGATATTTTTAAATAAAAATATTTTTGTTCAATATTAATGTATTATTTTTTCAAATTGATATTAGGTTATTGCAATATAGTTATTTAGGCATTTGGACCTAAGCATTTTAATAAATGGTATTTATTTGGCCTACAGGTGCCACGAAAAAGTTACAGATATAAGCAGGGTGGGGATTTCTACTTAACACAGGGGGTGTTGTGACAACTCACTGAATATTAACTATATATTGAGATATTAATTTCTATTTTGTGCTTTCTGTATTTTTTCTTTTGTCATATTCTCCTTCCAATGATGTATCCCTGTACCTGGTGTTTTATCACTACAAAGAAATTTTGCATGGCAGAGCAAAATCTTAATGCAGAGGACTTCCCAGCATGGCTTTGAAGGCTTAAGAGTCTATCAGTTTTCTAAGAGAGAAGAGAGGGAAGTGTGCTTTGTGGGAACAAGACCCAGGGAGGGTTCCCTCAATCATAAGACAAAGATGCAAATCCACAGGTTGCTTGAGTAGTAGTGGCCTACACTACTCTCTTGCAATGCTCCAAGGACCTTGGTGTAAGAGGAATTTTTTGAACCTATCAAAGGCTCACTAGTGTTTCTTGGGTAAAATGAAATTCAAGAACTAGGGGTCCAGAGAGTAGTATATAAGTGATGGAGGATATCCCTGAAAGGGTCATGTTCTCTGCACATCACATACTCCACTCAACTCATAGAAATACGCTTGTAAATCTTTAACAAATATTAAATGCCACTTACTGAGTGTCATGCATGTCCATGTGAAGAGACCACCAAACAGGCTTTGTGTGAGCAATAAAGCTTTTTAATCACCTGGGTGCAGGTGGGCTGAGTCCGAAAAGAGTCAGTGAAGGGAGATAAGGGTGGGGCCATTTTATAGGATTTGGGTAGGTAAAGGAAAATTACAGTCAAAGGGGGGTTGTTCTCTGGTGGGCAGGAGTGGGGTCACAAAGTGCTCAGTAGGGGAGATTTTTGAGCCAGGATGAGCCAGGAAAAGGACTTTCACAAGGTAATGTCATCACTTAAGGCAAGGACCGGCCATTTTCACTTCTTTTGTGGTGCAATGTCATTGGTTAAGGCGGGGCAGGGCATTTCCACTTCTTTTGTGATTCTTCAGTTACTTCAGGCCATCTGGGTGTATACGTGCAAGTCACAGGGGATGCGATGGCTTGGCTTGGGCTCAGAGGCCTGACACTGAGCTCATCTTTTATTCCAGGAACTTGGATAAGTTCTTCACATGCACTGTCTCATTTAACACAAACAAGGTACCATTATTAGGCTCATTTTAAAAACAAAGATTCTGCAGCCCAGAAAACATATGTAGTTTGCTCAGGTCACACGGTTAGTAAGTGGTAGAGAGCAGATGTAAACTCCAAAGTTCAAGTTTGTGCTGAATATTGGTAGGAACCTGTTTTCTTGCAAAGGGCAGGAACCTAATTCAAAATAGCTTAAATTTAAAAGACAAATAAATTGCCTATTGCCAAAGTTTGGGGGAGGGATTTTTGTCCCAGCAGGATGCAGGTGTTGGAATGATGCAATTAACAAGCTGTCTCCTGCATCTCTTGGCCCTGCATTCCTCAGAGCTGGCTTCACTCTGGGTAAGTTAGTAAAGCATGTCCACAGGAGGCAAGGTGGCCACCTCCTGAGGAACCTCTGCCAACTAAGACTGCCCAGCAGAAAGAGAGCACTTTCACAAAGCTTCCATCAGAAGCCTCAGAATGGGTCTTATTCACCTGGCTTTGTTTTATGCCCAACCCTAACCCAATTTCAGTGTTATCAGATAAATGAAATAGATGAATGGGCTGGGTCTGGATCACCTGCCCATCCCTGCCACAGATGGGATTCACCCAAACTGCATGATTGACAATGAGGAAAGTGTAGTTCTCAAAAGAAGCTGAAATTGCTATTCTTTGCAAAAAGAACGAATGCTGGAAGATAAAACATAACGACCCAATATCAAGCACTTACATTTTTATTTTTTAACAAGAGAAAACCTTGAGCTTTTACACCACACCCATTTTGGAGGCTAGTAACGTATATTTACATTTCTAGAATCATCTGAATTTGGCACAAGCTCTTGCTGTGGATTTCCAATTGTTGCTGACACTGTGATGTGGGTGCTTTTTCTTGCTTACACAATAAACCAAGGTGCTAGACATCTGTCAAACAAAACAGCCTTAACTGGTATTCAGGCCCTGCATTGGGAAGCAAACCCACATCTTCATCTTCAATTTCATTTGACTACCAGGGTGGAGGAGAAAATGTCCTCAGGCAACAGGTAGGTGTTTACCTGCTTGTGGTCTGAGTGCTCTTTTGGCTGGGCTGCATCGAAGCACTCATAATAACTCCTCTGCGTGGCAACTAACTCCACTAGGATTCAGTTGCCATGCAACTGAATGGTATTTCTCTATAATACTGCCTTTCCTATGATTACAGATTGAGGCGCTTTTATAGTCATAATAATACTTTACACTCGTGCCAGGCCTTTTACATAAGAAGATCTCAATAGGGTGAATAGAGTTGCTCTTTATGTAAGTTTTTTCACCAAGCACTAAAAATATCCATGCTTCCAATTTAGTTACATGGCAGCCATCCTCTCCTAGTTAAAATATACAATAGATATTTTGGCAGGAGGTGATACAAAGGATTACTCATCAGATTTAAAATGTGAAAGATATTTAGGTGCACATAATAGATCTCCATTAGAGAACGCCATAGGCACTACATCAGGTGCTGACAATATTTTGGGGGTGTCTCTGATTTGGGTACCTGAAAGAGGTTTAATTGTTTCTGCTTTTTGTATGGAACGAGGAGAGCAATTGAAAAGTGGATTGGGTCAGGCTCTACTGCGTGACTCAGCTGCTCCAAGATCTTAAATAGGTACTTAGAATGAGGGAGTCAGCACGGCTTCACTGAAGTACCATTTAACACTTGTTGGAGAAAATTACTCTGTGTTTCTGATGTCCTACTTTTTCACCTAGTGAGCAGTTACTCAACTGGCAGGGTCTAGCACATTCTTTTTAATCTCTTAATCAGAAGCTTTTAGAAGTTCAGATGTTATTATTAAGGAAGCAATATTCTCTTTGAAAGCAAACAGGTTCCTGAGTTTCCTGACAAGAGCACTCACTCATTAAACTTTTAAACAAAACTACTGTAATACAATGGAGGAAACCAAAACTAAACTGCTTTGACCTTAATTTTGTTAGCCAGCTAAAAATGTTGTAAAAAATAATTCGAAAGTAAAAGCCTTATTTGCAGTAATGAGTTTTTTTAAAACATTTTTTTAAATTTTTGTGAGTACATGTATATGTATATATTTATGAGCGACATGAAATGTTTTGATACAGGCATGCAATGCGTAATAATTGCATTATGGAAAATGGGGTATTCATCCCCTCAAACATTTGTCTTTTGTGGTACAAACAATCCAATTATTCTCTTTTACTATTTTTATATGTGCGACTAAATTGTTATTGACTAAAATCACCCTGTTGTGCTATCAAATACTAAGTCTTATTCTTTCTAACTAATTTTGTACCCATTAACCATGCTCACCTCCTCACCCCTGTTTCACTACCCTTCCCAGACTCTGGTAACCATGCTTCTACTCTCTATTTCCATTAGTTCAACTGTTTTGATTTTTAGACCCCGCAAATAAGTGAGAACATGTGATGTTTGTTTTTATGTGCCTGGCTTATTTCATTTAGCATAATGACCTTCAATTTCATCCATGAATAAAGAAAATGTGGTACTTATACAAAATGGAGTACTATTCAGCCATAAAAATGAATTTTTTTTTAAAGGATGTCTTCTAAAGTAGAGATCCCAACCTTTTTGGCATCAGGGACTGGTTTGATGGAAGACAATTTTTCAACAGGCTGGGGTGGGTCAGCCTATCAACAGGGGGATAGTCTCAGCATGATTCAAGTGCATTACATTTATTATGTACTTTATCACTATTATTATTACATTGTAATATATAATGAAATGATTATACAACTCACTATAATGTAGAATCAGTGGGAGCCTTGAGCTTGTTTTCCTGCAATTAGATGGTCCTATGTGGGAATGATGGGAGACAGTGACAGATTATCAGGCATTTAATTCTCATAATGAGTAAGCAACCTTGATCCCTCGCATGTGCAGTTCACAATAGGGTTTGCGTTCCTATGAGAATCTAATGCCACTGCTGATTTGACAGGAGGCGGGGCTTAGGCGGTAATGTGAGCAGTGGGGAGCAACTGTAAATACAGATGAAGCTTCACACAGTTGCCCACTACTCACCTCCTGCTGTGTGGCCTGGTTCCTAACAGGCACGAACATGTACCCGTGGGGCTCTAGAACATGAAATTGGTGACCCCTGTTCTAAAGCCTTCTGTCTTATTTTGGGAAACACATTTCTTTTGGTTCCTCTTTGTAACTCAGTTACATCCATCTATTAATGCTTGAGTTATTCTTATATCTTCATTGCCATAATTGTGGAATTTTAGTTGTCCTTTAATATTCATATTATTCTTTAACAGATTTCTTGAAATTTATGGGGATACATGGTTGCCTTGGTTAAGGCAACTTTTTCAGTGTTTCTTGCAGATAAGTTTGGCCATGGGTCAAAAATCTGACTGGTAGCATTTAAGGACTAGTGATTTGTGGATTTTTCAGGTAATGGCTTTAAAGGAAACAGATGTGTTCTGTCCTTTCTCCCTTCTCTCCTGGTACTTCAAATATGGATAATTCCCCTAGGTGATGAAAACTGTATGCTATGGATCTTGAGAACTATTGACAGCCATGTCCACTGTCATGTGAAGAAAACTACTTTGTATTTAGAGAAAATCAAGCCAAGGTGAACTGAAAGAATATGCAAGAGACGGCATGAGACTCTCTTTTTGGCATTTGACCCCATGTCTATATTCTCTTGTGTGCACCAAATCCAGCCCTCAGACCATTGATTGTTCAGACACTGAAGATGAAAACAACATACCATGATTTAAAGAAAAAATGACTCTCCTTTCTAAGTTCATTAAGTCTTGTTTCTGCCACAAGCAAGAGTTCTCATTCATAAATCAGGATAAACTCTATAACAAAAATAGTTGACTTTGTGACTGTATCCCCATGGAATTGCCCTATTAGTATTTAGTGACACCATATAGCAGAGTGAAAAAATGTGGAACCTCCAATGTGACTCGAGGTGAAAACTTAGAAGAAACATCAAGTAAACATTGAGTATCAGACAATTTTCTTTTTTCTCGTGTTTGCCTACATAGGAAGACATAAATGAGTTTAGAATATATATATATAATATTAATATATATATAATATATAATGTATATTTGGAACAGCAAAATCTTTCAATTCAATTGAATACTTGTTTAGGTTGTACAATGATATGGTTTGGTTCTGTGTCCCCACCAAAATCTCATGTCAAATTGTAATTTCCAATATTGTGGGAAGGACATGGCAGGAGGTGATTGGATCATGGGGACAGGTTTCGCTCTTACTGTTGTTATGATAGTGAATTCTCACGAGATCTGGTTGTTTAAAAATGTGTAGCACTCCCCCTTCACACTCTCTCTCCTGCTCTGCCATGTGAAGAAGGTACTTGATTCCCCTTTGCCCTTCGGCCATGATTGTAAGTTTCCTGAGGCCTCCCCAATCATGCTTCCTGTACAGCCTGCAAAACTCTGAGTCAGTTAAACCTTTTCTTCATAAATTACCCAGTCTCACATAGTTCTTTATAGCAGTGTGAGAATGAATTGATACAGAAAATTGCTACCAGGAGTGGGACATTGCTATAAAGTACCTTTGGCTTCATCTCACCTATAAAGGTGGAATGAAAGTGGAAGGAAATGAAAATGTGGAATCAACTTTGGAACTCGGTAATGGGCAAAGGTGGGAACAGTTTTGGAGGGCTCAGAAGAAGACATAAAGATGAGGGAAAGTTTGTAACTTCTTAGAGACTTGTTAAATGGTTGTGACCAAAATGCTGATAGTGATATGGACAGTAAAGTCCAGGCTGAGGTGGTTTCAGATAGAGACGAGGAACTTACTGGGAACTGGTCACTCTTGCTATGCCTTAGCACAGAGACTGGTGACATTTTACCCTGGCTCTAGAGATCTGTGGAACTTTGAACTTGAGAGAGATGATTTAGGGTAGCTGATGGAAGAATTTCTAAGCAGCATAGCATTCAATATGTGGCCTGGCTGCATCTGCAAACCTATGTTCATTTTTATAAGCAAATAAATGACCTGAAACTAAAACTTATATTTAAAAGGGAAGCAGAGCATAAAAGTTTGGAAACTTTGCAGCCCATTTATGTGGCAGAAAAGAAAAACTCATTTTCTAGGGAGGAATTCAAGACTGCAGAAATTGGCATAAGTAAAGAAAAGCCAAATGTTAGTAGCCAAGACAATGGGAAAAATGCCTTTAGGGCACTTTAGAGACCTTCATGGCAGCCCCTTCCATCATAGGGCCAGAGGTGTAGGAGGGAAAAATGCTTTTGTGGGATTGAAAGCCCCACTGCTCTGTGCAGCCTGGGGACATGGTGCCATATGTCCCAGCTACTCCAATTCTAGCTGTGGCTAAAAGGGGCAAATATATAGTTTGGGCTGTTGCTTCAGAAGGTGCAAGCCCTAAGCGTTGGCACCTTCCATGTGTTGTTGGCCTGTGGGTGCTTAGAAGGCAAGAGTTGAAGCTGGGGAACCTCTGCCTAGATTTCAGAGGATGTATGGAAATGCATTGATGTTCAGGCAGAAGTCTTCTGCAGAAACAAAGCCCTAATGGAGAACCTCTACTAGGGCAGTGCTGCAGGGAAATGTGGGGTTGGAGTTCCCACACAGAATCCCCACGTGAACACTGCCTAGTGCAGGTGTGAGAAGAGGGTCACTGTCCTCCAGACCCCAGAATGGTAGATCCTCTGACAGCTTGCACTGTGCACCTGGAAAAGCTGCAGGCACTCAACACTAGCCCATAAAAGCAGCCACAGGGGCTGTACCCTGCAAAGCCACAAGACTGGAGCTGCCCAAGGCTTTGGGATATTACCCGTTACATCGGTGTACCCTGGATATGAGACATGTAGTCAAGGAGATTAGTTTGAAAGCTTTAAGATTTAATAACTGCCGTGCTGGGTTTTGGACTTTCATGGGGCCTATATCTCCTTTATTTTGAGCTATTTCTCCCTTTTTGAATAGAGGCATTTACCCAATTCCTGTACTCTCATTGTTTCTTGGAAGTAACTAACTTGTTTTTGATTTTACAGGGTCATAGGCAGAAGGGACTGAGACGAGACTTTGGACTTAGACTTTTAAGTAAAATGCTGGAATGAATTAAGACTTTGGGGGACTCTTGGAAAGGCATGATTGTATTTTGAAATGTGAGAACATGAGACTTGGAAGGGACCAAGGGCAAAATGACATGGTTTGGCTCTGTGTCCCCACCCAAATCTCATATGGAATTGCAATTCCCAGTGTTGGGGGAGGGACTTATTGGGGGGTGATTGGATCATGGTGACAGATTTTCCGCCTTGCTGTTCTCATGATAGTGAGTGAGTTCTTTTGAGATCTGGTAGTTTAAAAGTTTGTAGCACTTCCCCTTCACTCTCTCTCCTGCTCCACCATATGAAGAATGTGCTTACTTCCCCTTCGCTCTTCTGCCATGACTGTAAGTTTCCTGAGGCCTACCCAACCATTTTTCCTGGACAGCCTGTGGAACTGTGAGTCAATTAAACCTCTTTTCTTCATAAATTACCCAGTCTCAGGTAGTTCTTTATAGCAGTGTAAGAATGGATTCATACATATACATTATTTGTTGCATATGATTATTAGTTTTAGGACCTGGGTACAAGGAGCACAGTATAGCTTTTAATGGGTTTAAAACATAACCTGTCCAATTTTACGTGCATTTTCATAGCAAAACATTTCCATTAAAAAATCCGTAAGAAAATAATGGAAGATAGCCAAATTAAAGATACTGTAAGTAGTTTATGTTGGTTTTTAGATGATTTCAGATGATTGTACATTTATTTCTTTTTGTAAAAGTAAACGCATAACCTTTCACAGAGGGCCTCAGATTAAAATAGGCTGTGTGCATTTATCATTTGGGGTTTGGTTTTGCTTTATTAGAGCATCCTGCAATTTGTATGTTTTCTTTTAATGGATAAAAAACTTTAATCCATATACACAATGCTTGGAATATTTTAAATGAGATAAGAGTCTCCATTCAAAATAAATATTGTACTATAAATCAGTTGTAATTACATTAGACTTGCACTAACTTTTTAAAATTTATTTTTTATTTGGATTTTTACTACCTGTTTGCTAATGGTATATCCATGCTGAATGCCCTACCCTGATTGTATTATAAAATAAAATTTAGAGCATCTACTAAAAGCCACTTCTTTTCAAATCTTGTATCTTAATATAGCTTTACATTAACATACAAATGGGTAGATTTTAAAATTATGGTGGTGCATTTACTCTGAGAATATAGTTGGCCATTTGTATGTGTCTGTGGATTCAAGTAACTGTGGATTGAAAATATTAGTCAAAAAACAACTAAAAACAATATAAAAATAAAAATAATACAAAATTCAGTATAACAACTATTTACACATTATTTACAATGTATTAGCTATTATAAGTAATCTAGAGATGATTTAAAGTACATGGAAGAATATGTGTAAAAATTTTAAAATACTGAACATATTACACCATTTTATTACATAAGAGACTTGAGCATCCACAGATTTTGATATCTGCACGTGTCCTTGAACCAATCCCCTGTGGATATGAGGGAAGACTCTCTGTATACATGCAGTTACATACACTTTGCAGTAAGCTGCTCACTACATGATTTTCTAGGTGAATGTACCTGGGAACACACCTGAGCACAAAATATTGTTTTCTAGATGAAGAAGTAGAAGTTTGGTCACATCTATTCCAGCCTCTGTTCTTCCAGGTCGTCCCGCTGGGAGAAAGAGCAGCAAACTAGGAGTGAGAAAATTAGAATCTTACCACAGATTGATCATTGGTGGACTGCACAAATTACAACTTTTGTGGTGCCATGTTCTTTTTTTTTTTTTTTTTTTTTGAGACGGAGTCTCGCTCTGTAGCCCAGGCTGGAGTGCAGTGGCCGGATCTCAGCTCACTGCAAGCTCCGCCTCCCGGGTTCACGCCATTCTCCGGTCTCAGCCTCCCGAGTAGCTGGGACTACAGGCGCCCGCCACCTCGCCCGGCTAGTTTTTTGTATTTCTTAGTAGAGACGGGGTTTCACCGTGTTAGCCAGGATGGTCTCGATCTCCTGACCTCGTGATCCACCCGTCTCGGCCTCCCAAAGTGCTGGGATTACTGCCATGTTCTTATAAAATAAAGACATTGGAAAAATTAATTTTATATATTGGCTTTATGTTATGTCATTTAACATAATATGGTTTTCTTATAATTGTAGTCTCATAATTTTAATATGGTTTTATTTTGTTTGTGTAGACAAAGTAATTCATAGCCCCTATTTTATTAATAGGGAATAGAAACACAAGTTTATTGAAATGGTTCTTCTAAACATCAGCAGGTATATAAGTGAAAATTTAACAAAAATCTCTCGACTTTTCCAAGCGCTAATCTAAACTGTAAAATAAATGAAGCAGTGAGTCTATCCTCTTCTATCTCTGCATTCTTTCTCCCCCTCATCTCAAAACATCTTCACTAGATTCCCAGGTAGAATTCAGTCACAAAAATTTGTTTTAAGTTATTTTTACTTAATTGGTGGGAGCACAAAATAAATATTAATTTAATTGTGCTTTTAATTTGTACGGCCATAGGAAGTATAATAATAACAACAATATGAAGAAGAAGGAGGAAAGAAAGAGGGAAAAAGAATGAAAGAAAGAAAAAGAAACAAAGAAAGAAAGGAAGAAAGAAGGAAAAAGCCTATTACCTCTATGCTATACATTATTCAATAAGCAGTAGTTATTGAATGCCTACTGATTGTAGCTCCTGCACCAGGTAGCTGTTGGGTATCCATGTCTTCAAAAGTTTTTTTCACTTCCAAAATCAGTTCCTCACATTTCCTTACCTCTGGTGATATTTATGCTTGGCCTGATTATCTGTACTTCCTTCAGATCTATTGCTGGTCTCTTAGACTTTAGGTCAAATGTGACCTAAACTTGGAAAGCAGTTGATTTTCTTTCATCCTTGACTTTTCTAAGGCTAGTTTATTTCATTTCCCAAGACATGGCTTTCTATATATTGTTTGATTGTTTGGCATTCTATCTCATATTCATTTATTTCAGACATAGAATGGAGAAAAACTAAAAGTTGAAGAAATTTTTTAAAATATAAAGTTTCCATAGCAAAAAAATTAGTAAGCTATGTTGCCTCCACATTTCATTTCTATCATTTTGCCTGTACTGTTGTTTAGATACTTACATAGTGCTGGTCAGATTAATTAGGTGATTATAACCACAAACTTTGGTTTTGTTGTCAGAGTCCTATTTACTAGCAAAATGATTAAACTAGTTGATAACCTAGAAGTTAGAATTCACGTGTATATGAATACAGATATCTTGCATTGAATATTTTAGTGAACCTCTGTTAAAGACTGAGCTTAAGTGAAGAAGAGAATGGAATTCCAGAAACTATTGTGGTTCACGTGGGAAAACCACTTGGGGAAAGAACTCTGCTCAGCACTCAGAGGTCACTCACATAGACACAGAGTTGGTTGTGCCTGTACACATGAGTCTGCAACACCTTCTACAGTCTTCCTTACTGAGGCCTGAAACACCTTTAAACACAACAGAGCTTCATTTAGTGGTGAAAAATGAGGCTGGGCAATCCCACTACTAGGTATATACCCAAAAGATTATACATCATTCTACTATAAAGACACGTGCACATGTATGTCTGTTGCAGCACTATTTACAGTAGCAAACTTGGAACCAACCCAAATGTCCATCAGTGAGAGACAGGATAAAGAAAATGTGGCACATATACACATGGAATACTATGCAGCTATAAAAAAGGACGAGTTTATGTCCTTTGCAGGGACATGGATGAAGCTGAAAACCGTCATCCTCAGCAAGCTAACACAGGAACAGACAACCAACCACCACATGTTCTCACTCATAAGTGGGAGTTGAACAATGAGAACACATGGACACAGGGAGGGGAACACCGCACACTGGGGTCTGTTGGGGGCTGGGGGAAAGGGGAGGGAGAGCATTAGGACAAATCCTCAATGCATGCGGGGCTTAAAACCTAGATGACAGGCTGATAGGCGCAGCAAGCCACCATGGCACATGTACACCTATGTAACAAACCTGCACGTTCAGAACCTAAAGTAAAAAAAAAAAAAAAAAATGAAGCTGGGGCTTTTGGGGCCTGAGGACATACCTGAGTGCCCACTGAAATGTAAATGACTGTTGGCTCCTTAAGAAATAGTTACTGAGGGCCTTCTCTTTGCAAAGAAACTTTCTGAATACTTGGGATATAAGCTGAAAAAGAAAATCATTTGGGAGGCTGAGATAAGAGGATTACTTGAGCCTAGGAGTTCAAGAGCAGCCTGGGCAATACAGTAAGACCCCATCTCTACAAAAAGTGTTTTAAAAATTAACTGAGCATAATGGTCTACACCTATGGTCCCAGCTGCTTGGGAGGCTCATGTGGGAGAATCGCTTGCACCCAGGAAGTTGAGGATGCTGTGAGCTGTGATTGTGATCATACCACTGCACTCCACCCTGGCTGACAAAGCGAGAACCTGTCTTGAAAGAAAAAAGAAAAAGAAAAGAAAATCAAGTTCCTTACTCTCCTAGAATTTTATCTTAACAGCAGAGATAAACAATTAATTAATAAATGAGTAAATATATTAAGATAACATAATACAAATACATGAAAGGTACTAAAGGCCGGGCGCGGTGGTTCATGTCTGTAATCCCAGCACTTTGGGAGGCTGAGGCAGGTGGATTACTTGATTGCAGGAGTTTGAAACCAATCTGAGCAACATGGGGAAACCCCATCTCTACTAAAAAAATACAAAAATTAGCTGGGTGTGGTGGCACCTGCCTGTAGTTCCAGTTACTCTGGAGAGTGAGGTGGGAAGATTGTTTGAGCCCAGGAGGAAGAGGTTGTAGAGAGCCATGATCATGCCACTGCACTCCAGCCTGGGTGCCAGAGCGAGACCATGTCTCAAAAATTGAAAAGAAAGGTAATAAATAGGGCAACAGGAGCTAATGTTTTGCATCTTGCAAATATTAACTCATTTAATTATCACAACTCTGTAAGGTAAGTACCCTTGCAACTTTAATGATGAGTTGTTGAACCACAGAGAAATTAAATCATTGTTCAACATTACACAGCTAACAAAGACTAAAGCCATAATGTAAACCTGGCTTAATCTAGCTCTATAGCCAACTGGGTAATATGAGAGACTGGGGGTGGTGTTCATGAAAGAGGTTGGAGAAAGCATCAAAGATAGACACACAGGTATCTGGGGGAAAAGCTTCTCAAATAGAGGAAGTCATGAGTGCAAAACTGGAACTAATAACAGATTGTCAAGAGACAATCTGTTATTAGTTTTGTTGCTTGTAGTTTGTAGTTTTCAGGAGTCAAGGAGAGGGTGTAAGGCACTTGCCTGAGGGAGTAGAATGGAGCTAGAGATTCCTGGGGTCTCCAGAAAACCACTTCACAATTTTACCAAGGCTGGCCTAATCTGTCTCATATCCCAGTGGATATTTTAGTGCCTCTTTCTCTGTACAAAATTGTTTACTCTTTAATTTACTCCTTAATTTCTATTTGAAATCCAGTAGTTTATTCTTCTTAACCTCCTGGAAAGAGAGCTAAGGAGAAGATCTATGAATGAAGATAAAGTGTTACACACTAGAAGAAATGAGTCCTGAACACCCAAAGAAGCAGTGCTGTGTTCCTAGGCAAGCTGCCTGACTTTCTGAGCTTCGTTTTCCTGATCTGTTTAATGAAGGGGTTAGACTAGATTATCTCCAAAATCCTGTTTCTATATTTAAATTTGACCTCACAATAATGGCCAGCCATATAGAGAGTACTACAGAACAATTAAACTGAAATTTTATCTGAGAGCACCTTTAATTTAATTTATAGTCAACCTAGAGTTAAAAAAAATCAGGACATGGAGGAATATAATTGTGAATTTATTATTTTGTTGATTGTCAAGTTTTGAGAATGTTAGGTCCTCATGTTTTACTTTAGTAATCAATTTCTTGTGACCACTTCATATGCCTTAACATTCTCTCAAATTGCTATACTTGAATTAACTAAATGAAGTGAGGAAATAGACTTGGAGAATATACTGTAGGCTGCAGCTGTCATTTGTTCCTTCCACTGTTCTCTAATTACTGATGGGTATTTTCAAATACGTATCAACTCTGTGTGAGCTTAAGGAAAACTACAGTGTTCCCACTTTAGGTGAAACAAGCTATAGTATTTTATGTGACAGAAGCCGAAAAAGTGGGCAAGACTTGGCTCAGCATCAAGGAAGCCAGTCACTGAAAACCAATCTGCCCCCAAACCTGAAGGACATCATCTCCTAAACTCTGTTTTAAATGTTTTTATTAGGCAGGTTCTGTTTCCACCTGCAATCCCCTGCTTGCTTTATTACTTTGCCCCAAATCCTATCTGCCCAATACACTCATACTTACTTTTGAATTTTTATCTCTTTGTTGCAGATACTGCCAACTTGGTAATGCATTGGAGGCATTTCTATTCCACAAATCCTCCTGCCTTCTTATTTTAAAATTAAGTGGAAACCCACAGATTCCAAAGGCTCTTCTTTCGGGGGTAGTTTTGCGAAGATAGGATTTTACATTTCCCTTAAAATTACCATATAAAAGTATTGTAAAAAGAGTATACACCTATTGGGGAGACCTAAGCAACACAGACATTTATTTTTAAAATAGAAAATAGACAAGTGCCAGATATAAACAAAATTATGCTATTTTTTTTCTATAATATGCATTTTCCTCTACATGTAATAGTTGCATAGCCTTAGACATCACTTCAACTCTGTTTGCCTCAATACTCTAATTTTTAAAATGAGAAGAATTAAAGTGCCTATCTCTTAAAATTAGTGTGGTGATTGAACGATTTAGTTAATATAAGTAGGGCACATAATAAACATTGTGTATGTGCTTGCTATTACTGTTGTTATTGTGAATATTATGTTTATGCAAAAGCATTATAGGTATGCACATGTTCTAAAAGATGTTCTTTCCTAGGTAATACAGTTATTCAATAAATTTTCATTCAAGAATTCTTATACAAGACACTGATCCATATGCTGGGATGCAAAGATGAACAAGCACTTACAAGGTTCTTATTCTCATGGGACTTACATCTTAGTAAGGAGAAACTAATAAAATTACCAGTATTAAGAATATATCCTACAAATGTGTGTGTAAACAAGATCATTCAAATGGTGGTATGTATTTGCAATGGAATGTATCCAGTCGATGTAATAAAGGGACTGGTGGCTTTCATTTTTAGACTGAAGGATCAGGAAGAAAATATGGATAGAGAAAGGACAGAGAGCCAGGCCTGAGATCTGGAGCATTCCGACACTTAGAACTTAAACAGAGGAGGGAGTCAGCAAAGAAACCAGGAGGAAGAAGGCATTGAAATAAGAGGAAAAACAGAAGAATCCAATGTCATGAAAGACAGGATGAAACAGTATTTCAAGTGAAATAGTAAAGGATGTTAAATGGCCACTCATGAACTAATGGGTGACTTGGCAAAGGCAGACCTATTACTGATTATCTTTCCATGTACTTTCTTATTACTATTATAACATCTACTGAAATATCAGTTATCGTGTTATATAGCACATTTTCTTTATCTAGTCTATCATTGATGGGAATACCATGCAGACATAAAAAGGAATGAGACCATGTCCTTTCCAGGGACGTGAATGGAGCTGGAAACCATTATCCTCAGCAAACTAACACAGGAACAGAAAACCAAGCACTGCGTGTTCTCACTTATAAGTAGGATCTGAACAATGAGAACACACGGACACAGGGAGGGGAACAATACACACTGGGGCCTGTCATGGGGTGGGGGTAGGGCGAACATTAGGAATAATAGCTAATGCTTGCTGGGCTTAATACCTAGGTGATGGGTTGATAGGTACAGCAAACCACCATGCCACATGTTTACCTGTGTAATAAAACTGCACATTCTGCACATGTACCCCAGAACTTAAAATAAAAATTAGAGAAAAGATCAGCTAGCATTCATTGATAGTTATTAAATTCTAAATATAGTTATTTTACATAGGCTTTTACATGTAACTAATTTAAACTTCAATATAAATGTGTAAGTTTATACTATCCTTATTGCTGTTTTCAGAAAAAATATTGAGGCAGAGAGAAATTATATATCTTTCCCATTGTCACATAGTTAGGTTACAGGGTAAGCAGTACACTAGCCCAGTGGTTCCTTCTCAGAGCTAATGCTCTTGCCCTCCTCACAATACCCACATTCACATAAATGAATATAGACCTATATTATGATTTTAATTGTTATATAATATCTTTCACTCTCCTGTTTTTAGACATATAGGAAGCTTTAACATTTTTGCTATTCCAAACCATGAGTAGTCTCAAACATATAGTCTGGCACACTTACCATGTCCTGAAAGTAAAATTATTATTTCAAAGACTGTGCACATTAAAAAATTGAAACTATCATATTTCCTCACATTTTGGTTGTGTGCATTTACACAACTATTCATTTCTCCACATTTATGCCAGCATGAGCTATTATGAAAAACTAAGACCCATTGTTGATTTAATTTTCATTTTATTACTATAAGGTTAAACATATTTTTTGTATGTATTTGCCATTTCGATTTCTTATTTATGATTGACCCCTTCCTTTTCTTTGCCCTTGTTTAGTGCTATGGTATTTAGTTCTTGTTTATTTATAATAAAATATAGAAATACACAACTGTTAACTTTATTTATCCTCTTTTCCTACTTAAATGTTTTACATTTTTAAGAATAATAGCCTCTAGCTCCATCCATGTTCCCACAAAAGACATTACTTCATTCTTTTTCATGGTCGCATAGTATTCCATGGTGTATATGTAGCTCAATTTCTTTATCCAATCTGTCATTGATGGGTGTTTAGGTTGATTCCATGACTTTGCTATTGTGAATAGTAATGCAATGAACATTCACATGCTGTATCTTTATGGTAGAATGATCTATATTCCTCGGAGTATACCCAGAATGAGACTGCTGGGTCGAATGGTAATTCTGCTCTTAGCTCTTTGAGGAATCACCCTACCGCATTCCGCAATGGTTGAACCAATGGAGGAACAGAAAGCCAAATGCCACATGTTCTCACTTATAAGTGGTAGCTAAATGATGAGAACTCAAGAACACAAAGAAGAGAATAACAGATAGTGGGGTCTACTTGAGGGTGGAGTTTGGGAGGAGGGAGATGAGCACAAGGAAATTATTGGGTACTAGGCTTAATACCTGGGTGACGAAATAATCTGTACAACAATCCCCCATGAAATGAGTTTACCAATATAACCAACCTTCACATGAACCCACGGACCTAACATAAAGGTTAAAAATAAATTTTTTAAAAAAGTTTTACATTTTTATGTATTCAGTTTTCTTTGTTATCACTTAGTTGTTTCGAACTTTATCTTTAGTTATCTTGAGATGGGCCATCTCCACTCTAAGATAATGTTAAAATTTATTTTCGTAAATTACTGTTTTCATATACAAATATTTCAGATGTCTGGAGATAAATTGTTCAATATGGTAGCCATTATTTACATGTGGATTTTAAATTTAAATTAATTAAAATAAAATTTTGAATGTGATTCCTCAGTCATACTAACCAAAATTTAAGTGCTCAATAGCCACGTGTAGCTAGTGGCTATTATATTATATTTTATTTTCTCAGGGGCTGGCCCTTCTTACACTGCCCAGCTGGCCTTGAATTCCTGGGCTCAAGCAATCGTCTTGCCTAAGCTTCCCAAGCAGGCTGACTACAGGTTCATGCTACTGCATCAGGCTAACAGTTATTATTTTTGACAGTGCAGATATATACCATTTTCATCATCAGAGAAATTTCTTTGAACAGTTTTTCTCAAATGTTAATATATATCCCCAATCACCTAGACATATGTTATAATGCAGATCCTGACCCGAATAATGTCATCGACTACGTGCTTGTGTCCCCTCAAATTCATATGTTGAAACCCTAAATTTTCAATGTGATGATATTTGGAGATGGGGCCTTGGGGAGGTAATTAGGTCATGGGGTAGGGCCCTCAAAATGGGATTAGTGACTTTATGAGAGCTATCTCTCTCTCTCTCTCTCTCTCTCTCAATCTCTTCCCCACTCCGTGTGAGGACACCAGAAAGAGCCTTCACCAGAACCCAAGCATGTTGGCATTCTGAACTCAGACCTCTACTCTGTAGAACTGTGATAAATTAATTTCTGTTATTTAAGCCACCTAGTCTGTGACATTTTATTATAGCAGCCTGAACAGACTGAGACAGGCAATTTGGGGAGAGACCCAAATTGCATATATAATGAGCTGATGCTGTAGGTTCTTAGACCGCATTTTGTTTTGCAAGTGTCTAGATTTATTTTCATGTAAGGAACTGTGAAAATTCATTGTGTATGTATACATTTCTCTGTTTTTCAATTTTATTATTTATTAATATGCAATGACATATTTAATGCTAAATACCTGCAGTTGTATATATTTTCCCTGCACTTTCTAACCTATTCTATAGATTCACAATCAAGTCTTGTGCCATACACAATAAAATCAATAAAGCTTTGCAGGATGTTTTAATATTTAGTCAAGAACATCTCTGCCAATAGCTTTTCAAGGCCTACAAAACAGTTTTATTTAAATTGGAATTGCATTCACTCCAGTGAATTTAGTAAGAAGTAATTGTTTATTACATTTTTTCTTCCTATTCAAGAACAAGGAATTTCTATACTTTCCTGAATCTTTTTTATGTCTCTGTTTTGGATTGAATCTTTGTGTCTGCCTCAAAATCCATACATTGGAGCTCTATGCCCCAGTGTGATGGTATCTGGAGGTGGGGCATTTGGGAGGGAATACAGTTAGGAAGCAGTCAAAAGAGTGAGGCCACTGTCATGGGATTAGTGTCCTTATAAGAAGAGGAAGAGACTCTCTCTCTCTCTCTCCCTCCCATGTGAGGACACACAGCCAGAAGGTACAATTTGCCAGCAAAGAATCCCTGACCAGGAACCAAATCTACCAGCACCTTGATCTTGGCCTACCCAAGCTCCAGAACCGTGAAAAATAAAATTCTGTTATTTAAGCCACTCAGTCGATTGTATCTTGTTTTCAAAGCCTGAGTTGACTAAAACAGTATCTTAGAAGAATCTTACTGTTTTCTCTAAATATGATCCTTGTGTTTATATATTCAGTTGGTCTTCCTATGGAGCAATTTTATTATTTCTAGCAAGTTTCAAACTGGTTATTTTGCATTTTTAGTTAGAAAAACTATGGAGTCCCTTTGGAAATATTTTTCTTCCTCACTTACTTGGAATTTAGTTTGGTTACTTCTATATTTAAATTTCCATTTATACTTTTATTTTTAAAAAGACAATCTCATGTTCATTATATGGGTACCTTTGAATTTTCTACTTGTGCAGAACAAGTCATCAGATGAGATATGTAGTCATGCATTCATTCAGAAAATCCCTACCACTGACTAGACACAATCTATACGCTGGGGCCATGGGAACAGAAAGGAAGGGCTCCACTCTTAATGACTCTTAGGCAAAAACATTTGAACAATGAAATAGGAATATTTGGTAGAGTATAAAAAATTCATGACTATTTTTAATTATACTGGGTATTTCATAATACAGAGAGCAAGCATCCAGTTTGAATGTGGTAAATTAGGACAAACTATGAGGGTAAGATATATTTGACTTTTGAAAAGTATAGATATTATTCATTCAAAGAAGAGAGATGGTTGGTTGGAGTGGGGGTGTCTGATTCACTAGAATATATGGATCCTTGTTTAGCAATATTTTTATCATTTTTAGTATAGCGATGAATACATTGACGGTATTTCTGAAATCTTTACTAGAAAATATCTGTTGGACAAAACAATGGAGGGATGTTGGGATCTATTCTTAAGTCTCTTGTCATGGGAATATTTCATTTATTGCCAGTTTTCCCCCTTGGCACTATGAATGCAGTTTTTTGTGTATTATTAGACCATAAATCTTTTACTTTTTCTTTCTTTTTTAGCTACTGAGTATGCTGCATCTTGGAGCACCCATATTGCCATCTGCTGCCCCACGACCCCTAAGTCATATGTGCGACTTCTGTCGACGTCTACATTGTTACAGGCAAAAATCACGAGGAGCATATGGTTTTCATTCTACCAAGACTTTCATTTCATGCTGTTACCAGAAGGGTTAGAAATCCTGATTGGATGGGAAGGAGATTAGCTTTTCCCCTAGTGGAATAATTTCATTATAACAGAGGGGTCACCTCCCTAAGCTAAATGTGAAAAGAATAATAGAAAGAGTACAGATCATGGGAAAAAAAAAACTAGAAAGGCTTTGTAATAAATTTTGATATGACTTCAGAGAGTACATCTTCACTTCATGTATTTGAATAAACCCTTTAAAATTTGGATAACTAGATTGTTCTATTTCAATTCCCACTTTTCTCATTTACATCACTTTTATACATCAAGCACCTTCCACTATCTGGCTGATGTGTAGAATAAGAAGCATTTTCAGGGCGCTGACTCTTCTGGTCTATCCAAGTTCACTGAAAGGACCTATTTAACCCCTAAAACATCAAACACCATTAATACAGTGTAACCAAAAGAGCTAAACTCTACCCTGACTAAAGAACTTTAAAAGAAATATCAAGTCATCAGGTATCTATCTCAATGACTTGTTTCTTATCGACATCAGAAACATCCATGTATTTTATAAAGATGCACAAGAAATAAACCAATGCATGAGTATAATTTGAGCTTTTTACATATCTCTATACCTTTATTCCTGATATGAGGATTTTTAACTTAAAGTTTTTCCGATGCACTTTTCTCCGGATGCTATTGAAATGAGTAGAGGTGAGTTCTGCATTTGGCTCTAAGATGACTTGCAAGAGTAAAGATCCTTTGCTGTTTCATTCGGTGAGACCTAAAGTAGTTCTGGGGTCCTTCTCAGCATGATCCTCAAAGGTTTTTATAAACTCCTATACACTAGTATGTCTCCAGAGAAGATATTGCCCTATCAGTGACATTGACACCTAGAATGAGGAAAATGTGGGATTGAGAAAATGGGATTGGTATAATGTGATTATTCTCAAGCCCTATTCTGTAATATAAAGAGAAAAAGAAAGAAAAAGAAAAGAAAGTCAGGGAGGCGGGAAATCAGGAAGGAAGAAAGGAAGGAAGGAAGGAAAGGAAGGGAGGGAGGAAGGGAGGAAGGGAGGGAGGGAAGAAGCGAGGAAGGGAGGAAGGAAGGGAGGGAGGAAGGAAGGAAGGGAGGGAGGGAGGAAGGAAGGGAGGAAGGAAAGAAGGAAGAGAGGAAGGGAGGGAGGGAGGAAGGAAGGAAGGGAGGGAGGGAGGAAGGAAGGGAGGAAGGAAAGAAGAAAGGGAGGAAGGAAGGAAGGAAGCAAGGAAGGAAGGAAAGAAGAAACAAAAGAAGGAAGGAAAGAGGGGAGGGAGGAAGGAAGGAGGAGAGGGAGGAAGGAAGGAAGGAAAGAAGGAAGGAAGGAAGAAGGGAAGGAAGGAAATGAAGGAAAATATATATTTTCCTAAAGTTGAAAATATGAAACTTAAAAGACCATCTATTGTTATAAGTATGCTTTCTCTAGTCTTCTAATATAAAGAAGCCTTTTAGTTTTCGAATTTTTGTGGTAAGGAAATGGCAAATTCTTCATTTTTTACGCTTGGCAACTGTATGTCTGCCTCTCCTCACTTTGTTTGGATTATTCTGGTGCATGAAATCAAGGGGACTGAGAACCACTATACTGGCCAAAGATGAGGTGACCTGCAGTCAGCCCAGTGACTTTGGGTCTTAATCCTAATGAGGCAATAAACGTGAGCTTGGAAGTAAGTCAGTGTACTTATCTTGGCAGTATTTTTCTCATATATAGAAATGGACTTTACACTACAGCTTATCCAAACTCTCTATAGTTCAAAATATAGACCTCTGGACTGGCAAAATTATTGGTCATGATAAAGTATTTCCATTTTCTAAAATGTCTGTCAATAATTTTTTTTTTTTGTAAAGAATTTTTTCCACCTTTGGTCATGTGCTGAAAGACAAAATCTATGAGAACACTTCACTACCAAAAATTACGGCACATTAGTAAACCTCTTGATCACAGTGTGGTGGCTGTTACTAGTTTATAAGTGGTGCTTGAGGCAGTTTTCAGCAATGTGCTAGGTATTTAGAACCTTCGTAAGACAGAGAGAGAGAGAGAGAGAGGGAGAAGGAGAGCATTGGGATGGGGGAAGAGTGTATGAGAGAGGTGTGACCTCTTCTGTTTCCCATTTGTATTTCTCCTCCTTCTTTTCTTTTCATCTATCTAATCTTGCAGAATCCTTCTTAAAATTAAACAGATATCCTGTTCCAACCAAAAGCTAGATACACAAAGACCAAGAAATAAGTGATGAGCTTCAGGAATGAACTTCAGAACATGTGAAATCGAAAAGCTTTATAGTAATGTAATGTGTTGATTTTATTTTTCCTCAGGTAGTTACAAGTAAAAGAAATATAATTTAAGAAAATTATAGCGTAGTTCCAGGTGACATTTAAGAATTAGACAGGTGAACTTAAGTTTATTTTTGTGGTCTGTCAATGCATTAAAAACTAAATTTAGAAAACTATTTTCTAAGACATTGGTTATGAATATAGATGTTAAAAATAACTCTTGGGAAAATCAACCTGCAATTGAAGGTCATTTACAGTGAGTTACTGAAAAAGAACATGAGGGGAAAAAATCAACTGGTCACTATCAAATAATAAGCACATCCCCTCCCATCAGAATTGCTTTTTTTAGCCCATATCAATCGGAAATGTATTATATATTGTTCCTTTTATCATAGTGCAAAGTTAATAGATTATAACATGTACATTTTAGTTTTTACTGAGGAGGAGCAAGTATGATAAAAACTTTGAACTTAGTAAATACAAATACACACAAACACACTCCCATATATAAGTTGTGGTATATAACATGATATATATGTATATATTCAGTAGAGTATTAAGAACAGAATGAGGAGAGTCCTTGGGAAATATCAGAAATAGAATGACTTTAATTTTAACAACGAGTCTATAGGAATTAATGACATACATGTCACAATTATTTTGCATCTTATTTTAGTTAAAAAAAATGTGCAGTCCGAGTGAGACCTTTGTTCCACACACGTGTGTACTGTGCATGTTCTTCCTAAGTGGGCTAGTTTTGTTCTCATGCCATGGGAGCAGGTGGCATGAAGCTGTTTTGATGAGGTTAAAAGGCCCCTCCCCTCTCTCCCCAAGCAGCAGCCTGAAGTACGTCAGCAGTAATTGTGTGCATGGCTCGGCTGTGCAGGGAGGGTGGAGGCAAAATTGATATCAAATAAAGGTATCAAACTGAGATCTAGATGTTCCATTTAAGTTGTTGCTCATTTTCATTAGCCACACCAGGGATGAAATGCTTATAACTTAACCATTCTCTGTAGTAAGAACATTTGTTTTCAATGGATTTATATTTTTCCTCTCCATAAAGGCTGAATTAGTGCTATAGTGAATATAAATGAAGGGTGTTTCTTTACCCTCTTTTCCTTTTATTATTTACTAATCAGACTTCAGCTCAGTTAGATAAAAGAGAGAGGTTCTGTTGCCTAGATGTGAGGCCTTTAATGAGGATGGGAGCCCCCAGGGAGCCGAAATCCAAACTAGAACGATGCCGCTTTCCGGTTTCTTGCAATTTCTTCAGTTGCTTCTTCTCCCTTTTCCAATGGGCCTAGTGAGCAGGAACTATCCAAGGTTCTAGAACGCTGGCAGCCTTGCCGTTCAATGCAGACGGATTGCAGAAACAGAGAAGAAAGATTACTGCTTATTTCAGAAGGTAGGTTCTTTGTTTCAGAATCCCTGATTAATCAGCAGCAGCTTCAACAGACTAAGGCAGCTGGAGAGGAGAAAGAGAAGCAGGAAGGGAGGGAGTCAGGGGCAGGGAGGGAGGGAGGGAGTGGAGGGAGAGAGAATGAGAGAGAGAGAGCTGGTTGTCACGGGGGAGGGACTATGCCACAAGCTGGGCTGCTCCAAACCTTCTGTATGTAAGTGGCAATGAGAAAGAGCATCTTTTTGGCTGAAAGGAGACATTTAGAAAGGATGTTTCTGATTTTTTGTTTTCATTTATTTTTGTCTTCGCAGAATATAATCAAATGAGGTACCTTAGTCAGCTTGGTGATTGCTTCGGGTCTTGTAATCATCTGTGTAGCAAAGTGGGTAAAATCATTCAATTTCTTCCCTGCTGGACCTGGAAGGAGAGGGGTTGTGTGTTCATCCCCACCCATTAGCTATGCCCTCTTTTCTCCGACTGTCGATTTAAGGAAGCAAGCACCTGTCTTCTGCCACTGCATCTTCCTAGCAAACTTTAAAGGCCATTTTATCTGATAGGAAGGACATCGAGAATGCTCTGATCTAGTGATGAAGAATCTCGGAGTCGACACTTTTCCCATCCCGACACAATGCACTTTAATTGAAGAAACACTGAGCTGAACTACAAGTCTGTCTCTTATGGTGCTGGATTACTCCTGCAGAACTGCCCTGAGATCAACCGTGAGAGAGGGCTCTGACAGACACAAGTCACCTTCTGGTTATTGCACTTAGCTCTCCCTGGGGACTTAAATTTTGGTATGTATCTCATTTTTCAGATTCTCTAAGCATGCTAATTGAATCCAGCACTAAATAGATCAAGCAATCTAGTGGTAAAATGGAATGGATTTTAGTTAGGGATACTTAATGCTGAAGTTTGCATGCCTTATTAGGTGGAGCAGAAATAAAGCCACAGTGAAGGCATCCAGGGCTTTAGTGAGCCTGAGGCTATTTTTACTCCCTTACCCACTTAGTTACATTACCATGGAAATGGTTAAACTAGATTTTCATTAGTAAAATAAGCCATGTTGAATTATTAAAAACATTGAAAATGTTTTCCAGGGTATTAATTGGCATTCAAGTTGTGCATGCTAGCTATTTATCTGCTATTCTATACCATAAATATTTTACAACAGTCTCTTAGCACATTTGTGTCAGCAGTGAGAGCCCAATTTTACATTCTCAGGAAAAAAAGACACAGTACCCCCCAAAATTCAAAACTACCAGACAAACAGCAAAGCTGACACTGCTTCTTCCTGACTGATTAGACACTTTGAGAAACATTTTTTTAATACTATTCAATGTCAGAAAGATTTTATTAGTCTCATCACAATAAATATTTTCTGTAAAACTTTAGGTGGACTTGTTTTACTTGGGACATGTTCTTATTTTGTTGGGGTGTCTCCATCCTAATTTTTCCAACTACTCAGCAATATTTTAAATACAAGACATGTGGGTACTTCATATCTGGAAAAACTGTTACATAAAATAGTATTTTTCACTATCATTAGGAAATACTAAAGTTGTTTTGGTACCATAGAATTTGATTTTTTTTCTAAATATAGCCAAAAAATAATGAAATTCAAATGAAAAGGTTACATGATGTAGTTTTAGTCATTTTAACATCCAAACATTTATAACCAAGTAGTGTGGAATAACAAATATAGAGAAAGAGTTAAAATTAAGTCTCTTCCTAATTCTTCACATTTTAGACAATGTTCCTATTTATTTTATATATTGTCAAGCAAGCACCAATTGTACAAAGTAATGAGAAAATGTGGTCCATAAATGCAGAAATTATTTTGTTTTCCTATGGAAAGTGCAACATACATGAGCCAACTCAGCAAAGAAAGGGACTATGTGAAGGACACAGATAGTTTAGAGAATTAGTGGAAACAGACCAGAGAAAAATATTGCAACCGCACAAGGGACAGTGGAGAAGCCTGAGAACTTGAAGCATCTGTCAAGTTTAGAAAGAGAAGTGTAAAAATCCTAGACACAAGAAGGTTGGCTATTGTTTAAAAAAATAAATAAATTATAGACGCCCAATTCAATTAGATGGTTCCCACTGTAGCTCCAGTCAGCAATTTATTAGACTGACTACATCTACTTTGCAAATAATGCCTTGTAAGCATCTGGAACCATTTGGCCCAAGCCTCCAAAAAGTATCTCAGCCACTGGCATTTTGCATGAGTCTCTAATATTAATGGAAATGTACAATCCCTTTACACCATGGGCATACAGCACCATGACAACCTGGAAGATGAGGGGGAGATACCAATTCATGATGCTACTGCATTAACACGATTTATGCCTATTTTACTCATTTTGGGAAGAGAGACCGTGGAGAAAAACTCACTGCAAAGTAATCTGCTTTCTGAGAAAAAAGCAATCAGTGTCTTTATAGTCACTTTAGCAAGCTTTCTTGGTTGTAACTTCAACATTTCCCATTTTGGGCAGAACAGCTGCATTTTGATGACACTGAGAATGAGAAAATGAGTGTGACCATTTGTGGGGTAGGGAGTAGGATTTCAAGCATAATCAAAGTGAAATTATAGGAGTAATGCTTGACAAATTATAAGATTTTTATCAGAAAAAATTTGACATGGTTTACATGTGTTATGGGTTATAACCAGGCTAGCCTGATGATTTGGTCCTATGTGAAGTCAGCAAATTTTAAATATTAATTTGCATATGTATTTTACATATGTATCAGAAGCCTGATTATTTAAATACTTACATTTTCATACACAATGTGTTTTCAAATTGGTTTGAGTACATGCAAAACTTGTAAAAGATCTTTTTTCTCCTGCTGAACAAAAACAACAAAAATTAGTCGAAATTGCCTTGGGAAACTTTTATTGGATCAATAATATGAGGAAACAAAAATAGGATTGTCTACCTCAAAGAAGATGCAATGATTGGAGTAGGAAGGAAACTCAAATCTTAGTAACTCAAATTCTAATAACTTCCTCACAGCATTGAGACAGGTGTGGTTTAAAGAGCTCAGAAATATATAAAGGTGGAGACTAGAAAACTTTCCCCTCTGCAAATAAAATAAAAACACAAATGTGAAGTACAATAAAAGTAAAATATTTAGGTTTCAATCAGGATATTTATTCCGTTCTATGTATTGTGTTCTTCTGGCTGGTCACAAGTAGCATTATAATAATCGTACAAAATAAACTATCTTATTATAGCTATAAGATTATCTTGTAGGATTAACTGTGGCCTAAAAGTAAGGAAGCTTCTCATAGAGCTTCAGGTATTAGGATTAGGAATCCACTCTCTCCCAAGACAGAGCCTTTTCTCTCTCCACCACTTAGTATATATGGCAAATAACCAAGTTAACAGAGTTGTCACAACTTTATATCTTGGAAAATAAAAGTTTCAGATTCCAGGTAAATACCTTAATAAAAGATAAAAGGACCTGTGCCTATGAAGGCTACTGGACTAACTTACTCAGATGATACTAGTACCTATAAAGCTCTGCTTTTGGTAAATGGAGATAAATTGCCCATTGGAAGGCTCTGCCTGACAAATCAGTGTACATATCTATTCTAGCCAGTCCTTATAGAGCTAGAGTGCTTGATATAACAATGTATGAAATTATACTCATGAAGAAATTTGTTCTGAAGCAAAGGGAAGAGAAATGCTTAATCATGCATGAGAAGGAAGATGGCATGCCTAATATTTATCTTACTCTTTGTACACCGTTGATTCAACAATATCTTGTAATTAATCAAAACCCCTCTATACCATGGGGAACTCAATCTGGATATTAGTTGGTGCCACATTAAATACCCTCTGGTAGATTGAGACCACACACAACTGATACCTTAATTTACAATGGGAATAGTCCACATAAATCTATAATCTTAGTTCAATTATTTTGCATACACATGTTTCTCAAAAATGCTGCTTTTTTTAAGCTTTGGAACTAAGGGTCATGTAGTGTCTTAGCTTCTTGACTTCTCTGGATGGAAGCAGTAGCAGGAAACTATAGAAAAAGAAAAAATGAGGTGTTTTTTAAATGTTTTAATGTTTCCACGAATTCCATTTGGACATACCATACTTAGCTTATGCTCCACATGTGTACATAATGGGTAGTTTTGTTTCAGTGGAAACAATTGTAAAGAAATGGAATGTTACCTTCAGGTCTAGGTTCAGCATTGGTAAAGTATAATGATGGCCTTGCACAAAAGAAAATAAGAAAATGGTTAACTCAATAAACAGTTACATGCTTAGCATTTAATTTATGGTAAGAATTCCATCAGTTTAATTTGGTGCAATTTAGCTGGGTGGAATGAAATTTCAAATTTTGGGAAGTGTCACAGTATTATACAAAGTGATCTTTGTGAAGGGTGTGGTCAACATGATGTAAATAACAAAGTGAAAGAATAAAATAAAGCTGAACAGTTAACCATACAGCTGTGTGAAAGCCAACATCTGTAACTTACATTAGAATGGCTATGATTCTAGATACAGTAATCTAAAAACTTAAACAAAAAGAGTCTTTTATGAATGCAGAATACCACAGTGGAGAAAAGGCAGAGAAAGGGAGGATGTGAAGGTATCTGTAGATTGTACAGGAAATCTGATCTTGGTCATTTTAGGTGCTTTCCCAGGAGGGTCCTGACACAAATTTTAAATGTTGGCCACAAATTTCAAGGAATGTACACACAGTGTTGCACTACTTGTATCAATATTGTGCATTGCAAAGAGAATACCTCTGTCTTCTAAATGAAGACCAAAGATGCTCATTTTCAACCAATGCTCAGGGAGCAGGGAAGGGGCTAAAATATCTAATTTGTTTTGAGCAAAAATGGCAACAGACTCAATGAACTCAATTAAAGGGGATGAACTCAATTAAAAGGGATGCCTATAGAAAAGCCAGAGTTCCACCTTAGTCTCGCCCACTCTGTTGTCACAAATACCCCATGCACCAGTTAATGGTCGTTCAGTAAGTCAGACTCCTTTACTTACTGAGACAGAGCTAAAGATGCTACCTGGAGGAGAGGGGCCATTTGCCTCTTAACAAATACGGTCTTCTAGGATGCCAACATAGGATTAGATGTTCGAGGCAAGCCTTTATAAAATTCTTGCATACCTTATTGTCATTTAAGGACCACAAATAAACTTGACTTAATATCCAACAGTCAAAATGCAGCCAACTTTTTGGTGGTTTACAACATACCCTATTCAATATCTACCTTAGGTGTAAATACAAATTTCCAAAAAACAAAGAGATTTATGGTTGTACCTGTCTGTGGGTTCTCACTGCTTTGAATTGGTAGCAGTTGTAATGAAGTAGACAATGAACATAAGGTTGTCTTTTCTCTAGTGAGGCCATGAATCTATTTACTCATAGTTCAGTTGCCTGAGAAACACTTCTGGCTTGGAAGGGTGGAGATCTAGGGTTTGAGAGATGGGATGAGCTTCATAGTCCATATGTCCCAGTTTCTTTATTTTCTTTATTTTCTGGATGTGGACAATGGGGGACAATGGTTATGTGGAGCTGTCCATATATATTTGATTGGGGGAAGAATGTACGAACTCCTAACCTGGCTTCCATTTACAAATGCATGTTGAAGGAAGTTGCACTACAATAAACATTGTACTTACCTTTGTTTCAAAGTAAAATTACATTTATCAAGGGGTTATATTATTATTAAATATAATTCTAGCCATGTTTAAGAATTGTGAAACTAGCAGTAATGTTATGACTATTAATAATGGTTAAATTTATGGAATTTGCATGTCTTACTCAATACTCACAACATGAGTCTATTCCAACCACTATTTTTTTTAATGTGGAAATTGTAGCTGAAAAACGTTAATTAAGTTGTATGAAGTCTTAGAGCTAGAGGTGCCTTCACTGGGGTTTATAGGCCATTCTGCCAGCCTCCTCAATATTACAAACTATTATACTTTGTACATGTGGACAAGTAAACAAAGAGGTGTGATGTTTAAACATTGATCGGGCCTGTGTTCATTTTCAGGGACTAAACACAATCGTCGAACAATGTTTCTTGCTCACCCTTAAAAATAGTGAAAATAAAACGTGTATGACCAACTAGTGAAGTCCACCTAAATCAACACTAGTCACAAGTAGTGCAATTATTTATTTATTTTGCTCTAACACTGCCATGAAGACATCTAGGGGGACACAATTCTGCCTTCATGAGGACTGTTCATAACACGTGCTCAACAAATACTCGAATAAATGAATGGTCATGGAATTTAATACTTTTCTAGAATTAGGTGGCAGGAGCATGTGTACAAACATTTATCCAATTTTCATTACTTTGAAGTTTTACTAGATATGATGGTTCATTTTCATCTCAAAAAAATTGATCTCCATTTTCTTTTAAATGCATCTTTCTATAGTGTAAATACTTCATAATATTATTTAAAATTTTCTCAGAACAAAAATAATTTAAATTCCAGCCAATTTGAAAGACTACTTAGGAAGATAATTAGTTTTCAGAGGTAAACAAGTACCCTATTGATATTTGGAATATATAAACTGTGTAGGAATCTCTGGTGTCATTTTGGTTGGAGGAAAACTTAAGGAAAAAAAAAAAAAACTTTGGGTAATAACGCCTTATTCAATTGGGAAATATACAATTTTGCTAGAGGGCAGGAAGGAGTGATCATCATCCAGCCGGAGGCATTATCTCTTGAATTCTTGTAATAGTGACTTGGCTTGCTTAACTTGGGTAGAATTAATTGTCGTGAAGTTATGCTGATCATTTTTTTATCCAGGCACTAGTAAGGACTAGTGCTTAAGTCCTTGGTAGAAGTGAATTCCTGACAATGGCAATGCTTTAGCTCTCTGAGAACCATTTTCTTGTATTTTTCCCCAAATTGCAATCATTTGTAGCATTAATTTGCTATTCTTAATGTCCATCACATAAGCATCTAATCTGACAGACTGATATTAAAATACAATTCAATTACACCAGATAGTTGGAATTAAAAGGCCATTTCATTTGCTAACCCATTACAGCTTAACATAAAACAAAACATACAAAAACTTAACATAAAAATGAAGAGTTAACAAACAACCTTATCTAGACTCCAGTTTCAATACTTTCTTACATAGAGAGAAAAATCCTTAAATTCAGCATGGGTTCCAAATCAAATATGGATTGACTGGCAGCTGAAATGCTAATAAAGTCTGATGAAAAGTAAAATTTCCATAGTTATTATCCAGATTTTGGAACATGATTATACCTGTAAAAAAATCAGAATGAAAATTATTTGTAATTGAAAAAGCGAAAGTCTGGGAGTTTTACATCAAATCGTTGGGCTGATATTTTTAAAATATCTTTCTAAGTCTTTTAAAGAAAGTAAAACATGCAAGGGAATTGATAACTTTTGAATGGAGAATCTTTTCCCCCTTGTTAATTGACTTTGCTTTGGGTTATTTAATCTGATTCAATTATACCAGTTTCTTATACCACAATTAATATGCAATTAGTACAGTAAGCCTTCCTTCCATCCATCTGTCCATCTACCCATCTAACCACACATATACATTTGACATTACTATTGCTGCCAGTTCATACTTTTTAATGATAATATTAGCTAATAGTATTACATACTTACTATTGTTTAACTCTATTCAAAATTATTTACAGTCTTCACCTCTCCTAACCTTCACATCAGCAGGAGGTAGGAGTTAATACTAGCATCATTTTACAGTTGAGAGTAATATATACTAATTGAAATTCCTATGCTTTTTTGTTTTGTTTTGATTTAATTTTGGTTTCTCAGTAATCCTTTCTGAGGCTCAAGTTTTTAAAACTTCATGTAACAGTGAGACAACAGTTGTCAATACTTGAATTACCAGACTGGTCAGGATTAATGTGGTCCTAGTGATCTATGATATGTTAGTTGTAGTATGAAGGTATTATGGAGGACCATTATGGAGAGGAATGAAGAGTTAAAAAGGATTCTTTTATAGACCAGTTATATTAGAAATGTGTTTTTCTTTTACTACTACTATATTTTGCATAAATAGTTCATATTCATACATTTTAATTTCAAAAATTAAGGGAAGCACATATATGTACAAAAGTTCTTTCCAAATAATTACATCATTTTCCTTGAAATTGAACAGAAAAGTCTTTATGGCAATCAGAAATACATGAAACTTGGATCTTATATATCTTCTTTGTGTAGAAACGTATTTTAAGAAACAAAATTATTATTGTAATTATGCAAACCAAATGTTTAACTTTCCATACAGTATTTACACCTTCACATCATCTTATAGCTCAAGAGCTTTGGCCTTTGTCCTGCTAGTGTTGCTACTTTAAGAGAGGGTTTGCTACTCAGGTAGCACTTATTTAACATTTACTTCAAATATTCTGGTTGCAATTATTCTAGTGACACATTTTCTCCAATCGGATTTGGTCATAATCATTGGAGATTTGAGTTGTTAGGGATAATAAACAGCACCTTGCTTTTTTCCCCACCCTGGATAAAAGTAAAATGTGTTCTCACCCTGCAGGCAGTGTTCCTCTTTACATGATATCCTCCAAGATGATGAGTTCTAATCCCGAGGAAGACCCTTTGGACACTTTTCTCCAGTACATTGAGGATATGGGGATGAAGGCCTATGATGGCTTGGTTATTCAGAATGCATCAGATATTGCGCGAGAGAACGATCGCTTGAGAAATGAAACTAACCTGGCCTATTTGAAAGAGAAGAATGAAAAACGCCGAAGACAAGAAGAAGCAATAAAACGGTAAATATAAATAAAATTATTTCGAGTTTTGTGCACACAAGAAAGTCCATGAGGGCTGTTAAGGCTGTGATGTTGTCACTTGATCAGAAAAGGTCTTTCAGAGTCAGTTAGACCTGGCGAGAGTATATGAAAGTGAACCCTCAACTATAACAAAAACACTACCCACCCTGCCAATATCATCCTTAGTTAACAACAGTTATTTCCTTATGTGTGTGCATATGCAGCTACAGACGGGACGGGGAAAAATTCAGTTTCCTCTGAACAAAAGCTTATGCTCAATAACCTCTTGGCAAAGGCGCAAGGGAAAACACAAACCCTTCAATAGCCCAAGTTTGATGAAAATCCCTACCTTTAATGGCCTTTGATTATAGTTCTTACCTTTAAATAGAGCTCATCTTCTTTCTAGATTATGGCCAAGACACATCAATAATTATACTTATGTGAGCCTCTGAAAGCAAGTAGAATCCTCACGGTGTGCTCTCCCTACACAGAATTTTATGGCTGTTAAATTTCTTGTTTGGTACCAAGTGCCACAAGTTTGTTCAGACGGAATTACTTTTATGATGCAAAACCTACCAGCTACTAGCTGATGAGCCCCAGAGGGTGGCCTTCCAAATTGAGGTTAAATTTCCTAGAGTGCTAACACCAAAAGAAGAATGCATATCTTTTGATTTTTTAAAAAGAATGTCACAATGTTTTCAGTTTGCAAGTGTGTGTGACTTCTGGTGGTACAGGGAGACACCTGTGTCAGATGGAATCCTGTTTCTTCAATAAAGTTCATTCACTAAAATCCAGAATATAGGGACTTAATCTATATCAATTAGCTTGATATCTGAATAATAATAATATGAAAGACATTTTGATGGTTAATTGGGAGATTTTCCATCTAATCAGGCATTAATACTTTTACTTATCATCTCTGAACGCTATGATATTTAAAAAACCAAAATATTATCTTAAAATGAATTATTCATGCTTCTAAAGAAGCTAGGTAAGATCACACTACTCCAATAATTTAATTAAAAATAACTATATGGAGAGAGAGAGATGATTTGAAAGCAAAAAGCTAGAAATAGAAAGAAATGGTGTACATGATTGTTTTAAAAGAGAACTCTTTTTTCTCCGGACTATTAAAATGAAAATATATTATCAGGTATAAAAATTGCATAATTGATCAACATTTTCACAATTGCATGTATTTATATTTAAAGTCAATTAATTTATTGTTGAGGACTATGTTATTTTGATTTCTAACCAATTTTAACTGGTATCACAATTCTTTTCTAGAGTGTATAAATGTCTTTTTAGGATATTTTTTTCTTCTGTGAAGTATTTTTGATGGACTTTTTTTGTGTGTGAGCATTTAACTTTAGTTTTATGAGTCTGAGTTTTCTAAAATTCAAAATACAAAGGATGACCTACATGTTTTTGAAAGTAACTTCAAAACGCTGAAGTCTGAAGTTTGTAATCTTGGCATTACAACTCAATAATAAATCCTTTTCTGTAAGTATATAAATAAAATTATTTTCTGGATCATTCCATTAGCTTTTACAGAACACCCAAAGTGTGCTTATCACTGTACTACTATCTTCTGTATTTCATTAACAAGCTTCAGTAGGTTTCTACTTAAAGATTCATAGTTATTAAGACAACAAAAATGGCTAATTTTTAGGTGGTTAGCTGTCAAGTCTTCAAAAAGGGGCATAACCTCAGAGGACTAAAGTCCAAGGGACTTAGGAACAGGCATTTAGGTAGATGGAGACACAGCAAAACCCTGTCATTACATAGTAAGTGAGGTCTAAGTAATCCATTTATGTGAACTTTGAGTTGATTCCTGCTAGTCTGATAAAGCAATATTTTTCAAAACTATGTTAATAGCATAAAAGTAAAGATAATTCAAATCACACATTGAATCGAAGAAGTCCCATATTATCTGGAGACTTTCACGTCTACTCACCCCATAAGCAGAAGATAAAATTTTAGTCCTACTTGAGAATAGAGCAAAAGAGAGAAGTACATCATTTTGTTGTGTCCTAACTGCTGAGGGATAATGTTGGTTTGCATTGGGATGGTAGTGGTAAAGGTGGTGTAAAATAATAAATTTATGGGCACCATTTGAATTTTCTGATTGATGAGATGCAGTAGTTGAGCAAGAGAGAAAAAAATTAATTAGAGGTGGCTCTCAGGTTTGTTCTGTTGTTGTTTTCTACTTTATTTTGTTTCTGCCTAGGCTAGCAGAAGGATGTTTCCATTTAATGCAATGGCAAAGACTAAAAGGGGAGCAAGTTTAGGATAAGTGATGGCAGGACAGGAGCTCAGCTTTGGTATGACGATTTTATGAAGCCTTTTAAATGTCCAAGTGGAGGTGATGGAGGCCGTTGAGTAAAGAATCTGGAAGCTACGCTAGAGTTCCAAGCCGAAGGTACAAATATGAGAGTTGTAGTCTATAGATTTCACCATCATGAGCCGATATGAGGATAACTAGGACTTAAATTTAAATAGAGATGATAAAAGAACCCAGGATTGCCCCCTGGAGGCACCTGATTACTCATATGATAGGTGGAAGAATTCAGTAAGAACAGTTAGTGAGAGGGGAGAACCACAAAGGAGTGTGATGCCTTAGGTGAAGTGTCAAAAGCGATTAAAGAAGAGAGAGACATTTGGCTGATACATCAAATATGTTGAAGCCTGAGAACTGACCATTGCTTTTTACCACATTTGTATTATTAATAAGAACAATTTCATTGAAGGGCCAGGAACAAAACTGAATAGGATTGTGTTCACAAGATAATGAAAATAAAGGATTTGAACAGAATATAAATAATTATTTATAAATAACATACGTATTATTTATAAATATTTATAATTTATAATTATATTTATAATTTATAAATATTTATAATTTATATTTATAATTTATATTTATAATATTTATAATTATATTTATAATTTATATTTATATATAATTTATATAATTTATATTTATAATATAATATAAATATATTTATATATAGTTTATATTTATATATAATTTATATATAAAAATATATTTATATATATTTATTTATATGTATATTTATATTTATATATATATTTATAATTATATTTATATAATTTATATTTATAAATTTATATTTATAATATTTATAATTATATTTATAATTTATAAATATTTATAATTTATAAATAATACGTATGTTATATTATCATTTATAACTGCAACCTCTGCCTCCCAGGTTCGAGCAATTCTCCTGCCTCAGCCTCCCGAGTAGCTGGGACTAGAGGCATGCACCACTATGCCCAGCTAATTTTTGTAATTTTAGTAGAGATGAGGTTTTGCTATGTTGGCCAAGATGGTCTTGATCTCTTGACCTCACGATCCGCCTGCCTCAGCCTCCCAAAGTGCTGGGATTACAGGCGTGAGCCACCGTACCCAACTTTTTTTTTTTTAAATAAAAATTTTGTTCCCGTAAGAAGGGAGAAAATTAGCATATTTAAAATGTGGGTGCGAATGATTACTGCAGAAGGAGAAATATTGATGACTTAGAGAAAGGGAAAAGTTACTGTTAGAGAGTCCTTGGGTAGGTAGGAAGGGAGGTGTCTAGAACATTCTAGATGGAGCACGGACTGCTCAGCCCTGGTAAGAGGACAGATGCCACGTTATGTGGATGAATGTATCATGAATGAATGAAAGACTAAAAACTGGCATGAAAAGTTCCCAAACCTGGTTGTCTAAAGTCAATACATAGATTTAAATCAGGAGCCAAATTATGGAGATAAAATTTGTGAAAAACCATCAGAGCAGCTAAGAATAGCTAGTAGAAAAAGAAACAGAAAGGTAGAATTAAAGAACAGTCCTTTCTCCCTGTTTCTCCAAAAGCTTCAGTACAGTTAAAGCTGCCAAGTGGAGAAGAGCTGGAGCCTTGGGTCTAGGACAAGCTCTAGTGGGAAAATAGTGAGCTAGGAAACTAAACCAAGATGGAAGCCTGTTCCATGCCTGTGCTGCGGAGGCACAGAGGAATTACTTCCATCAGGACACACTCAGACCTCACCTCAAAGACGATCACAGGCAGAGATTCAGATGGCAGCAGGAACCCTGACCAGGTGCACATATGGGAGACAGTCATTTGTGGGCCATGCCCCAAACCTGGTGAGGTCAATCATATCCCAAACATTATTTTATTACTGTCCTCACAGTAAGCACATGCACTAGGATTTGAAAAATGTGTATGTGTCTTGCTAACTAGAATTTTCCTTTCTTTCCTACTTTCCCTCCCCCAACATGTTTTTCTAGAATTTTAATTTAAAATACGAATATCTCTGGAGGGGGCAGAATACTAGTAAAGTTTTCTAGTTGTTGAGATTTCTCAAGTGTCTTTCTTTTCCAAAATCAGGACCCACGTACGGTGTGAGGACAGAGATAGTATCTGGATAGGTAAGGGAGGAAGTTGGAGAGAGAAGAGTGAAACAGGCCCAACAAATAATGATAGGACAGGATGAGGAGGCTAAAGTCTTTAACCTCCTTATGATAGACTGGCTGTGGAATCTCAAATGATCTAGTCTCAGTACTCATGGTAACGTCCACATTCAATTTTATTTCATTCATATGGTGACTGGATATCTCGGAGTTCTGACAATTTAGAAAGAATAACAGTCTTTCATTCTTTTCTCAAACTACAGTTTTGGAATTGCTGCCATGTTCTTAATAGAAAAATGTGTTTTTAGTATTTTGAGAAAGTCCATAGCAAGTCGCTAGTCACACTGGCATTTTGGGATTCCAGGGATGGTGAAAGATAGAGGACCAACATCTAAACCTAACACATGTTTTAATATTTTTAGCATGCAATTTACATTGAGTAGAGAGAATTCAATGAGGCATTAATAAACATAGTCTAATTACTTAAAATTATGTAACATATCTGCTTGATGCCTTTTAAAAATATACCGCAGTTTAGTATGTAGAATATACATGCTGAAAATCTAAAGATGGGGCATGTTTGACCTTGAAAAGGCATTGATGATAATTCTCTGTGAAATATGCCAGTTGCAATTTCAGAAACATGCAGACTGCCAAGGATTGCTTAAAAAATGGAAATAGGATTTCATATGATTGACCTTCTGGATCACATATGTGCTGAAATGCCTTTTGTGCTGATGCTGGGAAGCTTAAAACACTGAGCTCTTAGAAAAAGAATATCCTCATCACTTTCTCAGTGTTCTAAGTCACTTAGGCTTTCTGAGCCCAATTCCTTATTTTTAAACTAACTTGAGCACCTTGTCACTATTAACTTTCTTGTACCTTCACTTCCATTTCTCAAATGGGATTTTACTCAAAAGTCTGGCTGGGTGAAAAAATATCAAATAAAAAGCGATGCTCTTAGTGTTTTTCCTAACAGCTTCAAATAACATTTGGTGAAAAAGAGAAAAAGACTTAAAGGAAACAAGTTAATGGAGAATAAAAAATTATTTTAGTAGCTCATCTTTTCTGCTATTTTAAATCCTAATGGCTTTGTGCAGGCACTGTTAAATGAGATTTACTTTTATTATGAAAAACCTATAAGAAAACAAACACACAAAACCTATAGCTTCACAAAAATGAGTTCCCTTCAGACGGGTTGCAAAATTCCAGTTTATCATGTGATTGAGAGAAAAGGACTCCGTCTCAAAAAAAAAAAAAAAAAAAAGAAACAGGAAGGGTAGTCATGTATTGAACCATCGACATGTTCAGGAACCAGCCAGTGAGAAGAAGGCAAGTGACTGACTAGAACAGAGTCCAGCCACAAACTTCCCTTAAGGCAGTACCTGGGTGTACCTGTGAACCCCTTGCTGGAAGTTGACTATTTACAGGCCACCAAGTGTAGGCCATCAAGTGACGATATCCCCTGAGAAGGACAGGCAATCCAAAGATAATCTGATATGCCAAATGCACAAAAAGTCCCTTCAAACAAAGTTTTCTTTCTGAACTCTGAAACTGGTTCTTGCACTGTCTCATTTTGCTATTAGCTATAGTATTTTAAAAACAATATAGGAAACATCCTTTAAATTAAAAGCAACAAGAAAAGCTGTTCCCAGTACATGTCTTTCTGAGCATCGTATCTCCCATAGGTAAGGGTAGGATTTCTTTTTTTCTAATCAAACAAATGCTACATTAGTTAAATTTTCCTAAACATTGTGAATCTGGAAGACAGCTCTCGACTTTAGCAAAGTGGTTCTGACACAAAGGACTACTTAGGCTGATTAGGAATGTCTCCGTTCCCTGTGGATGCCCTCGAGGGATCTATATGAGGTTATATTTCCTCTTTAAAAGTGACAGAAATGGAATTAGATTACTTACAGCTCCTTTAAAAAAATACATGCAATTGCATATTATTATATATACTTGAAAGCTATCTATATTTGAAAGAGTCATTATTTCTGTTACTCAAAAAGAACCACTAAAGTCCATCCTTTGGACCATGAAGAAAAATAAAGCAAAAATATTTGTTTTTAGATATATTAGAAATCTAATATCTCTAAAGAAAATATTTGTTTTTCCTTTACTAGCACATTGCTACACAAAAGGCAAATGGTGATGACATCCAAGTTTTGAATTGGTTAATATTTTAAATGACCACTTTACCCAAAGACATAATTACACAGAGTGCTCTTATTAGAGAAATGTTAACAGTTACATAAATCCTCTTTAGATAGTAATGGCTTCTGGGAACATACCCATGATTTGTGGCAGTAGACTTTGTGGAAATAGCATCTATTGACGTGCATTTTTGTGAATGATATACCCACTCATTGCACCATGAATAGCTATTTTGATCACGAGTAGCTAATATTATTAGGTTTGTTTTAATTGGAGGCATGTAGAAAAATGAGATACCCTATTTCTACATGAAAAGGAGTGTTTAAGCCCCATTGCACAGGTGGAGTGAACATGGTTAAACAAAGGTTTGGAAACACACTATCAACTTTAAGAAATACTCCACCAGCTTGCCTAAGAGTATTTAGGAATACTCTACAGGGAGCACAGAAATACTGTGTAACTAACCTATGCTTTGAGCAACACACAAACACACACACACACACACACACACACAAGCCCTCAGCCATCCTTCTATCTAGAATTAAACTCAAATCTGTAGCATGTCAGGGTCTTGCTGGAATGAGTCAGCTGATCTGATCTGATGTGAATTTCTGACCTAATTTTGCTGTAGGACTTAGTGCTCAGGCAGAGAAAACAAGGTTAATGTGTTGATAACGGGTGAGATTAAACAGCAGCCAGTATCTTAATAACCCTCTCTAATTTCAGCTTCCTCTTGTGTTTGTGATTAATTTGAATCACTTTTCTATTAATCATTTCAGGGGACCACAAGCTGCTTTGCTTGTTTTTATGTAAAAATCATGCATCCAGATTTTCTTCTTCAAAGCTAAACAAGATATTCATATATGGGAGTAATTTTGGTTAAAAAAAATCAAATGCATGGGCAAGTTTTTTATTCCTCAAACCATACGATTAGACCAGAAAAATTCTTTATTGAGCCAGATGTTTAATCTGCAAGGATGATTCTAAATGAATTAATTTATGATAGGTGTTCTATTTTTTTTTTTTTTTTCAGTGCTCATGGGGAAAGTTAATCTAAGGAGTCCCCTTATACAAGTCAAAATGGCGTCTGTCCTGCTTGCCTATTGTTTTCAGTTAGAGCCATCAAGATTCCCAAGATGCTTAATACAAACTTCAGAATTTATAAATTTACAGTTTACATTATGCTTATATTAGTAATAGAGACAATCCTTGGATTTTCATCTAGTCACCTGCCAGGACAGAGTAGAGACAACATTAAAAAAAGGTCCTTTAAAGGCTCCTGTTAGGGTAAGCCTCCTTCAGTCTTCTCACGTACCTTTCAAGAGCTATTTATACTTTTGGTTGTTTTGACTTTAATTATATCCTAGAAGTAGCACTTATTTTACATTTTAAGAAGCTCAGTATCTGTTCTATATCGGAAATAAATAGACAGATGTTGGCAAGAGGAGGGGCCTTTCAGAACAGAGCCCCATGTGAGCTACTCAGTCAGCATGAGAATTAAGCTCTTCTGACAGAGGAAATTGCAGTGAAGAGTGGACCTTCAAAACATCCAACACCATGGCAAATTGAATGATTAAACAGAAGCCCATTGGAGAATTTAAGGTAATTTTTCTTTGAAAAGTAATGTTAAATATGGAGAGATGGTTATAGACTGACTGTCAATAGTTTCCTGTTGAGGACTATTTTTTATATTCTTCTAGCTATTGGAAGATATCTTTAACCAAAGATGGCCTTTGTAAAATGTTTCCCAAAAAAAAAAAAAACCCGTAGGAAAAAGAAATTATTATGGAGTAAGGCTGTGAGTCAGGGGACTTTTTGAACTGCTAAAAATGCAATGTCTCCTAGAGAATGTGTCTAATGTAACAAATGAAACTGCTAGAATAGAGCCTGAGCATGCTAATAAAATTGCTCCAAGGCTTCTAACTTTGAGGTCGCCTAAAGAAAATGTCTTCACTATATATGTGTGGGTTACCTTAAAATTAATTTTAATCACGAATTGATAAAAGGAAAATCAAGTCCTCCCTCAAAATGAAACTATGCTTGAAACACATGCCTCTAGTTAAAAGTTATTCCCAATACTGCTCATATTTGGAAATACACAAGGGAATATTCATGTCCATACTGGAATGTGAATATAGCTAGCCTGCTAGGAAGCAGAAAAAAAGATCACTTTATAAAAGAAAGAAAAAGAAAATCAATTTCAATAAGATGTACAAGGAAGATGTTTTAAAAAATAAAAAGACCCGTATTTAAAATCCATTATTTTAATTAGTAAATTGCATTTTCATCTCTGATTTGGAGCTAAGTGTACCACTTGGCATATCCTGATGTTTGAATAGAAAATGAAGTGGTTCAGCAAAGAATGAAGAGAGCCGTTACCAAGGAGACTTCTTAATTTTCTATTAGGTTGATGTTTGTATGTATTGCATAGCTATTTGTTTCCATATTAAATTTTTCATTACGCATGTATTGGGCATCTATTATATGTCAGTCATTGCTCTAGGTGCTTGGGATAAGATGGTGAACAAAATACCAGAACACGCTTGTCCTCATCAGAGTTACAATCTGGTAGAGGGTTGGGAGGTGGAGAAGGCAGACAAAAAGGAAACAAGTACATACAGAGTAAGTGCAAATGTAATACATTCTGTGGAAAAAAAAAAAAAAAACTAAACAAGAGAATTAGGGGTCAGGGGCATGGGGATAGTGCAATTTAAAATAAGCTCAGGGAAAGACTCACTGAGGATGTGACATTTGAGTAAAGACCTGAAGTAATAAGTGAGTAAAGAAGCCATGCAGACCTCCGGAAAAACAGATTTCTAAGGAAGAAGGAATGTGGAGAGAAGAGGTCATAATGGGGAGCATTCCTAGCACATAGAAGGTCCGTGAAGGATATCACTGTGGTTCGAACAGGGCAGAGCAGGTGGAGGTTAGAAGATCAGGCCAGAAGCAGTGGAGTCCAATCTCGTGAGGACATGGAGGTTACCGTCAGGAAGCTGGCTTAGCTCAGGGTGAAATTGGGATGAGACGCGTCTCAGTAAGGGCAGGGCAGGGCAGGGAGACCAGTCAGGAGGCTGTAAAAGCAATAGAGATGAGGGAAGATGGTGGCTGGGACCACAGCAGCACTGGAGGAGGTGAGATGTGATGGAATCGTGGTTACATTCTGAAGGTAGAATTGACAGAATTTGGTGACAGATTGGATGGGAAGTGTGAGAGCAAGCTAAAAGGATGGTGTTTCCATTAACGGAGATGTGGAAGATGGCAGAATAACCAGGTTTGGTGAGAAAAGTTGTAGACACAGTATGTTTGAGATGTGTATTAGGATTTCAATGATTTGTTACTATTTGTTAGAATTTCACGTTTCGTTTTTGATAATTTGTAGGTATGAGGTTGACAGTTTTACAGAAATGTTAATACTTTTATAAAACTTTTAATATACTTATGAAAAGTCAAAAATTTTGAAATGCTTTTATAAAACTCTAAAAACTGTATATATATACACATTTAAGTTTCAGGAAAGTTTTTGCTATTTTATGTGTGTAATAACATCACACATGAGATCTATTCTCCTAACAAATTTTTAAGTGCATAACACAGTATTGTTAACCACAGGTACAGATCTCTAGAACTTATTCATCTTGCAAAACTGAAACTTTACACTCATTAAATAGCAAATGGAGGGCAAGCACCCAGATTAACCAGAACAAATGAACAACTGCCTAGAGGTCTCTGCCTTTTGTGCAGTTAGTGAAACCATGCAATCGGTGACACTGATTGTAAGAGCTATATGATCTACACACTCGGCTGCTTTCCAGTTTAGGGCAGAGATGACAGTCACAAATCCTGTAATCTAAGAAGGAAGGTAAACAGCAGATGTAGGCCTACAGAATGCTTGACATTTTCAAAAAGGAAAAATGCTCTGATAATGGGAAGATTCAGTTATTAGCATTGGTGATGTTCACTTAAGACATTTTTGCAATGATGGATACATAGATAACTAGTTGATGCTTTCAACTAGATAGAAAACTGGGGATGTTTTCTATCTTGGGTATTTCTTGGGTATTTCAATAAACCTGTAGGTTATTACCTCATTGTAAGAATGAAACTTGGAGTAATGCTGTGTATATGGGTGAAAGGGAACATAGTGGGAAAATCCTGGTGCCTTAATACAAGGTGGAATCAGTTTCTTTCACTTGCTAGCTTTAATGAGATTCATAATGAGTCCCTTAACTCTTAAAGTTGTTTATTCCTTTTGAATTGGAAATAACAATCTTCATTTTGGTGAGCTGTTAAAAGAAAGAAAAGATAGAACATGTGGTGCAACTAATGGAGGAACCAACTTATTATAGAATTGGTAGCTGCTATTACTGTATTTGTATTACTATTATTATTACTATTATTATTATTATTTTTACTGTCACCATTTTTACCTTCATCTTTATCACTTAACGTGGCTATCTTAACAACATCATATGGAACCATGTCTACAAAGATTCCACTTCCATGTAGAGTAGAAAGCAATACACAGGAAGATTGTTTGCTTTGGACATTTGCAAATGACACATGTACCCAGCCCCCAACTGTGAATTTTCTACTTTATCATTTTGTTTTATTTTATCAATGTACACATATTTTGTTCTTTCTCCTAAAATAGTTAAAATTACACGAGGGTAATTTTGGCATATGAATAGATTCAAAAGGATGCAATAATTGGTAGGTTTAGTCTTAATTATTAAACTAGCTTCCAAGAGCAGAGAAGCTGTCCCTTGTGCGTAGTAGGTTATTAAACATTAGTCAGATCAGATTGTGTTGAACCCACTCAGTGCACTGATAATGACTTCTCCAAGGGAATAGTAAATAAGCAGGCATAACATGTGATATTGTAAGTGCAATTCGCTAATGAATTTCCAGATATTTTCTTGGCACATGAGCTGCTATATTTTTACTCTATTAATATAAATGTTTTGGTGAAAATGTCATACATTTAGGCTAAAGTTAAAGAGGGAAAGAAGTAATGAATTATGAAGATAAAATGCCTACTTTATGTCTACAAGAACTAAAACCTAAAATAATTTTAAAAAATTTTTTGTAGTTCGATCTCTTTTCTGAAGAGCAATGTATATTCAACATTGCAGGGTAAATGCTACTGGTAGGTTTCAGCTTCATATTGGTTTGAGGATGCTAGGGGAAGCCAGCCCAACAATAACCGACAGCTGTTTTTTGCACAGGCAAAGAGGAGTTCTTTTTTCTTTTTCTTTTCTTTTCTTTTTTTTTTGTTTTTGAGACAGGGTCTCACTCTGACACCCAGACTGAGTGCAGTGGTGTGATCTTGCCTCACTGCAACCTCTACCTCCCAAGCTCAAGTGATCCTTCCACCTCAGCCTCTGGAGTAGCTCAGACTACACATGCATGCCACCATACCCAGCTAATTTTTGTATTTATTTTTTCATGTAGTACTTGATACAGTCATTGTAACCCTGACATATCCAGCTCTTTTACAGAGAGAATCAGAATGGCACAGATAAATTTGAGTTATTAGGATTTTTTTCTAGAGGGATTCTTGTTTTATTTATTTACTGTAAAAATTTTTTTGAGACAGGATCTCCCTCTGTTGCCCAGGCTGGAGTGCAGTGGTGTGCAATCATGGCCCACTGCAGCCTCAACCTCCCAGGCTTAAGTGATCCTCCCACCTCAGCCTCCCAAGCAGCTAGGACCACAGTCATGCACCACCATGCCCAGCTGATGGTAGAGATGGGATCTCACTATGTTGCCCAGGCTGGCCTTGAAGTCCCAGACTCAAGCAATCCTCCCTCCCCAGGCTTCCAAACTCTTAGGATTACAGACATGAGTCACCGCACCTAGTGAGAAGTCTTCTTAACCACCTAGGCTGCTTGTTATTATTAGACGGTCACATATAATTTTAAAAATTATTTAGATGCCTGTCAGTATATACAATTTAAACAGTATTTGTTCTTGAGACGAGTGACAAAATAGGATTGAAAATCATTTGTCAAGCAAATTGTTTTCTAGGTTATTTTTAGGAGAACGTTATTCTCTCAGCATTTTATTTTACTTAGGGGACAGACGATTTACAAAAATAAACAGTAATGGGGAAATTTAAAAAGAAAGATAATGGGGAAATATCTGTAGTAATCAGGGCACATGAAGACTCTTGTCTCAGGAGTAGAGAAGTCACTTCCTTTTTTATCCTCCTCCGATACCAGGTTGGAAATTACACAGGAGGGAATACTTGTTCAGGGTGAGACTAGAATCTAAAATAGTTCAACCTTATGTCATCTTCTGGTGTTTTAGAAAAAACTCAGAGTTAAGACAAATTATTCTCTCCTGCCCAGTGGCCTCTGGATAATGAAGCAAAGGGTTAAGAGATGTGCAGTTTATGGGTTTTCTCTAGATTTTTGCTGGGGCCTATTTTAAGTCACCAAACCTCAGCAATTCACAACTCTCAGCAAATCAATACAAATAGCATATTTTCTTTAGAAAGGAATCCCATGATGCTTTACAACCACTATCAGTACAAATACTTTCATTTCTTGAAATCAGTTATTTCAAATGTCAAATGTTATTCTTGGTTTGTTTTCTTCTTCTTCTTTTCCACATAATTTTACATTTATTTCATTTAAATGACTTTTTAGGATTTTAATTCTTTTTCTGGTTTCCTGTCTTTTATAATCCATTTCAATTCCAATATTTCTTTTCTTTTATTTTGTGTTTGTTCCGTTCAGTTTACCAGCAATTATTTAAAATGTCTCAGTATTTCAAATAAAAGTAGAGGAAAGAAACACATTTTCAAAACATGGTATATGGTTCAACAGATTAAATAGGATAAAAAGAGATCGTGAAGGGGGAAGGAAAATGACTACCCAGTAAAAGGCTTTTTAGCAAATCATACTGAATCTCATTAATAAAGAATACATCCACTAAAGCTGTACAATCAATCTGCCATGTGCATTAGTGATGTCTAGTCCAATTCAGGTAGATAAATTGTTCTCTAAGTGTCAGTCGGCTGCCACTCAAATCACAATACCAGTAATACATGCCATGAGGAATTTCTCCTGACTCATGATGAATTTTTTTCACAGGGTTAGACTGGAATAAACAGGTAAAAGGAAAGAATGATGTCCGTCTGAATGAACACCACCAGCAACAGCAAAAAAGGACAGATAACTGGAGAGATAAGCAATAGGCAAGGACGCTGTGAACCGATCTATTAAAAAAAAAAAAAAAACTGGCAGGGAGTAATTCAACTACACACCATTGCCAACAGTGTCAGCTAAAAATACAACTGGAAAAAAGTATAGTCAATACAAAACTTGCAAAGTCAGATGAGGGCATCACTGTAGGGTAGAGATACCCTTCAGGTGGAAACTCTCAGGCACAAAACAAGGAGAATAAAGGAGAAAAGGAAACAAAGTAACAGAACACTTCCATGAATATTTTAATGACAGCATCTTAGTCTGGTTTCTAATCATGAACAATTCTTTTTAATGATAGATACTATGACTAGTATTCTTCCCAATGGCTAGCTATCAGAAGCGCTCATGATTATAAACAGACATTATTAAAAGACACAATAAAATATGGCTTTCTGATACTCTGGTTTGAGTTGACACCATATGAGTTTTCTAAAGAAGTCAATCAGTTTTGCACATGACTAGAAAATAAAAGCTCTTGCTTCTGAGTCTATAGTGGAAGGGAATGTATTCTATCACTTCTTACAAGATTAGAAGTCTCCAAGGAGAGATGGTGCATGTAAGAGAGCATTTTGAAATGAGGTGAAAACATGAAGCCTGTGCAGTTATATGATTGCATTAAAGAAGGGGAATGAAAGATTAGGAAGGTATTGGGTTTTAGGAATGAATGCCATGCGGCTTGTGGATTTGTCATTAATGCAGTGACCCTGTCTATCCAAGCCATTCCATTTCAATGTGACTTAGAATTCTAAAAGAAAGTCAGCTTAGAGGTGTCAACACAGCCCCCTGTGTAAGCTGCCTTCAGTAAAGAACCTCTATCTTTAATTTAACACAATTGGTCATCTTGGTGTGAGACAGACTGTGATTTAGTTAACATGAGAACAGCATGACCTCTGTCACCCCAGAATTGAATGAAGAGTTCAATTCAGGCTTGATGGCATGTATGAACTATTGTAGGAACTATAACCTGGGAAAAAAATGAAACGGCCTTAGTGAACATGTGGAGGAATAAACAAATCTCTCATATTGTGGCCTGGTGTTCACCTAGACAAGTGTATGCATGTTTATTTTTTAATGATGTGCTTAATAATACATGCATGTTTTGTTATCTCAGTCACACAGATAAAACCCTATTTTAGTGACAGGCTCATAATGATCAACCTGATACAGCACAATAAAACTATCTCCATGTGCCAACTAGCAGCTCTTGTTAGTTGCTGATAAGAATGCAACATATTCTGGCAGACAAGAAATAGTACATAATAGATACATTCACTAGTTTCAACTCTTTGAGCAGTCAATTTAGTTAATAAAAACCTCACCTTTTTACTATATGCATCATGAAGGTATTATCAATGATGGAAATATATGATCTTTTTATGAAATTTTCTAAGATTCGGAGATACTTTATTCCTCATGTTAATAACATAGTCCCTAAGATACTTGATGAAATTCAATATCATGAATTTGAGATTGAGACTGAATATCTCAAAGATGACATTTTATTTTATTTTATTTTATTTTGTTTACATTCATACCTAAACTTTGGGGAAAAAGAGTCTCCCTCAACTCCTTCAAATTAATTAAGGTAGATTTTAAAAAGTGAACTAAGAATATGTGATTTTGTATTAAATGTGATAGCAGGACAATGAACTAATTAAAATTTAAGTTTTTATGAAATTATTTTTCTTCTGAGATATAAGTAAGTCAAATTAATCAATCTCATCTGCACACTTTCTTTTAATGTTCTCCAGTTTCAATTTGCTTTATTCAAACCCTAATTATCATCTCTGAGCAAAGCAAATAACCTCATAAATAATATAGCACATCACTTCTAAGTACTATAGGAGGAGTCATCCAGTTTACTTAGCTCATAAATTAACATAGAAATTTAAAAATTTTTTAATATTGGCTTTTGAGACCTAAAGTCCCAGAGTTATAATCTAGTATTATTTTTTTATCAAGTCCTTACATTTCAATATCTTCACTATAAATGTCATAAATGCATTGGTTTAGCAACGCATTTACCTATATTTACCAGTCTAAACTACAAAGTCAAAAAGTCAATATGAAGATTTTGGAATTCCCTCAAATTATCCTTTCCTCTGTTTTATTTAATTTATTTTATATTTATTCTATTATCTTCTGCTACTCTCATTGACTTAGTTCTCATAAATCCAAAGCAATATGTGGATATAAATTCAACATAAAGTAAAGTGAAAAGGGAGATTATAGGTCAAGAAATATTAGCCCGTTCATTAAACAACCAGATTTTGTTTCCATCTTCTCTAGTCTCTGAACTAATAAGTTTGCAAAATGCTTGTTAAAAGTAATCAGGAAAAGAAATCTTTGTAGTTCTATGAAGTACAAAAAAAGATTGAATTCATTTCCATCATATTGAAAGTGGTACGTCTAAACTGACACGTAATCATTATAGAAACATTGCTTTTCTGGAAGCCAACCTTTTGGCAACCTCAACTATAGAAACCGATTTTTTTTTTTTTAAAGAAATAGAGCTTTCAGAAAAAGGAGACAGAAACATGTAAGGTCCCTAACACACTCATGTCTGTGGACTGGCCATGTAATCTCCCACCGCTGAGTCCTTGAGGGTATTGCTCACACGGCTATAAGAGAAGGAATCACATGCATTCCTACAAAAGGTACAGTCATCTGCCAGGCTGGTTCGTTTTAAACTCATCAGCTTGGCCTATCAGCTTTATATTTTTCTTTTAGTTTCTGTGTGTGTGTGAGTGTGTGTGTTTGATCTATTGATGTTTTGATGGATTACACACAGAGCATATCTCACTAGGAATTTATCCAACACGTAAGGGCACTCTGGATATTAAATTGAGGTCTCATGTTAGAGGCCATTAAGCAAATTATTTAGTGCATTCTACTTTAGAAGGCAAGGGCACAAGTACAGTATTTTATAACTGGCTAATTTCATGCTGCAATTAAATTCTTGACACACACTTGGAATAGGAAACTTAATGTGAGGGGGAAATTAAAGAAGCCTTTCTATTGTCGAGTTTCTGTTTGAAAATGGACTTATTAAAGAGGCCTTTCTATTGTCGAGTTTCTGTTTGAAAATTGACTTTTCTAAGAGGCCTATCTAATATGTTTAAAAATACCCTTTTTTTTTTTTTCCTGTGGTAGGATGGAAACTACTGTTTTGTAGAGAATAATCAAAGAGAAATAAATGTTTATGTTTTTAGAATTACTTTAGGATTTTATACAACCACCCAGAGTTTTATTCTGATAGATTTTAGCAGGCACATTAATGAAGAGGTTTTCAAGAGAAACTCTTTTGTTTAAGTAATGAAACTGTACTAATGGCACATACAGGTCATATAAGTGTATTATTTTCAGTTTGATGACAAGATTGTGTAAAAGAATTAGTGTGTCATTGTATGAGAGAGAGAAAAAGAAAGAAAGAAATGAAGGGGGGGAGGAATAGTTAAGGGTAAGCTCAAGTTTAAATTCATTACAGTGAGAAACATCAAGGTGAAAAAATAAAGACAGTTTGGCGGGAATTAATTCTTCATAATTGAAATTTAAAAATTATAACATCCCCTAGAAAATTAGTTACATGTTATACTTATCTTTGCTTTCTTTCTCTTTTCTTTTTAAAAAGAATTCTACTTAATATTTTCTTCTCAACCTATAATATAATGTAGCAGTGGGATCTGTAGAGTCAGACTTCCTTCCAAGAATTTTACTCTCATTCTTCCTGGCTGTGTGATGACGGACAAATTACTCAGACTCACTGGGCTGCAGTTTTCTCTTTGTAATATCAGTACCTACAGATTAGGATGTTGCAAAAATAAGTGACCTTAGACACAATGAAAGCATAAAAGAGAATCCATGGTAAGTGCTAAGTCAGTGTGAACACTTACCCACTAACGTACCCACAACACAAGGGCAGGAACTCACTTTGCTCTTCCACTGCACTTGGAACAGGGGACACTCAATAAGTGTATCTGAGTGATTGATTCAATGATTTTATTCATGAATGAATAGGAAGCTAGTCATGTGGTGTAGTTTGAGGAAGTGCTTACTCAACCAGTACCCCAGGAAAATACCTCTCTTGAAATGCCTAGAAGCCATAAATCCCCAAATTATGAAATGACTCTTTTGGCTTGCATATTTGTTCCCTTTTAATAAGACAAGCAAAGAGATAACATATTAGTGTAGTTTGATGATTATTAGTCACTTCTTCTACCTGACTGTGAATGATTTTATTAGACTCACTCCATAAAATAGGTGAGAGAGCACTGCAGTTGTAAGGGAAAAGTAGAAGCAGCAAGAAGACTGTGAAATAAAAAGAGTGGCCCTGAGCCAGTAACTAATTCTCTATTTTACAATTTTTCTCAGATTTGGATTAATATGTAATGTCATCCAAGCAGGAAAAGTGGGTTACCTGTGGTCATATAGCAAGTCATTGCTAAATTAAAAAGAGAAATAAGACTAGTTCCAACCAAAATTATTCTGTTTAGTTTAGATTTTTATTGGACATAGCTATCAGTTGGGCAATCAAACCCAGAATCTTTGCGTAAGAAAAAGGGAAAGTTTAAAAACTTCCTAATGACCTCTGAGCAGAAAAGCTGCCTGGCGTCCTAAAAGTTTATCCACACAACTCCAAGATAGATGGAGAAATGTTAGGGAATATTCAGATTGGGTAACTATTCAATCTTACCCCAAATAGTCACCATCCAGAATTCAACATTCCAGAGATTGTCCACAAGAGGGACAATTTTCTTAAGGTGATACTAAGTGAGATACAAATAATGACACTTCATCAAACTGTAATTTTAGTCAAATATATTTTTCTTTTTAATATCACAGTTTCCTCATCTGTAAAAATCACAATCCCAATGACCGTCTTGACAGATTGTGGTGAGGACTAAATGGAACATCAGTATTGCTGGATGAGTCAGTGCTCTCCAGCCATAGAGAATGTGTAGTCCTCCCGCAAGTTTAGCCTTTGCTCACGTCTGTGTCCTTTCCATCGTTCACCACCCATGTGTCTCCTTCCCTGTCCAAGTCCCTGTGGCTCCTTCAGGACTCAGCCCAAGTGGTATCTCACTGAGACCTTCTCTGGTCTTCACAGACATTATTGCTTGCTATGTTTTATTCTAGTCTACTAGCATTCTTTACATAATCTACATAATTCTATTCTGAGTTTAATACACCTCATCTAATCATTTTCTTTCCATGCATAAAATTAAAAGTGAGCCAAATAATGGCCAGGTCTGGTACAGAATCCCTTTTGAACAAATGAGAATCTAATGACCTGGAAGATTTGTAAAGTGATTCAGATCTTTGCTGGTGTCTCTGGAAGAATACCCAAAGGAGCATTTTATTCCAAAACAAAAAACCAAACAAAAACAAAAACAAAAACAAAACAAAACAAAACAAAAAACAGAAAAACAATGACTCTCCTTCCTACCTATAAACTCCTAAGAGTCCCCTTACCAGCCAACCCAGGCTTTCCTCTCTCTACTCCTCTCTCTGGTTAAGCTCATTATTGTGCAGATCAAGGTAACATTTCTGGATTTGGGGGATCTGATGGGTATGCAGAAGGGGTTGAATTTTCCTTGTTCAGTCTTTGAAAGATATCTGAATTCTGTAGGGCTGACTTAGTAAGAAAGTGTTCTCCCTTCTCAGGAAGAGAATAATCAATGAAGTTTATCGTCGTTTATAATTTAAAATATTCGTTTTTGTCCCAGCCATAGTTGATTATTGTCCTCTCTTCCCTGCTGGCCTTTGAGTTCTTTTTCAATATGGGAATCCAGGGGAAACCTGGAATGATTACTTTGAGACTTGAGTTCTGAATACCATTTGGCAGTTCTGCTCTTTAAAACCTTCCTCCCACTTTCTGTGTTTTCCTACTCAGGTACCCTCTAGTCCATAGCTCAGCAAATATTTTCAGATAGTGATCATTTGATTATTTTGGGCATTTGTACCATATGGCAACTACCCAGTTCTGCTGCTGTAGCATGAAATTGCCCTCAAGGCTACTTAAATGAATGAGTGTGGCAGTGTTTCAATAAAACTTTGTTTACAAAGACAGGTGACAAGTCGAATTTGGCCTGCAGTTCATAGCTTTCAAACACCTACTACTCTATCCATTCATTTTGTTGACCTAATTGTCATCACCTAGGCCAATTCTTTGGAAGGGATTTCAATGTATTCTGGCCTTCCCAAACATGATTCCTGGGAAAGCATCAGGAAACTGGGCTTTAGAATTGCATTTGTGGTTGAGTTATTTGGATTATTGATCCACATGCACAGTAAAGCTTCAAGAACATTTCAGGAAATGCTTAAAGTTCTAGGACAGCTTGTTTTTAAAAATTTGCATAATGTAAGAGAGAAAAATGTAAGTGACCATAAAGAGACCGTAATAACCGATGACATTGATTTGGTGCTTATTATATAACATATCCTATAAATTCTTTACATGTTGCATCTGTTTAATCCAGATAATATCTCCATGAGGCAGATTCTATCATTTGTTTTATTTAAGCTGAGTCTTAGAGACTTTAAGAAGTTCTCCAAGATCATATAATTAGCCAGTGGCAGAATTAGGGTAAAGCTCAGATGTATCTGACTCCAAAGAACAGTTATGAAAAGGAAGAGAGAATAGGAAATAATGCATTATTTGGGTGGGGATGGGTAGGGGGGATTTAGGGACAAGTAATGGCCTGCCCATCAGTTTCTTGTACATGAATCAAATCTGGCAGACCACAAAAGAAACCACAGCAGGATTCCAAATTCACAGTTCAAATGCTAAGCTTGCATTTTGCATAGTGACACTGTGGAGAACCAAGAGGACCTTCTGAGCACTCGAAAGTTTCCAAAGCCACGAACTGGTATTTGGGACAGCTTTCACATTGGATCCATAATAGTGTCTTCAGATTTTCACAAAGTTCAGAATACCCAGAATTCCTTGCAATGTCTCTGGCATTTTGCATGGAAATATTTTGAAGAACAAAGAAAAATCATTTTCTTTTGAAATCAATAATATTCAGGTAGCTAAAAATCTCACTATAAAGTAAACCTCAGCACAGCCAAAGAGAAAACAATAAAACTGAGGTTAATATATTTATTTAATTGTATACTGATGATCCATCAACTATTTTAAGGTAAATTATATTTGAGGAAAAATGATAGATATAGCACATATGTTTGCAGAATCTAGGGTGAGCTCATGCATAAGTGCTGAATATTTAATCAAAGCCCCATAAAACTTCCTCTTGCAGTGATTTTCTTTTTAGTATTAATTTGAATTCTGGTGCATTTATGGTAGAGCAGCATATCAGGAAAAAAAGCATCAGTTGCACACTATGTACTTACCATGGCAACCCCAGCGTCACATGGTACACATGCTAGTTTGGAGCCAAAGAGCTTCACGGGCTCTTAAGCAGACACACACACAGCCTCCTGGTCATGTGACTCTGCCTACAGTCAGGGCCTTTGCCAGGAAAATGTGTCAGCGTAAACCGATAAACTCTGGATTATTCTGATTCCTGCGACTCTCTGCTTTTTAAAAATCTATTCACTCATATTACTCTCTCTCTCTCTTTCTCTTTCTCTTCCTCTCCCTTATTTTTCCTTCTTTTAGATATAGAATACAATGATTAAAGGTTTATTTGCCAACTTAGATTTTCTCAAAAGAATCCTTTTTATTGAACTCAACATGACTGGATAAAAATGTTTTTCAATGTCCAGGACCTTATTAATTTCCCCCATGAAAATCTTAGAACATTAATGACATGAAGCCTTTCCAACTACAGAATAATCAGACATTTCTATAGCTCAGATATTGAAATCTGCACATGTTGTTTAGATTCCCTTCTTCAATTTATGAGGGGATATTATTTTCTTAGCCATTATTTTAATAGCATCAAAGTTATTTATTAGGTGAAAAGTGATCTATTCATGTATCGGACATTCAATTTGCTAGCTCTTTCTATTATGGTGGATGATACCACTAACATCCACCACACACTGACAACGTGCCTGCCACTGTACAAAGTGCATTGCATATGTTAACTCACACCCCACCACACTATGAATTAGTTACTATTATTATCTCCAGTCTACAGATAAGGAAACTGAGGCCCAAGAGCTCAGTTATTAATCAACACATCAGGGATTTGAACCCAAGAGGTAGTACCCTAACCAGAATGCTGTTTTTTTTTTTAATTAAAATTAAAAACAAAGAAAAATACAGACATAAATAGGAAAATACAGCAAACAAAACAAAAACAGATGTTAAACTCTGTGATGGACCATCTGAGGTAATGCATAAGTCAATTGACTAGATTTAGTCATTCCGCAGTGTATACATACTTCAAAATATCATGTCTTACACAACAAATACATTTAATTTTATCTGTCAATTTAAAAAATAAAAAAGTAAAAGATTAAATTGAAGATTGAGCAATGAAAATGTACTTTCAGAGAGAAGGAAAGATGTAAAAATTTAGTGGCCAAAAAAAAGCTTGTTCATGTATTCTTCAAATTATTATGTCATTTAGATTGATTTGACTCACATTAAACATGTTCAAATAGCTCTAAAAAATAAAATGATAAAATAAAATAAATTCTATGGTACATATCAATTCTATTGCTTGAAAATTGTGATGAAACTATAGTAACTCTGTATTTTTCAGAAGTTATTTCAAATGCCAGACTAGTATTTTAATCCACTTGGATCAAATACATCACAGTTACGTGATCTCCATATGCTGCTGTTGTAGAGAAATCATACCTCATCAACAAACGGTAGACCCTTGGCATTCTTTCAGACTTTGTGTTTACATATTGTTTTAATTAACAAACTTCCATTTTCTAGTTGTTTTTTGGGACTCTGCTTTTCTACTTTAAGCTTTATGAACATAAAGGCAGCAGATTTTACAAACAGGCAACTCCCAAGATCCTGTGTAGGGTAATTAATGATTCTTGTGATTTGTGGTAAAGCTTTGAACTTCAAGGGAGTCTATTTTAAATTTCCAATGTCAGTCAATCAGACTCTGATGCAATTTCTCAAGTAATCACATTTATGTGCAAATGTTTTTAGTTAATAGTCACTGAATAAATGGCTTCCTCTGAACTCTCTCTCTCTCTTTCTCTTAAATGAGCTTGTTTGCTTGCAACCACTTTGGAAATGATCCAGAACAAAATGTCATTAGCATGTTCCGGGAACTCATTAGCAAAATGCATTTATGCATTAAGAAGTCCACTTATAAGGCAAGCCATGCTCCATCTACTGTGAACACAGAAATGTTGAGGAATTGAACATGGGAAGGGCTGACCAAAAGTTCCTATCAATGAGCAAAGTCATCAGACTTACATTAAGTGTGAGAAAATAATAAGCAATATTGTGTCTATATATATACACACTATATATACAGTATATATATATATACCGTGCCCAGCCAACAATGATAAGTTTTAAAGTTCTTGACTGTGGTGACTGATCAGGGATATTATATATACATTTGTACTGTGTTTTATATGTATGTGTTCAGATTTGATAGAAAAGGCAATGTAAATAAAATCAACTTTATATATATATAAAATTATGTTTATATGTGTGTATAACTATATAATATATGGCTATATAAATATATATAGAGGTATATACATACTGCAAGTGTGTGTTTAGTCATATAATTTATAACAATGATAGGGATATTTTTGTTGTTTTGAGATGGAATCTCGCTCTGTCGCCCAGGCTGGATTGCAGTGTCGCGATCTTGGCTCGTTGCAAGCTCCGTCTCCCGGGTTCACACCATTCTCCTGCCTTAGCCTCCCGTGTAGCTGGGGCTGCAGGCCTACATGCGTCTGCCACTACGCTGGCCTAATTTTTTTGTGGGTTTTTTTTGGTATTTTTAGTAGAGACAGGGTTTCAACCGTGTTAGCCAGGATGATCTCCATGTCCTGACCTCATGATCCACCCATCTTGGCCTCCCAAAGTGCTGGGATTACAGGCGTAAGTCACTGTGCCCAGCCAACAATGATAAGTTTTAAAGCTCTTGACTGTGGTGACTGATCAGGGATATTATATATACATTTGTACTGTACTTTATATGTATGTGTTCAGATTTGATAGAAAAGGCAATGTAAATAAAATCAACTTTATATATATAAATTTATGTTTATATGTGTATATAACTATATAATATATGGCTATATATAGAGAGATATATATATTTATATATTGCTATATAAATTTATATTTAGGTAAATTGCTTATATAAAAATACACAGCTATATAGGTATCTCCCCTACCAGAACATCTTGAGAGCTGGAGTTGTATCTAATTCTGCTCTGTACTTTCCAAAATACCACCTAGGATGCCAGTTTGTTATAACAAAGGAAAAAATAACCTTGACTTAAGTAAAGTAAAAGACTCTTCCCTCCCTTCTCTCTGTGACAGTCTAAGCACAACCAGTCCAGGACTGATATGGCATCTCCACCCTGTTTTAGGTCCCGACTCCTTCATATTTTTCTCACCTATCTTCTCTGTACAAATTCCCTCTTGTGATCTAAAAAGGCTGCTCCATCTCCTTCTGCCATATCTGCATTTTAGCCGTCAAGTAGGGGGAAGGGGAGGCAGGTTCCTTTATTCTACAGTATGATCAAAAATTGTACACTTCCCTTTCAGTCATAAACCGTATGCCCTGGCTGGGTCACATGACTATGCCTAGCTGTGAGGGCTGTTGGGAAGTATAGTTTTTAGTTCAGCAAGGAAACGAATATTGGTTGAGCATCTTGAATTATTGGTTCCAAAATACTTTTTTAAAAAAACCTATAAAATGTAATGTAATTAATATTTCATCAAATATTTATTATTGTAAGTATACTAACTTCATTAATTGTCTAATTATGTATTCACTAAGAAAGCCATTTTTAGCTGGGTGCAGTAGTTCATGCCTGTAGTCCCAGCTTACTCAGAAAGCTAAGACAGGAGGATGACTTGAGCCCAGGAGTTCCAAGCTGCAATATGCCAAGATTGTGACTGTCAATGTCACTGCACTCCAGCCTGTGCAACATAGTGAGACCCTATCTCTTAAAAAAAAAAAAAAAAGCAAATTTTTTTGGAAAACAATATTTTCATTGAATTTCCTCCCTTTGCCAAAATCCTGGCATATGCATATTTGCCGGAAAAATTTATAGTTAACCATATATTAAACAAGAAATGTATAGTCAAATACTTTAAAGGGCAAATTTTAAAAATATTTTAAAAATATATAGCAAAATATGATATCAAGTGATATGTATGTCTATTTTAGTTTGTATGAGTAGAATAGGGAAGTTCCAAAACTAAGTGATTTAATGGTCTTCAAATATTTTTAAATAGTCCTGAGTAAATGATTTTTAAAAATTAGCTGGGTGTGGTGGCGGGCGCCTGTAGTCCCAGCTACTCGGGAGGCTGAGGCAGGAGAATGGCGTAAACCCGGAAGGCGGAGCTTGCGGTGAGCCGAGATCCCGCCACTGCACTCCAGCCTGGGCGAAAGAGTGAGACTCCGTCTCAAAAATAAAAAAATAAAAAATAAAAAAAGTATTAGAGTCAAACAGTTGAAGTGATAAAACATCAGGTATTTCATTAAGCTATATTTTGCAAATATCAGTATTTAGGGGATGTAAAATGGAAAGTGAATAAAATGATTTGGAATAGCATTTATCTCTATAATTACCAAACCAGGGACCAATATATTTTAATAAAAAGATCTGTCATCACAACTGCCTATGAGTTTCTTCTATTCAGTGGTAAGGGAGGGTTTGTGTCACTATTTAAAAGAAATATTCTTCATGTTACCTTCATAAGAGTTAGGAAGGAGAACCTAGCAAGGTTGTCTGTAATGTAAATGACACAGCATAAAGACAGCCCAGTACTCTGGAGCTGCAATAGGTAAGATTGGGAGCAGTCCAGTGGCGTCAGAGACAGCTGCCCCTCTGCCCTCCACTACAGCAGCATCCCAGGGGGATTTAAAGCTGCTTAAACACTTCTATCAGTCCACAGCCACAGTAGCACCAGCTTTTCCATGTGTAAATGAAGGGAAAGAGCCTATTTCTTTCATAACATTCTAGCACAAATTTCAGTATTGGGGGACAAGACCCGGCTGTTCTTAGAGTTTAGAAGTGTGACAGTTGTGCAATTAAAAGTAGAGGCTTGAAAATTAATTCTTTGAGTTTTCATGAAGAGAGAAACAGTTTTTTGAAATGTTCATGTATTCAACTGTTACTGATTGATTGATTGTCACTCTGTGCCCTTATTGTTAGTGGGCACTGGAACGTATACCATGAACTTAGAGGTGCTGCATTACACCAGCTGGTATGTCCTAACAATGCATTTTCTCTGTGAACATTCTCCTCTGAAGACTGTACACTGTCTTACTTCATAATACAGAAATACATGGACAGTGCCATTGTTGTAGATGGTACACGTTTCTATATTATCATTTAATGTATTCGATAGGTTTCATTAAGTGAATCACATCACCATTTTATATATACATATCTGTGTGTGCACACACATGTGTAAAACTGATATAGGTAAGTTTAAAAAGCAACTTGATATATATATGATTAGACTTGTTGAATACAACATATATGATTAGACTTGTCGAATACCTCAATGCTGAATTGATCCTTTATTGAGAAGAACATTATTGTTCTTGAAAGCTATTGTGCAACTAGCTGAGTGTATTCTCCTAGCCAAGTCTGAAAAGTGTCCTGATATATAAAAAGTTTATTTTATCTCATGGTACTACTCTTCCTGCGTTTTGACCCATTTTGCAACTTCCTCTTTGGCCTTTTATAAACATGATCTTTTGTGTGTTTTGCTTTTTCCGGTGACACTTCTCCTCTGAATTTATATCCCAGACAGTTGCTATTTGCCCTCAAATTTCTTGAATAATCAAATAAGCATAGAAAGTAAATTAAGCAAAGGCATACTTGAATAAAGGCATCATTTTATTTTATTGAATACATAAGGCAGTAAAGAATCGGGTAAGAAACAGAAAGTGACCCATATAAAGAGATAAATAATACAAGTCTACTGAAACTCAACTGTGCCCGTGTTATAAATACAAATGAACATGAGTTGAAATGGAAACCCTTGAGAGTCAAATGATCTTTCACACATCAGTTAAAGACTTCAAAAGAAGTCATCACAGTGGAGTTTAAATGGGCTTAAGTTTTTAATTTGACTTGACTGGCCCAATACTCAATATTTCAAATCTCCTCATGCCTGTATGTGTAGTCTGCTTCTTAATTTAGTTTTCCCTGAGCAGAATAAATTGTGTATCATTCCTAATTATTAAAATGCTTATGAATTTTCTACATATTGATGTTTCTTTTTCTAGTTAATTTCCCTGTAAAATATCCACCTCAATAACCTGAAGGGATGAATTTATATTATAGCAGTTACTCTTTTCAGCCTTATTTCTCAGTCATATTTATGCACATGAATGCAAACACAAGCATCCACATGCATTCACTCACTTATTAAACATATATTTACTACATGATCATGAATGCTAGTAGTAAAGAACTTGGGCCCTCGAAACAGACAAATCTGGATTTAATTTTTGGCTCCATCTCTCACCATTCTTGAACATCAATTTGCTCATTTGTAAATGAGATATACTATCTCCCTCATGGGATGGTTGCAATCATTAAACAAAGTGATGCAAGAACTATGTCAAATATTAAGAACTAGGAAATATAAGATATAATTATTTATTGATCACCTACTAGGTGCCAGATACTGTAGTTTGCAGTTGTGTTGTGGACTTCATCCTGGGCTTCCTGTCTCTAGCCCCTACACACTCCATTTGGTCAATTTAACATATGGAAATCAGATTAATTGGTCAGATCATGTCTCTGCCCTGACTTTTTCTGTGCATTCCTTTTGCCTGTAAAATAAAGGTCAAACAATCTTTAGTCTAACATTAAACATGTATCAGTTTCCTTGGGCTGCCCTAACAAAGTACCACAAACCAATTGGCCTAAACAACGAACATTTATTGTCTCACAATTCTCAAGGCTAGAAGTTCAAGATCAAGATATTGGCATTGTATTTCCCCAGGGTCTGTGAGGAAGACCCTCCCTAGCTTGACATGGTTTGCTGGCCATCTCTGGCATTCCTTGGTTTGTGGAAGCATCACTCTGATCTCTGGCTTCATCTTTACCTGGCATTTCCCCCATGTGTGTCTCTGTCCAAATTTCCCTTTTTTATAAGGACAACAGTCACATTGGATTAGGGGCCTACCTTCTTCTAGTATGACTTTATTTCAACTAATTATATTGCAATGACCTTATTTCCCCATGAGGTCACATTCTGAGGTACAGGGAGTTAAGACATATTAATTTTGGGAAGGACACAATTTAACCCATAAGGTAAAACATGCTACAACCTGATCCCAACCCCCACTGTCTAACTTAACTCTGACTGTTTTCTTCTATATAGTCTAAAAGTCAAAATAAATAAATAAATAAATAAATAAATAAATAAATAAATAAAAAATAAAAAGAAAAGAAAAGGAAAAGAAGAAGCCTCCTGGCTTCTTCTCAGGTAAAATTATTCTGCTTTCTTTGTCCCCATCTTCACTCCCACTGCCTCTGGCTTTATCCTATTCCTGCTGAAAAGACTCTACTCTGAACTTTTGCTGTATCAGAGCCTCATTCCTTCAAATGGAAGCTGGTGGTGGGGCTGAGGGACCGTATACCCACCAGGGCAAGGCATGGCTTGAGTAGCCATGGAAGCCACCCTGAGGAATTGTCAAAATGGAATTCGTTATTCAAAGGAAAAGGAGAACTGAGCTATGAAGTGGAAAATACAATTCATCAAAAAAAAAATATATATATAGCACCCAAGTAATATAAATTAGAATAATCTTGTTATTTGGTGTCTAGTTTCTAAAACCAAGCAGCTATCTTTTCTGAAGAGGTAGTGGGCTGGACTGGAGCACGGGCATTTCACAGGCACTCCTCCACAGCCATGTGGAAAGGCTTCATGGTAATCATATAACTGCTTAAGCTTTGGAGGACTCAGTATGCGACAGTTGTGAAGGATACTTTCTGCTCCTGTGTTCTAATCATCTAAAGAGAAAAACATGTATGAACTGTTGGTATTACCATATACTGAAGGAGGTTTGTCAGCACGAGCTATAAGGTAGCTAGTCTATTTCTGTCTGCAAGTAAAAATCATTTCATCTGGCTCTGATACCTGGGGATGTTTGCATGACCTTCCCCACTTTCAGATCACACTGCTTGTAGATCACAATTGTTTCATGTTTTCCCTTCCTCTCACTAATTGGAACAAAGTCACAATGCATGGTACTATTTTGAACTCATTTCAGAAAAGAAGGGCACCTCTCCACCACCATGCCAAATAAAAGAAAACCAACATATCTGCAAGTTTAAGTGAGGTCTTCTTTCACTTGCTTCAAACAGTGGGCTATGTGTTATAAACATCTGATTTAATCATCTCTTCAGATGAGGAAGCTCAGGTTTAGAAAGGCTAAGGAAGGTGACTAACATGAAACAGCGGGTAAGTTTCAGAAATCATGTCAAACCTAGCCCCATCTGACTCCAAAGTTCATGCTTATATCTATTACCTCATCTCAATTCTCTTTCTATACACAATTTATGAATGGGGACATCAATTCAAATAGTCGCAGACCAGATCATGATAAAGCTTCACCAGTTACTCTGCCTAACAAGGATCTCTCTCTCTCTTTCTCTCTTTGTTACTCTCATTCTTGGTCTCTCTCTCTCTCTCTGAACTAGTATAGCATATACCTGTGAGAGAAATATAGTAGCTTGGAACATGATTGTTTTCTTGTTACAAGGTTAGATGTTGAATATGTTCCTAATAGTAAGTTTCATGTCTTATCTTATGTCTCTTGGATACTTTATTCTGCTCTGCCCAGTACTGCATATCTAGTAAATGTGTTGAAACTCCCACTGATTGGTTCTGGATGTTTAACTTTATGAGTATAGATGAGTTTCATCTGAAAAACTGTCACATTAAGTAATGCCATGGACAAACTCGGGAACACTTATAATACTATTGCAATGGTGTAAAGAGACTGCCACAGAACAAAAGAGTCTGGCAAGTGCTTTAGCTTTGTCAAAGATAGACACATCCTCCAAATTCATCACAGTGCATTGCCTCTGCTATGGCATTATGGTGACAGGCTCATCCACCGAGCCCTGGATTGGAGATTCAAAAGCCCTATTTGGCAAGTATTGTGAAATCACTGACAAATGCCTGCTGCTGTTCAATAACACTTTGCATTTATTTAATTTCCAAAGATAAAAATATCAAGAAGTTTTGGTAGATAATAACTTACATAATACCTTTCTGTTTTTCCAAATGAAAGAATTAAGAATTAAAGATAGTAGGTATCTTTAAAATAGCGTCATCAGAAGTCCAAAGGTAAAACAAGAAGACAATCTAAACTGTTCATTCATCTACTCATTTATTCAACACACATCTAGTTAATTCTGACCTTTGTTTTTGCAGTAAGAATTATGATGGGGATGTATATGTTTTGGAATTACACAGGTCATACACATAAACCAGAATTCAAGTATCAAACAAGGTTTCCTGGGAAAATAAATATATAAAGTAAGACCTACAAGATGAGTAGAAGAGTATTCAAGGTCAAAGGAAGAAAAGTGCTCCTTTGCATAATGTGCAAAAGTGCTCCTATGCATAAAAGCATAATGTGTTTAAGAGACTCAAAGAAGTGGTGTGACTAAAGGAGAATGTACCTGGTAAGTGAGATGTGCTGGAGAGGAAAGAGGGAGTCAGAGGATGTATACATCTGCATGTGAGTTAGTATAAGTTGGTGTAAATATTGCAGGGTGAGGAGGTGATAGTTGAGGTTTTGGGAACTGTGGAGGATACACCAGTGCCCAGGATCTTGGGTTAGGCTATGAAGAAGGCAGACACCCAAGTGTATAAGGGTTGGATTTTCATTAGGTGGATTTAAAGGATGTACTTGAGAAAAGGAAGTTGAAGATACAGGAAAGAGCATAGTTGAAAAAATAGATCATGGATTCTAAGCCAAATAAAGAAGGGAATTAAGCCATTGATGGCCTCATAGTTAGGGAAAAGGAGAAAGGCTAAAATTTGGAGTTTTATTGAGATTAATGGACAAGGTAGTAGAACGCGAGTAAGAGAAAGAGTCACTGAGAGTCCTGAAAGGATGGAAAATTGTGATTACAGAATAGGGTGTCTGAACTCGTTCTGAGTTCAGACTCAGATAGGGGTGGAGAGTTGTGGGTCACTACAGATCTCAGGCTGTAGCCATGGAGGTAGAAGCAAATGTTGTTGGAAATTAGGACACCAAGATGATGAGAGAATGTTGCATGATTCATTTTCCATGAGACATTGAAGATGCCCAGAATGATGGCAAGACATGGAGTGGAGGGGGACAACAGTGACCCACATTCCCTATCTTCAATAAATGGGGAAGGGTGAAAATAAGGGAAGCTAAGCAAGTGTCAGGAAGCTCACGGGGACAGTATATTAGTTCATTCTCATGCTGCTATGAAGAACTACTTGAGACTGGGTAATTTATGAAGAAAATAGGTTTAATTGGCTCACAGTTCTGCATGGCCGGGAGGTCTCAGGAAAGTTACAATCATGGGAAGGCATCTCTTCACAGGGTGGCAGGAGAGAGAGTGAGTACAAGCAGGGGAAATGCCAGAGGCTTATAAAACCATCAGATCTTGAGAGACTCAATCGTTATCACTGGAACAGCATGTGGGAACCACACCCATGATTCAAGTACCTCGAACTGGTCCCACACTTGATACGTGGGGATTATGGGGATCACAATTCAAGGAGAGATTTGGGTGGGGACACAGAGCAAAACCTTATCAAACAGCCATTTTTTACATGAGGCTAGCAGACTAAACGCCTGGAAGCAGCATTTTGCAGGCATGGAGATGCTGATTCCACCTTCAGATCATAGGACGTACTGGGTAGAATAAATGAAGAGATTTGAATTAACACTAACAGTTAATGAGAGAATGACACAGTGAAAATATTAGCTGATAACTTCAGCAATGCTATGAAATCTGATTTTACCTGAATAACTTAGGGTGAAGCATGTACATGACCTTTGGAATATGATGGTTTGGGTTCAAATCTTCACAAAAAGCAAAGCAAAACAAAACAACTTCCTTGGAGAAGCATTGTAGTTTTTAAGGCTAAGGAACAATAATAAATGCCCAATAAAGCCTTCTGAATGTACAGAGGATTTCGTTAATGTAAAACATGGGTTAGAGAGGGCAGAGTAAAAAGACTTAAGAGCTAGAGGAATAATGTAGGACAAGATCAAGGAGAAAGTGGAATAGATTGAGGTGCATGATGTAAGGCACAGACTTGAGGAAAGACAAAAAGGTATGCAGAAGAGAGAAAAAAAAAAGGCTATTGCTGTGTCCAAGGAAAACTGAGTTGTGAAGCATACTGGATTGAATTTACCTAACCTCTGGTTTGTCAAAAGATTCAGGTGTCTTGGTCGGTAGGAATGAGTGTGCCTAGAATTTTGAGAAACTGCAGCTTGGATGAATTGCCCTGATTAGAGATGGGAGACTCCCTGCTTTAGAGATGTCAAACAAAATCTGGCTGTCTCCATGTCTAGAATGGAGACACTGGTGTCAGTGGCGGCTGGTGTCAAGGAGCCTTGGTGATCAATGGTGCTCTCCATGAGTTATGTTCTGTGCACTGATCTACATTGCCATTTAACCGTAACTCCTTTCTGATGCAAATTATGTCATGGCCATCCTCTGTGACAAGTGGCATCCTTTGGGCTCCCAAGGATTGCAGTAATGAGAATTCTGTGGACTAGTGTGAGTCCTTAAGAGCTACATATTCCACAGGCATGAAGCTCTGCAAGTCAGTGAATCCCTCTACAGAACTAACACTACAAAATAGTCTACATTTCCAAAACTTGCATGTATTCTGCATAATCGCAGGCATATTACAAGGAAAATAATAGAATAGCTGTCTTTAATATGATAAACCAAATCTAATAATTAGCAAGGGCAGAACAGTGAAAATCTTGATTGGTCATTTCATGTAAAGACACATAAGATACAGTTTCCAAATAATATGTAAATTCCAAAGTCCGATGGTCACATTTTAGAGCCCAGCTAGACTACTGTATTAGTCCATTTTCACACTGCTATAAAGATATTACATGAGACTGGCTAATTTATGAAGAAAAGAGATTAAATTGACTCATAGTTCTGCAGGGATGGGGAGGCCTCAGGAAACTTACAATCATGGTGGAAGGCAAAGGAGAAGCAAGGTACGATTTCAAAAGGCAGTAGGAGAGAGAGAGGGTGCAGGAAAATCTGCCTCTTTTAAGCCATCAGATGGCACGAGAACTCCCTCACTATCATGAGAACAGCATGAAAGAAACTGCCTCCATGATCCAATCACCTCCCACCAGGTCTGTCCCTTGATTACGATTCAAGATAAGATTTGAGTGGGGACAAAGAGCCAAACCATATCAACTACTGACTAGTGAAATAATGTTGGACAAGTTCATTAGCTTTTCTGAGGCTCAGTTGCCTCATCTGTAAATTGGAGATGCCATAAATACCTATGTCATCCATACCTATGTACTATACTATACTTAGCTCAGTGCCCAATAAACAGTCATCACTCCATAAATGGTTACTATCGTCATCACCATCATCATTATTAATAACAGAAACCAAAATGTCAACACTGCCAGCTCTTCAGTGTGGTATTCTCAAGTCTATGGAAATAAGGGAAACAAAGCTGTTGTCTGATAATTTTATTATATCAACATTCAATTTCTTGGAGAATTTCTTGTGAAGAGTCAAATAACCAGCAGGTCTTAACTTCAGACTGCTTCAAATAATCCATATTTGTTCCAATGCAGGAGTTGGGTGAGGAGTAGTTGATTAGCCATGGAAGAATACAAAATTCAGAGGCACAAAAGAAAAAACTGGCAGATCCTGTTTAAGCACTGGAGAAGGAAAAAGAGACACTTTCTATTTCAGTAGTAGTTCTACCCCAGTGTAGAAAAGAATAATCAACTTATTAAAATCTGAAGCCACCAAATAGTGAAGGCAAATCACCAAATATCTTATATTGCTACTTTGACTTGTTTTGAATCACTGATGAAGAAAATGTGCATTGTTTCCTGTCTGAGTTTCTTACTTTGTATTAGTCCATTTTCATACTTCTATGAAGAAATACCTGAGATGGTAATTTATAAAGAAAAAGAGGTTTGTATTTTATTTTATTTTATTTTATTTTATTTATTAATTTATTTTTTGAGACAGAGTCTTGCTCTGTTGCCCAGGCTGGAGTGCAGTGGCACCATCTTGGCTGATTGCACCCTCTGCCTCCCGGGTTCAAGCAATTCTCTTGTCTCAGGCTCCCGAGTAGTTGGGACTACAGGCACACACCACCACACCCAGCTAATTTTTGTGTTTTTGGTAGAGACAGAGTTTCACCATATTGGTCAGGCTGGTCTCAAACTCCTGACCTCAGGTGATCCACCCGCCTTGGACCCCCAAAGTGCTGAGATTATGGGCATGTGCCACCATGCCTGGCCAGAAAAAGAGGTTTAATGGACTCACAGTTTCACATGGCTGGGGATGCCTCACAATCATGGCAGAAGATGAAGGGGGAACAAAGGCACATCTTACATGGCGGCAGGCAAGAAAGAGTGTGCAGGGGAACTGCCTCTTATAAAACCATAAGATCTCATGAGACTTATTCACTATCATGAGAACAGCACAGGAAAAGTCTGCCCACATGATTTAATTACCTCCCACTGGGTCTCTCCCACGACACGTGGGGATAATGGGAGCTGCAATTCAAGATGAGATTTGGGTTGGGACACAGCCAAACCATATCACGCTTGTAAACTATTTAATATTTAATTCCAATTATAATTTGACTTCCTATGTAGTGACCACATGGAGAGAATGTGATGATCAGCCAGAGAATAGGAGTGTTCATGTTCTTTGGCAGTTATATTTTTTATTGTAATGAGTGTGTCTTTTTTTGTTTTGTTTTGCTTTTTTTAGATAGTGGGCCTGAAGCAATTTATTTTATTTTATACATCAGGCTTTGGTTGGGAATTTGGCTAACCTGAGCCCATCACTGAGGGACAAATATACTCCCTGTGTATAAACAGATCAAGTTCTAGACCTGGACGGGGGGGAAAACCCCTTGCCAGGAGATGGTAGCACAACAGTGCGTAGGGAATGGCTGTTAGGAAGAGTTTTAATTGCAACTACATGACCAGTAGTTGCATGTCACTTGCAGCCTAAGCTTCTAGCTGAAAATCTGGGTTTGTTTATGAGAGGAAACCATATGAAGAGGATTCTTACCCTGGACTGTGGTGAGTTTGTCAGGCACGACCATGACCCTCTGTGACCGTGTATCTGGGTAACCAACAGGTTTTTCTGGGAAGATACTCCTCTGGGTTTCTGTGTGTTCATTAGGATTTTTCAGCTTTGAAATATCTATAATTGTAAAATGTATGAGTTCTAATTGTGTGTCATGTTTTGGCAATGATTTTTAGATTAAAAATATAAGTAGTTGATGCTTATAACTTGATACATTGTAAGATGCCTCTTCCAAATGTCCCTGTTGCTCAGGACCTACCCTTTCTCTGTCTTCAAACTGGCATGTAAATGGATTGTTTCTGCCAAGTGAGTTAGTTAAAAGAGAAACATTAACTTATTTGAGTGGACTTAAGTCAATGTCATTCTGGAAAAGGTGATGGCATGCCACACTGGTGTTTTGCATTGTGCACAGGGACTGGGCTTGCCATTGGAAGGCAACTCCTATAGAAGGTGCTTAATTCTTCTTTAAGACCAGACTTGCACTTCCAGCAGCTTCCACAGAAAGCTTCCACAATGCAACATCTTAATGATTGCATTGACAAATAATTGACTTTTCTCAGGCCTAGTAATTTAAGAAGTAGTTATAGTTTTTATAATACATATTACTTTCCTTAAAAATTAAACAATTTAAGAAGTATATTTACTGATAAAATATATTCTAATGAAAATATTTCAATTAATGAAAGATATAAAAATACACATACATGATGTTTGCATAGAGTATGTGACATGATGAATTGGAGATCCAGGGGAGGGAAACAGAGTCAGAATGTAAAAGCTAACACAAAGAGTAGAGAATAAACAGGGAGATGGGCAATTAGCCAGACTTGATCAAGAACCCAGGTAGGGTATGGCAGAGGTTATCTGGGGCCTAAAGACTAGAGAAAGGAAGCCCTCAATGTCCTAGATCAAAAGATGATGATTGATTAAAGATAGGCAAAAGGCACAAATATTGACAGCATCAGAGTAAACGTTTAGAAAAATAGCCAGAGACCAGGAAGTCAATAGGGACCAAAGGGCAGGATGGAATAACAAGGCTTGAATATCAATAAGTCAGGTGAGACTGTGACTGGGATTTTAATAAGAAAGAAAGAAGTTTTATACACCTACAGGAATTCCATAAATCAGGCACCAAATTAGAAAGACGCTAAGGCCAAGAGTGAGTGAACATGCAGGAACTAAGTACCCAACAAGGAAAGGACCAAGCTTACACAATAAGGGAAGTGGGAACCCAGGCAGGGGTACCTAAGAAAGGAGACTGAGTTGCAGGAACAGTCAGTGATAATCTAGTTTACATTGATCCAGAGCTGTGTAAGTCTAAGCTGCATAGCATAATTTTCTATCTATAACAGAACAACCTCAGAGCTTGTATAGGTCTGTTCTCTCAAGGAGCTTCACTTGACTGAAGTAACAAGAAGCAATGAGGTTTCTAGTCTTTGGGGGATGCTCCATGTTTATAAAAGTTATCTGATTTTACATGTTTGGGAAATGTGTAAAAAACAAACTTTTCATTTTTTGTCCTGTGTCTTAGCAATCACAAAACCTATTTGGCAAAGTCCTTGTTGAACAACCATCATCCCCATGATGCTGCTGTCTGGGGAAGTCTTGGGAAACAAAAAAGCCTGTGCTCAAATCACACGTCTGCAACTGACTGTGGGCAAATTATTACTTCTCTGGGATTTAGTTTCTTCACCTATAACATTGAGGTAATTACCAATCTGACAGACTCATAGTAAGGCATTAATAAGATAGAAAAATGACAACACCTACTAAGATACTTAACCATGAGTTCCTCTTCTTCCTGCCATTCCTAAAGCATGGATAAAAAGCAGTTTAAGACCCCAGACACGCAGCTCTGGGAGGAAACATAAGGTGCCAGGTGAAATGACATTCTAATGCTGATATAAACCAGGATCCCTCTACACATCAATACTTTGTACTGGAGCCAAACCAATCCACAAGCAGAATACAAAATGATGGTACTAGTACACATATGGTCCAGCCCGGGCGACAGAGTGAGACTCTGTCTAAAACAAAGAAAAAGAAAAGAAAAGAAAAGGAAATATCATACATCTAAATTAAAAATAGAGCTAGACCAGCAAGAAACTACCTGTAAAATAATGAGACATCTCTATTAATCACTAAACCAATTGTTTTTTATTGGAAATATATACAAATATTACACATAAAGTTTTGAGTTTTCTTCTGAAGAACAGCTTTATAGTAATTGTTCCATATAATTTTTACTCCTTTCCGTGTGAGCTAGTAAAGTAGTTTTATGAGACACCTGTCAAGACTTATATAAGGAATGGCCACTGACCATAGATCCAATTGAGTCGACATACTTTTCCAAAGATCAAATTCTTGACCTTGTGTGATCTGCCAGCCCCCAAGAAGTTTTATACGTTCTTTTGCGTGGTTTTGTGCCATGCCATGATGGCAGCTGCTACTTAGATTCAAATGATCTTAATGGGTATTTCCATATGGAGTGAGTTAAATACATAATGGCAATCATCTGCTCATGTCGCATTTTTTTCAGATAACCTTGGAATTATTTCAAAAGGCTGAAACTGTATAAATTTAAATGGCAGACGACAACTAAGAAAGACTTACCATACAAGCCAATGATTCCCAGAGAGATTTGATTTCTGTCTTCATTATGGCATTGACATTTCCTGTAGAAACTTAACATATATGGTCTAACATTCTGTACCAACATGGCCAGAATCAATACAAGTTAAATTACGTGCACTGATGACCACGCTCTCCTTGAGTATAGTGTTTCTTTCTCTTAGCACACACATCATCTGTATCTCCACTGCTTCCAGTGGGAATTTAAGATCATGGTGCAGACTGAAGTGTTTCTGAAAAGTTAAATCTTCCCATAAAGATTTGCCTATAAATTTATACATTCCTGAAATACTTGATGTATTGGGTTTATATACACACACATTCACACACACCCACACGTGACATGGTAATATAAAATGTAGAAATCATAATTAAGAGAATACTATCTCTTCAATTAACTTACTTGGAGAATATTTCTTGAGGGACATGATTCTTTATTTTGATAATGAAGGATTTCCAGCATTTGTATTGTGGCAAGGCAAGGGAAGTGGATTTCTGAGTTCACTGAAGTCATCATTGGCCAGTAGTAACTTGAACTTGAAAAACATTACTTTCCTCACCATTTGTCCATCAATCAGGCTAAAATATCATGGGAACTTAGAAACAAAAACATTTCTCCAATTGACTTTGGAAATGTTAATAATGTGTATAATAGCATGTTAAAGGACAATAACACTTACTTGTGCCATTGATCAGTGCCTCTCATAAAACTGAAGAGAGAAATACTGAAAATCTGAAATATTTTTCTCCCCACTTCCCTTAACAGCAAAAAAGATTTGGAATGAAAAAAATTATTCCATATTCTCTGTTACTGACTTGGCTATGAGTTATGTTGCTTTGCATTTAACTATGCTTATATAACTAATCCACAGAAAGTGTTGTATTTTGGAAAAAATATAGAGGTACGTAGCTGACATTTTCTGTTGCAAAACATTAAAAACATGTTTGGGTTACTCACATCATCATCAGATGTTTCAACTGCTCTAGCTACAAAATGTCAACTTATTTTCTGTATATAAGTTTACCAAAATACCATGTTCACCTAAAGCACATAAAAATTTTCCTGAAGTTTCTTAGGAAATTATGCTTCCCTTCCTTGGCTCCAGCAGAAGTTGCAGGGTCTTCTGTCAGGAGTCTAAGAAGACTGTGGTCCAGCCTTGCCCATGTAGCCCAGGTGGAGACAAGAAAACTCAACAGGATACTTCCTAGTGGAACTGTTCCCTTCTGCCTCTAGATTAGACCCCATTGTTCTTTCATTCTTATAACCAATACTGCAGCCTTCCTCAGGTTTTGTTAAACTTTTCCTAAAGTTTTTTAGGAAATCATGCTAAAGTACATAAACATTTTCCTCTTTTAATTTGTTAAAGAATAACAAAGTACCAGTTGAACATAAAAATAGCTCTCACCCACTAATATTTCTGATACTTAATTTGAATATATATAAAATCAGTAAGAAGATCTTAGAATTATAGGATGACAAAGTTTTCAGAGTGCCATCTGGGAAAGGCAGTGCTTGTCTCTGATCACTTTTTATACTAGATATACTGAATTTTATGTATATTGGGAAAACTAAATTCTAATGTGAATCACTAAGATGTGATTTATGTGACCTGTGGTACCTTTTAAAAATATATTTTAAAAAATTAAAAATGTAAATCTTAAGAAATAGGAAGCTTAATAAAATAAGGCTTACTATCAAACCTGAGCAGCCCAATTTGGTGCTGGGCTAAATTAAGAATGAATTAGAGCATGAGTGTCCTATAAAATATTAAAAAGAAGAATTTACATTCAAAATATTTTAATTATAGAAGTGTATAGATATAAAAATAAGAGGTCAAAAATAATCATTTTTCCCTTGCAGTTTTTGAAAAATTAGTTTATTTACTTATTAGTAATAATATTCAATCTTATCTTGGGCTATGTCACCTTTCTGTGTCTAAATGTCCTCAATTGTAAAACTAGTGTAAAACTCATAGAGTTATTGTGATTATTAAGTAATTACATGACTTAGAAAGTGTATGGAACTTTGGCGAGGCGTGAGGGTTCATGCCTGTAATCCCAGCTACTCTGGAGGCTAAGGTGGGAGAACCACTTGAATCCGGGAGGCAGAGGTTGCAGTGAGCCCAGACTGTGCCACTGCACTCCAGCCTGGGCAACAGGCTGAGACTCCATCTCAAAAACAAACAAAACAAAACAAAACAAAACAAATATAATTCCATATATATATATATGGAATTAGGAAGCAGTAAATGAATATTACCTGTTCTATTGTCCATGCATTCATTCATTGAGTTAATTATGCTCTGTGAATCTGGAGTACTAAAACAAAAAATGCTCTCCAGTGTGAGTAACTTCACTGGGTAGGAAAAAGATGCAAAACCAAAACAAAACAAAACAAAAACCCCAAAACCAATTGCAATGCCAATTCTGTTAAACATGAGAAAATGCTATGAAGTTGCATGAAAGTTATATAGAAAGAAATATGAAAATTCAAAGTTATATAGAAGCACAGAGGAAGGAAGTATTAACGGAACACAGGCTAGAATTGCAAGACCCAGTACTGTGGGACCTACAAATGGTGACAATCTTTAGTGGTTAGCGATTCATTGTAAAATCCCCAATTATGTAATATTGATTTATCGAAAACAGCATAACTTCAAAGCAACTGAAATTTTCGTAAGTAATAAAACAGTCTGTAAACAGCAGCAGGGTGATTAACAGGGCCACAGGGATGACTACTGCGCCTGTTAGATTTGGCTGGTAAAAAGACGATAAGCCCAAATAGATTCAGACAGTTTATTACTTACACAGATAGCAAAGGCAAGATCAGCATGGTGTCAACTCCCCGTGTTCTAGTCCCACAAGACAATTCAACCAGAGAGGCCATCTGAAGACAAAGCAGACAGTGTCTCTTCCACCAAGAAGCCAAACTAAACTACAGTCAAGCGGTTTTATAGACTTACTGGGAATCCTGCATCAATAGCCTAAGATGAGTGGGGGAAGCAACATTGATAAGAAATTGCCTCACGATGGTTCCTCACCAGACTGCTTACCTTCCTTGGCTCCAGCAGAAGTTGCAGTGTCTTCTGCCAGAAGTCTAATAAGACTGTGGTCCAGCCTTGCCCATGTAGCCCAGGTGGAGACAAGAAAACTCAACAGGATGATTCCTAGTGGAGCTATTCCCTTCTACCTCTAGATTAGACCCCGTTGTTCTTTCATTCTTATAACCAATACTGCAGTCTTCCTCGTGTTTTGTGAAATACATAGAGGTCTTTTTGTTTTTGTTTGTTTGTTTTTGTTTGTTTCTGCTGTAATTTTCACTAATATCTAACATCATTTATAATATTAGAATTGTTAATCTCAAGACATCTTAACATAGTGGATGCTAATATCAAATAAACTCCAAGCTTATTACATCAATGGAGAGAGTTCTACATTAAGACAATATGGAGCTTCTGTAAGTAAGTAAGTTGAATTACAGATCCTAAACCTGATGTAGGATACTAGCACCAAAAAGGAAATATAAATAAGAAAATATAAATAAGAATAATGTTGAGTACATTCTAAACTTGAAGATTAGAACCTCAAATCTACTGTCAATTCTTTAAATTAATATAGAATGCATGAAAAAATCAGACAAAATGATTAAATAGAAGAGGTTGAAAGATTAAATAAAATAAATATGTGATACTCAAAGCACTAAAACTAGAAGGAACTTAGAAATGGCCAGGGAATGGCAAAATCAATGTCTTCTACATTCTACTGCATCATTTATGCTTAATTCAATATTAGCAATTTGAACTTATAGCTCCCTGACCAAAAGATTATAAAAGATGATTCTGACTACAGGGAGAGCAATTCCAAGCAGCTGTTCAAACAAATACAATTTCTGTGAATTTTCTTGATGTTCTTGGGTCTGATTTTTAGTTTAAAAAGAACTCAGGTGGGGATTCCATTTGAAGTGGAATTTAGGAAGATTGAACTTGCAGTGAAAAAGCTAATGAACCTGGGAAGCTGTCCCGGTTTGTTGCCACCTGAGATTGGCCTTCTCAACTCTGCTGGCAAAATACAAGTGTGAGGCTGTGGCTGGTAAGTGATAGATCCAGCTCTCTGAAGGCAGAGCAAAGAAAGCACTTTGGTGGAAAAAGAAAAATAGAGACAGAGGGCCAAGTGGAGGAGTTGGAATCTTTTCAGCCAATTAACACACCACCTCCTGCTTTTGTGGGTAGGAGCTGTAATTCAGTGATAGTCATCAATAACTATTACAGATCAGGAGAGTGTGACATGGCTGTGATTGTGTAGCTTCACACTTGAAAACGACCAGGGGAATTAATCAGAGAAAGAGAGATTTATTTAAACTGAAATATTAAGGGAGTGGAAGTGGGGAAGGATGCCAGATTATCTAAAGAGATACCTCTCTTTTAATGAAATACCCGAATTAATGTGCCCATTCTTATTAATTTAAAAAGAAGTATGTGAATAAATATGTCCTAAAAGAAATCTCTTATACTAAAATAATGATTCTACATGATTGATTTCTATAACTAACTTAATATATGTATTTACATCTCTTGTGGCTGTGCCTATCTGCATCCAGGTTTAAATATTCCCAGAAGGGCTGGCCCTCCTCCTCCCCCAGAGTGCTCACATTTTCAGCTGCAACTACCAAGCTTTCAAATTATCATTACTATTAGAAGCACTGAATGGCGATAAGCCATTGTCTTTGTCATGCTCCAGAATCAAAATTAGCCAGAGAGATTCAATGAGCAATTCTAAGTTTAGGTTATTAATTTTTAAACCAGTTTGCAAATGGTGATCTTTATATTCATTGCCCTTGGATTTGTGTGTATTCAGATCAGCACCAACTCTGGTGAGTGAAAAGGACACGATGTGTTTGTGATGGCGCATTTCTGTACAAACTGCATGATGAACTCCTGGAGAAAATAAAAAATGTCTGTGTGGTATAGCACTTCATTGAATCTTGTAGCATTCAATATATCATACAGAATATATTTATTATATTAAATATATTAATAAAGATAACAGTCAAACAAGTATATATTTATTGAACATCTAAGTGGTAGATATTCTCCTAGTCATAAAATAATAAAATTTTAAAGTGGAATGAGTTCAAGTGTAAGTGTCAAAGCTTTGCAGCATAATATTAGATGTTCACTCACTAGGAGTCATTTATCCTTGAATGTATTTTTCCTTGACCATATTATAAAGTAATAGTACTGACCTCACAAGTTCGTTGTGAAGCTCTAGTGAAACAACACATATTCCACACAAAGTAAACTTCAACAAGCTTTGCAAATATGAACTCTTATAATGTGATAGGTATGAAGTACTATCTCCAAGAATGAAAACTTTACTATTTAAGAATATGATAGCTGATTCTTGATATTGCAAAAACTGCAGCGCATGCATGTTCTCACTCATAACTGGTAGTTGAACAGTGAGAACACGTGGACACAGGGAGGGGAACATCACACACGGGGGCCTGTCGGGTAGTGGGAGGGAGAGGGGAGGGATAACATTAGGAGAGATACCTAATGTAGGCGATAGGTTGATGGGTGCAGCAAACCATCATGGCATGTGTATACCTATGTAACAAAACTGCACGTTCTGCACATGAAACCCAGAACTTACAGTATAATGGAAAAAAAAAAAAACAATGAAGAGTGCCATTATGAGATCATTAAATACGTGTAACACAAAAGTAAAATCTAGATTAATTCTTTCCAACATACATTTTCATTTTAAAATACCCAATACCCTTTTCTACCTTGTACCCAAGTAAACCAGATCTCTCTTTCTCACTCTCTCTCTCTCTCTCTTTTTTTTTTTTTTTTTTTTTTTTTTTTGAGACAGAGTCTAACTTTGTTGCCCAGGCTGGAGTGCAGAGGCGCAATCTTGGCTCACTGCAACCTGTGCCTCCCAGGTTCACGTGATTCTCCTGCCTCAGTCTCCTGAGTAGCTGAGATGACAGACGCCTGCCACTATGCCTGGCTAATTTTTTTGTGTGTGTGTGCTTTAATTAGAGATGGGGTTTCACCATTTTGGTCAGGCTGGTCTCAAAATCCTGACTTTAAGTGATCTGCCCACCTCGGTCTCCCAAAATGCTGGGATTCCAGGCATGAGCCACGGCACCTGGCCGATAAGCCATACATGAGGTGTCTCCTATGCACCATTCCTGTTTCTGATAATCTGACACCTGATAAGTATTTATTAGGTATAATAAATACCATTAGGTAGTATGTCTCCCGAGGAATCAGAGGAAGATAATATGTGGTCTTGATCCTTACTGTAAGGACATATGGTTTATTTGGAAAACAGATGCCATCGACATTAGAAATGAAGAATTTGACATTGTCAAGAATGCTGCATAACCTACATTTGTGTAGGTTTAGTAAGTACAGAGTAGGGAGCAGCCTCATAGACTGGAGTGTGGGAGGGTGGCTTCATGCGGAAAATGTGATTTCAGTAGAAAATATCCAGCTGGAAAGAATAGATTTAATGGACTTTTTCTAACATCAGTAAATATGAAGAGAGAAGCACATGGGATGTGCTTGTTTCTGAAGAGACTGATCTGGTCTTTAGTAGCAATGGCAAACTCAACTCAAGGTGTCCTAGTGGAATTTTTGAGCTCTGTGAAATGAAAATCACAGCAATAGAAATGGCTTTGGGCTCACATGATGACACTTGAAGAGGCAGAAGAAGATAGTGGTGAACAAAACACACTTCCTGGAGCCACACTTTTCAGGTTCAAACCCCAGCTCTGCTACTTGATAATTGTATGTCTTTGGCCCTTCTTAAAAATCATGTGCCTCAGTTTCCTCAGTTGTAAATGGGAATCTGATTTTTATGATCAATGAATTTGTGCATTTACATATTTATAGTCCTTAGAAAAGTGCCTGCCACATGGTAAATGGTCCACAAATGTTAATCTTGTAACTACTAGGGCTCAGTTTCTTTACATATCGGCCACCTCTCTCCATCTCTCAGGATTCGTGCAGCATCTAACACCTCCAAGGCTGAGGACCAGTAGAAAAGTATGTCTTGCTTCAGAGCCCTGATGGCCCTGCCTTGTCATTCTTACACCAACCACTATGGCCAGAAAATTCCCCTGTCCGACCAAGGCTGAATGCTGCTCATGAGAATACTTTTGGAATAGATGAAATATCACTTAAACTGGGGGAGGAGAACTTTCCAAAAAGCAAAACAGAGGTGCCATTGTCATCTAAAAGAGGACTTAATGCTAAATAGTAAAACCCACAAATTACTACTGCAGGCCGTAAAGAGAATAATTTTCAAAAATGAATTAAATTAGAAAGGTGGGAACTAGATTGTAGAAGGATTTCGTCTTTGGCAAGGGAAGGAACAGGTGAACAAAATGAGGAAAAATTGGAGGCAGAAGACCCGTCTACAGCTGCCAGGCACCAGGAAGACCAGAAACTACCGGGATCAGTTTGAAACTTTCTTCACCATCTGCTCATGTCCACTGTAAATGTCAAAAAGGCTTTTTTCTAAGAATTCTAAATGTACTTGATCTGTCAATATTAATATTTTCTTTGTTTTAACAATTACATCTGTAGGAATGCAAATATACCTTTTTATACAAAAAATAATTTCATTGCAGCTAAAATAACAAAGCTTTTTTATTATACTCTGATAATTTAGATCTGGTACAATGCCATCACTACTTATAGATAGATAGATGATAGATAGATAGATAGATAGATAGATAGATAGATAGATAGATAGATAAACAAATAGATAGATCAGGATGAATGCATTTACCAGATCTGGCAGATGATGTATTCTTTACAGAAACCATTACTATGATTGTAATTTAGAATAACAGGTAGACTACTTTAGAGCTGTTAGGAACTGCTGGCTAATTCTATTTCATATTGATCACAAAACCTTACACCACCTCCTTTACTTACTTTACTCAGGTACAAGTTTCTGTGGCATTTCAGAAATACAAGCTAAAAATAGTGAGTCAAATAGTTTTTCTTAGTTTCAAAACTGTGTTATATGGTAGGCTAATAAGAATGGAAATTTCATTCATTTGGACGTTCATTCAACAAACATTTCCTGAATTTCTTCTAAACCATTCACTCTTGAATTGCTTTATATGAACTTGTTTGATCCTGTTAATAACTATACAGAAGGTAGTGACAACCTCCCAATTTCTCTCTTTCTCTCTACATATATATACACATATACATACACATATATATACACACACACATACATAAATTGTCATTGAGAAATTTTCAATGACTTGAAAAGTCAAAATGTAAAACATCATTCTTAAAAGATAATCACTTCACACCAATTACCAGGAAGAATTGTTCCAGTTGAGGGGAAGAAGAGGGCTCAAATCTATCCTGCTTCATTTGCAATGTGTTATAGCTCTATAATCTGAGGGACTTGGATTCAAATGCTATTTCTGTCACTCATTGCTTAGATTAAGTCCTTTAACTTCAAATCTCTTTTTAAAATGAAGAAAAGTAGCATCTACCTTAAGAAGCTGTTGTGGGCAAATGAGTTAATATTATAAGTTGCATTAGCACTGTAGGAAGTGCACTCTTAAGAGTGCTCAACAAATATGAGCTATTATTATTAATCATCCAAATGAAATTTGAATCCCCTCTGCCAGCACTCTGCCTAAAGCTAAACATATAAGGCAGAAGACAATTCATCAAGTCTCTAAGCAGCTCATTTTATCTTTGGACAGCTTTCTTGGATGGTTGTAAGTTATATCTTATGAGGATAAAAATCCTTCCTCTGTAAATTCTTCACATAGGTTTCAGTCTTACCACTTAGGGCCTCAATATACATTTCTCACTCCTCTTTCCTTTCCTCAAATCTATAAAGACAATTGCGGTTTCCCACTGAATTTGATTCGTTCTAAACTAAGCAACCCAAGATTGCCTAGAGTGTTATGTTGATTAGTCTTTTGTTATTGTTTATTTTGATTTGTTTTCTTTCCAAGTCAATATTAAAAGACAATACAATCCGCTAATACAGACAGGCACACGTACACCCCACCACACACACACACACACACACACACACACACACACACACACACACACACAAAGTAGAGCTCAGCATACAGGGTTCTCTTTCAGCCACAGGGAGCGTTTGGCTAAAATCTACTTGTTAGCTTTGGCTTTATCCTTAGCCTTTGGAAGGCACGGTAACCAAATGCCTGTTTCAATGGAATTCCCAGAATTGCTACATTTGTGCATAATCAACCATTATGAAATGTTTTAGGATAGCTTCACATCCAGTCAGCATGCCCAGCTGAGTGATAAAACAGGGCATATCACTCCGGTCTATGATTGTGTCTGAATAGCCACTTTCAAATATAGGTGAATTCTAGATGTAACTCAGTATGTCTTCTGTCTTTATAGATTAAAATCTTACCAATGATTTAAAGTATAAATGTGTATTTATTATTATACGAATAGAACTATGATTATGAAAGTTGTTAATTTCACATACCAAAACATTAGCAAAGGCCATTCAAACACTTAAATAAACAGGAAAACATATTGACAGCTAATATAAATGTTTATATTAAGTAAGAGACTATTTGCTATATCAATGCTTCTCAGACTCTGCTCACAAATTGACTGGGGATATTGTAAAAACTTAAGATCTAATTCAAGGGGATTGGCTCTAAGATTCTGTTATTTCTTGCAAGCTCCCCGGTGATGCCAGTCCTGAAAAATATTGACTCTTGCTTGTGACAATTAAAATTAATTGTGAAAATTAATACAAATATATAGCAAAAAAACAAAATGAGATATCATAGTTCTAAGCTTTAGAGATTTTTTTGATCATTACATACCACAAAATAACTTTTAATTACTGTTTTAAAATTTCATGTAGTAATTCTTCTAAGGTCTCATGGGATACTTTTCAGAAAACTCTCAGTCTATCAAGTTTTGTTTGTTTGTTTGTTTGTTTGTTTTTTAATTTAGATGGAGTCTTACTCTGTTGCCCAGGCTGGAGTGCAGTGGTGTGATCTCAGCTCACTGCAACCTCTGCCTCCCAAGTTTGAGCAATTCTCCTGCCTCAGCCTCCCAAGTAGTTGGGATTATAGGCACCCTCCATCACGCCTGGCTGATTTTTTTTTTTTCTGTATTTTTAGTCGAGACAGAATTTTACCACGTTGGCCAGGCTGGTCTTGAACTCCTGACCTTAAAATGTTCTTCGTACCTTGGCCTCCCAAAGTGCTGGGATTATAGGCATGAGTCACCACACCTGGCCATCTATTGATTTTTTTATAGAGCAATTAATATTTTTGTGTTATGATGTAAAACTTTTGGAGCCAGGAGTGGCGGCTCATGCCTATGTTTGTAATTCCAGCACTTTGGGAGGTCAAGGTGGGAGAATCACTTGAACCTAGGAGTTTGAGACCAGCCTGGACAACATAGCGAGACCCTATCCACACAAAAAAATTAAAATACTAGCTGGGCATTGTGGCATGTGCCTGAAATCCCAGCTATAATACTTGGGAGGCTGAGGTGGAAGGATCACTTGAGCCCAAGAGGTTGAGGTTGCAATGAACCATGACTGTACGGCTGCACTCCAGCCTGCGTGGCAAAGTAAGACTCTGTCTCAAAAAACAAAAGAAAACAAAAACAAAAAACTTTAAAAAAGTGACTGATAGATTACTATCAATAAATCTCAATGTAATTTTTAATAAAATTATAGACTTATTCTAGTGTCCTAGGAATTCAGTTATGATGGTGATATTAACTTCAATTTTAGTCTAGTAGGCAGAATAAGGGCTACCCAAAGATGTCCACATCCAATTGCCAGAAGCTGTTAATATCTTACATCAGGGGCAGGGATCAGGCTGCACAGCAGAAGGTGAGTGGTGGGCAAGAGAGTATTACCACTTGAGCTCCGCCTCCTGTCAGATCAGTGGCAGCATTAGGTTCTCATAGGAACATGAACCCTATTGTGAACTACACATGCGAAGAATCTAGTTACACATTCCTTCCGAAAATCTAATGCCTGATGATGATCTGAGGTGGAACACTTTCATCCCGAGACCATCCCCCTCCCCATCTGTGGAAAAATTGTCTTCCATGAAACCAGTCTCTGGTGCCAAAAAGTTTGGGTACCACCGTGTTATGTTAAATAGCAAGGGGGGATTAAGATTTCAGATGGAATTCGGTTTGCTAACCAGCAGACCATAAAATAATTAGATTTATTTTTGGGTGATCACAATGTAGTCAAAAGCATCCTTAAATGGGAAAGAGGGAGGCAAAAGTGTCGCAGTGATAGTACCTGAGCAAACTTCACTGGCAATTGAAGATGAAGTAAAGAGTTTGAGTGAAAGAATGCAGATAGCCTCTAGAAGTTGGAAAAGGCCAAAAAACAAAACAAAACCAAAAAACCAGGTTATCCCCCAGAGCCTTGGAAAGAGCTGCTGACACCTTAATTTTAGCCAGTTAGATCCATTTCAGACTCCTGAACTCCAGAGCTTTACAAAGAGAAATGTTTTGTGTAGTTTTAAGCCACTAAGTTCTGATTGTTGGTTACAGCAGCAATAGGAAACACATACACTTGTCTTTGGCTGAATAATTATTTTAACAATTGGCCAGGCAGTGCACATTCAAAATGTGCACCTCTGACCTAGATCCATATCTCTATTCTCAGCTATACATTATCCACTATGTACAATATACTATTTAATGCCAAACAGCCTGATAAATAATTAGTGGTACCCCTTCAATATACAGTCCAATGAAGTTTTCCTCATAATTAATCATATAATTTTATTGTCAATGTGCAAGATAGACAATGGCCAATGACTCAGTGTAAAATGGAAATAAGAATGTCCATGATTTTAGACACAAATGAGACTACTGTGTATAAAGTGAGAATAAGCATGGTATATATTCCTGTAGCCTTTTGCTATTTTTATACTTTCAAATGGATGTGTTATGAAGAATATGGAACATTGACATAAGTTTTAAGGTGAATAAGAAAATATTGGTAAATTGTGGGGTTCTCTCACATGCATCTTCCCTTCTCCAGGACCATACTCTACGACTACTGGATGGAAATGTTTGAGAAACTTAGTGCTTTTGTTGAAGGTTCAGCATTCACTCAACTTCTTCTTTTTTTTTTTTAATTTATTTATTATTATTATACTTTAAGTTCTAGGGTTCATGTGCATAACGTGCAGGTTTGTTACATATGTATACTTGTGCCATGTTGGTGTGCTGCACCCATCAACTCGTCATTTACATCAGGTATAACTCCCAATGCAATCCCTCCCCCCTCCCCCCTCCCCATGATAGGCCCCGGTGTGTGATGTTCCCCTTCCTGAGTCCAAGTGATCTCATTGTTCAGTTCCCGCCTATGAGTGAGAACATGCGGTGTTTGGTTTTCTGTTCTTGTGATAGTTTGCTAAGAATGATGGTTTCCAGCTACATCCATGTCCCTATACAACTTCTTTATGATTATTGACAAGCTCTTAAAATGTCAGTGTTTATTAAGTGATGTATAGACCTGCCATTAGAAAATAAATTTTAAAGAGTCTGTGATGCGTCCATTCTCTTAATCAGGTATCATGTAAATAGTTCTGGGATTTCTAGAGGCACTGGTCCACAAGAGAATCAGCATATTCATTCCCCAGGCAGGTTGGTCTCCTAGTATCTAAGCATACAAAAATCAACCACTTTAATTACTTTATTGCTGGAGTTCTCAGATGAAAGACATCTGTCACACATTACATTGGCATATGAGTCCACTGCTTAATTAGCAATGGGCTTAGCCTCTCTTTTTAAAAATCTCTGAGACAACCAGACATGGCCCAGTGAATTTGAGTCACCCTTGCCCAGACTTTCTGCATGAGACTACATCTCCTGATGAAACATTTGACACTGTTAGTTCCTCATATTGTCTTGGATTCACTGTTCAAGATCTGATACTTGCCCTGCTGACTTGTGTCCTGGCATCTTCTCCTCTGAGACTGAGAACATTAATTTGGCTTGAATCTCTGTCTCCACCTTGGCCCTGCTTTCTTCACTCCCTTCTGTAAGAGTTGAAGAAGGAAGAAAGAAACACAAAAAGCAACATAACAGTCAAAGACAGGTTTATTTTGGAGAATAAACCTGAGAGGGGCTTCTGGCCTAATTAGGTCAGGAGCTTCTCTCTTACAGACTAAGGGTATTTAAGGGTTCAGAGGCTGGTGAGGAGGGGATGCCTTACCCTTCTAGGGCTGGATGGTTCAGTTACAACCAGGTGTGCTATCTGTATAGAGAAGAGTTTTTATCAGCTTTCACCCCATTCCTAGACCGCATAGGCCAACTTTTAGTTTGTGTCTCTTTGTCTTGCTTATCTGGGAGGGAGAGATTTTGTGTCTGTTCCCATATATCTTCCTGCAGCTGCAGGCATACCTCCAGCTAGCTTCCCTATCTGAGTGCACCTAAAGAGAAAGGAATGTGCTTATTAGGGCCCACTGTTTTACTGGGCCCATTGTATAAGTGTGAAGTTTAGAGATTACCCAAAAGACGTTCCCTGCTTCTTCTGTGCCCAAGCTATCTTATCTGTGTTTTACTGTCTGCTCTTTCTGGCTGCTTGTTGTTAGAAGAAAAGTGATTTCCTTGAAATGCATGAGGAAAAGGGAGCTGGAACTTAAAATGGTGGTATTTGTCCAAGATGACAGTGCTCCTGCTCTGTCACCTTCCATTATTGATTCATTGTGTATTTACTGAGCCCATATCATGTACCAGGCACTGGTCCTACACTATGCAGAGTGAATGCAATGTACATCCTGTGCTTTTCCTATAATATCACTGTTATATGCCTGGTGTTGGTCTCCACTCAGTTCTGAAGCTAGTGCAGAATAGAATTTTATTACATATATTTAATGCGATCATTAACATTCTTTTAATGAGGCTCTCAGGTTTATTTCTAGAAGGTATGCTAATATTTATGAGTAAAACAGATTTCACCAGCCCTTCAATTGACACATTCCTTTATTGATTAAAAAAACACTTTGAAATAATCCTACTTTATATCTTATTGTGGTTATTTTCACGAGCCAAATAAAGGAACAAAAAGTCTGACACTAGACAGCAGACACTGCTACTGTACATACTGTCAGGAAAATAGGAAAACCTGAATGTGATTAAACCTAAAACAAGGAACAGAGTAATATCTTAACCTCTGATTCCAGGGAACACAGTGGACTCTTGTCAACTTCCACTAGGCTGAAAGTGTTTACCTAATAATAATTATGACTGAACAGATGACTCAATTATGCCATATGCCATTTTATTGGCCCCAAGAGTGTATTTGTGAACACAGAGAGATAAATGTAATTCATTACTATGTTAATCAAGACCAAAGGTCATGTGGCAGGCAGGTAGGAAAAAGATGCTTAATGAAACATTTGCTTTTCTGTATTAAACATCATAAGAGGAAAACCACTGTCTTAATACCCAAATGAGTCTACAGGGGCAACAGTGCTCATATATGATGTTTTTTAGAGAAAAAGCATTTGGTCATGCAGAAATAATGTAGAATCATTTCTAAGATGTTTTTCTGACAACTAATTTGTGGGGCTGTATTTCTATCTCCTTATTCTTTAGTTACCTGATTGTTACAGCTTAACTAATTTCCACCGATACTTAAGAAAAAAAGACAATATGCATAGTACAAAAGAGATTCATTTAAGGAGTCATTGAAGAAAATGTAAAATTAGCCAGGCATTTTACATTTTCTTTAATGATTTTTTAAATGAATCTCTTTTGTATTCTACATGTTGTTATTGTACTCTGGATACTGCAGGTGGCACGCACATGTAGTCACAGCTACTCAAGAGGCTGACGTGGGAGGATCACTTGAGTGGGGAGGTTGAGGCTGAAGTGAGCCATGATTGTGCCAGCCTGGGTGACAGAAAATCTATGTACTTTAAGGCATTCTCTTTCGTTTTAATATTTCAAAATACAAGTCAGAATCTATAGATAAAATTGAATTACAATTTTTTGATTGAATCAATGTTAGTATAGCTTTAATCCTTACATTTAGAAAAAAAGGTCACTTAATGTTTTTATTTTAATAGAACATAACAAAGGCTTAGATTTATCTGATTGCCAAACAAAAAGAATGCTGCTTTGTGCTGGGGAAACAGAACTCTGAGTTCTGATTCATACTGAAGAAGAACATTCTGTTAAATCCAGGTTCCACAAGAGCAGAAGCCTGATCTCTGCTTCATTTCCATTGTTTACATGTCTGTGTGAAAGATTTGGTAAGAGTGCTCAGTTAAGTGCTTCCACTAAATGTGTCCCACCTTTAGCAGCTCAAAATTTAAATTCACATGATATGTTTTTAGTGGAAATATAAACATCTAGTTCCTTCTTACCACTTTAGTCAAGAAGCTGTGATAGTTTTAAAGTAATTCTTTTTTGATGGTGAAATTTAAAGCCATTTCCTCTTTTACCCTGGACAGACATAGAGTGTGAACAGTAGTCTCTTTCTTAAACATGAATCATGTTTTGCTTAAACTTTTCATTGGTCTACTCTGCTTTCAGTTTCACATCCTCATATTTAGTCTCTTTCTAGTTTCTCTTTATTTTTCTAGAAACAAAAAGATGCATATTCACCAATTTTTCAGTATATGTAGGGCAAACAAAGAGAGAAATATTTATAATTACTTTCTGCTTTATTGTATTATATGTTATATGGATTAAAAATCTATGTAATATAGCTAAACAGTTTAACATGTTGATGGTAATGATTTTAAATTATGTTTACTTTTTAATATCTGTTTTTAATTTGCATCCTTATTGTGCTAATGTTATTGATATACACCTGTCTTTTTTTTTTTTTGAGACAGAGTCTCACTCTGTCACCCAGGCTGGAGTGCAGTGGCACAATCTCGGCTCACTGCAAACTCTAACTCCTGGGTTCTCACCATTCTCCTGCCTCAGCCTCACAAGTAGCTGGGACTATAGGTGCCCGCCACCACACCCAGCTAATTTTTTGTGTTTTTAGTAGAGACGGGTTTCACCGTGTTAGCCAGGATGGTCTCGATCTCCTGACCTGTGATCCACCTGCCTTGGCCTCCCAAAGTGCTGGGGTTACAGGCGTGAGCCACTGCGCCTGGCCTCTATCAGTGTTTTGATGCTTTGGAAACTCAGTCCGCGGTAGCTTATTATAATTAGAAAGTACTAGAAATTGAGGTAGGTCAAACGATTCAAGATGACATTGTCTCTTATTCACTCCTCTTTAGGTGTGGAGTGAATTCTAATCAATTAGTTAACCAATCAAATGATGACTTTTTTGTATATACATGATCTATCACCCATAATATTAGCTCTTGAAAGATTCCAAGAGGCTACCAATCTCCCTTACAGATATTATATAATTAATAAGGTAGTGATTTCTTATTAATCAGTTTGACATATGTATTTTAGGTGACAGTTGCTATTAGTATTGCTCATGGTAGATTATTGTTACTGATTACTTTGATAAAACACTGAACTTGTAATTTATCCATTTGTCTTATTTTTCTATTTGTCAGATTTCATTAGGAAACTTACTGAGTTACAAAATAAAGTCACATTTGGTGATATGTTTATTGTTTCATGCTGGGAGGGGTAACAATAATTCTTCTCTAATCTTGATATTTCTCTTCACGTGGAGGAAGATCAATCAGTGTCACATTTCTAGTCTCTCTGAAGGTAAGAGAGGAGGGGTTACTCTCTGATTGGTCCACTTGGAAGAATTATCTGGATATGCTTACTTTAGCTCATTCTTATTTTCTTTCTGGATTAAGATTGCCAGAGAGAGAAAGTGTTTGTGTATGCTCCATCACTTTGGAATTTAAAATTGATATTTAGAAAACAGAGGATAAATATGTTACTCCTGTTGGATGGATTCATTATACCCAGCAATAAGGGACCAAAATTTACTCTGATAACTGAAAGAGAGGTTAGGTTATCCATTACATGGATAAGATTTGTTTTCCAAATTAGCTGGGTGTGGTGGCAGGCACCTGTAGTCCCAGCTACTCGGGAGGCTGAGGCAGGAGAATCGTGTGAACCCAGGAGGCAGAGCTTGCAGTGAGCCGAGATCACACACACCACGGCACTCCAGCCTGGGCGACAGAGCGAGACTCCGTCTCAAAAAAAAAAAAAAAAAAAAAAAACCCACAAAGATTTGTTTTCCAGGAGAATATCAGTGATCATTTGTACACTGCCATGGTGGGGGTTATTCATAAACTCTACCAGAATTGTTTCTCCCCATGCAAATAGTTCTGCTTCAAGCTAAATGATGGCTCCTTCTAAATAAATGCCAGATGCACCTTACCATTTGTTCTGTGTGTGGAGGTGTCTAACTGGGTTATCTCAGATTCTGGCCCAGAAAAGCCTGTGCCAAAAACTTTCAGGGACTTGGAAACATATCAAGGCTTTTTCACACAAGTGTGTAGCACTGAAATTTCCACCCAGCCTGAAATTGCACCCAGGATGTGCACAATCCTCCATACATCTTTTTTCATTGTGCAATCTGTCCTTGTAAAGTGGCATTTGAACACTTTACAGAAAACAAGAAACTGCCTAATGTTGCCAAATAAGAATGGACCAATAGAGAAAAGTCTGTTCCTGGAATATACTTCTTGTAGTGGAAGACTGAGTGAGTTTGAAAGATAAACTGGTGTCTCTCTGTGTTTATGGAGGTAGAAATCCTTGCAACTTTTACCTTTCGTCATTGGTCTTCAGATGTCTCAGTCCTACTTTTTGCTTCATAGCTTGTACCATATTTTATTTTGGAGACCATCTCACGGCAGGAGGGAAATCCAAAAATCCTTCTATCTACAAAGTATATCCCTAAAATTTCATTATTCTCCATGGATTGGAGATAAGATAATGTTCATTGACAAAAGCAGCCAGTCCTCATGCTTTCTGTTAAACGGATCTGTTAGTGAAAAATCTGCTAGGTTCTGAATCATTGGTGATAATAATTATTATAGACTTTTAATTTCTTTTCAAGTTTAGTGTCACTGTTAATTTAGAAAAGACAATAATTTATGTACTTTTGTTTTATTATTTATTTGAGTGAAAACGTGTATCTTCTGTCACAGATTGTAGTATAATTGAATGTGGGTGTCTCAACATCAACACTAATTAATTAGAAATGTAAATTTAAAAAAGATTTGATCCTAATTAGAAAGTGATTTCCCCCTGCAGTCTGTCTGTATGTGTATGTCATATAAAGAAATAATATCTCATTAAATAAACTTGCACATATAAATGTGTATTGTGTACATATACACTGTATAGTTGCATAGGTTTATTTAATTAATATTCAAGCTTAGATCATTGGATTTGCTATTCTAAATATATTTCTATAAATATTTCTAAATCAATGTACATGGAAGGGATTGTTACTAAACTTGGGAAGAAAGGTCTGAAAGTTTAAGTCATAAGAATGATGAAAATTTGGATTTATGATTGAAATTAAGGTAGAATACATTTCTTTTCTTTCTTTACATTTTGCACTTTCTTTCTGTGTGTTCACTTCCTGTCTCTTTCTTCCTCCCATCATCATTCCATCAAGGCCTGACTTCACCTTTCTTTTGTGCCTTGAGAAGTTTTACCCATTATGCTGACCAAATGCACCCACCCAGACTAAAAGGCTCCAGTTTCCAATTCTTCCATCCCAGTGAATGACTTTATAACCCGGATGATGTTATGCATAGGTCAGAGGAGAAACACATCTCCTATTCGTCTTCTTGATCTTATTAGATCATACATTGCCAGGCCAGCTCCCAGGAAATGTGATTCCCCATAAACCACATCGAAATCCCTGACTTTGCAAATGTGAATGACCTGAATCAGAGCACAATCAGAATGTCAGACAATAGAAGTATTTTTAGTAATACTGAGTTCTAGTCAGATTGAAATATCATTTAGAGCCCCCTCTAGTGGCTTCAGTCGGTCCATTAAAAAACTGACCTGTTTCGCTTCCAGTGGCATGTTTACCCCAAAAGCATTTCAAAATATTGATTTTGATTGTTTAGTCCAAATAATCTTAGCCATGTCAATATTTTTAAATGGTTGTGATCATCTGGTGTCTATGTATTAATGATCCGTAGCAGAAGATTCAAACCCAAATAACTTATACGGACCAGACATGTAACTTAAATTATGAACCAGCTTAGATAAGAAACGAGTAGGTGGAGATGGGTAAACTAGAGAGGGGTGCCCCAATGAAGTCCATCAGCTGCCTCTTCCCTCTAGTGGTATAATATATGCATATAATACATTTTAACACTATGGATTCCAAACAGGCATTGCTAAGGCAGGCTTACGTCTGTATTGCATCAGTCTTGGATTTAAAGTTAGCTGTCGCAACAGGATGAAAACCTTGAGCAGCCCTGTTCTCAGTGCTGGAGTGTGGGATAAAGACAAGCCCAGTTTTAGCTGTGGCATTTGGAATGATTCTGTAGCAGAGTATTTAGTGGCAAACAAATTTGCAGAAATAATTCTGTCAAATTGAATAGGTGATCAGTCAATCAATCATGTGTTTTCTCGTATTTGTAACACTCATGTATCTTTGATGAACATTTTATTTGTGAATAATTTGATCTGTTTTTCAGAGTGATCCTACTTTGAAAAATGTATTATTCAACTCTGTTTGTAATAGTGAATATTTCAGGGCAGGGTAACCTGCCCACAATGTCTTTTAAAGTTACCAGCAAATGAAAAACAAACACAAAAATAAGTGTTGAGCTTATTTTATTGTCAATCAAGATTTTATTGTGTCATTTGGATAAATTGTGCTGTGTGGACAAAATGACTTTGGTCAAATCATTTGGAGTTCTTTTCTTCTACATCTCATCCTTTCCTTGATATGCTCCCAGAAAATCCCTATGCAGGTCTTTTTTAGGAGACTTAGTAAGCACTGGGATGATGAAGAGTGGCAGGCAATAGCAGCATAAGTACAGAGTTTATCTGGCTGTGGATTGTAAGCAGCGTGCACTTTGGGAATCCTGGAAAACTCTGCTTGTGTGGAGGGGCAGCTGCGGAGTCTATCCTGGTGACCCTCTGGAGATACAGAAGTGTGGGATCCTTAGAGCAGTTGTAGAGATTACAGCTAGAATGCAACAAAGAACAGGCCTGTCCGTGACTTTTTAAATGCTATCTCAGATGGGAGGGTTTGTGGAAGGAGGACCCAGCAAACTGGCTTGCAAGATGTGTTGCACTCAGAGATGCTCTGCCAAAAGCTCTTTAAGGAAAGGCTGTCTTCCCAGCTGCTGGGTGTGTGGTCAGCAGCCGGGGGACCCACAAACAGAGACTGATTGAGGGAGGGGTCTAAAAGCTAAATGCAGGATGATTCTGACAGCCACATTAGCTCCAGAATTCTCTGTGGTGTCAGTCAAGTCTGCCACCAAGATTGCATGGCAGCTGGACCTCTCCCTCTGCTCAGTTGCCTCTTCCTTATCCCTGGTGCAAATGTTGGACACAAGGGCACCTTGTGATAAACATCCAATGTGTCATCCTGCAACCCCATTTCATGAATTATCTTCATAACTTAATTTCATGAAACCTTGGGGAAAAACAGAGTGAGAAGGCCTGTGGGAGAAGGTGCAGAGAAGTAGGTAGACATCTCTGGATCACAGAGAAAATACCTGTGGGCCAGGAAGGGAGCATGAGCGATGGAGGAATTCCAGTGCTAGGCCAGTAGGGAGGGATGGTGACTTCAGGTAACTGGGCAGTGCATCAGCCTGCTCACCTCCCAGCCATTGCTGTGACAGGGGCCTGTGGATTCATGGTTACCAGAACTTTTGCATTAAGGAGAAACTAAACAATTGTTAACATGAAATTTCTGATGCTTATAAGTGTACAGGCTATGGGAAAGCAATCCATGTTAGTTTTCTGTTCTAGATTAAACTATATTTTTCCATCCCATACTTGGTTTGGTGGGGAGAGTAAGAACATGAGCAATAGGCACAGATGTGCCCTCATTTTGCAAAGGGAAGAGCTGATCATTAACTGAGCAGGTACCAGGAGTCAGGCAGTTTCATTTTTATCTGTAATGTGTGTTTGTTTTCCTCTTTGCCACTTGCTCTCTGAAACTATTTCATATTGGGATAATATTTTTGTAACAAACTCAGTCAACATAGGGTGAGCTAGTTAGAGACTTTTATTCAATTACTGGCAAAAGTTATGAGTATTTTCATCTCACCCTTTTGTATGGTACAAACTTAGGAATCTAATACTAGAAGGCAATACAAGATACCATTTTAAGTATCTAAAAGAGCTGATCTAAGGAAAATAGCAAATTTCCTTAGGTTCTCCATAAAACCCAAAGCAAATAGATGAGAAGTGGAGGATGTATCGACTTACCCTTTGGGCATGATTTTCTTTGCCACTGGGACTAAAGGAGCCCCCTTGACCTGAATTCTGGGACTGCTATCTAAAAGCAGATCTATACTTGTGCATGAACCTGACCCTCCTGCAGATATGCCCATTTGTATATTCTGTCAACCTCTGCGACCTTACATTTTTGCTAGAGTTACACCTCCTGGGATAGACTCACAAATACATTTATATTGTTGGGTGTTTCCTAGATCTATATACGTTCTAAAACCACTCTCTGTGTCATTGGGTGCATTGTTGAAAGACATGTCAGGTGTCCCATGACTTTTTTCAGTGGACAGAACTCTGAACTCTCTCTTCAACAACAGTCACTTACTAAAGTGTACTTACGCTTTGCTTCTACATCAATCACTTCTGCCCTTTGTGGGGTTTTTGGTGAGATGCTCTGTTCCCTAACATTCAGCAATTTCTTCTGCACAAAATCCACACTCTTAAGAAGCAATCAGCAGGCTTATTAAGGCTCACCTACAATTGAAGACACCATGTTGCTTGCTAATTTACATTGCAAATGTAGGCCTGGCAGCCTCAACCAGCCACTTGAATGGCTTGAGCACTTTGCAACTTCTGGAGAAGCCTGCTCTCTTTTTGTGCTATCATAACACACCGAACTAAGCAAATAACACATACACAACATTTTCTGAATATACCATTGCCCCAAAACACTTTTCCTCAAACACTTGAAGATTTATGCCCTCTTGACAAATACTGTTTTCTATTTCCTCATTCATATATGGAATGTAAGGGACTTTGTTTGAATTCTTTGCTTTTGTTCATTTTCTGTGGGTGTCATGAATGCCTATTACATTTTCCAGATTTTTTTCCTTCAGGGTTTAGAAAATGAGCATTTGGGGCTTACGTGGGGAATAAAGAGACTACTTAAGTGAAAACATTAATAGAAAAGTGGAAAAATATTTTAATTCTTTTCTTTCAAGCATTCTTTGTCATATTTAAGACCCCAGGTGTGAGCTTTGCTCTGCTCCCCATTGTGCAACTGATTAGGGTTTATGCAAAGTTAAGAGTGGAGACTGCAGGAGTTGTTCTTGGATTTTCCAGTTGAAAATGCCGTTTAGCACTATATATTTCTAATAAAACATGCAAAAGGAGAGAACCACTTGTTTCCAAAAAGTCAAGAGCCACTTGCATCCAAAAAGTCAAAACTTGAGGTATGAAAGGTGAGTCAAGATGGTATCTAAACAATTATGATCAGCCAGATATCTGGAATCTTTTATAATATTGAGAGAATTTGTATTTGGTATTGTTACTGGCTGCAAATCCATACAGGCCTGCGGCAACCTCAATTCTTGCCTCCTCAGCAGAAATAATTCAACTGAGTGGGGCATAAGGCAGAAGGAGAGACTGAGGCAAGTTTTAGAGCAAGAGTAAAAGTTTATTAACATGCTTTAGAGCAGGAACAAAAGGAAGGAAAGTACACTTGGAAGAGGGCCAAGTGAGTGACTTGAAAGACAAACGTGCGGTTTGACCTTTTGACTTGGGGTTTTAAACGTTGGCATACTTCCGGATCTTACGTTCCTTCTCCCCTTATTATTTCCTTGGTTGGGGGCTGTTCGCCTGCTCAGTGGCCTGTCAGTGCTTGGGAGGAGAACATGCGCAGTGTGTTTACTGGAGTTGTACGCATACTCACTTGAGGCATTCTTCCCTTACCAGCTGAATGTCCTTAGAGGTCGGATACCAATTAAACGCCACCATTTTGCCTCTTAGTGCACATGTGTGAGCCCTGAGATCTTATCCAGAAGCCACTGATCACCAGTTTCAGGTTTTTCCTATCTATTGGGAGACTGACTTTTCCCTGGCACCAGCTACAACCCATTATTATTTTAGAGAGACAGTTAAAAATTGCCTGACCGTCAACTGATGGTCACCTGACATTCCTGATTGGGGGTAGGGGAGGCTGTGCTGCGGTCGGTGCCTTTTCTGCCTTGTCGATGTCTGATTAGTTACCTGCTGTAGCAGTATAAACAAAACATTAATCACCCAATCTACTTGGCCTTGCCCTTTTTCCCACCTGAAATAGACTTCCATTTTTAAAAAATATCTCAGAATAGACTATCAAAGTCTCACTGCCTTTCAATCACATTTTTCTAGACCAATCAATCAGCAAAGCATTGATCAGATTACAATCCAAGTGAGAATTCCACGCTAGACCCTGGCTCTGGGATACAAAATAGGGTTAAAATAATGTCTTTCACATTTCCTTAGAGGAGAAGTTAAAGACAGAAAATAACACTATGCCACCACATTTGCAAAAATAACCGAAGTATATGGTATACATTCATTCACTTGTTGAATGCAATCATTCATTCAACAAATACTTATTGAGTTCCTACTGCATGCTGGCCACTACTCCAGGCGTCCTGGGATAGAGGGATAAAAAAAAAAGCAGACACAGTGAGTGCTCCAGGGAGTCATTCAAGCCTATGAAAGTTCAAAAAAGGATGAACTGGAGAAACATGAACCCTCTTGATAGAGTTTGCACATATATTGAGCACTAAGAGATGAATAACATAATCACTTTTAGGGAAATGTTTGGATTGAATTGTGTCCTGCATTAAGATGTTGAAGGCCCAGTTTCTCGGTTCCTATAAATGTAACCTTATTTGGAAATAAAGTCTTTGTAGATGTAGTCAAATTAAGATGAGATCATGCTGGATTAGGTGGGCCTACTCTGATATGACTGGCTTCCTTATAATAAAAGAAAAGGAGACAGACACGAAGAGGAAAAACAGCCATGTGTAGACGTAGGCAGAGATTGGAATGATGTGTTGATAAGCCCAGGAATGCCAAGAATTGGACTTCTAGCCTCCAGAACTTCAAAAGAATACATCTCTGTTATTTTAAGCCACCCAGCATGTGGTTCTTTTAATGACAGCCCTAGGAAACTAACACAGGAAGCCAAGACAGGTCAGTGAGAAAGGAAGGATAGACAAGAAACAGGACACAAACAATTGGGGAAAGAAATACAATCATTCAAACCAGTGTTTCAACTGAAGTGGGCAATATATCCTAGATAGAATTGACATTCAGATTAAGAGTGTGATTCAATGATAAATGAAGAAATCATTGAGAAGAAGAGGTATGATCAAAGGAGCACTTTAGAAAATTAACCTAACAGCAATACACAAAACCATTGATTTAAATAATCCAGCCATTCTAATAAACTATTGGACAAGAATCTAAGGAGACAGAGGAGGAATAAGTCACTGAGGACACGCAGAGGACAAAAAAGACAAAAAGAGGAGTTTCTTTCTAATTGTGATAATGATTCTGTGTAACCTGTAAAGGTAATAGTTTGGACTATATATTTGAATTACTGAATTCTAGCCTTGCCATTAAGAATTTCTCTGCCAACTGGCCAGGTAGTACCTCAAGACTCTCATTCCAATTGGAAAAAATAAGGAAAAAAATACTACCTAATAAGTGGCAACAGAAGCCAAAATTGACAAATGGGATGTAATAAAACTAAAGAGCTTCTGCACAGCAAAAGAAACTGTCATCAGAGTGAACAGGCAGCCTACAGAATGGGAGAAAATTTTTGCAATCTATCCATCTGATAAAGGGCTAATATCCAGAATCTACAAAAAACTTAAACAAATTTACAAGAAAAAAAAAAACCATCAAAAAGTGGGCAAAGGATATGGACAGACACTTCTCAAAATAAGACATTTATGCAGCCAACAAACATATGAAAAAATGCTTGTCATCACTGGTCATTAGAGAAATGCAAATCAAAACCACAGTGAGATACCATCTCATGCCAGTTAGAATGGTGATCATTAAAATGTCAGGAAACAACAGATGCTGGAGAGGATGTGGAGAAATAGGAATGCTTTTTCACTGTTGGTGGGAGTGTAAACTAGTTCATTGTGGAAGACAATGTGGTGATTCCTCAAGGCTCTAGAACCAGAAATACCATTTGACCCAGTAATGGGATTGTATATACCCAAAGGATTATAAATCATTCTACTATAAAGACACATGTACACTATGTTTATTGTGGCACTATTCACAATAGCAAAGATTTGGAATCAACCCAAGTATCCATCAGTGATAGACTAGATAAAGAAAATGTGGCACATGTACACCATGGAATACTATGCAGCCATAAAAAAGGATGAGTCTTTTGCAGGGACATGGATGAAGCTGGAAACCATCATTCTTAGCAAACTAACACAAGAACAGAAAACAAAACACTGCATGTTCTCACTCATAAGTGGGAGTTGAACAGTGAGAACACATGGACACAGGGAGGAGAACATCACACACTGTGACCTGTAGGGGGATTGGGGGCTAGGGGAGGGATAGCATTAGGAGAAATACCTAATGTAGGTGACGGGTTGATGGATGCAGCAAACCACCATGGCACATGTATACCTATGTAACACAACTGCATGTTCTGCACATGTAGCCCAGAAGTTAAAGTAGAATAATAAAAGAGTACTAGCTAATAGCTAACAGGCCTAACAACTAATAGCTAACAGGCCTATTCTGAATATTTCACAATGAAGTATATTTCATCTGTCTTCTCTATTAAGCAATATATAAATGTAAGTAATTGCATTGTGCATTTTCCACTTAGAACCCATCACACAGTTAAAAAATTGGTTTGTTTTCCTAACGTTATTTGTGACCTGATTTTTTTGTGCCTAAAGTGAAAGACTTGATAAACCTCTTCCCTTGAAATATTACTATAGAAAAATCTTGCCCTTCTTTATTTTCTTCACTTCTCTTCATTATTTTATTGTATACATATGCACTCACACCCATTTCCCCAGTTAGTAGAAATAAAAGCAAAATACCGTGAGGTTTCACTTTGACCTATTCATGAGCACAATTTGAAATCCCCAAACGTAGGGCATATATGGTATATGGGCATACATGGCAGTCTGGCATATATGGTACAAGTTCTTTTGAGTTTGTTAAGTCTTGCTAAAATTTGTGCCACACTTGAGGAAAAGGATACTCAACATTTCTGGTGGGTAAAAAGCAATTGGAATAAAAAAATCATGGGGGGAATGCCTGCTGAGAAATCCCCGTTTTCCACAGAATACAGGAAATTATACGTGCTGTCTTACTGTGTTGCAAAGTGTGACTAGCCAACTATTTACTTGGGACTTTGGTTAAAAAAAGCAAAGCAAAAACCTAGAACATATGATTGCACTGGCTTGTAAGAACTATTTTTTTAATGTAAGATTTTACATATACAGAATCTTACATGAAATTTATGTGTGTGTGTGTGTGTGTGTGTGTGTGTGTGTGTGTGTGTGTAGAGAGAGAGAGAGAGAGAGAGAGAGATGGGGTCTCTCTATGTTGCCTAGCTGGTCTCAAACTCCTGAGCTCAAGCAGTCCTCCTACCTCAGCCTCCTTCCCAGCTGGGAGACTGAGGCAGGGGACTGCTTGATTTCTTTTTAGATGGCAATGTAAAAAAGATGCTAAATCTTAGGCCGGGCGTGGTGGCTCATGCCTGTAATCTCAGCACTTTGGGAGGCCAAGGCGGGCGGATCACGAGGTCAGGAAATCAAGACCATCCTGGCTAACACGGTGAAACCCTGTCTCTACTAAAAAAAAAAAAAACAAAAAAACAAAAAAAGAAACAAACAAACAAAAAACAAAAACAAACAATTAGCCAGGCGCGGTGGTGGGCGCCTGTAGCCCCAGCTACTCAGGAGGCGAAGCAGGAGAATGGCGTGAACCCGGGAGGCGGAGCTTGCAGTGAGCTGAGATCCGGCCACTGCACTCCAGCCTGGGCGACAGAGGTAGACTCCGTCCCAAAAAAAAAAAAAAAGAGCTGAATCTTATTAATATGCTTTCTTATCTTTGAACTTCCCCACAAAATATGTTAAAGTAAACTTGAAGATCGACCTTCAGATCAATGTAGAGGGATTTAGACAAACCTCCATTGTTTGTGGAAATGAAACAGATGCTAGCCGCTTTGCAACAAATGTCTGCCAGATACCATGTCTGTATTACTGCATGTACTATAAACATGGTTGTCCTCAAATGAAGCAACTGTCAATTTAAAATCCAGTCCTGAACAGCTATTCATGTCCTCGTGTGTGTCTGTATCTATACACGTGAGTGAATGTGGTGATGCAGAATGGTTTGGATGAATTTTAATTATTTTACTGCCTAGAAAACCTGCTTCTTTGTGACTTTGATCCTCGAATATGACTATACTCATGAGTATTTTAAAAATCTGATGTTTAAAAGATAATATTTTCTCTCACATAGTTTTTATTCTCTGCATGCAAGCAAATATTGAGGCACAGGTATATTTAAACATAATTTTAAATGATTTGTCTTACTGTAATTTGGGGTGGATCACTAAATTAGACACATAGTAATACATTAACAGAAATATCTGGGCAGCTACCCTATCCAAACACCTGCATGGCTGTAGTTGATTTCAGCAAACATTTGTTGTGCATTTTATGAAGTCGCTGGTCTTAGATAAAGTGCTTTATGTCGGCATTATCTTATGTAATCTCCATGCATTCCCTGTGAAACATGTGTTGCCTCATTTACACAGGAGAAAACAAGTTGGGAGAGTGTAAGCTGCTTCCAAACGTGCACAGCAAATGGCAAAACCAGGACTGATACTAGCTCTGTTTGCCTTCAAAGCCACATTTAACTATCTCTCTGTGACAGCTAAAATGCTTCAAGGAACCCATTAGTATGCAGCAAACCTATCAGACATCACAAAGCTACTAATTTTAACATACAAAATTTAACCAAGAGGTAAAAATAATGATAATACGACTCTTTAATGAGTACTTATTATATTCCCTGCACTGGGTATGTATCACCTCATTTAATCTCCCTACCATCCTTTGAGGGAGATATGAATATTATACCCATTTTATCAATGGATTAAGCATTAAGATTTTAAGTGACTTGCTTAAAGCCACATGTCTAGCAAGAGGTAGAGCTGGGATCTGGACCCACCCAGCCTGTCCAAAGAACCTGGCTCCCATGACACTCCTGCTTCTCCCACGACTCATCCTGCTTCTCAAGAAGAAAAAACCATTTAAAATGCATCACCTTTGACGTCACACATGTCTACTCAATTGTTCAGGTTCTCATTTTGTGGCTTTTTACTTTTATTTGGAGCTAATTATCATGTTTGCCTATGCATGTTCAGTCAGCAGCAAGTAAGAAGTAGGCATTTAAAGGGGTGGACAAGGAAAAGACAGCACAAGAGGAATCTGCTCCCATAGCCCCACTGACCCCTGAAGAATGTGAGTGTGCTTGGCTGACTGTGAGGCATAGCATAAGTGCATTGCAGCCTGAGAGCATTTGGTGCAGAGGTAAGAGCCCTTCAAAATTAAACAGTCCCTAAATACATGGGTCTATTTTCAATCAGGGTACAATATTTATGCTCTTAATTATGACCCTGAGTAGTCAAAAAAGGGACCAATTTTCAAGATATGCTCAGGGAGGGCTGTGTAAAAGTCATAGGAAGTTTGTCATCCTCAGAAACATTTATGTCCAAAGAGTAAATTTGTTTTTTAAATTTAAATTTTGGTTCAAAACTGTTTCAGTATGAATTATCTAGAAAGAAATTGGATAGGATATCCCTTTTCTTGCTAGCAATAGATAAATACAGTGTTACTCCTTTGTTTTTCAAAACATCACCTGTTACAGAAGATTGTTATTTTCTGAATATATGTGCAAGTGTGAGACTTTATACAGCTGTAAAAGCATCGGTATTTCTTTGCACGACACTCCAGGTCTAGGAAGATCAGTATTTCTGTTGTCTAGAAGAAATCTTTGTTCTAATTTTAAAAATACTAAATGTATACATGCTTGTGATAGAAACTTTTGAAAGTACAGAAAACTATAGCAAAAGCATAAGAAAATAAAGTCGTAAGTGAAGCAAACAAAGGTATTTACCATTTCCATTTTGGAATATATCATCTGAAGAATGTCAACTTATCCAAACTGACAGTTTTTCAGGGTTTTATTTATTTATTTATTTTTTCCCGGCCAAGTTCTACACTTTTGCTAAACCATACCAAACCAAACCACTACAATACAATGCACTGATGTAGTTCATTCTTCAAAAGGCATCATTTTCTCTTTGTTCTACCCTCCCCGGTGGGAGGAGTTAAAGTTCTCTGTGTAATGTTAGTTACTGATAATGCTGATATTAAAGCCATAAACTAAGGAGAGTAAGAGAAATTAAGTTTGATTTGATGTATATATTATGAATATAAATTTTAAATAAGGTATGGAGAAAACAATTCTATTTGAGTCTGAAAGGCAAGAATGGTATTTTGACATTTTCCTGTATTTGTGTTATTCCCCAAAATCTAGATTGAAAAAGTATTTTGTTAGGCATTCAGTTGTGAGGCTTATTATTTGAATAAGTTACATATCTGAAAATAAATCTTTTTAGATATCAGATGTTTTGCAAGAGAGAGCCAGAGAGTAAATCAATATTTCGTTTATAATTCAAATCTCCTAGTCTAGTTTTGTGGGATGTATTTTCATAATACTGAACTGATTTCCCAATGAGAAACTGACAAATAAACTTGTTCCAGTGTCTCATAAAAGCTGTTTATTTAGAATATTCTCTGGCAATAGTGGTTCTGGAGAGCATGACACCTTGTGGAATATGGAACTCTTCATTTTACAATGAAAGTAACAGAAGACTGCAGAGCTTCCAGAACTGGAAAGATTAGGTGATTTTCCAATAAATAAGTGGGGTCAGAACCTATTTAATGGAATAATTTATAACTGGTGGTGCTGCAGAGCTCAACATCGATTCAGAGAAAACTATGAGGAGAGTCTAAATGAATCGACAAAAATCTATAAGGCAGATTAGTTTTAATGGACGTCTAAAAAAATTTTACATTGAAAATATGCCAGGTTTTTGTTCATTGTAGGAACATTCTATTTCTAGTGCCTTTACCCAGCAATGTGCTGGTAAATCTTTAACAGGCTTTTCAAAAAGAAAAATGTGTGCAAATATATATTTTATGACACACTTTTAAATTTAAACTGCATTATCATTTTCTCTATCACTTTCCTAAATCCAGACAATCAAAACAATAAATCAAACCCTTACTTACAGTATTTATGGATTTTCATTGTGTAAATACTACTGTTGTGATGAATTTCAAGCACACACCAGTGGTGTCCAAACACAGAATTGAAGAGATACATACATCATTATATAGCAATATGCCATACAGATATAATAGACCTAAGTAACTTTAAGACATAGATAATAGTAAAATGAATATAGTAATTATAAAATGGTGAATTTGAGTATGTTACCTTTGTTTTTAATATAATTTATTTAATTGTGAATTTCTATAATGGACTGTTTAAAAAATGGCCTTTTAACAACTGTCTCATAAACTTTCTGAAATTTTAACAATTGTTTTTTGCTGGCCTGTATTTACCTTTAAGCCACCACTGCCTATGCCTTTGAAGGAAAGGGAATATGAAAAAAAATTACACAATGCCATACATATCTGTAGTACACATCATATCCAGCACTTGTGAGGTATACATATTGTATGTGTGCTTTTGGAAGCATACCTCTGGAGCAGTGCTTCTCAAACTTTAATGTGCATGTAAATCACATGGGCATCTTGTTAAAAGGCAGATTCTGATTTAGCAGGTCTGAGAGTCTCTATTTCTAACAAGTTCACAGATCTTACTGATACTGCTGGTCTCTGGACCTAACTTTGAATAGCAAAGGCCCTGACTAATTTTCTTGGAAACTTACTTTATAAGAGTCAATATTCCTCTCTCTCACTGCATATGTGTGTGTGTGTGTGTGTGTGTTAGTGTAGATGCACACACACATACATACACACAGGTACACTTTTACACACAGAGATACACACGCACATATATACACACATACACATACACATGTATATCTATCTCTGTAGTATGAAACAGGCCCCTCCATGTACTCAAACTAAATGATATATAATTAAATGACATTCTGTAGAGAAAACAGGAGAAAAAATGGGAGTTGGAATTGCTGTGATGGCCAGGTGGAGGCAGAGGAGGAGGAGAAACTGCCCTTATCAATCCTTGTATTAAAAGAAATGTTCAAGGAGCCCCAAGTCAGTTCAAGATTGATGAAATGTTAGGTCATAAGGGAAGAAAGAAAACCCTGAGTTTCAGCCAGGAACAGTTGAAATTAATCCTGTAGGCATTTAAGGAACATAAGTTATTAATTTAAAAAAGTATGCTCTAGGAAGTTTAACTGGGTGCTATCCAAGTATGAGGCAGACTACGCTTGGTACAGAGATGCTGTTTGCCATAAGCTAGGGGTAAGTGGTAAGCACCTATGTCCAAGGGAAGGAATAACCTGGGAAGAATCTGGATCCTGGATGTGGAGGATGAAGAGTCGGGGATGCTGAGCCCCAGTAACTGGGAACATGATGGTGCAGCTGCATAAACAGGAATCCAGGAAGAAGAAGCCAATCTCTCTCTCTCTCTTCCTAAGTTAAAAATAAAAGACAGAAGATGTTAACTCTGTTTATGAATTCATTTTTCTGAAAGTTGAAGTGATTCAACGGAAGAACTCACAGCAGGTTTTGTAACATGATAATCAAGAAGTTTATGGTCATAAATCTTGTGAGTTTGTGAGTAATCTTGTATATGCTACCTTTTTGTCTTGGACCATAAGACAAGTTTGCTGGAACTAAATCCAACTTTAAGCCCGAAGGTGGGGATATCCCTTTCTAATCAGTCCATCACTCGTATTGCTTTTATTCTTGGCAATGTGACCTTAAATTTTTTCAAGGTTAATCTGTGTAAAAAACAAAATTGATGACAAATTTTCATGAAAATACAATGGTCCTGAAAGCTGGGTTCAGGAAGACGAGATTGGCGTAATTCAGGACCCTGTTGGAGAGTGGTGAAGAAAAGCAGGCATTACATCCTAATATAAAAAGTATTTTTCAAACAACATTATAGGGAATTTCAAAATATCTCTTGTATCACCCATTAGTATAGGAGCATGGTCTGAATATTGTGCAAGGATTGGAAGATGACTCTTCATGGACCAAACACAACAGTCAAAAGCTTTGACTTGTGAATTTAAGATGCTAGAGAATCCAATCATTGGAAAAAAAATAAGAGATTCAGCATTAGGGTGTTAATATGTTTTAAAATTGCACTAGCAGATGTGATTGAATATTGAGGGAGTGAAATATGTTCATATGTGACTTGGGAACAGTCAGTGAGTGGGAGCAAATGGAAAAAACAATAGGAAAAGATTGAAAAAGGAACAGGAGATATTTGAAGAAAGAGTAAGAATTCCAGCAACATAAGCTTCTCCCTACTCTTCAGCCAGAAGAAAAATCTGGTTATAAATCCACTGCCACCAAATCCATCCCTTTGAATTTGGTATAATTTGCATGAGAACTTCTTATTCTTGTAAAATCAGGTCAGTGACTCTTAATTTAAAATATAAGTTGTCCTAAATTAACACTGTACTTCAGTGGATTAGAGTATGACAACATGATCTACTTGATCTACTTATTAAATGAATCTGAGCAAGAATATTTAATGAAAGTCTAGATGATTTGAACCATCCTAAGTGACCCATTGAAATAGGTAAAAGGCACTGTTTCTACATGCAGACCAAAAGTCCTTTAATAAAAGAGTATGACATGCCAAAAGTTCAGCATTCCATGGTACCTGTAGTCCAGCCAAAACAATAACTTCTAATAGCATTTTTGAATCGGTTCCAATGAATTGTGAAAATGCTTAGAATTCCAAAGTACCATAGTTTTTTTTTTTTTAAATTCACTAGTTATTACCAAAGGTATTTGCATTTGCCGTCACCTTGTATATGTTGTGCTATGATTTGCTTTTCCTTAAGGACAAACTTCAGATGATTCAGAGGTTAAATTTAGCTAAATTATTAGGATATGAAAAGGATCTAAACTTTTTTCTATATGTAATTTGATCAGTTTTTTTTCCCAATGTGATTCCCTTTCCCCAGTCCTGTTTTCTTCAAAGCATCTTTCTTAATGCAAAATGTTATTGCACCTCCATATTCCTCTCTTCAATTTTCAAACAATCCCAAAGGTGAATATATATTAAGAAATTCTTCTACTTCTTTTACTTGTCTGCTGACGTCACTGGACTTTACCAGCTAAGTAACCTTGGTAAAAGTTAAATCAATCAAAATACGTATTACTTTCTAAGAAAATCCAAACTTCTGTAAATCTGTATATTCCTAACATAGACAATTGTTTCTGGCAGCTGAGACATTTTTAATTTTTAGAAAATAATTTTTAGAAGGTATTTCATGTTAAGACTAAAAATTCAATAGATACTATTGAATGTCTACTGCATGTGGGTATCATGACAGGTGTTATTGGGAAGAGTGGGTGTGGTAAAATTCTAGAAAGAAAAAAATGGTCTCTTCCATCTAAGGTTTATAGATGTATACTAGGGGAAGATAGATATGTAAAAGAAATTCTGATACAAACCAAAATGTACTGTTAAAAATTGGAAGCATAATGGAGATACGAAGGAGAGAAAGATGAAAACCAAGTGGGTGAGTTTAAGCCATATTTCTTAACTAAAAGGGCATTTGAGCTAGCCCTTGAAGGAATGTAGATAAGTGAACTTCATTCAAGATGGACTTGCCGAGGAAGGAAAATAGCATAAAGGAATATTGAGGCACAAAATGCAGGCTTCATAGAAAGGCGAGTATTTACATGATTGGGACATAGGATATATTGTGAAGCTATGCAAAAGTGGTTGAGGGTATAGCAAGAAGGACCTTAAAAGGGAAAATAAAATAAATGGTCAAATAGATTCCATTGAAGATATTTAAGCAGGAGAATTACATATAGGAGCTGTGTTTGAGAAGATGACTTACAGCTTGTATAGTATGATCTGAACAATGAGGAGACAATTTGGTTTTCTTTCTTACATAATTGGTTTTTACATTAAAACTAATTGTTTTTTAAAATAGTTGCTATACTTTAGTTCAATAACATGATCCATGTATCCAGATATTTTCAGGATTAACTATCTTAAATTGAGAGTAAACAGCCCTTCTGCTAATTTACAATGTCTTTGATGTAATGACTCCCTAATAATTCAACAAGAATCTCAAGAACAGAACTTTGTATTTTCCTTCCCATTTCTCCCTTAAGTTGACATCTCTTTGAAATTTCAGAATCATTCTTAATGTGTTCCATGAAATCAAAGGGAAAACTCAGAGAAATGTAGGATGATGACTGTTGATCTCTACTTGATAAAACATCTTCCTATCTGCTTTTGCATATAAAAATGTGAGGCCATTTTGTTGAGCTGCCCTCACCTTCTTTATTCATGTGTATGAGAAGAGTGATCTGAGAACAAAAGGGATTGGAAGTAGAATGGTGCCTGTTAGAGTAGTGTACAGTGTGGCTGTTTGCAGGTTCATTTGCAGTGTTTCCCTTAGTCTTAGCCTTTGTTGTCACTGTTGCATCAAAAATAAGATATTCAACACTTCTTTTCTGCTTCACTATGCCAACAATGTTTAAGGGAATATTAAAAGAAAAGTACTGCTACTAATGATGGGTCACTTCAATAGAAACAGAGTGTGGAGTTTCCTGAACGCTTCTGAAATGCACCTGTTTACCCCTTTCTCATTCTCTCCTTACTCAACTGCAGCAGAAAAATCAAACCTTCCAAAATGTTATTTGATGTTCTTGCTGCTCCACCACCACAGAGCCTATTTTCCTCACTGCCACCTCCTTCTTTCCCTTCTAGGATCATTAAGTTTCCTCTTCTAGGTCTCTTAGCTGGATTCCCTAGGCAGCTCTTTTCCCCAGCCAGCCCTACCCCAAACAAACTCCTTGGGTAAACAAATGTGCAATCTTAACTGCTAATGGGAAGAACAACAGAGTGGGAGAAATGGAGGAAATGGTATACGGAGAAAAGACAAAGCCCATGGATCCTTTATTTCAGGGATTTTGTGGACTGTTCAGGATTTCTTCAGACAGCTGGTAAATATTGTACTTCTTTACCAAGAAGAGATTGGTTTGTGTTTTCCTAACAAATATGTTGCTATAGTGCACCTGTTTGGATATTCTGTACTAGTAATTTATACGCAGGTGATGAGTAATGTGAAAATCTGTCATTTATTTTAAATTGTTTAAAAAATTCAGTTACATAACATCTATATATTATAACACTGGATCATATACTTAAACATGTTTTAAGAAGCTAGATCTTGAGTTAAGTGTTCCTTTCACAAAATAATAATAATAAATAAGAAAGCTAGGGGAAACATTTGAAGGTAATAGGTAGGTCCATGATATAGAGTGTGAGGATGGCTTTATTACCACTTATCTTTAAACTCATCAAACTATAATTATTAAGTATGCACAGCTTTTTATATAAATACATAAATAATGGTAAGAAAAAAATATGTTAATCCATCACTATCCAAAATTCCTGCCCTGGTTTGAGCAGAGACTTTGAAAATAAATAGTATTGGTTTCTTACTCAGTTCCACAGCTGTTTGTGGGACTGGTAAACATTGGGTAAAAGCACTGGTCAAAATACCTTCATTAAGAATTATTTGCAATTATCACAAGAGCTACTCTTAGAAAAAGTGAGAAGTGTGCACACACACCACACACACACAGACACACACACTATTTAAAATAATAGCATGAGTAATAACATACCTAAGAAGAAAATATATTCGAAATGAAACATACTGCTCAAAATATTTGTTCATTTTCAGTTTTACATGGGGAATTGAAAGTTTTGTTTATATTTGAGTCCCCAAAAAGGTTTATATGGAAATAATTTGATGATATAATTGCTAAATGAGAAAAAAAATGTTATAGCCCTTTCCATATTTCAGGCATGGAAAAATAACTCTCTTGAAAAGTGTCTTTTAAATTATTTCAATTACTATCTGGAGTCAAAGACTTTCTTTTTTGTTTGAGAAATAAGATACACTATAAATACATGGATAAAATTTAGTTTAAAATTTTAAATAACTATATAAATAACTAAATTTAAATAAAATTTCTTAAAGGACTCACACTTGCCAAGGTTGTAGTTTACAGGAAAAACTCGAGGATTTGAGGGTCTTGGGTATTTCCAGCTTAGTGAGATTGCTTTCCTCCACCACCATAGTAAATGAACACTATTTAGAGAAATCAGGTTTTTAACTTGGTGCTTTACGTGTGTAGGTATTCCATTTTGCTAGACGTGGCATTTGGTGTTCACATTTTCTAAGACGCCAATGGTAATTAAAGACCTGTGTCCACTTTGCTCTTTTGTCTTAGTTCTACAAGCAGGCCATAAACTGTACGACTCTAAGAAGAATGGTGTTCCAACATGTATTTTTTCAGTGTATACATCCCAAATGATTAACTGAGTTAGCTAGAAGGGCAGCCCTTCACTGGGGCTCGGCCACTTACATCTGGAGCTTCAGGCTAGTTGCTGAGTAATAGGCATTCTTACATTAATTTACCTATGAATGTTAAGACATAATTTATCATTTTATCAAATCTCATTTAATAATCTCTACAACAATGTGAATTAGGCAAGGAAGTATTTTCTCTCGATTACAGATGAGGGGCTGAGGATCAGAGATTAAATGACTTACCAAAGCTAGTTAGCTCAACTAGCCCATAGGCTAAGGAGCCACCAGGCTTAGAATCCAGATGTCCTGATGAGACATCCTTTACTCTTTCTACTCTGCTGTAAGCCTCCTGCTTAATGTTGACTGGCTTAGTGTCATATTTTCTCACTTGGACAATGAGAAACAGAGTTCTCTGTAAGGCTAACCTCTGCTCTAAAATTCTACTGTGAATCTTATTACTTGAACACATGCTTTGAAATCAAAGTTGATTGGCCTGGTCTGGTAGTTCTCAAAGCATGTCTTTGCATCAGTGTCATCTAAAATGTATCAGCATCATCTAGAAATGAAAACTTGGGCTTCACCGCAATGCTACTGAATCAGAAACCCTAAGGGTGAGGCCCATCAGTATGAGTTTTAAGAACCCCTGTGAGTAATTTTGAGGCTCTCTGAGCCTAGCCTATTAAGATTCTCATTCAAGTGCTTACAGCAGTTGGTCATTAATATGGTTTGGCTTTGTGTCCCCACCCACATCTCACTTTGAATTGTAATAATCCCCACATGTCGAGGGCAGGACTAGGTGGAGATAATTGAATCATGGGGGTGGTTTCCCTACACTGTTCTCTTGATAGTAAGTCTCTGATGGTTTTATAAATGGGAGTTCCCCTGCACAAGCTCTTTTGCCTGCCACCATGTAAGACACGACTTTGTTCCTCATTCACCTTCCACCATGATTGTAAGACCTCCCCATCCATGTGGAACTGTGAGTCAATTAAACCTCTTTCCTTTATAAATTACCCAGTCTTGGGTATGTCTTTATTAACAGCATGAGAATTGACTAATACAGTCATTGACTCTCAAACCATGTTAGCAGCTTCATTCCTAAGTTAGGTTTGTGCTCACCTTCTGCTAGCAGCATTTTCAGAAAGGTTACTTGAGAGGGAGGCAGAATTAGATGTCTCTAAGATGAATTTACTCCCTTTAGACTCTGGCTTTATGTTATCTTCCAGAGGACTGTTTAAAAGCTGGACAGTGTTGGGGAGGAGCCAGAGATTATTGGTGGGAGGGGTGTGTGTGAGTCCCTGTGGTATTCATTTGTCCAGGAAAACACATATAATGTATTTAAATTGAGTCCCCTCTTACTGAATCTCACAGCCCTGCACTCAGCACAATCACAGAAAGGGCAAGATGGGTATTTTTCAAATTGCTCAAATGACTTGGGCAAAAGAGGCGAGAAGTTATGCCATTACCTCAAAAAGCCTCAGAAGCCCTATGTCAAGGTTTGTCAGCAGGAGTGACATTCTGGACTGGATGAGTTTTTGCTGATGCAGCTGCCCTGTGTATGTTAGAATATTTGGCAGCATCCATGGTCTCTAGACATTAGATGCTAGTAGCCATGCCCCCTTCCCCCGGCGTGACAATCAGAACTATCTCTAGACATTGACAAATGTCTCCTTGTTGGGGGCGGGGGGGGGTGGTAACACTGCCCCCACCTCTCTCCTACCCCCATTTGGTGAGAACTAGCATCCTGCAGAATTCCCTTTATCACTTTCTCCTTATCATGAGGCCACCCACCCTTGAGCAAGGTGCATGGTGCCCTGGCAGGAATAGCCATTATCTGCCAAGCCTTCCTTCTCCTGGCTATTATTTTAGAACAAGTGTGATGAAAATGAGAAGACCCAGATTTTTTAGAAGCTTGGCTGCTCTGCTTGGAAAATAAATCAGCAGTGAGAGGTAGACTGTAAAACCAAGAGGGTATTCAGCACTCCTATGCTCCTGGCAACAGCGGCCTCTGAAAGAATAGCCAAGGGTGGGAGCTATGGGAGTGCATGAGCTGAAAAGAAAACTGCCAGCTATTAGTGATTCTGTAGGAGGTAAATGTTCTAAGCTTTGATGCTACTGAGAATTCTCTGAAGGCCTGTGCAAACAGCCCCGGTGTGAGGAGCAGGCAGGCGCAGGCAATGAGCCTTGCCTGCTGCTGAGCTGGGCTTATGGTATTAGGTACACTTGATCTCTGCTTCCAAATGCCACTGATTCTCTCCACGAAAAAAATTGCGTCTCATAAACAACCTCTGAAATAACCTCTGGGTTTGTTTCCGGGCATTGTTCATATAAATTCATTGTACTCACTCAAAGCAATTGTAGCTATTTTATAATGCAGAATGAGAAACCCATCAGGGCCTACTTTGTAGGTGAGTTGACTGGAGACCATGCTCTCTTTGAGGCTCTGATAGGATATTCTCCCTTCACAGTTCAACCTCCCTGGGCTCCCCTTTGGGAAAATTTGATACCAGCCATTAACTCCTCCTCCCTGCAGATCTGAGTTCCAGCTATTCCCTAGAATTCCCTACATTTGAACATTTTAAATGGGAAGGGTCTTTCAGTTAAGGGAACTTTAGCCAGTAGTGTGGCAGAACACGACTGGGATTGGAAAACATGACTAGCACTTTTGAAATTACAGGTAGACAAAAATCACATATTGCTCTCTGGTAATCAAGGCCAGCCAGGTGCTCCTATCTCCTCTAGTTTAGATTTTCTTGAACACCCTCTGGGGAATGAGTGGGCTTTCCCTGGCTGCACTACCCTCTCATTGGGAAGGAGAATATTGGCATAGTCTCTGCTTTGCATCAGGAGCCAGTAAATGCTGGCCTGTCCTTTGCCACAAGCTAGTATTTGGGCAGGAAGTAAATGGAGTGGACAGTGCACGTACATTAGATCTCTTAGGAACATTGGCCTTCAGGCCCACAATGGCCCTCACAGCTCCCCTGGACCTCTGCTGTAGCCTCAAGCCTCCTTTCTGATTTCTAATTGGTAACTTTCTTTTCTTTTTCTTTTTTCTTTTTTTTTTTTTTCTCATCAGAGTCATGCTCTGTCACCCAGGCTAGAGTGCAGTGGCGCAATCTTGGCTCACTGCAACTTTCACCTCCTGGGTTTAAGCGATTCTCCTGCCTCAGCCTCCTGAGTAGCTCAGATTACAGGTGCCCACCACCACACCTGGCTAATTTTTGCATTTTTAGTAGAGGCAGAGTTTCACCATGTTGGCCAAGCTGGTCTTGAACTCTTGACCTCAAGTGATCCACCTGCCTCAGCCTCCCAAAGTGCTGGGATTACAGGCATGAGCCACCATGCCCAGCCAACTTTCAACCTGATAGATTTTATTTAGGAATTTTGAATTAGATTTTACTTAGGAATTTTGAATTAGCTTTGCTAGACCAGCTTTATCCACAAAACATAGACATAGTATTTATTTATGGGGATGTCTGTTCATAGATATATAGATATATTTTAGCAGTCACTATTTTCTATCCCCCTTCTGATATCCTCCACCCACACCCACATACAGAGTATTAATTGTATAGGTGGCATTTCCAAGTTTTATTGGTTTTAACCAAATCCTCTATAGCTTTCTCTGTGTATGATGGCACATCTGTTCATGGCATTGAGTGAAGCTTAGCTGACATTACCAAAGTGCTTGGTATAAGAGGAAAGCAAAAGGTCCATCTGGGGCTAGAAAAGAAAATTTGGGCTCAGCATTCACAAAGTTCTCTTTGTTCTCCTAGGAAGTTTCTTCTGACCCATATCCACTGATCATCATACAGACTAAATCAAAATTTATGTATTTCCTTTGCATAATCCTGCTGCTGCTTAGAAAAAGAAATGACAGAAAAATCTTAATCATTCTCCCACAGAGCTTGAAGGCGAACAAACATGCTTGGCAGCTTATGCCTAATGAAGTCATAAGTGCCAGGAAAAGAATGATAATCCTTAACCTTTAAAAATAAAATAAAACAGATTTTGTTTATTTAACTTAAGAAAAAAGTTAGACTGCTCATTTTATAAGCCAATCACATAAACATAACAGAATCTTTATTTCATCTGTTTTATATGAGTTTTCTTTTCTTTTCTTTTTTTTTTTAAATACAGAGTGTTACTCTGTCGCCCAGGCTGGAGTGCAGTGGTGTGATCTTGGCTCACAGCAACCTCTGACTCCTGGGTTCAAGCAAGTCTCATGCCTCAGCCTCCCAAGTAGTTGAGATTACAGGCATGCACCACCACGCCCAGCTAATTTTTGTACTTTTAGTAGAGACAGCGTTTTGCCATGTTGGCCAGGCTGGTTTTGAACTCCCAGTCTCAAGTGATCCACCCACCTTGGCCTCCCAAAGTGCTAGGATTATAGGCATGAGCCACTGCACCCAGCCTTTGATAGGATTTTTATTTCCCAAACTTTCTGAGTAGGTGGGTTGCCCTTTGGCTTCTAAAAGACACTCTTTTGGGACAGACTTTAGACAGTTTCCATAGTCTACAGAACCAAGTCACAAAATGAATTCTTCTACAATGGTTGGTGAATTTGATTTTATCAGTAATATCGAAATAGGGACTTCCTTTAAAGAACAAACGTGCCTAAAACCACATAGTAAATAGGGAAGTATGCCACCCAGGTAAGGAAATGAATGCTTAACAGTACAGCTTTGCTAAGAATCCAGGCAGAAGAACTGTTCCAACTTCGTCTGCAAAATGATTTCATGACTGATGATGTCAATGCTCAACTGAAATAATAGGTTTTGCTCATCCAGCAGCACATTTTACTCCAAAGTCTGCATCATACTTATATTTTTATAAAAGGTTTTCTCATATATATGAGGCTCCCCTTTTTCTTTTTCTTTTTCTTTTTTTTTTTTTTTGGAGAGAGTCTTGTTCTGTCACCCAGGCTGGAATACAGTGATGCCATCTTGGCTCACTGCAATCTTTGCCTCCTGGGTTCAAGCAATTCTCCTGCCTCAGCCTCCCAAGTAGCTGAGATTACAGGTGCCCCCCACCACACCCGGCTACTTTTTTTTGTATTTTTAGTAGAGACAGGGTTTCACCATGTTGGCCAGGGTGGTCTTGAACTCCTGACCTCAGGTGATCTGCCTGCCTCGGCCTCCCAAATGGTTGGGATTACAGGCGTGAGCCACCGTGCCCAGTCTCCCCTTTTTCTACGATTCACCTGTAGCTGGTAATTAATCATAAAATAAGATAATAGATTCCTGTTTTCCTTTCTTACTAAAAGTCTAATAATTTATTTCCCCTTTGGGAGAGGAAACAAGTACCAGCTTTTGCCATATTCTGAAATACCCAACTTTCTCTAGTAATCAGGAGTCACATGGCTAGGATGTGGATGTGTAAACCAGCAGGGTATCCTAATCCTGAAAGTGGGGATTGAACTCACACAGTGCAAAGATTCTCAACCCTAACTGCCAAATATAAGGCCCTTGAGAATTGTCTAAACAAATATCAGCGCCCTGGAACCTTGACCCAGATCAAATAATAGATTTCTGTGGGGATGGATTCCAGCACCAGCATTTTTTAAAGTTCCCCTGGGTGGATCCAAAGTATAGCCAAGTTTGAGAACTGCTGAATTACAAGCTCATTTCCCAAAGGGTGTTCATAGCTCTGTGAGATTCCTGGAAAAACAGTTTGAGAAACAATGCAAACTGTGAAAGGTTCTTAGATGTTCCCCAATGCACTTTCTCATATTGTTCATCCAAGTGATCTGCAGTTAAGAAACCGCCTGAACTGTGTTTGACTTGACTATGAATCTCCTTTAATTCACATCTCGCCGATTAGAGGGGCTTCAATTTGTCAGAGCACTTCAGAAAATACTGAACTAAATACTCTAGGGAATTTGGGCAGCTTCTAGCTCTGAGACTCAATTTCCATCCCATTCTGTTCTCTTCTATACCATTCCACATGCAATGTTGTCCCAAAGGTATTCCTTTGATTACTTACAACATAAAGACTCTTGTTTGACTCCCTTAGCAGCAACATGAGACTCATAATCATTATCCTTTTAAGAAAAATGTCAAGGCATCTTCATGAAGGATGCCGTGGAGCATCAATATAAAATGCATTTTTGTAAGTAAAGAGAAAGACCAGCTTTGAGAAAGACTGGGGATTTTCCTTGTAGATGTAAATATATCTGCTTGACTCTCTTTATAAATTAAATTTTACAAGTAGCACCTTCTGTTCTACAGCAAGGTCTCCTGGGTAAGGAAAATGATATGCAGACTGAGGAAGAGATGTAGCTTGAGAGGATTAGGCAATCCAAATCCAGGATTACTAAGCCAGAAACTAGAAGGGAGCCACTGCAGGGCTAACTCAGAGAGGAACCTGACAGGGCATGGGGCCTGATGAGACATATTGCAATCAATGTAAATTAAAAATTAGATGTACCTTTGTCTTTTCTAAAATGCAGAGTTGCTAAACATTGTCTTAAACTTTGCTATTAGTTTCCACGACCTGAATACTGCTGAGTATTTGTGTGTAGAGTTGCACAAGTCGTGGCTGTTAAAAGATGTTGCTTCTCAGATTTGCCCACCTGCATGGAGCATTACACTCTTGACTGCTGTGATGGGATTTTTCATTTGTTCCATTATTTAACCAGTATTTCCTGAAGGTGTTCACATTCTAAGCACTGCCCTAGATGATGGAGACAGAGTGGGAACCAAGATGGACAAGCCTTAGGGTCTTCTGAATCCCATTCAGCCTGTCTAATATCCCTTCCTAATAATGCCTGAAGAGTTCTTGACACAGGACTTTAAAAAGGCAAAAAAGAAAAGAAAAAGTTTAAATTCCTGGCTACAGAAGGGGAATTTCCTATAGTTTATTACCTTAAGCTTAATTACATGAGCAATAAATGATACATTATATGAAAAACAGTGCAAGAACGAAATTTTGAACAACTCGCTCTTTAAAGTGTTAGTGAATTCCTTAGCCTGGTTGAGGTAGGAGGAAGTGTCCCATTGCTTGTCAAACCTATGTCTCCATCATTAGGCTTCTGGGTCCTACCACCTTTTATTATTCACAAATCGTGTTTTGTGTTGACTACTATCATCTCGCCCTACCTATCTTAAATTTTTATTTTATTATGGATTCTAAATCAGAGAATTTAAGTGTCTGTGAATTTGCAATTTCTCAGCAATTTCTTGAAATCTAAATTTAAATATAGAGTCTTCATCAAATATATCTCTATAGTTTTTACTACAATGGTTTGTCTTTGGAAAGAACTTGGTACTATTTCCCTTCCTCCAATACGTATGTTGCAAAACTGTATGCCACAGATGGCTTCTCTCTAGTGGGCTGGACTGGGGGTCTTTACTCTGCAGTTAGTGACATTTCAAGTCATGAGAGATGCTAACAGCCTTGACTTTTGGCAGGAGACATTTCCAGATTGGATATGATCTCAGAAAAGTTTGCCCTCTTTACAAGAGTCATTGATTGCATGATCCTTCATATAAAGCAATAAGATTCTCCAGACTGTAAAAGCTTGTGGTTTAACCATTTAGTGTAGTTTATTTTCATTATGCATTGGCTGGACAGTCTCCAGTAGTGAAAGACTTAAAAAACCTATACCCTTTCTGGCTAAGAAACCAGGAGATGATGAGCAGGTATAGAGGAGGTGGCAGCAGTGGTGGTATGATCCAAGGGGTGTGGGCTGAGTCAAGGGCCTGGGTAGAACAGATCAAAGGCAGAGACCTGAACTTGAGTGCTTAAGGCCAGAAGAAGATCCATGTGCCCTTTCACGTGTTGGCTGCCCTGTAGCCCGTGGGTCTGGTGTGTGATTGGAACAGCAAAGGCCCATGTGTCCTGATGACTGTTCCTTTGACTGTTGATGGTAGGAAGCATCTGTGTCAGAACCATCAGAGATAACACTGTTCTAACCAAGCCATCTTGTCAAGAAGTGTATTTACATCCTAAGACACTACACTTAGAATGTTTTTTTTTCTTTTAAAGAATTCCCTTGTGTCCTGTCCTAAAACTGCACAACTCTGGGGATAGGTGGGCCTGCTTCAAAACCAACGTTGGTTCCAAGCTATGAGAACTCAGACCAGTTAGTTAAGCTCCTTGCAATTCATCTTTTCATTTGCAAAACAGGGACATGGTAATAAACTTATCACATAGGTAAGAAATGTATTTGGTATAAATATAAAGGGCTCTGATAATTTAGGTGTTACTTCCATAATGTTTGTCTAACTCTATTCTTGCATTGATATAAAGAAATACCTGAGGTGGGGTAATTTATAAAGAAAAGAAGTTTAATTGGTTCACAGTTCTGCAGGTTGTACAAGCATGGCCCTGACATTTGCTTGGCTTCTGGGGAGGCCTCAGGAAGCGTTTACTCATGGCAGAAGGCAAAATTGGGGCAGAAGTATCGCATGGTGAGACAGGGAGCAAGAGAGGGAGAAGGGGAGGATGCCATATACTTTTAACAACCAGATCTCATGAGAAGTCATTTATTATGAGGACAAGACCAAGCCATTAGGGATCTGCCTCTATGATCCAAATACCTCCTATGAGGCCCCACATCCAAGACTGGAAATTACACCTCAACATGAGATTTAGAGGGGAGATTCAAACTATATCAGTATATCCTGCCAGAGTAAAGTGGGCTCTGCTGACGTAACATCTTTTATAGCAACATTTTTTTTTTGAGACAGGGTCTCACTGTGTCACCCAGGCTGGAGTGCAGTGGCACCATCTCAGCTCACTGCAGCCTTACCTTCCAGTTTCAAGGATCCTCCTGCCACAGCCCCAACAAATAGCTGGGACTATAGGTGTGTGCCACACCACCTGGCTAATTTTTGTATTTATTGTAAAGATGGGGGTCTTGCCGTGTTGCCCAAGCTGGTCTCAAACTCCTGAGCTTAAGAGATCTGCCTACCTCTGCCTCCCAAAGTGCTAGGATTATAAGTGTGAGCTACCACACCTGGTGTGTAGCAACTTTCGTGTTTTTTAAAAAGTCTGTTTTAAATGCATTCCCAAAGATTACGTTAGTGAATAGTGATGTTGCCATTCACTGCCTCAGCAAGAAGCATGGCTGATACAGGGTCATGAATGGGGGTTTGCTTAGTCATTTTTATCTAACATGTACAGGGTGACCAACATAAGGAAAAATGGGAGATTTTACAGAAATGTGTGGATTTCCATAGTTTCTCAAAACACTTGGTAGAGTTGTTTTTCTGACTGGAGATTTACAAGGAAATTCAGTGTCTGTACCACTACTGCCTTGGTCTAAGTCACCAGTGGCTCTCACCTGGATTCATGCATTTGTGCAACTGCTTCCTAATTGACTTCTCAGCCTGTGATCTCACTTCCCACTCCTGTTATTAACCTGAAATGTAGTTCATACCATGTCACTATTTTATTCAAAAAGGATGAAAAGTTTAACAATGACCTTTATAGGGAAAAAGAAAAAAGACTTTATTAGTGGCATTTGCTGATTTCCGTGGTGGAAATATTTCACAGTGGTTGATTTTAAGCTACCAATGTGAAGTCACGTCAGAGTTGGAAAGACGTGCACAAGCAGCTCTGCCAACCCATTGTAATCCAACCTCAGTACAGAACTAAAAATCTCCCCAATGACTTCTTGAATCACTCAAAGTAAGGTTCTTACAATGACCATGGGTCAAGTCAATGACCATGAGATTTCCAATTACCTCTTATCTCACCTCCAATGCTGCACTCTTCTCTCTTGTTTCATGCTCTTTACCACTTAGTTATTTTGTAAAATGGGAATGTGTCTGTAGCAACACGTCACATAAAATGTATGACAGCATTAAGAGCTCTTAAGAAGAAAAATATTTTATAAATCCAAGTTGGTGGGAACACTGGCAGTTCCCTAATGTGACACATAGATCACTGTCCTTCACTGAGCAAGACAAATTACTCAATGACTATGTCTCCCCACAAAACTGGATGTGGGGATTTACAAGATCAAGGCTTCTATCACCTGATTTACTGTGAATAGCCTTGATACCTCTGCAGGGAAATGGGAAGTATTACTTTGGTTGACTTCAAATATGACTTAATAAGGCAAGAATGAATCAGTTGCCATGTGTATTTAGTCACATCCAGTCTCATTCACTGTATAGGTCCAGTTACTAATGCTTTACCACAAGTTCTGCTGGATTCACCTTCTCATCCCCATTTGGCATTCATTTCTGCTCCAGAGCCTGTCTCCTGGCTGTTTAAAGAAGATATCAGATATCAAGATATACAATTTCATTCCTTCCAGAAAATTAGATCCTAGAGAGTGTGAGACAGGTTAGAAGGAATTATTTGATTATAGGCCTTCCATATGCTTTTGTCATCTCAAGGTATGGTTTGATATTTTTATAATCTTTCTAAGCTTGGTGATATTGTCTATGGAAAGGTTATTTACTCTTACTGTTAATGATGCTTTGGGGATTGCAGTGGAGAGGGAAAAAGAAAGAGGTGGAATAGGTTGGTGGTTGCTCGCAGTTTGTATACACAATACACCTGCATTTTCACCTCCATTCTTGTGGGAAGATTTGTTTGCTTGGATTTCACAAGAATGTTCAATGTAAGATATGAAAAACTATAGAGCTTATGTCTGTGTTTCTTATATGTAAAAACTAGTAATGAATGAACTTTATGCAAATTCTTTAAATTTGGCAAAAAGATATTCAAAACACTTTTATTTTCTTATCATGCTGAATTAAATAGTGCTCACATAATTTTATTGCATAGAGTTTACACGTGTGCTTATTTTAATAATTTACAAGAAAATATTAGTAGGTCAATTTTTCTATTAAATACTCTTGTAAATGCCCAGAACCATGTTGAGACCTATACAGGTTAAACCTGAGTATAAGAAACAGCACTGATTCCCTTTCCACCCCAAGACTTTTACTTTATTTAAAAACAAAAACTTGGCTGGGCGCGGTGGCTCAAGCCTGTAATCCCAGCACTTTGGGAGGCCGAGACGGGCGGATCACGAGGTCAGGAGATCGAGACCATCCTGGCTGACACGGTGAAACCCCGTCTCTACTAAAAAATACAAAAAAACTAGCCGGGCGAGGTGGCGGGCGCCTGTAGTCCCAGCTACTCGGGAGGCTGAGGCAGGAGAATGGCGTGAACCCGGGAGGCGGAGCTTGCAGTGAGCCAAGATCATGCCACTGCACTCTAGCCTGGGCGGCAGAGCGAGACTCTGTCCCAAAACAAAACAAAACAAAACAAAACAAAAAAAAACCAAAAACTTAACATTATGAAGTGAATTTTGCAGAAAATCTATTTGTACTTCTCAAGGGTTAGGAAAGAGAGAAGTTTAGAAAACAGCTGTCAATGAGAATAGATTGAACTCGACTGGAGGAAACTCGAATTGATTCTGGATCTTATGAGGCGAGATTTAAAGAAATGGAAAGAATATATTCTATCAGAAGAATTCATTATTCACTCATCCTCTCATCTAAAGGGGGTCCTCCCTATTTTTCCCTTTCTTATCACTCTATTTTCTTTGTAGCATCAATCTTAATCACCTGGTTCTACCCCTAATCTCTGTGTTTTGTGGGGAGAGATAATTTGTTTTTTGTTGAATGACTAGGGCCTGGCACACTGTCTAGCACAGACAGGCCTTCAGTAGTTATATTAATTAACTAATAAGTTAGATATTTGTGATTTTATGGGGCCATCAGCAAAGTAGATATTGGTGATTATCGTAGCAGAAAATAAGATTGAACATGTGTAGTGTTGCCACATTATGTAATATTTTAAAATCAAATGCTGTTGCAAGGATTTGTTCCCTTTAAGCGTATGTTCCCTTTAAGCATATCTTCCATAGACTGATGCTCCCTTTAAGCGTATCTTCCGTAGACTGACCTAGTACTGCTATGGAAGATAGATGAGAAGACTGCAGACCAAACCTGGTTTGTTGCTGAGGTCATCCTTGCAAATGATGACAGCCCCACCTGCTGTGAACCTGAATTAACTGATCTTGACCTCTGCATTTGACACACCTGTGCTCATCACAGTACCACTTCAAGCATAAGCATGTTGAAGGTATACACCAGGGAGTGATAGAGATGATTGATCACAAAAGTTAAGCTGCATTTAGGAAGACAAGATTTACAGCAATTGAGAAACACAGAAAAGATTGCAAGACCAAGGAACAGAAAGCTCCAAAAGGGGGTCAAAGGAGAGCTGAGGTTGAACACAAAGGAAGCAAACTGAAAAGACAAGTGTTAGTAGTCAAATATACAGATGCTTAAAACTGAGATTATGGAGGGGATGAGGTTATTGGTAATCAAAAGGTCCAGATTGTGGCCCTGAGTGTGGTGGCTATGACAGGAAAAAAAAAAGATAATATCTTTGGGGAGAAGATTTCAAGAAAGTGTGTGGCCAGGGAATGTGTATATATTTAACACTGTGTCTCATGCATTCCGAAATTAGCCTACAACTTACATTTTTTATCCTCCTTTTTTTAAACTAAATGGGTTGCAATGAAAATATCTTTTGGTGATTCCTACCCTGATCCAAATCCTGTATTTTCCAAGGTTTGCAAACTCTTTAAGAAAAAACTGAAACAGATGGCCACAAATGAGTTATAAATGGAAAAAACAAAAACAAAAACAATAAAGCCCCACAGAAAACCTTTGCCAAAGAATCATTAAGTTAATTGTCCTCCTTAAGTTGAATCAGGCTTCAGTAAATAAGAAATTATTTTCAATAAGGAAGCTGTGAAGTTAAATTTCCCTGGTCCCCTTCCATGTGTACAGGAGGGTTTTATTTTAATAGGGTAGATCTTAAATTTAAATGTACTCTCAGTTAAACTGTAAACCCTGAGGGGTGTATATCTTTATTGTACAGCACTGGCTCATTGTGCTGTTGTGTGCAACAAATAATAGATGATAAATACTATAATGAGACCAACTAAGATATTGCATCTATTGTAATGGAGACTTATTTTTTTATTTTTAGGTGCATAGTGAGCATTAAAACTGTTGCTAATATGTTGTGATAATAGCTTTTAATTTGTTATGAATAAAGATGTGTAGGAGAAGATGAGGTTTGATCGAAGGCAAAGTTTAACACTGGACCCTGACACCCCTTAGGACTACAGCATAAAGTGGATACTCCAAGTGCTTTCATTGACACAGAGCATTAGATTCAATTATTTTGTCTGAAGAAAACCAATCAGGGAAAGTGCATTGTTCCCAGAAAGCTATTCTAGGAAAACACGGAGCCAGGCTCCTGGCCTCTGCATGGGCAATTTTGCCATCTATATTTCAATCTATCATATTATTACATTTGGGTACATTAAGCAGATCTGCAACCTGTTGTGCATAGAGACAGCACACTGGCCACTCCATTTAGAGTAACTAATGCATCCATGCATGAGTATTTGGCTCTTAAGTATTGTCTCTAGTGAGTCACATTTACATGTCACTCTGATTACATGGATGAGAGCTGGAAACTGGGTTTTTAGAACTCTAAGGCATGACTTTTTTAATGCACTTCAAAAATGCCAGAGAGGATGCTTCTCAGCTTTATCAGTTTGCCAAGGTAGTGTGTTCAATAGAAATGTTTGTAAAATGCTTTTTGTTGTTAAAATAGGAAAAACACTTCATGAATAAAACCTGACCTTTACTTATGTTTGCATTTTAATCCCACAAATATCCTGAGGGATCATGGGGCAAGGTATTACTACCTCATTGGATAAATGAATGAATCTATTTGGAAATGAATTCTCTAGTGGTCACACAATGATTTAGGAGCAGTGTTAGAAATGAAATTTTCTGTCTGGAAACAATGTACGTGTACATGCATATGTGTGTGTGATCTATAGTGTCTTTTTCTATAGACACACAGATGATAGAATTTTTTCACTTCCTGGAAAATGTATGGCTTGACTATTCAATTAGAGATACTGAGCTCAGTTCCCTTTAGAGGTTGGAAATTTCTGGATGACATAACTTACTTATTATCTGTATTTCACTTTATCTCTTCACTTCTGTTCAAGCCAAGTCTCTATTTTAAAAAGCTTTTGGTCTTCTAGATTCATTCTATTGAAGCCAAACTTCTGTAACTCTTTAATATATGCTTGGAAATAATATAATTAACTATGTATTCCTTTTAATGTAGGTCTAAAATAATTTAAATCCATAAATATTTACATGCTAATTTTTACACTCAAGTATACTAGATGCCATGGGAGATAAAGAATCATGCACATTTTGATTTTTATCTTCAAAAATTGTATAATGTCAAGATTGTGTATAATAGCTGTAATATAAGGCAAATAGTGACAATAAAAAAGGAAGTTCGCTAAACAAGAGAGAGGGTATTGATGAAAGTTTAAGAAAGAAGTGACATTGGTTTAGGCCCTGAATAACTTGAGATTTCTTTTTTTTCAAATGGAGATGTAGTTTGAAGGGGAAAAGACCCCAGGGGAGTATAGGGAAGAAGAATTATGTGAGTGGATATGACAAGATAAGAAAGAAGGCTGAGCCAGATTAAGCAGAGCTTAAATTTCTTACAGAGGAACTGGACTCTTATTTTGGGTAATCCCGAAGACTTTAAAGAGGAGGATTGATGTGATCACGTTTCTTTTTTAGGACTTTTTTTTTGGTCAATGAATGCATTATTGCTGGGGAAAACTGAGACAAATAATCCAAGTAAGAATATAATTTAGTAGCTGGGACCAAAAGTTCATAAAAAGTCTTGTAGATGGTTTGGAAAATAAGGAATAGATGTGAAATCTAGGTAGAAGAGGAATAATTTGTTGACCGTTTGAGTGTGTGTATATACAGGAAGCATATAGGTGTCAAATTTCTTGGAAGCATTTGATCTCTGTGACTGAGAGAATGATGCTTTGAAGACAAAGTTTCAATAGAGGGAAAAGCGAGACAGCGATGACATTGGTTTGGAACATGCTAATCTTGAGTGTCAAAGGAACACCCATTTGGAAATGTGCAGTATTTTGTTGGGAGGCCAAATAGATGTCTCAGAATGCAGGTAACTATGGAATATTAGATTTGAAAATCACGTGGACAGGATAGCATTGAAGTCTTAAAAATTGGTATTTGTCAAAGACAAGCACAGAAAAATCAGAAAAGGGGAAACAGAACTTTTACCTACACTGAAGCAGAAGGGGCAAGAAGAGAAGTCAGTGGAAATACCAAGTAGGAAAAATTGGAAAGATACAAAAGCAGGACGGGCCAGTATTCAGGAAGCCAAGGAAATAGGACATTCCAGAAAGAAGCTGTAGTCTAGAAGACATAAAATGGCTCTAAAGGTATTGAGAAGAACCTAGAGAAAAATGAAGAAAACTTTCTAGTTTATGCCATTAGCAAGGAAAATGTAACTTTTTGTTGTTGTTGTTGAGACTGAGTCTTGCTCTGTCCCTCAGGCTGGAGTGCAGTGGTGCCATCCGCTCACTTGTAAGCTCCGCCTCCCATATTCGTGCCATTCTCCTGTCTCAGCCTCCCTAGTAACTGGGACTACAGGCACACGCCACTATGCCTGGCTGATTTTTTTTTGTATTTTTAGTAGAGACGGGGTTTCACAGTGTTAGCCAGGATGGTCTCGATCTCCTGACCTTGTGATCTGCCTGTCTCAGCCTCCCAAAGTGCTGGGATTACAGGCATGAGCCACCGCTTTAAGAAAACCATTTCGGTAGACTTTTTGGTGGTAGAAGCCAGAGTACAATAGGTACACAAAGAATGTGACTTAAGAACAGTGATAAGAAGGTGAGAACTCCTTTTGAGACTTTGCCATCTTATTCAAAGGTGCACCCCTGGCAGCTAACAATGTATTGGGCACAAAACAGATGATCAACAGATGTTTGTGAGTTAAAGATGAATGAATGATGTAATGAATAAGAGAGAAGAAAAAAAGTAGAAGGGAAAGAGAAAGGGAGGGAGAGAGAGAAATAGAGAAAGAATTAGCTAAGTATTGCTAAAGAAAGCAGTCTGAAATGTTTAGGATTGCTGATGAGAATAATCAATGAAGGATATACCATAGAGAATAAAGTGAAAGAATAATATATGTAGAAAAATCATTGAGAGATTGAGTCAGCATACCAGAGGAAAAAATATAGTTAATAATGTAGAGAAGTTGAAAGATGGAGAGGAGAAAGACCTAGGGACCTCTCATTGGAGAGCAACAATCGTTTTAGTGAAATAGACCTTGAGGTATTATTCTGAGGGACTAGGCTCAGATTTGTCAAAGCCAAGGTTTCCTAAAGCTTGCAGTCATTATGAGGTGTGTATTATGTAACTGCAGAATTATCTTAATTCTTAAGAAGGGTAAGTTTAAGTTGTGTTCATTATTTAGAAAGACATTGAATTATTTTTGGATTGATATGAAAGATGAAACAGTGGTTTATTTTTCTCCCTTGATAGTTCATTTTTCACAATGATTCTGTAAATACATGGCTAGGATTTCCAAATCTGTCTGAGGTGTGTTCTTCCCTTTCATCTCCATGACTCTGTTTTAAACTGCAAAATATTTGAGACCTCAGCAGAATATTTTGCAAGAAGCATTTCACTGTGCTCAAATATTTTCATTTTCCAGGTACTTTCTGTAAAGTCTTTTAGATCTCATTTTGTTCAAGAAATTTAGAGCATTATTTCATTAAATCTTAAGACACTAGTATCAGAAGAAGCACATATTACAAATGTTTGGGAAGGGCGAATGCTGTAGGTTTAAGACAGAGCTGACGTGAAAGCTTTTTAATCTCAGTCTTCTGATTTTGTTTGACAAATCATACCATCTCTACGCTAGAAGGTCAATGAATATATGGCAATATACCTGGGAGCTACAGGTTTCAAGAAAACTCATTTTTCTGGTGTGAAATTTCATGCCAGAAATAGTTTGGGGTCATACTAATCCCTTTCTTCCAATATTATGGAGAATAGAGATTTTGCAAAATGGGGTACCTATTTTGGTAGCTTTGCACCCTAAAACAGTAGTAAAAAAGGAAGCATTCAAGGGTGATGTGAATATCTAATACTGTATCACAGATGATGGTCTGGGCTGGGAAAGTAACTAGCTGCCTTGTTACTGATAGGAAACTTTTCAGAAAAGAAAACATACTGAAATTATACTAAAGAGTATGGTATCTGCCACTTATTTGAGTTGTTTGGCTCTTTCTCGAATCCAGGGCATGACTTTACAGTTCTCACTAATAGGAACATGCGTTCTCCCTCTAGGTCCAACTTCAAACTGGCTTAAGGTTTGAGAGTATACATAACTGATCTCATAAGCATACCATCTACTCTCTAGATCATAGGTGTGTGGACAATCAAGAGAGTAGCCTCTTGACTCTGGAATTCAAAATGCCATTGGTGTCAATTAAGATGTTTACAAAGTTGAAGGAGAATGGTATCTAATCCAGGGATTTGTTAAATAATGATTAATTTAGAGGCTTCTACTGTGTTATCTCAGGCAAGTAAATAATGTATAAAACAATATGAGACAGAGAGATATTGGTAGCCTCCACTTTGAGGTGAAGATAAAAAAAAAAACTAAATGAATTAATGTGCCTGGGGTCACAGAACTAGTTTGTAATAGAGCTAGAATTGTATGTTCAATTTTTCAAGTTGGCCATTGGGATATCTGAAAACAGCATTCCATCATATATATTTTTGTTTCAACAGTGAAAGGAATTATCAGCAAATCATACCTAAGCCTCATAGTATCATTGTAATTTTTCTTTCCAATGATAGTTTGAAAATACCTATCCCAAAATAATTCAAAAAGAAAAGTTTCTGAAACTACTTAGTGGTTTTTAATGGGTCACATCTTCCTCTCTTTCCCACTATTCCTACCCACTTTCCACTTGCTACAAACAATGCATAGTCTGTGGTCTCAAGGAGCTCACAGACCAGTGGAGGAGATCTACTCAGAGAACACACCTAAAGGGTGTGATAAAGGAAGTGCTATTACATGGAGGAGCATAGAGTCCTATGGCAATGTTAAGGCAGGAACATGTTCCATTAGAGAATTCTTGAGGTCAGAAAGGGAACATGTTGCAGATGAGAATTGGTATAGAATCCAGACCTTAAAAGACCATGAGTATAACTTAAAAGTTTGGATTTTTAGTCCAAAGAAATGGAAGAGCTATCAAAGGGTTTTAATTTAGAGAGTGACATGAGCAAATCTGCATTTAGAAGGATAAATCTGCCAGCGCTGTAGAGAAAGATCAGCTAAGAGGCAATTGCATTAATTTAGCCAAGAAGTGATGAGCACCTAAACCACAGCAGAGCAGTAGAGATGGTGAGAAGGGGATTAAGCTGATCTCTGCATTCAAATTACTGGTTCCAACAGGGACAAAAATTAATAGTGTATGAGTAGTCACAAACTTTTCCTTTCTCCATCATAAATTGAGAAAATGGCCACTGAAGAAGGAAATAGAGAAGAATGTCATTCAATAATGGTATCATCCATCCTGTCGCTTAAGAAGCCTGTGTGTTATTCTTGAACTATTCCCAAACATATACGTATACATTCATTTATTTAATTGATACTTATTGGTTGCTCCTTTGGGTCAAACACTGTTCCAGCCACTGGAAATACAAGACAGACAAGGTCCAATTAAGTTTTGTCCAAATATACCCATAATTTTTCAATTTCTCTAGATCCCCACTTCCTGCTCACAAATCCCCGTCTTCCCCACTTCTCTCTTCATCTGATGAAGTCTTACTCATGATCTGCATCAGCTGAAAAGCCACTTCCTCCCTTGGGGCTTCCCAGTCCTTCAGTGGTTGTTAGGGCCCCAGCACTTGTTCTTCCATTGTACCTGCCTTGTACTTCCTCTGAGAGAACATCTGATCACAAGGTGCTGAAATCATAGGGGTTCAAGAGCCTGTGATGTTCTGAGGACCCTGAGCACTCTGCTCTGTTCACTGCCTGACAAACTGTAGACAGCTGGATATCCTGTAAATAAATAGTGAGTAAATAAATGCCTCAAGACAGAGTTGTTTTGTCCTCCTTAAAAATTATACCTTTAGAAAGCTAAATCAGTTATTATACTTTAAACCAGCATTAAGTTAACGCCTTCTGCTCGGGAAGTTCAAGGCCATTATATGTTATTCTATAGTTCTAGTTTCTACTTCTAGGTTGAAAAAAATGAGCCACATATGGTTAGCTAAACTCATTTCTAAAAACTTGGCATGTTCTCAAACCATATTCAAAGCTTATGTCAGTTTTGAAGACACAAATAAAATATATTTTCCAGAACTTCTCCTCCTCTGGTTGAATTTTTGGAAAAGATCTCCCACGATGTGGACTTCTGTAAACTGTATTCTAAGTTCAGTCTGAATATCATAATTTATTTTCCATATACCCTCTCTTCTTTAGGCCATGACACTTCAAGGAGTAGAAGAATCTTATGTATAGAAATGAGGGATGTTTTAATTTTAGATTCCAAAGTACCGTAGATAATAACATATGTTAATCTTAAAAGCACTTGTCATGTTTTAAGTAAAAATAAGTCTCTTAAAGATGTTCCATAGAATTTGTTCTGGCTTTAATAAGCATTATATTTCTGTCCTGCCTCTTTATAAACTCAGAGCTGAAGAAAAGGAACTTTGATAGAGGTTAAAAAAAAATCTCTCTACTTCCCTCTGTAACCTCCTTACTTTATTATAATTAAGCATCACATTAACGGGCAGCAATATTAACCTCAAACTCTTGGCAGTAGCACTTTGTGATAAATAAGTTGTGTGCTTGTTTTTCAAGCGTAACTCCCTAGCCATGATTACCCTAAGCTCCAACATTCATAAAAATCTTAAAGTATCATGGCATTTGATAGAGATGACCATAAAATCCATTCAATAGATTTGCGCAACTCTATAATTATGTCCTGCTGATAATTATGGCTTTTTTTCCTTGACTTTTTCTCTTTATTTCCTATCTGGATTTGGAAGTATATTATGTGACAATACTGTCGAAGCCCTCTTACAAAAATAAACAAAGTGTATTTATATGATTAGCGTATGTTTTCCCTCATGGTGCTGCAGGGTGGAAACTTATTAAAAACACCTATTTGATGACTGGGAATGGAAAGATAAAAATTGATACAGAGTTAGATAAGTCAGGAAGGAAGGGGAGGTAAATTAATATTTGTCCAGGCTTCTGTCATAGTACACTCAGGCTGCTAGGGTAAATACCACAGACATTTATTTCACACAGTTCTGGAAGCTGGGAAGTCCAAGATTGAGCTGATGGCAGACTCAGTGTCTGGTGAGGTCCTGCTCCCTGGTTCGTTGACGGCTGTTTTCTCTGTGTCCTCACACCATAGAAGGGGTAAGAGAACTCTCTGGGGTCTCTTTAATGAGGACCCTAATTTCATTCAAGAGGGTTTTGTCCCCAAGACCTAATCACCTTCCAAAGTCTCCATCTGCAAATACCATCACACTGGGGATTAGGTTTCGACACATACATTTGGGATGGGGGAAGCAGGGAGCATAAATGTTCAGTCTATAGCACGTGTACTTATATCAGCTACCTTGATAGGTTATTTTAAAATGTTTTATCTCATTTTACTTTATAACAACCCTGGAAAGTGTTTCTTTATAAAGATAAGTATAATTGAAGTTCATAAACTATGTCTTCTACCTATAATTGGATAGCTAGTAAATAAGTTGGTTAGTTACATATCTCAAATTCTAAAATACTGAATTTTGGCGGAAGTGAAATCTCCTACCAAGGAGAAAGAACGTATTTGATGTTTAAAATATATCATTTTAGGCCAGGCATAGTGGCTCATGCCTGTAATCCCAGCACTTGGGAGGCCGAGGCAGGCAGATCAGGAGGTCAGGAGTTTGAGACCAGCCTGGCCAACGTGGTGAAACCCCATCTCTACTAAAAATACAAAAATTAGCTGGGTATGGTGGCGTGAGCCTGTAATCCCAGCTACTTGGGAGGCTGAGGCAGGAGAACTGCTTGAACCTGAGAGGTGGGAGTTGCAGTGAGCCGTGATGCGCCATTGCACTCCAGCCTGGGCGACACAGCAAGACTCCGTCTCGGGGAGAGGGGGGATATCATCATCATCATCTTAAAATATAATATCTGGAACTAATAGAAACTGAGTCCTTTCTCTTCAGGACAGTTTTTTATTTCTTGTGTTATTTTATTTTTCTGTAACAGTTCATCACAGCAGTTAATAAAAAGATGTGTAAAAATCCCATTTTTAACACTTGACCTTCCTATCCAAGAAGTATCAATAAACAGCCAGACACAGGAAATTAATGTCTGAAAAAAACTAGGAGAGTTAAAATATTAGGTGCATAAAAGTAGAAAATAGATATCATTGAGGATATGAAGTGGTGAAAATGAGTGTTTGAGCCTAAGGCAAAAAATCCACAAATTATGGTTTTGAATGAGCATATGTGGCTCAGAGAAAACATTAAGGGCAATGGTGAGTGAACAATTTGGAAGAAAATATGAACACAGTTTAATTTTACTGAAGCCAAGTTTTCATATCCAAGTATACTGCCTGATTTAAAAACTAGATATAGGGAAAACATGTAAAGCAGTTAATTATTTTTATTCATAGTGTTAAATAGGAAGGATTTCTTCAAATAATAAAGTGGGATGCATTTGTTTGCCATGTTGTATCATCCCCAGTCTATCCCTGACACCTGTTGCATTTTCTCATAAAAGTTAGCCAATAGCTTTTATTTAGTAACTACTGTCTGCAGATTATTACACTGGTTCATTTAGGACTTTTCCCAATACATCTGTCAGGAAACCCAAATATAAATGGCTTCAACAAGCTGGAATTTAGTAGTTGACATACCTCAACAGTTCTGGGATTATTCTAGCTGCAGACATAGTTATAGCCAGGTCTTCTTCAAGGCCTGAGACCTGGTCCCACTTATCTTCCTTCACAATGGGAAAAATGATGAAGCAGGTCCAGATTTCTGGCCAGTGCAGCTTCATGCGTGCCCTGGGTTCAATCTGATTGGACCACCTTGAGGCATTTGCCAGTTCCTAAAATAGTCACGGTGGCCAGGGTGATCCAACATTTGTGTGGCTGAGACTGAGCAATATGGTGGACCGAGAAGAAAAAAAAAAACTTCCCTACAGAAATTTCCATTGCAAAGATAAGGGAGAATGCATCCCTGGGAAGCAAAAGTGAAATATGTCCACAAATTTTTTTTTAACTAATCCTTCTATTAGGCTATCTTCAAAGGGGACTTACTTCCATTATTCACTTTTCCCTTCATAAAACAAATGTGTCTAGTGACTAGCGTGGTGAGCAAGGAGACAGAATGCCTGCTTTCATGAATCTGGGGGTAAGTGAATGTGACCAGCCATTTGTACTCAAGGCCAATGGGGCTGTGAAGAGTGTGTGAACATGATGAATTGTATGACAAGTTCCATCTGCCAAAAATCAAAGCAGATGAAACTAATTATGCCTCTCTCTTAAAAGTCTGACATTGAGTTGAGGTGTATTCCTTGTCAGACAGGAAGAGGTGTTACTCGTGGCTCTTTTGATGGCCAGTTTCCATGAACATAGCTCAACCTAGCTGGTCCTGATACCTAGAAAAGGCCGTTATACTGGAGCAGGGATCCTTCTGGTAGGATGGGCCAGGGGGACGTTCAGTGGGCAGAACTAGGTAAGCATTTGGCTTTGAGCATCTAAAGAAAAGGCAACAGGGAGGCAGCATCAAATATAAACTTTTTAAGTCATACTTTTAAGGAAGAAAGTATAAATATTAGTTTCTTTCTACTCCTTCATAGTGAAATGCCCACATGAAAGATTCCAAGAGTTCACAGGTAACAGTGGCCCACCTGCCCACAGGCAAATCTCATCCTCTTCTTTACAGCTGTAACTGCCACCATTTCCCTTTCAGATGTTCCCCCACTTAACTTATGGTTGAATGCGCCCTTTCCCTAATACTAGATAAATACATCTTTTTGAAAATGTAACAGAAAAAAATCCTAAATGGTTTGCAAAGTTTGCAAAGATAGAAATATACTGGAGTATGAATCAGTTTCAGAGATAGGTTTTTGAGCTCAGCTCCAAAGTATCACTACAGAAAAGAACTATTCAAGCAAGCAAACTCCTAGGCAACCCTTCAGTTTGTATCTCAAGTTTCTAGATGTGCATAAAAGAGGATCAATGTCTTTATCTACTTATCTATCAATCATTATCTAGCTCTCAATCTACATCATTGTCATCATCATTATCTATCTGGAGTGGGATTATGTTTTTCCCAGTGCTTGGCAAAGAAAATTCTATTACAAAATATTTACAAGTTTGCCTCAAAAATTGCATGCAGAAACAACACCCCTGTCACTTTTGAAGATGACGTCTCACCTCAGCAGCTCACCTTTCTCATGGATTTTGTTTATCTTCGGAAGGAAGCAGTTCTCATAAGGGAATACACAACATTAATGCAGATGGATTTCAAGAGACAACAAGACAAGGAACAAACCATGTTGATTAGCATTGTCAGAGAAATTTTGAAGTGCTTGTTTTGTACCTTTCTTTATCAGTCCTGATCAGCAGGTGCTTTGAAAAACTGATGCAAGTATTTAAGAAAGTTAATAACATGAGGGGTACAGTTGCCTAGATTATCTTGATACCTTGAGTTAAATGTAGGATTTTATTTTGACTTTCTTTGTGTGAAGTTTTCTGAGGTTACATGGTACCATATGGCATGCTTTACAGGCATGGCCTTATAATGCAAATGATTATCCTATAAGCAAAATTCAGTAAGAAAAGACTTAAATAAATGTAGGAATTTTAAGGCTAAAATTATTGACTGCATTTTATATATCACACTGCTAAGTGCTTCATATGCAGTATATCAGGTAAATTTGATACCAGTTTGATGGGGCCAATGCCACTATTAAACAGCTAAGGAAATGGCCCCAGGGGTTCAGTAGCTAATGTTATATGGCTGCTAAATAATGGCACTGGGATAGTCTATAACTCCATGATTCCAGTGCACAAATATCCAGGCCTCTCTACTAGCCAATAACTTGTTTGGTGGAGATATTTACAAATATTGCACCAATTACTTCTGGAAAAATAACCCTCCTTGATTTAGATATTTTACACTTTGTGTTTTGTAATGGAATAACTAACCAACACACAAGTAGATCTCACAACATTGCCTTCATTATATGAGAAAAAGCATACTTGTTTAAATTCAGGATTATGAAACTTGTTTTTATTTTTATAACATGAGATGTGTCAGGCTTAATCTATCTTGAGTGTTGGAGTCTTATTGCAACAAGACTCTTTCTTTAGCCCACATAACTTTCACTTCCAGCCAAATATTCCTATAGTGCATTTAGCTTCTAAATCCTCAAGCCTCATTTAAATGCTCAGTCTGAAGCAGGAGAATGACCTATTTTTACAGGCATTCCTTATTTCTGGGGTCTTCCATTTGTCGTGATGCCTTCTCTCTTTCCCTGCTTCTTTGGTTTCTGAATGCCAGAGGTTGTATAAGTGTTCCCAAGTATGTCAGTTCAGGTCTCCCAGGAAGCAGACACCATGACAGAGTTAGAAGTCTGGGGGGTTTGTTGGGAAGAATGCCTGTGAGAGATAAAGAAGGAGGAAGCAGGAAGAGGCAGGACAAGCCTCAGATCACAATACAGGTCTAGCACCTGTAAAAGGAGAGAGGGAGGAAAAGCAATTGAATAGGAAGATCATCAGACTGTGGTATAGTGATGGGAAGGAAGGTCTTGACCAGTGCAATAGGGAAAGCCAGCTATAAAGGTTGCCCAAATCTGGGAAGAAGTAACCAGGTGTAATACCTCATTGTGCTCATCCATTGTCTAGGAGCTGCCCATGGACAACATAGCCTCAACAAAAATGCTGCACCAGATTTGGAAGATGGCCGCTGGTGGCTGTCAGCTGACTGCTGTCCTCAAAGAAGGTCCTCTCTTGAGGGATTTCTGAGTCACACACCTCCACAGCTGCCACAGTTCACTCCCTAGACTCAGCTGATGTCCTTCTCCTGCAGGCTTGGGGAACAGTTCTCTCCTGGCTCCCTTCTGGCTCTTCCTGAGGGGAAACTTGGAAGGGTGCAGTTAGGGAGATAAACTATAGCCCTCATCACTGCAGTTTGTATGGGAGATACGACTGGTTCTCATCATCTCCCTCCTCCATCATTCATCCGAAATTCAGCGCACCTTCAGGAAGCACTTCCACTTGTCTCAATGGCTTACTTGGTGGAGAGACTAATCTCTCTTTCATGAGAAGTTGGAGCCCCTGGTAACCATAACCTTTCTGGGCCAGGATTGCTGCATGTGACCTTTCAAAGTCACATTTGGGCAAGACAGTACCAAGAGGCACCCAAGTGGATTACCTTGGTTTCACACATACTTCTGTCTGCCCCATTGCATAAAAGCAGCCTTACCTCCTGCTGACCAGGATCAAGGATCTCTTCCACAATGGCAACGACTCTTCTGTTTTGTTTGTTTGTTTTAGAGCTAGGCTTTTGCTCTGTTGCCCAGGCTGGAGTGGTGCAGTGGTATGATCATAACGCACTGCAGCCCTGAACTCCTGAGCTCAAGCAAACCTCCCACCTCAGTCTCCAGAGTGTCTGGGAAACAGGTACACACCACCATGATCAGCTTCTTCTTGCCTATTACCCACTACACAAGGGGTGTTCAAGTTGCCCAAGGGGCAGCTCTAAGTTGTTGTTCAATGGGACCCTTGCTGTATCTTCTAAAAAGAGTGTGCCCTCTTTGGGGACCTGGACCTTTTAACTCTGTGTAGAGTCCAGAGTTATAGGGATTGGAAACATAAAGCACTCAATGGATCATTGTTGTCTTGTCAGCTAACTTCATTCCTCATGGCAAGTGCTCTCTTAAGAGATCTCAGTTGCATACCATCACAGCTGCCAGGTATTTGATCTCCTACCTGTACAAGGAATATGCATCCCCATGTGTTGCCATATGACTTGCAGTACTTTCTTATTGGAGGAGAATATGTCCCCAGGCCACTGACCTCAAGCTTGACCATAAGACTGGTTTTAGTCAGTGGAGAGTGATGGGAAGATTATAAGCCACTTCTGAGCAGAAGCCAGGAGAGACATTGCATAAGTTAGTTGGTGTTTTTCCCTCTCTGCCGGGAGAGAAAGTCCCAATGGGGCTACATCCTGGGATGAAGAAGGTACGTGAAACAGAGCTGCAGTTGATGTGCATTCATACAAGCAAGAAACAAACCTATGTCATTAAAAAATATTAGGGACTGGGGATTGTTTGTTACTGCAGGATAACCTAGTAAGATTTGGCTAATAGGTTGTATGTTTTCCCATTCGTGATATTTTGCCTAGTATTTGCCTCTTCCTGATTGCTTCTAATTGATGAATCTACTCATTAATGGCCCTAACTATTGTTCTTAATATTTCTGGGGGGTTCTGGATTAGCTACATCTGAAACATCTGGATATAGTTTTAAAAACACAAACTTATCTTCTACACCTACAGAGATTCTGATTCAACAGGTATGATTCAATCATTGCCCTTCATATGGAGTCTGGGAATCTGTATATTTTAAAAAAAACTCCACAGGTTCCTAGCAAATTCAGAAACTACTTGTATGCTGCATTTCACAATCTTCAATTTGCTTTGGACTAATAATCTTTTCGGGTCTCTTGAACGTAGATGTGCCATCACCTTTACTGTTTGACCCTAGCCTTGACTTGAACAATGGTCTTTGCATCCAAATTAGTTTTTGTCCTATTTCTTCATCTTGCATTTACAGTCTGGTCAAACTAAACTTGCAGTGGCACCTGCTAGTGCATTGAATTTCTTTTGAAGGAAATGGTTGTGTGTGTGTGTGTGTGTGTGTGTGTGTGTAAAAGCCATATATGAACCAAAGCAAATAGAGTTAGATTAAGTTGTTGTGTGCTGTTAAAAAAGATAATTCTGAAATGAAAGAGCAGAGTAAATTATCAGTCTGGGAAAAGGTTCAGTCTCCATTTAGGTCAAAAGTAACTGAGAAATTGCTGATACAATTATTTTTAGTAACTCTCATAAATTCCCATGTGCATTAACACATGCATAAATTTCCCCAGGTGGCTGTGTTACCAGAAATGGGATGACTGGCTAAATAAATCCTTAAAGCACCTTTTGTGCAGTGATGCAACAGAAATGAACAAAAGACGTTAGGATGAAAAATAATTGAAAGCAAAGTTAGATTACATCAAGTATATAATCTATGAGAAAGATCAAAGCCACATCATCACAAACTGAAGATAGACCTTCTTATACCAAGACTGCACCTCACATCCACTACCCCATCCTTTCTCAAATTCTTCGTTTTTCACAAACCACTCTGTTTGGATAAGCTTCTAATGTATGTCTTAATTGCCATTCTTTAAAACACACAGAGTAAGAGAGAGAGAGAGAGAGAGAGAGAGAGAGAGAGAGAGAAAGCATAAAAACACTGCACTGACTTAGGATACTTTCGGCTATGATGTGAACACTGCCCCTTAGCTGTCACTTGGACTCCATTCATGCTTCTGGATACTGTTGATTTTTAGTGCACTGAAATTCCAACCACTTTTATTGCAAAGATAGTACTCCGTGCTTAGTGTCTGAATATCATTGAAAATAGAAAAAAATACATATAAAACATTTTGGGTTGAGAGGCAAGTTATCATTGGTATTAAAAGCCAGAATCAAGAATCTAATGTTCTCGTTAAATTCTTCCTGGCTATATCCCCAAAGGACATGTAATTGTCATAAGTCCCCAGTTGAAGAAGGGAAAGAAAATCTCATTTCTCATTATTGTTCCTAATAGAATGTTAAAATTACAACAAACATTGTAATGATATGAAAGATATAAAATTCCATCATATTATGAAGGCAGAGCCAGCCAAAATTAGTTTTAGTAAACGAAGATCTGAATAAACTTACATGTCTGGAAAGGTAGACTCAACAAGCTTCCAGACTTCATATACTCAGAGGTACTTCTTACCATTCAAACATATCTAAGAAAATCAGTCAAATATTTTGTAATGATGTTTTTAAAACGTTGTGTTTACTCTTGGTGAATAACTTCATAGATAAAAAGAAACTCTAGAAAAATCTTCCTTTTAAAAGTTTACATTCACATTTGTGTCCCTTCTCTTCATAAAGGAGGCATTATTAATTAATAGCATAGACAGAGACCCAAGAGTCATTTCCTAAATAATTGCTTGAATTTCAAAATTAGAGGGGATTTCTTATATTTTAATATTTTTGTCCAAACTTTCCTATGTAAAACTTAAGAACCTTACATTTGGAAACTTTGCATACCCTGAGTATTTATGAAGTGCTTAGAATAATCTCAGGATCAAATGATATTTAAACTACACCTCTTTACTCAATGTTGCTGTTTTATTCTGTGTCTGATTTCTTAGTAGAATTGTTTCTAATGTAACTGAAGATTCTGGAGGACTGAGAGTGGTTGACAATACCTTCACCAATTTAAGCAAATATTTTCTCGTCCCTCCCTCCTTTCTCCCTCCCTCTCTGCCTCTCTTCCTTTCTTCTTCCCTTCTTTTCCCTACCTACCTTCCTTCCTTCCTTCCCTCCTTCCCTCCTTCTTCCCTTTCCTTCCTTCCTTCCTTCCTTCTTCCCTTTCCCTCCTTCCTTTCTCTTTTCCTGCCCCCCCTTTTCTTTCCCTTCCTCTCCTTTGCTTTCCCTTCCTCTCCTTTGCTTTTTACTTTCTCTCCTCTCCTCTTTTCTTTCTTTTCTTTTCTCTTTTCTTTCCTTCCTTCCCTCTCTTTCCTTATCTTTCTTTCATTTTCTCCTCTTCCTTCCTTTCTTTCTTTTTTCTTTTTTTCTCTTTTTCTCTTTCTCTTTTTCCCTCTTTCTCTTTTCTTTTTTCTCCTTCCTTCCTTCACTTTTTCACTTTCTCTTTCTCTTCCTTCATTTTCTTTCTCTCTCTCTCTTTCTTTCTTTCCTTCTTTCTTTCTTTTTTTCTTTTTTCTTTTTTTTTTTTGAGTCACTAAAATTTTTTGTTTGTTTAAAATTTTTAAATAAGTAAATGATACACTTGATGTAACAGGACACTACATCAGCACAGAGAAGTGAATTTCACTATTATGTAGGAAGTAAACATTTTCAATAAAATATTTACCAGTGACAGAAATTAGTGTGTATAATTATATTTCCATACAGATAGTAATTGATTACAGTTATTTCACAAGTCACATTCTATCTTTTTTCTCCTTCCTTCACTTTCTCTCTCTCTCCTTCCTTCCTTCCTTCCTTCCTTCCTTCCTTCCTTCCTTCCTTCCTTCCTTCCTTCCTTCCTTCCTTCCTTCCTTCCTTCCTTTCTTTCTTTCTTTCTTTCTTTCTTTCTTTCTTTCTTTCTTTCTTTCTTTCTTTCTTTCTTTCGTGTTTGGTAACAGAACATTTATTAGTGTTGTTTGTTTCATTTTCTCCAATATGTTAAGCAGATAAAAGCAGGAATGGTTTTGATGAAGTGGACAAGAGTCCCAAGTGCTGACCACTAGGACTGAGTCACACGTCGAAAGGAATCTATGAGTCATTGTCATGGAATTTTTGTTTACGGTTTTAAGCCACTGAGAAGATTTACCTCAAAGTAAATATAAAGTGATTGAAGATAAGTGTTCTATGCCGTATTTTTTCTTTCCTTTGGGGAAAACAACATTTAACACAAAAGTTAGAATGCTTTCATGCTACTTGAGTTTGTTTTAAAAGGTAGCCTTTCACCAGACTAAAATGAAGATTTGAAAGTTTCCGCATTAGAAATATGCTCACACATGTGATCTTGTATATCCTGGCTCCTTTTATCTTCATGGTTTTTGGTTTGCTTTCTTTTACAGCATAGGTGGAGAAGTAGGGCGAGGCCACGAAGGGAGTTACGTGGGCAAACATTTCCGCATGGGATTCATGACAATGCCTGCTCCTCAGGACAGACTCCCCCATCCTTGCTCCAGCGGCTTTTCTGTGAGATCACAGTCCCTGCACTCAGTTGGGGGTACAGACGATGACAGCAGCTGTGGCTCACGGAGGCAACCACCACCCAAGCCCAAGCGGGACCCCAGCACCAAGCTGAGCACCTCATCAGAGACGGTCAGCAGCACTGCAGCCAGTAAGAGCGGGAAACCCCCTGAGAGGACTGAAGGTAAAACACGCCATGCCCACGTCACCTAGAAATGTTTTTCAGATAGTATGTTCCGTCAGCATGCCCAGGAGCAAGTGCCTTCTTCACTGGGCCACATAATGCTGCCTCTCACCCTGAAGTCCCAGAAAAGAATTGAAGGGAAGGTTATTTATTAGTGTGTTGTCAAATTTCCAGAAGAATGTATTTATGATGGTTCAGAAAGGGAAGGCAATATATGAGTTTTTTTCATCCTTTAAAGCTTCAAATTATTCAAAAATTATTCTGTCCAGAAATATATCTAAAAGTTATATTTTCTTATACTATTTATATAATTAAAGGTATTACTATTTGATTATTAAGGGAACATTTTAATTCAGGAAAATATCAAGAAAAAGCTTATAATCTTATCTTTGAGAAATATCATTTTAAACATTTTGGTGAATTTCTTTCCAATGAATATGAATTTATGTATTTATGTGTGTGTGTGCATATTATAATCTTAAACTCTACTTATTATCTCCAGTTTTTACTCTTACCTGCCTGTGTTTTTTCTCAGCTATGAAACATACAAATCAAATATATCCCAGCCTCCTTGCTGGTCTATGAATATAAATTAGGTCACATTAACACCAGGTCTCACCAGCTCTTTAGGTCTTACTGAATTTAGTAGAGTCTCAGCTTCCCTGAGTTACTCCCAAGAATTCCTTGGTGGGAAAGGAGCCTTACTCCAGTGACTTGTGTCAAGTGTGCCTTGACACAAGCTATCTTGGTCAGTTGGGGCTGCTATAACATAACACCATAGCCTGGGTGTGGCATATAAGCAACAGCAATTTATTTCTCACAGTTCTGGAGGCTGGAAGCCTGAGAGCTCTGTTGGGGCCCTCTTCCTGGTTGCAGACTGCCAGCTTCTCCTTGTATCCTCAAAGGGCAGAAAGGCCTCACTGGCCTCTTCATAGGAGGACACTAATCCCATTCATGAAAGCACTGCTCTCCTTCCCTTTCTATCTCCACATACAATCATTATGGGATTAAGGTTTCAACATTCTAATTTGGGGAGCACAAACATTCAGCTCGTTGCGTAGGCACATTCAGATCTTTACATAGCAAATGTGGAAAACACTTCAAGGTTCCCAATGCTGCCAGTGACGGTTTGAGAGAGGAGTTCCACCGGATCCCATAGCTTCTCTTCTGCCCCACTCTCCTTTCTCCACAGCAAGCTTCTCTGAGCCCCTAGGGTACCAAGTGTTATATTTGCCTCAGAGAGCCACATGGTCCTTTCTTCAGCTAGGCAGTGTTCATTGTCACATGGGCTCCCTAGTCCCTCATGAAAGCCCCTTGGCCTTCTGGCCTAATCTTTCCACAGATTCTCATAGGCAGTCCATGAGGTCAGATGCCTATGAGGTACGTGCTGTCTCTGCCATCATCCTTGTCTCTCCTTTCTCTCTCATTGGTGCCAGGTGCCTTTAGCCAAAAACAACCAATATCTTCAGTGCGTATTGAATAATACCAATAAATGCTTGGAGATGGAGTCAGTCCATAAATTCTACAAAAAAAATCTCCTGTGGCTTCAGTTTTTCCTACTATACATATAAAAAAATGCTTTGCATGTAAGTATATGTGGTTAAGACACATGTGAATAACATGTATGTGTTTGCATATTTGCAAAATTAATATCATAGTGCATAGAGTCTTGTGTTTTGTATTTTCACTTCTTTGATTGTAACCGACTTCCATGGTGTGCAACTTGTCAAGAAACAACTTTAACAGAGAGAAATGTACAGTCAAGTAATTTATTTAATCATTATCTTGTTGAAGAATACTCAGATTGATTCTGTTTTGCAGCTACAATGAATAGTGCTACAATGAACATTCGTGTGTGTGTGTGTGTGTGTGTGTGTGTGTGTGTGTGTGTAACTGTTATTCCTCTGCCCTCTTAGAGTATTAGACATTTGATTCTTTTTCTCTTGATTCAGAGTTATCAGTAAGTCCTTCAGCTTGTAACACATTGATGCTTTTAGACACAATGTATTAATAGGTGTTTCCTTAGCTCAGTAGTACACTAAAAGGCCCCAGATGCCTACCTTTTGTAAATTTTAAATGTTGTTCTTAGGTTTCCTTGATACATGGTGCTTTTCCTTTCTCTTTATTTTCTGTGATTCTCTGTGCAGAAGTCACCACTCTCCTACTTCTACTGCCAGAAAACTACATAATAAATTATGTTAGATTGTTTTCAAAAGAAAATTGCTGATGTAAGAAAGTGATCTCTGAAAGATGGGGGGCCTGAATGCAGTCAGGAATAACTCAAGTATAAAGGGAAATAAAAGATCCACCCAAAAACAGAAGAGAGATGAGAAGGACAAAGGTAGCCAGTAAGGGATGTGTTATCAGTGTCATGTTGGCAGGAACATTTCTGGAAAGAGTGTAAAATACACACCTCAGAAAAGCCCCCCTTTGGGGAGGGGGAGCTGGGCTACCTAGAATGAAAGTATGGAGAAAATCATGACTACTGTCCCACAGAAGAAAAATTTGAGCGGCAATTCACTTGTCTTAAAAATAGAAGGGATTCCCATTCATTCAGGATGTTTCATAGCTAGTTCCTGGGGCAGACAGTCTCATAATTCTCTCTCAGATGTCTTCACGATTCAAGGATAGTGGGCTCCCAATGCCTTCTTGTCAAGCAGAAGGCAGCAGCTCAACAAGCTTTATTTTTTCGGAAGACAAAATAGCAGATGTGGTTAAATTGCAGCAGCAAAGACTTGTTAGACTTGGAAAAAATACTGATAGGTAGTGAGCTCATTAAACACCAACTCCAAATCCAGCATTTCTCCTCAAAAAAGAGCTCTGAGGGTGTTCAGTGGGCTACGTAAGTTATCGGGACCCAGTGCAGAAAGACTTCCACAGACTTCCACAGAGAACTGATTCTTCATGGGAATTTTACTTTCTCTTCAGAACACTTAATAAAATGGCAATTGCAAAAGTAGATATATGCAAATCTCTTCTACCAATTTATGACCTCAATAATAGCACAGAGACAGGGCTCAATTCAGGGATGGGGAAAAAATCTTGAGTCCAAATGCATGTGTATATATGTGTATCCTCAGAGCCAAAATTATTAATATATAAATATGTAGATTGTTCTTTTATGAACTGTCAGTTCTGTATAATTGTGTTATAACTGGAGTTCATTATAGAGCATATGTTTTCTTTATAATTTTTCTAACTATCAACAGTATAACAAAGATAAAAAATGACTTTTATAAATCTTAGCCTGTCTTTTCTTTTTACATTAAATGCCAGCAAAATCAAAATATTGATTCAGTGCCATTAGAATGATTGCCATGGTAACCAGCTTCTATTTAAGTAAGGGATTATGACTTCCCTGTGGATAAAAGTAAAAAGAACTGGACTCTACAGAATGGCTTTTCAAAGCAGAAAAAAAACAAAACTGATGAGCACAAACAAACAAACAAAAATCAAATACCAAAAAAGTATAATTTAGTGTTTAAAAATTGTAACTCTGTTATATTAAAAATATATAGTTACTGTTCTATTTTCAGATTATCTACAACAGTAACACCTTTAAAAATTTATATACTGGTGAGCATAAACTGACAATCAGTATACTATAAATATTTTAATTACTCCTTTTTATTGCTTCAGTGTGGTTCCTGCTTGTTTTGAAGAAAGATTAGATGATATAAAGGGGGTTAAGCAGAAAGAGTGAGAGACCCTATGAGCTGTGTCTCACGTGTGATCCAACAAAAGGAGGGTGTGTGCACCCTCACATTGGTCATCCCCGTTCCTCAGGTAAACACATAGCCATTCCTTGATAATGTCATTGTTAGAAATGCTGTCTAGTTTGGGCAAAAGAGACGGTACTTAGGACCAACAGGCAAACGTTGACTTTAGGCAAGTGATCCAATGGGACTATTTCTTTACCTTTAAAGTGATTGTGAATAATGGAAGAATTGATCAGATCCTGCACCCCTCACAACCTAGTGAACTAATGCCAATGATTGTGCATGGTACAAAGAAGGTGCCGTACAAATGTAGCTGAATACTATTGAACCACCACTTCTAATAGGCCCGAATAACATGAAATTTTGGTCTGGTATAACACATATATTAAAAACAAAGAGGAAAAGAAAAGATATGCACATCCACTTCACATGTCAGAGCCTTAAAAATTTTACATGTGGCTGTTGTCAAAATATGAAAGATAAGCACTAGAGAGGATGTGGGGAAAAGACAGCCCTTATACACTATTGATAGACAAAGATAACCATTAAGGAATAGTGAATAGAGCAAACATTTAACATAGGACTGCCATATGATCCAGCAGTCCCACTACTGGGTGCATTTCCAAAAGACACCAGTATGGTGAAGATACATCTTTACTCTCATGTTTATTGCACAAATCTTCACAACAGCCAAGATATGGAATCAACCTCAGTGCCCATTAACAGATAGATAAAGAAAATGTCATTTATACACACACACACACACACACACACACACACACACACATACATGCAATAGAATACTATTCAGCCATAAAAAGGAATAAAATCCTGACATTTTTGGCAACATGGATGGGCCTGGAAGACATTATGTAAAATGAAATTAGCTAAGCATGGAAAGATAGATACCACTTGATCTTACATGTAAAGTGTAAAAAAGTTAATCCTGTAGAAGTAAAGAGTAGCCTGGTGATCACCAGGAGCTAGGGCAGGAGTGGGTGAAAATATTGGTCAAAAGATACAGAATTTCAGTTAGAAGGAATAAATTCAAAGCTTCTATTGTACATCATGGTGACTATCACGAAAAAAAGTATGTGAGCTTATATATATATATTAACTAGCTCAATTTAGCCGTTCTACAATGTATACATAATTCAAAATAACATTATACATGCAAATATATACAATTTTTGTCAATTAAAAATAATAGTCCAGGCATGGTGGCTTACATCTATAATCCCAGCACTTTGGGGGGCCTAGACAAGTGAATTATTTGACATCAGGAGTTCAAGACCAGCCTGGCCAACATGGTGAAACCCCATCTGTCTAAAAATACAAAAACTAGCCAGGCATGGGGGCAGGAGCCTGTAATCCCAGTTACTCAGAAAGCTGAGGCAGGAGAATTGCTTGAACCCAGGAGGTGGAGATTGCAGTGAGCTGAGATTGTGCTACTGCAGTCAAGTCTGGGCGACAGAGTGAGACTCTGTATCAAAAATAAATAAAATGAAAACAAACGGGAAAAGAAGCAAAAAAAATTGCACAATGGCCCAAATAAACAGAAAAATATTCCTCATGTGTAATAATCTTTTAACAATATTATGGCATTAAGAAACATTCCTCAGGCAAAATAACCTTTTAATAATATTGTGACATTAGTATTCCCAAGGCATAATCTTTTAATAATATGGTACTAACATAGTATTTAGTATAAATAATATTTTATTAACCTCTAATTATCTCTACATTTTCAAGTCTTTACAAGAACCAGCTAAGTATCCCTACCTTCCATTTGTTATGACCTCTTAAGTTATTTTCAAACTTCTTTATTATATAATTTCATGACTGTGTCTTTACAAAGCAATCAAATACTTTTGAATTGGGAGAGTTCTCCTGATTTCTGATTTTGTCTTAGAGAAGTTTAGTAGAGTCATGTCTTTGGAAGCAAAAATTGGGATACCTGCTATAATATTTGCAGTCATGGCTGTTGTTACAGTCTTGGAATGGTGGTTGAGCCAGAACCAAGTGAAGCTGAAGTTTGTTATAAGTCACTGCCTTAAAAATAGACACAAAATCTCTTTTTAAGAATTACCAGAAAAAGTAATTTAGAGCCTTTAATAATGTTGTTTCTCATGCCTCCATTTATTCAGAAAATACTTTGAGTGTGTACCCTGTTCTGCTGGAATCCAGCTCCAGCAACAAAGAGAACACAAATGTTCCTTTCTCTCATGTTGCTTATAAACAGTTTTGATTCTATTTCCCCAGCATAGTCTGTCTTACTCTATCCAGGTCATAGCCAGCAATGAGTTAAAGGAACAATTTCTAGAAACCAGAAAATCTGGCATGACAACCATGTGCCTTTCTTTCATATAATCAGGGGTTTATCTGGAGAAGAAATAGTTTAACACATTTTAATAGTGTGCTTTTTCCTACAAAGAATATCTGTTGATTATGGCTGTTTGGTGTTGACCAACTTAAAGAAGCCAGAATTTGAATTTCCTCAATGTAAAATTTTAGAAACAACCCGGAGACAGTTGAAGAAAAAGGAGTGGAAGCAAGTTGAGTGTGTGTATCTTGGAGAACTTACAGGTTTCCCAGATTAGAATCCTAGTTTGAGGACTTAAGTCAGCACCAGTCAGGGCCAGCCACATATTTGATTTTGCTTTCTCAGTTCCTAGTGCAGGCCACTTTTAAGTGGCCATAACATTTTTAAAAAGACTATTCCTGGAAGTCCTCACAAGAGCAGTCAGGTAAGAAATACATAAATAAATAAGGCATCCAAATTGGAAAAGAGGAAGTCAAATTATCCCTGTTTACTGATGATTTGATCTTGTATCTAGAAAAACCTTAAGCTACCACAAAAAAACCTCCCTATATTTGATAAATGAATTCAGTAAAGTTCCAGGATATGAAATTAACATTCAGAAATCAATAGAATTTTATATACCTATAATAATCTAGCTGAGGACCAATTCAAAAAGTTAATCCCATTTATAAAGCTATAAAAATAGGAATATATTTCACCAAGGTAGTGAAACATCTCTATAAGGGTGACTACAAAATACTGATGAAAAAAATCATAGATGTCACAAATGGAAAAACATCCATGCTTATGGACTGGAAGAATCAGAATAATTAAAATGGCCATATTATCCAAAGCAATCCAGAGATTTGACACAATCCCTATCCAATTATCAATGTCATTTTTCACATAATGAGTAAAACCAATCCTAAAATTCACATGAAACCAAAAAAAGAAAAAAAAAAAAGAAAAAGGAAAAAAGGCCTGAATAGCCAAAGCAGTCCTTAAAAGGAACAAAACAGGGGGGATCACATTATCTGACTTTACTACTATAAATTATACTACAACCAAAACAGCATGGTACTGGTATAAAAATAGACATATAGGTCAATGGAACGAAATAGAGAACCCAGAAATAAAGCCACCTACCTATAACCAACAGATCTTTGACAAAGTTAACAAAAATGTGCACCGAGGATAGAACACTCTATTTAATGCTACTGGGAAAATTGGACAGCCACATGCAAAAGAATAAAGCTTGTATTAGTCAGCATTCTCTAGCGGGACAGGACTGATAGGATAGATGTATATTTGATGGGGAGTTTTTAAGGAATATTGGCTCACACGATCACAAGGTGAAGTCCCACAATAGGCCATCCACAAGCTGAGGAGCAAGGAAGCCAGTTTGAGTTCCAAAACCTCAAAAGTAGGGAAGCCAAAAGTGCAGCCTTTAGTCTGTGGCTGAAGGCCCTGGCAAACCGCTGGTGTAAGTGAAAGAGTCTAAAAGTGGAAGAACTTAGGGTCTGATGTTCAAGAGCAGAAAGCATCTAACATGGGAGAAAGATGAAGGTTGGAAGATGCAGCAAGTCAAGTTCTTCCACATTCTTCTACCTGCTTTTATTCTAGCCACACTGGCAGCTGATTAGATGGTGCCTACCAAGATTGAGGGTGGGTCTGCCTTTCCCAGTCCACTGACTCAGATGTTAATCTCTTTTGGCAACAACCTCACAGACACACCCAGGAACAATGTTTTGCATCCTTCAGTCCAATCGAATTGACACTCAGTATTAACCACCACAAAGCTGGATCCATACCTCTCAGCCCAAGATGGATTAAAGATCTAAATAAAGACCTGAAGCTATACAAGTCCTAGGAGAAAATTTAGCAAAAATGCCTCTGGACATTGGCCTAGGCAAAGAATTTGACCATGTCCTCAAAAGCAAACCCAACGAAAACAAAAATAGACAAATGGGACTTAAACTCAAAAGCTTTTACACAGCAAAAGAAACAATTAACAGAGTAAACAGACAAAGTATAGAAAAAAATATTTGCAAGCTATGCATCTGAAAAAGGCCTAATATCCATAATCTGTAAGAAACTCAAACAACTCTAGGAAAAAACAAGTAACCGCACACAAGGTAGGCAAAGGACATATATAAAGACTTTTCAAGAGAAAACATACAAGCAGCCAATAAACATATGAAAAAATGCTCAACATTACCAATCATCACAGAAATCCAAACTAAAATCACAGTATGATATCATCTTATGCTAGTCAGAATGACTATTATTAAAAAGTTAAACAACAGATGTTGGCAAAGATGCAAAGAAAAGGGAACATTATACACTGTCAGTTGGAATATGTATTAGTACAACCTTTATGGAAAATAGTATAGGCATTTCTCAACGACGTAAAACTAGAACTACTGTTTGATGCTGCAATCTCACTACTGGGTATATACCGAAAAGGAAAGAAACCATTTCATCAAATGTTTTATTTTGTTTTAATCCATTAAATTTGTGGTAGTTCTTTACATGTTTGTATGTTTATTGCAGCACTATTCACAATAGCAAAGATATGGAATCAACCTAAGTGTCCATTGATGGAGGATTGAATAAAGAAAATGTGGCATACATATACAAATGGATCATAGAATACTACACAGTCATAAAAATGAATGAAATGTCTTTTCCAGCAACGTAGATGGAACTGGAAGTCATCCTAAGTGAAATAACTCAAACAGGAAGTCAAATACCTCATGTTCTCACTTATAATTGAGAGCTAAACAATGGCTGCACGCGGACAAACAGAGTAGAATAATAGACAACATTGGAGACTCCAAGAGGTAGAAGGATGGATGGGAGTGAGAGCTGAAAAATCATCTAGTAGATACAATGCACTATTTGAATGATGGGCACAATAAAAGCCCAGTACACAGATTTTGGTTTCATATCAGTGCTGCAGACATTAGCATTCTTTCTCTCCCTCAGCCTCAGTTTTCTCTAAGATGGAAATAACACTGACCATATGTGGTAGGCAGAATTCTAAGACTGTATTCAAGATTCCCCCACTCCCTGCTGTACTACTCCTGTATCATCCTTGGACGTGAGGTACCATTGCTGTCTTGAAGATAGAGGGGCCATGTGGTAAGGCACATGGGCAGCCTCCGAGAGTTGAGAGCGGCACCATGGCTGCGAGTCAGCAAGAAAGCTGGGACCTGGTTTTATAACTGCAAGGAACTGAATTCTGCCAACAATGAGTGAGCCTGAAAGTAGATTTTTTTCCTGGAACCTCCAAACGAAGATTCAGCCTGGCTGCTACCTTGATTTGAGCTTGTGGGACCCTGAGAAGAGAATGTAGCCTTTTGGGTTCTGGCTGTGCCCAGACATTGGATCTACAGAACTGTGAGCTAGTAAAGGTATTGATTTTTAAGCTGCTAAATTTGTGATCACTTGTTAAGCAGCAATCAAAAAATAATCCATCTTACAAAGTTGCTAGGCAGAGAAAAGCAAGTTAGCAAAGCACCTGGCTTAGTGTCTGACAAATAGCAGATGCTTGATAACTTTACTTCCCTTCCCCTGTCATTGCCAGGCTGTATTCTTAGGTAGGGGAGGGTGGTTAAGAGAACAGCAGTGACTTCCCAAATGTCCCTGGCCAGACTTTGAAAATAAATGAGATGATAGAGGCTCAGCAAATACTGTCATATGTAGCCCTTTGAATAGCTGCGTGGCTTTTTCTGAATTTATTTGGCTCTTCTGAAAGAGTCTTTCCTTTTTCAGCAACACTTTTTGTTCCTTCAAAAGGCTCAGCAATGGCTTTTCTGGTGGCTTTTTGACAGGCTTGTGTATGTGGCTGCAACTTGCCTGGTTAGTGCCTTTGTTCGCATAGCAAGTGGCACTTGTACTTATAGTGTGCCCCCAAGAAGTGCTCAAAACTCTGTTTAGCACTATACTAATGAAGCACAAAGAAGGTGGAAAGCAAACTCTCAAAATCTCCATTGTTTTGGCATTGGATAGTGTTCTAATGTATATTCTTGTTTTATGAGGAAAGGATGTAGGAGATTATCACTGAAGGCCTACATTCCTGGATTTCTCTTCCCAGGTTGGCAGAATCAGATGCTGCTAGGCTTCCTAGTGTAAGACCCATCTGTCAAACCAGGCACTGCTCAGATGGAGATGGAGTTCCACATCTACCATGTGTGATCTCTTTCTAAACGTACCCCGAGGCTCATGAATGAAACAGTTTGCAAGTCAAGTCATCATTCAATGTATCTTTCTCTCGGCTCTTGCCATGGTTGTTGTCCAGTCCAAAGAATACCCTGCCTCTTTAATAGTCTCACCCAACATCCTCCTCTTAAGTTCAGCATTGGCCTAGTTTGTTCAGTGTCTTAGATTCATAATATGACTCATTACCCATGTTGTTGGCACAGATGGAGCCTTCCATGAGAAACCGACAAGTCCAATGTACCTGTGTGTCTGTTGTAATCAGGCATTGATTTAGAGGTATGTTTTATTGCTGTGTAACGAACTACCACAAATTTAATGGATTAAAACAACATACGTCTATTAGCTCACAGTTTCCTCGGGTTAAGAGTCAACTCAGGATTTTCCAAGGCTTCAATCTAGGGTGTCAGCTGAAGCTGGAGTCTCATCTGTGGCTCAGGGTTCCTTCTCAAGTTTACATAGTTGTTGGCAAAACTTCTTTTTATTATTTATTTATTTATGCTGTGGTAGAACATGCAGTAGCTTGCTTCTTCAAGAACAGAAGAGTTTCTTGGATGTTGATTCTGTCCTTTCAGGGAAAGCCTGGACCCTCTTTTAAAGAGTTCACCTGATTAGCACAGGCCCACCCAGAGCAATCTACTTTATTATTATAATTCTGTGACAGGGTCTCTCTTCTCTGTTGCCCAGGTTGGGGCACAGTGGCATGATCATAGCTTATTGCAGCCTCAAACTCCTGGACTCAAGCAATCGTCCCGCCTCAGCCTCCCAAGTAGCTTGGACTACAGGTATATGCCACCATGCTCAGTTAATTTTTCTATTTTTTGTAGAAACAAGGTCTTGTTAAGTTGCCTGGGCTCGTCTCAAACTCCTGACCTCAAATGATCCTCCTGTCTCAGCCTTCCAAAATGTTGGGATTACAGGTGTGAGCCACTACACTGGGCCTAATCTCCTTCCTTATTAACTCAGAGTCAACCTAGTAAAAGCAATAATTATAACTGGAAAATCTCTTTACCTTCTTCCATAATCCCTAACTTTATCAAGGGAATGAAATACCATCATATTCACAGTCCTGCTTCTGCACTCATTGAGAGAGAATGATACAGGGTATAAACTTCAGAGGGCAGGAATCTGGTGTCCAACCTAGAATTCTGAGTTCTCAGGGTGATACTAAGGAGAACAGGCATATATTGCTTTCCTAGAAACCATCCAACTACCTGGTTGAATGTTTCAAAAGTCAACTCATGGAAAGTTAATGAAAACTGCAAAAGGTAAACTAAAATTCCATGGGATAATATAAATATCACATACAATCTAAATACTTGGCAAATAAATAGGGCAAAATATAATTCCCTTCCCTATTTTTCTCTTTGTCTTTCCTTTGCTCCACATAATGGAAATCATCCCTCCACAAAGTGCTTGGATTATTTTATTGGTTGGAAAAATCTCATTTCCTTTGGCTTCACATGTAAGAAAATACACTCTTTAGTCCAGCAGTCCTCAGGCCAAAGAACTTCTAGAACATAAAGTTCCAAGTAAAATACTGACACTAAAATGATATTAACATTAAAATTAGAGTGTGCATAAAAATCAGTCTGAATGATCCTCACTGCTGAGTTTCCTAATTAGGGAGCTCTATTGTTGACCCAGCATGGGAGCTGGTACCCTAAATCCCTAGATAGTTGTGGAACAGATAATGCACAGTGTTCTTGATACAGCAAACCCACTTCCCAGTGCTTTCACCTGTGATTCTCCAGAACCCCTGGATTGTAGGGATTGGTGATGTTAATTTATGCTGTGTACCTTTCTGATCTCTGCCCGTTCTGTAGCATTTTGGTGACAAATACGAGACTTGATGTTCCCAAGTTATAAATTCCTTAATTGCAACAACTGCATCAATTTCCAGTAATGGGTGAATGGACATCAAAAAGCATGTCTGCAGATGAAGTGGAGAAAGGGCAGAACACTAAATGTAACCCTCATTGCTACTTTCCTCTTAGTCTCTGTTTTTGTTTGGCCTCAAAACTATATGAAGATTGATCTCTTCTTTGCATTTATATGAAAGCATTAGAAAGTATTATACTAAATTATTGAATTAATAATTACTAGGATTTTGTAAACAAAATGGCAGAAAGGAGTTCATAACCTGCCTTTATTAAATGACTTCCACCTCTTTATCTCTTTTCTCTTCACCTTTCCTTCACGTTTCTAGACTTCAATATGTCCCCTAAAACCTAAAGAAAATGGATGCCACCATCCTTAGAAGGCACGTCAGAGCTGCCTATCTTTGGTTTGTTTGTTTGTTTTATGTTTTTTGGTTTGTTTGTTTTTGAGATGGAGTCTCTGTCACCCAGGCTGGAGTGCAGTGGTGTGATCTTGGTTCATCACTGCAGCCTCTGCCTCCCAGGCTGAAGCCGTTCTCTGCCTCAGCCTCCCGAGTAGCTGCCATTACAGGTGTGAACCACCACATCCGGCTAATTTTTGTATTTTTAGTAGAGACAGGGTTTTGCCATGTTGGACAGAGTAGTCTCAAACTCCTGGCCTCAAGTGATCCACCCACCTCAGCCTCCCAAAGTGCTGGGAAGACAGGCATGAACCACCATGCCTGGCCCGTGCCTATACTTATATCAACATGTTCCCTGAGAGATAACTCGGCTTCATTCTCATCCTTCCAACTCAGTGTTTTTATTTTATTTTTATTATTATTATTTTGAGACGAAGTCTCTCTCTGTCACCCAGGCTAGGGTACAGTGGCACTATCTCAGCACACTGCAACCTCTGCCTCCCACGTTCAAGCAATTCTCCTGCTTCGGCTTCCTGAGTAGCTAAGACTACAGGTGCCTGCCACCACACCTGGCTAATTCTTTGTATTTTTAGTAGAGATGTGGTTTTACCATGTTGGCCAGGACGGTCTCGAGCTCCTGACCTCGTGATCCACCCACTTTGGCCTCCCAAAGTGTTGGGGTTGCAGGCGTAAGCCACCACACCCGGCCTCAGTCAGTATTTTTTTAGAGAGTATATCTGACAAAAACATTTTTACCATTTGATAACATAAAACGTTTGGTACTGTACAAAACTATAAAATGATATTCTTTCAATTTTAAGAAAGTGACTTCTTCTTGTTTATGCTGCTACTCCCCATCTCATAGATTTAATAGTAATGGGAAGAAATCTTTCTAATGGGTGAATGTACCCCAGAGCAGTCTGACAATGAAATTAACTCATTTGAGATTACATCTTTGAGCAGGTTGCTCCTTCAGGCCACTGTCCTGCATCCCTCCCTTCCTGCTCAGCTGGTTGCCGAAAGACCTCCTGCACATGCTTGCTCTGCGGCCTCCACCCTCATCCAAAATCCACTGCTCTCTGATGCCCTAGCCATGGTGCTAAATTGAATCTTGGTTCTCTTCTCAATGGTGTCCTTTTATCCCCATCCTTTGGTATGTCTCTTCAGCATTTTAGACTATGAACCTCTATACTTCCTAAATCCCATGCTCCTTGACTTTTTATGCCTGACCCTCTACTAATTTTCTTCTTCTTACTACTCTATTCATCTCCTTGAGGGTGTCTGTTGTTTTGCCTGATTCTTAAATGATGTCTCTGAACTCTCACTGGCTCTCCTAGCTTCTCACTCTAATCTTTGTTGAATACGTAAGTCATGAATTCCACATTATCTTCAGATGTCGGAATCTTTACACCTACATCTATCTGTAGATATCACAAAGAGCCTTCAAACTTGTCATATCCACACTGACCCAGGCGTTTCCTCCATGTTTTTTTTATCTTGACGCCCAAGTTAGACATGCAAGAGCCTAATTGGATTGCGCTCCTTCACTTGCCCTGACCTCTCTTCAATGATCAAGTCCAGTCAATTCTGCTCCACTTATGTCAGTCTCTCCACCTGTTTGCACTTTTATGCTCTTATCTCATTTAGGCCATCATGTTTCCCACCTGGACAATTGCATGGGCACCTAATTGGTCATGTTTCCTGCAGCTTCACTTTCACAAATCCATCATTCCTACTACTTTGAGAGGATTTTCTCACATGTGTATCCAATTATAGCACCAGTCTGCTCATTTCATCTGATCGTGTCACTATTCTGCTTATCATTTATCTAATAAAACTGAACTCATTAGCATGACCTTTTTCATCTGCTCCTGCCTACAGAGCCACACCTGCTGCCGACCATGCCTCTTACAGTCAACTCAGACCACCTAGTTTACTCCAAACAAACCATGCTTGTTCCTGCCTCTGTGCCCTTGCTTGTAAACCTTTCTTTCTGGAGTTTCTTTTCCAAGTTATTCTCTGCAACAAATTTCCACTCATCCTTCAAGGAACAGGGTCAACTACCTTCTCTGTAATAACTCATGTAAGCATTTTTCTGTGATTGAACTGTACTTTGTGTACAATGCCATTATATCTGCTAATATATTTTATTGTAAATATCTGCCTATCTTTTTGGTATCCCAGTGAGACTATACCTTAGAGACATGAACCTTGTCCTTTTGTCGTTGTACCTTTGATGCCTTCTGCAGAGGTGGGCTTAATAAGTAATGATGAATGGGAACGTTGTGAATCATGTATGTTTTCAGAAATAAGTCTTTCAGGAGACTAATTGCTATGAAGAGTTAATGCACTTTCACGCACCTTTAATGTAGAAAGAAGTTTCAATATTGGAGAGCTTAGAGAAAAGCACGGTGATTCATGATCCTCAGAGAGCAGGTGTGTTTTCTCTCTATCCATCATTCAGGCCCTGCTTTGTTTATAATACAGCAACCACTCTGAATGATGTGAAAAATGAGATTGCTTTGCAGGCTCTTTAGGTTTGTAAGAACCTTGCCTTTCTTCAGTTGTTTTGTATTTATGAATCTTGGTCGGTACACAAACTAATTATGGGTGGTCACAAAGAATACTGTTGACAGACTGTAATGTGTTGTTGGCACCATGTACCTTTTAGTTTATCCAAATAATATAAATCAAAGAATGTTCAGCTTGTGCCATTTACATAAGGTTAAAAAATAATGTTCTCAATTGAGATGCAACAGAGAGCTGAGATTTCTTTTCCTTAAATGAGTTTTGGATGTTAATTTTAATCTTTCTTATGCCTGTATATTTCCGGTTTCACTTAGCCATTTCTATCATATTCTTAGAGGACAGGTATATATTTCCAGATTCATTCCTTTTTTTTTTTCCATTATGTAGGGATCCAGCTTTTGAGCAGCTCTTCACCCTACCTCAGAGGGTGTCAAAGCCATTTTTTAAGGCAGAGTGACTGCCTGTGTGCATAAATCTTTCTTTAATTGACCTCAATGAAGCATAGACTTATTGCAATAAAGAGTGCTTTGATTTTATGGCTCTATATCTGCACTAACAGTTTCTATTATATGAATTGCTATCTATCATTTTTCTTGTTAAGTGGGAGGGCAGTGATTTAAGACCTGCTTTTTACAATTTATTTTTAGCTATTAATATGTATTAAATTAAGTTGTCTACAGGGAGCAGAACACAGGAACACATTGCCCTTTGGAAATCTCTGCTTTCTGACAACTTTGTCTAACCAGAATGGCTGAAAACTAAGAATAAGCAAGAACTTAGAGAAGCCAAACTCCTTCTTTCACTAAAACTTGTGAATTTTAGTTTATTTCTTTCTTTAATTTTTAAACTTATTTTTACTTAGTATAAATTTGATTTGGAGTCTCTAACCCTATAGCATATTAGAAACAATGTACAAGCAGGGGAAAAGAACCTGAAAGGACAGCTACCTGCTACTAGCCAAAGTTTAAAGAATGTATACATAGTACCACCCACTTACAAGGCCTTGATTATGATCTGCCCTGTGTTGTTTCCAGTGTTTGCAGTGATGCCCTTGAAGATGTCATTAGTCAACAGATATTTGCTGAATGTCTTCTGTGCGTATGACACTATACTATGCTAGGCAACAGAGAAATAAGAAAGATAGATTCTCTCCCTTAAAAGTCATGACAACCCAGTGTAGCCCACTGACGTCAACAGTGAAGTGAAATCTGTGCTTCGGAAGGGAAGATACCAGGTATTTTGTGAGCATAGATCAAGGGCACCTACCAAAACTGGAAGGGCCAAAGATGGCTTCTCAGAGGAAGTGTCTTTAACTGTTGAAAATAAGGACATAATGTATTTTAGAAGTATTTCTTATAAAAAGGCTTAAAATGAAAAAGTATGTTGCTACTGAATAAAAATGCTCTTATGTCTCCAAAAATGTGGCTAACCAAACTGAGTAATGTCCTTGCAGTTCCAAATAACAAAAGTTATACTCTCCATATATAATCATTATTTAAGGAGTCCTGTTGTTTATTTTATCTTCTATAGTCTTCCATCTCTATGTGATATAAGAGCTGGGCTATCTTTATAAGAAAGCCAGCTGGGCGCTGTGGCTCATGCCTATAATCCAGCACTTTGGAAGGCTGAAGCGGGTGGATTGCTTGAGCTCAGGAGTTTGAAACTAGCCTGAGCAATATGGAAAAGACCCCATCTCTACTAAAACTACAAAACAAATAGCTGGGCATGGTGGTGTGCACCTGTGGTCCCAGCTACTTCTGAGGCTGAGGAGGAAGGATCACTGGAGCCCGAGGGGTGGAGGTTGCAGTGAGCCAAGAATGCACCACTACGCTCCAGCCTGGGTGACAGAGCAAGACTCTGTCTCAAAAAAAAAAAAAAAAAAAAAAAAAAAAAAAAAAAAAGGACATAGAGATGAAATTCAAATTAGAGATATTCACTTCCATATACTAAAAAGACTCTGCTCCCATAAGTTAAATAGTAGCCAGAGAAATGAAAGATAGACCTCACTTGTTTCAGTATTTGTAATTTTATTTTTTCCCTAACTATGTCTAGGTAACTTGGCTATGGTTATTTACATGCCATATTAACATTTGCTATCAATAAAGGAAGCCAGAGCTATACAGATCTGTTTCTTAACTGGCAAGTTATCTTATGTTTCTAACCAAAATTTACATTTCAGTACCTGTGAAAATCTTTGTTTTAGCAATATGTGCAAACTGGCGTGACAGGGAATACAGGTAAATTAAATGTAAAATTAATTGGTACATTAAAAAAACAATTGAATAGGGATTTCTTGATTTGGTTAAAATGGCTAAATGAATTTGGAGATGTTGAGAAAACATTCCTATATGATGGTAGAGGGAAAGATTGCATCTTAAGGCCTGCGCATGCAGCAATAAGCAGCTTCTATAATTTACAGCCTAGGACAAGTGGGAGGACTAGCATTTCCCTCATTCCCCAAAGAATGTGGGAATAATAACCGTAGCCACTGGAAACAAGTTGAATTCCCACAGTAGGGGCCAATGTAGGCATTCTTCAGAGACAGCTGCTTGCGATCCATATGATTGTTCTTTAACAAATATTTATTGAGCACGTACTATGGGCCAAGCATTATTCTACAAGTTGCAGATATATCCATGAGCAAAAGTGAAATAAATATTTACCTTCAAGGTGTTTATATTCTATAGAAGTAAGCAGTTGATAAATCATAAACATAATCCATAAACTGGCTGGAATGTCGGAAGATGATCAGTGCAACAGAAGAAAGAAAAATCCAGAGCAAGGTAAAGAGATGCAGAAGGAAATTTTAAGTAGAGAGGACAGAAAAGACATCATCTTGATATCTGAGCTAGAATATTGTATCAGTCTAGGCCCGACAGGAGAGAGAAACCATATAGTAATTGGAACAGGAAAAGTTCACTGTAAAGAATCAATAATGATAACAGAGGATTGGAGTAACCGAATCAGCTGGTAAAAAGTAAAGCAAGCTGCAAATAATACAAGAATAGAAGATATAAGGAGCAGTCACTAACTCCCAGGGCTGAGTCAGAGTAGCCTCTGGCCCAGGGCTAAGATCCAGATCTTGCTGGGAGTGCGCAGTTGTGCGTCATCGGTGCCAGAGACACTGCTGTGGAACTGTGCAAGGCAGGACTTGCTGGAAATCCAGCCTCTGCAACTTGTCAGAGAATTACCCTCTAGGGTGCTGGGGAAAACTGTTCCCAGGAGTTTCTCACCAGAGATACTCCACTGCACTACGTAGTGTCAGGACGTAGTGTCCTGAGATCAACAGGCGGCTGACAGCTTTTGGGTGTCTTAGAAGTTAAATGCCAGAGAAGCTGCATGTTCTGCAGGAGCTGAGCATGGAGAAGCCACCTGTACTGCAGAAGCTTGGCCAGTGAGATACAGGAACACAGGAAGCAAAACTCTTTTCTCCTTCAATGTTTCTCCAGTATTTTCTATGGAGAAAACTTAACATTGGGCCAACCAGCCCAGAAGAAAATGTTTAAAGAGCCTATTTCCTTTGTCACAAGCAGGAAAAGAAAGTGGGTTTGGAAGTAAGATGCAATCAATTGATGGTTCACAAAGATAGTTAGGAGATGTGGGATGACGTATGTGGATATCTTGAAATAGAGTGTTACAAGTGGTAAAAAACAGTGGCTACATATCCCAAAGGCAGAAGAGTGCATAGCAAGGAGGTCAGTGTTGAGGGAACATTTTGGATCAAAAGGAAAAAAACAGGAAATGAGATTGGAGAGGATAAAGAAGGAGAGACCCTGTAGCTTTCCTTATAGGCTATCCTGTGGCTTTGAGATTTATTCCAAATGAGCATTGTAGTGGTCTGAGTGGAAGAGTGGCATGAACTACTTGAAAACAACCACTGTGGTCCCTATTGAGTATAGCTGTACAGGGGTCAGATGGAATCAAGGAGGCCAGTCAGATGGCTACTGCAGGAATACAGGAGACACATGATGGTTGCTTAGGTGGAGGTAGGAGCAGTGGAACTGTTGGTAAATAGTGAAAAAAGTGCTACATTTCCTACTGAAGAAGCTACTCATAATCCTACCTCCATTCCTTCCTTATTGGAAAGACAGATGTAGATATATCTAGAATATGTATGTCTTATCCATAACATTTTTTTCTGTGACAAAAAGATCCTAGACTCTATATAAACACTCATTAAATGTTTGCTGTTGATTACATTTACATTTTTTTTTCTTGCAAATCAAAAGATTCAAAACTGCCAATGAGTTTCAGTAAGAGATCTATAGATGCTTAAATTATAAACATAGCAGCCAGGGCTATTTCATCAAATAAATAATCGCAAAAGGTTGTATTTAACCTTCATATTTCTCAAATATAAATCTAGTTCAGAACTTATCTGACATAAAGGCTACCCCTCAGTTGAGCCCCTAACCCCTCTCCAGCTGCTGCAGTCAGCAGGCCAAGCCTTCCTCCTCCTGTTCTCCCAAGGCTCTGCCACATGATAGGCAGCACAGTGATCTCAGCCTATGCCGTTCCCCCTTGCCCTGAAAATTCACCTGCTTCCTGCCCCTTGTCATTACTCATAGCATTACCTGCATGAAATGGTGGCCTATTTCCCCCTGGCCTTTGGAAAATTCTTCCCATCCTTCACACTAGGGATTGCCAGTGGCACATTATGGAAGGGAGCACACAGAAAAGAATGTGCTGATGGGGTCCTTTGAGCTCTATGTTCTTTTTGTTGTTGTTGTTGCTCTTGTTTTTTCTTTTTTCATTTTTTGAGTATATAGTAGGTGTAGATATTTATGGGGTACATGAGACATTTTTATATAGCCATGCAATGCGTAATTGCAGGGTAAATGGGGTCATCACCTTAAACATTTATTCTTTGTGTACTAAACAATCCAATTATGCTATTTTAATTATTTTTAAATGTACTATTAAATTATTATTGACTATACTCATCCCATTATGCAGTCATGTAGGAGATTTTATTCATTCTTTCTAACTGTATTTTTGTACCCAATAACCATGCCCACTTTCTGCAACCCCCTCCTACCATTCCCAGCTTCTGGTAATCTTCCTTCTACTCTCTATCTTCATTTAATGTTTAGCTCCCACAAATAAGTGAGATCATGTGGAGTTTGTCTTTCTGTGCCTGGCTCATCTCATTAACATAATGATTTCCAACTCCATCTATATTGTTACAAATGACAGTATCTGATTATTTTTTATGGCTGTGTAATAGTCCGTGTTCACACTGCTGATAAAGACATACCTGAGACTGGGCGATTTATAAAAGAAAGAAGTTTATTGGACTTACAGTTCCACATGGCTGGGGAGGCCTCACAACCATGGTGGAAGGTGAAAGGCATGTCTCACATGGTGGCAGCTAAGACAAGAGAGTTTGTGCAGGTATAATGCCCCCTTATAATAACCATCAGATCTCATGAGACTTACTTACTATAATGAGAATGGCATGTGAAAGACCTGACCCCATGATTCAATTACCTCCCACCTGATCCCTTCCACAACACCCAAGATGAGATTTGGGTGGGGACACAGCTAAACCATATCATGCCACCCCTGGCCCCTCCCAAATCTCATGTCCTCACATTTCAAAACCAATCATGTCTTCCCAACAGTCCCCCAGAGTCTTAACTCATTTCAATGTTAAATCAAAAGTCCACAGTCCAAATTCTCATCTGAGACAAGGCAAGTCCCTTCTGCCTTTGAGCCTGTAAAATCAAAAGCAAGTTAGTTACTTCCTAGATACAATGGGGATATAGGCATTGGATAAATACAGCCATTTCAAAAGGGAGACATTGACCAAAACCAAGTGAGTACAGGCCCCATGCAAGTCCAAAACCCAGCAGGACAATCAAATCTTAAAGCTCCAAAATGATCTCCTTTGACTTCATGCATCACATCCAGGTCACACTGATGCAAGAGGTGGGTTCCCATGGTCTGAGGCAGCTCTGCCCCTGTAGCTTTGCAGGGTACAGTCTCCCTCCTGGCTGCTTTCATAGGCCAGCGTTTAGTGTCTGCAGCTTTTCCAGGTGTATGGTGAAAGCTGTCAATGAATATACCATTCTGGAATCTGGAGGATGGTGGCTGTCTTCTCACAACTCCACTAGACAGTACCCTAGTAGGGACTCCGTGTGGGGGCTCCAACCCCACATTTCCCTCCCACACTGTCCTAGCAGAGGTTCTCCATGAGGGCCCCACCCCTGCAGCAAACTTCTGTCTGGATATCCAGGCATTTGTATACATCTTCTGAAAGCTAGGTGGGGGTTCCCAAACCCCAATTCTTGACTTCTGTGCACTGGCAGGCTCAATACCATGTGGAAGCTGCCATGGCTTGAGACATACACCCTCTAAAGCCACGGCCTGAGCTTTATGTTGGCCCTTTTTCAGCCAGGCTTGAGTTGCTGGGATGCAGGGCACAAAGTCCCTAGGCTGCACACAGCACAGGGACCCCACGCCTGGCCCATAAAACCACGTTTACCTCCTAGACCTCTAGACTTGTGATGGGAGAGGCTGCTGTGAAGACCTCTAACGTGCTCTGGAGACATTTTCCCTATTGTCTTGGGGATTAACATTGGCCTCCTTGTTACTTATACAAATTTCTTTAGCTGGCTTGAATTTCTCCTCAGAAAATGAGATTTTCTTTTCTTTCTTTATTTTTATTATTATACTTAAAGTTCTGGGATATATGTGCAGAATGTGCAGGCTTGTTACATAGGTATACACGTGCCAAGGTGATTTGCTGCACCCAACAACCTGTCATCTACATTAGGTATTTCTCCTAATGCTATCCCTCCCCTAGCTCCTCAGCCCCTGACAGGCCCCAGTGTGTGATGTTCCCCTCCCTGTGTCCGTGTGTTCTCATTGTTCAATTCCCACTTAGAGTGAGAACATGTGGTGTTTAGTTTTCTGTTCCCGTGTTAGTTTACTGAGAATGATGATTTCCAGCTTCATTCATGTCCCTGCAAAATATATAAATCCATCCTTTTTTTAACTGCATAATATGCCATGGTGTATACGTGCCATATTTTTCTTAATCCAGTGTATCATTGATGGGCATTTGGGCTGGTTCCAAGTCTTTGCTATTGTGAATAGTGCTGCAATAAACATACATGTGCATGTGTCTTTATAGTATAATGATTTATAATCCTTTGGGTATATACCCAGTAATGGCATTGCTGGGCCAAATGGGATTTCTTGTTCTAGATCCTTGAGGAATCGCCACAGTCTTCCACAATGGTTGAACTAATTTATACTCCCATCAACAGTGTAAAACCATTCCTATTTCTCCACATCCTCTCCAGCATCTATTGTTTCCTGACTTTTTAATGATCGCCATTCTAACTGGTGTGAGATGGTTTCTCATTATGGTTTTGATTTGCATTTCTCTAATGACCAGTGATGATGAGCTTATTTTCATGTTTCTTGGCCACATAAATGTCTTCTTTTGAGAAGTGTCTGTTCATATCCTTTGCCCACTTTTTGATGGGGTTGTTTGTTTTTTTCTGATAAATTTGTTGAAGTTCCTTGTAGATTTTGGATATTAGCCCTTTGTCAGATGGACAGATTGCAAAAATTTTCTGAAAATGGGATTTTCTTTTCTATCACATTGTCAGGCTGCAAATTTTCCAAACTTTTATGCTCTGCTTCCCTGGTAAAACAGAATGCTTTTAACAGCACCCAAGTCAACTCTTGAATGCTTTGCTGCTTAGAAATTTCTTCTGCCAGATACCCTTAATCATCTCTGTCCAGTTCAAAGTTCCACATATCTCTACGGCAGGGGTAAAATGCTGTCAGTCTCTTTGCTAAAACATAGCAAGAATCACCTTTGCTCCAGTTCCCAACAAGTTCCTCATCTCCATCTGAGACCACTTCAGCCTGGACCTTATTGTTCATATAATTATCAGCATTTTTGTCAAAGCCATTCAATAAATCTCTAGGAAGTCCAAAATTTCCCCAAATTTTCTTGTCTTCTTCTGAGCCCTCCAAACTGTTCCAACTTCTGCCTGTTACCGAGTTTCCAAAGTCACCTCCACATTTTCAGATATCTTTTCAGCAATGCCCCACTCTACTGGAACCAATTTACTGCATTAGTTCATTTTCAGGCTGCTGATGAATACATACCTGAGACTGGGCAATGTATAAAAGAAAGAGTTGTATTGAACTTACAGTTCCACGTGGCTGGGGAGGCCTCACAGTCATGGTGAAAGGTGAAAGGCACGTCTCACATGGTGGCAGACAAGAAAAGAGAGCTTGTACAGGAATAATCCCCCCTTATAATAATCATCCAATCTCATGAGACTTTATCACTGTCGTGAGAATAGCAGAGGAAGGACCTGACCCCATGATTCAATTACCTCCCACTTGGTCCCTCCCACAACACTTGGGAATTCAAGATGAGATTTGGGTAGGGAAACAGCCAAACCATATCAGGCTGAATAATTCGATTGTGTATATGTACCACATTTTCTTTATCCATTCATCTATTGACGGACACTTAGGTTGCTTCCAAATCTTGGCTGTTGTGAATAGTGCTGCAAGAAACATGGAGTGTAGATGTCTCTTCAACACACTGATTTCTATTCTTTTGGGTATATACTTAGTTGTGGGATTATTGGAACATATTGTAACTCTATTTTTAGTTTTCTGAGAAACCTCCAAATTGTTCTCCACAGCTGTTTTACTAATTAAAACTCCCACCAACAGTCTATGAGGGTTCCCTTTTTTTCCACATCCTCACCAGCCTTTGTTATTGCCTGTCTTTTTAATTGTGAAAAGCCATTTTAATTGCGATGAGATATTTATTGTAGTTTTGATTTGCATTTATTTGATGATCAATGATATTGGATACCTTTTCATATAACTGTGAGATTTGTATGTCTTCTTATGATAAATGTCTATTCAGATAGCTGCCCATTTTTAAGTCAGGTTATTATAATTTTTACTACAGAGTTGTTTGAGCTCCTTATCTATTCAGGTTATAAATCCCTTGTCAGGTGGATAGTTTGCAAATATTTTATTCTATTTTGTGGGTTGTCTCTTCACTTTGTTTATTGTTTCCTTTGTGGTTTAGAAACTTTTAAACTTGATATGATCCCACGTGTCCATTTTTGCTTTGGATGACTGTGCTTCTTGGGTGTTACTCAATAAATCTTTGCCCAGTCCAGTGTCCTGGAGAGTTTTCCCAATGTTTAATTTTAGCAGTTTCATGATTTGAGGTCTTAGATTTAAGTCATTGATCCATTTTGATTTGATTTTTGTATATGCCAAGAGATAGGGCTCTAATTTCATTCTTCTGCATATGAATATCCCATTTTCCCAGCACCATTTATCGAAGAGACTGTCTTTTCCCAAATGTATGTTCTTGGAACTTTTGTTGAAAAGGAGTTTACTTTAGATGTATGAATTTGTTTCTGGATTCTCTATTCTGTTCCATTGGTCTATGTGTCTGTTTTTATGCCAGTACTATGCTGTTTGTGTTACTATACTTCTGTAGTATCATTTGAAGTCAAGTAATGTGATTCCTCCAGTTTTGTTCTTTTTCTTGAGATAGCTTTAGCTATTCTAGGACTTTTGTGGTTCCATATAAATTTTAGAATTTTTTTCTATTCCTGTGAAGAATGTCATTGGTATTTTGATAAAGATTGCATTGAATCTGGATGTTGCATTGGGGAATATGGAAATCTTAACATTATTGATCCTTTCAATCCATGAACATGGAATATTCTTCAATTTTTGGTGTCTTCAATTACTTTCATCAGTATTTTATAGTTTTCATTATAGAAATCCTTAATTCTTTGGTTAATTCATAGGTATTTTATTTTATTTATAGCTATTGTAAATAGGATTACTTTCTTAATTATTTTTCAGATTGTTTGCTGTTGGCATATAGAAATGCTACTGATTTTTTTATGTTCATTTTGTATCCTGCAACTTTACTGAATTTATTAGCTCTAATAGTTTTTGATGGAGTTTTTAAGGTTTTCCAAATGCAGGGTTGTATCACCTGAAAACAAGGATAATTGAATTTCTTGCTTTCCAATTGGATGCCCTTTATTTAGTTCTCTTGTTTAATTGCTCTAGCTAGGACTTCCAGGACTATGTTGAATAACAGCAGTGACAGTCAGCCTCTTTGTCATGTTCCAGATCTTTAGAGGAAAGGCTTTTAATTTTTCCCCATTCACTGTGACACTAGCTTTGGGTCTGTTGTATATGGCTTGTCTTATGTTGAAGTATGTTCCTTGTATACTCAGTTTTTTGAGGGTTTCTTTTTCATCATGAAGGAACGTTGAATTTTATCAAATGGTTTTTCTGCATCAATTTAAGTGATCATATGATATTTATCCTTCACTTTTTTGATATGATATATCACATTAATTGATTCGCATATGTTGAACCATCTTTGTATCAGTGGGATAAATCCCACTTGGGCATGATGAATGATCTTTTTAATGTGTTGTTCAATTCGGTTTGCTAGTATTTTGTTGAGGATTTTTGCATCAATATTCATTAGAAATATTGGCCTATAGTTTTTTTTTTTCTTTTTTGATGCATCTTTGGTTTGATATCAGGATAAGACTGGCTTCATTGAATGATTTTGGGAGTATTACTTTCTCCTTTATTTTTCAGAATAGTTTGAGGGGAATTGGTATTAGTTCTTCTTTAAATGTTTGGTAGAATTCAGCAATTAAGCCATCGGGTCCCAGGCTTTTCTTTGTTGGAATAATTTTTATTATGGCTTTGATCTCATTACTTGCAATTGGTCTGTTCAGTTTTTGAATTTCTTCTTGGTTCGATCTTGGTAGGTTGTATGTGTCTAGGAATTTATCCACTTCTAGATTTTCCAATTTTTTGGTTTAATGTTGCTTATAGTAACCCCTAATAATCATTTGAATTTCTGCATTGTTGGTTGTAATATCTTCTTTATCATATCTGATTTTATTTATTTGGGTCATCTCTTTTTTTTTCTTAGTCTAGCTAAACAAAATTGACACACCTTTATCTTTTTAAAAAACCAACTTTCTGTTTCATTGATCTTTTCACATTGCTGTGTCTGAATTTCACTTATTCCTTCTCTGATCTTTATTATTTTTTCTTCTAGTAATTTTGGGTTTGGTTTACTCTTACTTTTTTAGTTCTTTAAGATGCATCTTTAGATAATTTATTTGAAGTTTTTCTTCTTCTTTGATGTAGGTGCTTATAGCTAAAAACTTCCGTCTTATTACTGTTTTCACTGTATCCCAAAAGTATTGCCATGTTCTTTCCATTTTCATTTGTTTTAAGAAATTTTTCAATTTTCTTCTTAATTTCTTCTCGGACCCACTGGTCATTTAGGAGCATATTGTTTAATTTCCATATGTTTGTGTAGTTTCCAAAATTCCTCATTTTATTGATTTCTTGTTTTACTCCATTGTGGAAATTGTGGTCAGAGAAAATGCTAGATATTATTTCATATTTTTGAATGCTTAAGACATGTTTTGTCTTAAGGATGTGGTTTATATTTGAGGATGATCCATGTGCTGAGGAGACAAATGTGTATTTTGCAGCTGTTGTATAAAATGTTATATAAATATCTATTAGGTCTATTTGTTCCATAGTTCAGATTAAGTCTGATGTTTGTTGACTTTCTGTCTGGGAGATCTGTCCAAGGCTGAATGTCATGTGTTGAATTCTCCAGCTATTATTGTATTAGGGCCTATCTCTCTCTCTTTAGCTCTAATAATATTTGCTTTAGATATCTGAATGCTCCAGTATCAGGTGCATATGTATTTATAATTGTTATATCCTTTTGTTAAATTGACCCTTTTATCGTTATATAGTGACATTCTTTGTCTCTTCTTATAATTTTTGTCTTGAAATCTATATTTACTGAGATGAGTACTGGAAATAAGTTCCTGATATAAGTATATGGCTATTTCTGTTCTTCTTTGGTTTCCATTGGCATGGAATATCTTTTTCCATACCTTTATTTTCAGTTTACATTTGTCTTTATAGGTGAAATATGTTTCTTATAGAAAACAGATGATTGGGTGGTGGTGTTTTTTGTCCATTCAGCCACTCTGTGTTTTGACTGGAGAGTTTAATCCATTTATATTCAATGTTATTGTTCATAAATAGGGACTTACTCCTGTCATTTTGTTTTTCATTTTCTGGTCTTCTTTCTTCCTGTCTTCCTTTTAGTAAAGGTAATTTTCTCTAGTGGTAGGACTAAATTTCTTGCTTTTTATTTTTTGTGTATTTGTTGTATGATGTTTAATTTGGGTTACCATGAGGCTTGTAAATACTGTGTTAGAACCCATTATTTTAAACTGATGACAAATCTAATTGCGTGAACAAACACTGAAAAAGAAAACTAATAAAAACTTTACACTTTAACTTCATCCTCCTACTTTTTAACATTTTGTTGTTTCTCTTTATGTCTTGTTGTACTGTCTATGTCTTGAAAACTTGTAGTTATTATTTTGATTGGTTCATTATTTAGCCTTTCCACTTAAGATATGAGTAGTTTATACATCACAATTACAGAGTTATAATTTTCTGTGTTTTTCTATGTGCTCACTATTACCAGTTTTTTACCTTCACATGATTTCTTTTTGCTTGTTAATATTCTTTTCTTTTTGATTGAAGTACTTCCTTTAGCATTTCTTTTAGGACAGGTCTGGTATTAGTGAAATCCCTCAGCTCTTGTTTATCAGGGAAGGTTTTTATTTCTTCTTCATGCTTGAAGGATATTTTTGCTAGACATACTATTCTAGGGTAAAAGTTGTTTTTTTTTTTTCCTTCAGCACTTTAAATATGTCATGCTACTCTTTTTTGGCCTATACGATTTCCACTGAAACATCTGCTGCCAGACTTATTGGAGCTTCATCGCATGTTATCTGTTTCTTTTCTCTTGCTGCTTTTAGAATCCTTTCTTTATCCTTGACCTTTGGAAGTTTGATTTTTAAATGCCATGAGGTAGTTTTCTTTGGGTTAAATCTGCTTGATGTTCTATAACCCTGTATTTGAATGTTGATATCTTTCTCTATGTTTAGGAAGTTCTCGGATATTATCCCTTTGAATAAACTTTTTACCCTTATCTTTTTCTCTACGTCCTCTTTAAGGCCAGTCACTCTTAGATTTGCCCTTTTGAGGCCATTTTATAGATTTTATAGGCATGCTTCATTGTTTTTCATTCTCTTTTATTTTGTCTCTTCTGACCATGGCTTTTCAGATAGGCTGTCTTTGAGCTCACTAATTCTTTCTTCTGCTTGATCAATTCTGCTATTAAGTGACTCTGATACATTCTTCAGTATGTCAATTGCATTTTCAACTCCAAAATAGCTATGTGATTTTTCTTAATTGTTTCAATCTCTTTGTTAAATTCATCTGATAAGAGTTCTGAATTTCTTCTCTGTGTTATCTTGAATTTCTTTGCGTTTCCTCAAAACGGTTATTTTGAATTCTCTTTCTGAAAAGTCAAATATCTGTGTTTCTCCAGGATTAGTCTCTGGTTCCTTATTTAGTTTGTTTGGTGAAGTTACATTTTATTCTGGATGGTCTTTTGCCTGTCAAAATTTGCTGGTGTCTGGGCATTGAAGAGTTAGGTATTTATTGTAATCTTTGCAGTTCGGGCTTGTTTGTACCTGTCCTTACTAGAAAGGCTTTCTAGGTATTTGAAGGGACTTGGACATTGTTATCTAAGCCCTACTTGCATTAGGGAGCACCCTAAGCCCAATGATGCTGTCATTCTTGCAGACTCATAGATGTACTGCCTTGGTGGTCTTGGATAAGATCTGGAAGAATTCTGTAGATTACCCTGCTCTTGTTCTCTTTCCTTACTTTCTCTCAAACAAATGAAGTCTATATCTCTGTTCTGAGCCATCTGGAGCAGGGTATGGGGTGACACAAGCACCCTTGTGGCCACCACCACTGCGGCTGCACTGGAGCAGACCTGAACCCAGCAGAGAACGGGGTCTCTCCCAGGGCCCATTGTAACCACTACCTGGCTATCACCTATGTTCACTCAAGGCTCTAAAGCTCTACAGTCAGCAGTTGCTGAAGCCAGCCAGGTTTGTGTCCTTGCCTTCAGGGTGATGAGTTCCCCCGGGCCCCAAGTGAATCAAGAGATGCCATACAGGGGCCAAAACCTGGAGTCAAAAATCTTAGAAATCTACCTGATGCTCTACTCTAGTGTTGCTAAGCTGGCACTCAAACCATGAGAGAATGTCCTTTCCATTCTTCCCTTTCTTTCCCGCAAGCAGAGGAGTCTCTCCCCATGGCTACCACAACCACAGATCCACACGGTGGGTACTGTCAGGCTACTGCCAGTGTTCACTTAAGGCCCCAGGTCTCTTCAGTCAGCTTGTGGTGAATGTTCCTAGGCCTTGGATTTACCCTTCAGGGCAGTGGGCTCCCTTCTGACTCTGGATAGGTCCAGAAAAGCCATCCAAGAACTAAGGCCCAGAATCAGGGACCCCAGTGGTTCACTTGGTGCTCTACCCAAGCTGGCACCTAAAGTGCAAGACTAAGTCCCCTTTACTTTTCTCTCTGGTTTTCTCAATCAGAAGGAGTCTCTCCCTGTAGGCACCACAGCTGTAAATGTGCTGGGTTCCACCTGAAGACGACGTATCTCGGAGTATCACCCCAGGCTCACGTGATCACCTGCACATTGCTGCTGGCTCTTCAGAGCCGGCAAACTCTTTAACCAGCGGGTGATAAATCCTTCCAGGACTGGGTCCTTCCCTTCAAAGCAATGGGTTCCCCTCAGGCCCAGAGTGTATCTAGAAAGGTCATATGGGAGCTGGGACCTGGAAGGGGGTCTCACGACTTTGCCTGGTGCCCTATCCTACGGCGGCTAAGCTGGTGTCCACAACGCTAGAAAAAGTCCTCTTTACTCTTCCTTCTCCTCCCCGCCCACAGAAGGAAGGAATCCCTTTTGTTGCTGTAAGCTGCGCTGCCAAGCAGATCATTAGGTTTCCTGATTCTGGGCCTTAATTCTTGAATGGCATTTCTGGACCTACCCTGGGCCAGAGGGGAGACCACTGCCCTGATGGGTCAGCCTCAGACCTAGCAATATACTCCACTATTTAATTACATGGTACAAGCACCCCTTTGGCCACCCTGGCTTGTGTGTTTCTCACTAGATCATGTGCCCCGCAAGTCCACTGGCTTTGAGCCCAGGGCAGCACTAAGACTTGCCTAGAAATTGCAGTCCTAGTGGACTATACTGCTATTCAAGTTTATTAAGGACTCCAGAGCACATTAGTCTGTAATGGTGAGGCTTGTGCGACCTCAAGTTCTGACTTCTGGGATGGATGATTCCCTATGGCTAGGGCTGGTCTAAATGCTTCCCTCTGGGCATCAGCCGAGTTTAACCTGGTTTTGCTTTCCTCCGTGATACGACAGCACTAAGTTCAATGCAGGGGCCCACAATCACTATACTCTCCTTCTCCCAAGTCCACAGATTCTTCATGCCATGTGGCCACCGCTGGGGGATAGGGAAGAAGTGCCATCATCGATTCAAAACTGTCTTTCCCACTCTCTTCAGTGCCTCTTTCAGTGATATGAAGTTAAAACTGGGTGCTATAATTGCTCACCTAATTTTTAGTTCTTATGAAGGTGCTATTTTGTGTGTAGACAGTTGTTACATTTGGTGTTCCTATGGGGTTGGGGTGGTGATGATTCTATTCAGCCATCTTGCTCCACCCTCAAGCTGTATATTCTTGAAGGTCTTCCTGTTCTTTATATTCCTACTATATTCCCTGAAGCTCGCTACATGAAATACGTATGCATTGCAGTTGACCCTTATTTATTTAAAAAGAAAGTTGCAAGAACTAATGTTAAGTCTACTAATTAGAGATCCATTACCTAATAATAGTTAATTCTTACAAACTAATTTTTACCATTATGTACCAACTTAAACATGTTACCAGTAATTACTTACCCCACTGGAGCATTTTTTGAACTGGGGAGATGTTACCTGCAGATAATTTTTATCTGGAGAAATATTTAACATTATTTGTGACATTTCCCACTCCTATAGGCACAATAAAAGCCACATTTTATTCATACTTTAAAAGTATGAAGCATAGTTATTTTCCCTTAAGATATGGTGACCAGAAAACATTTCTCATCAGTAAATGTCTACAGTCTTATACACATGGATGGTCCCCTTAGGATGTACAAAAGCAATACTCATTCGGTAGAAACTTCTTTAAGTACCCATATAATCGTTCTTTTTTTTTCACTTTCCTTATAGTATTAAATACATTACATGAGATATTACAAAAAGATATAGTACTCAATGGTGACAAATCATTGAGAGCTTAATTAGGTTGAGGACAGAGATGAATCTATTAGATTTGGCAATATTGAAGGCATTGGTGATCAGGGAAAAATAATCTCATAAGTGGTGGAGGCGGAAGCCAAATTGGGGTAGAGGTTGAAGAGAAAGTGACCTGAGAGGAAGTAGAGAGGAGGCAAACACAATTTTTTGAGACAGTTGCCTATAAAAAGAAGTAGGGAAATGGGGTGGCAGGTTGAAGGAGATGAGGGACCAGGGTGATGTATATATATAAACATTCTTGTGTGAATTATGGGAGGAATAAAACCATGTTAGAATGGTGATAAAAAAGATCCAGAGAAGAGGGAAACACTGATGAAGGTGAAAGAGGAGATAGCTAAAGGAGGAAAGCCCCTGACAAGCTGGCAAAGAAAAAGAAATAAAGCCCATTAGGGTCTTTGATGAGACTGGAGCTTCTTCCATTGCAGCTAAAGAAGGGAAAATGAAGAACTGGCTGTAAATTTTTGTTTGAGTTTCATTGGGTGATGAAAATAAGAGGACATTTTTCACTAGTGATATTCTAATTATCTATTGCTATGTAACAAACCACCCCATAACTTTATGGCTCAACAATGAATTATTATTTCTCGCTGCCTTGGGGTTTGTCTCAATTCACCTGGGAAGTTCTGCTCCATGTGGTGTAGCTGAGGTCTCTCATGCTACTGCATTCAACTGGTAGTTTGACTGGAAGAGGTCTTTCAACCTCTAGCATCTCACTTCATGTAGTTTCATGGAATTCTTTACAGCATGGCAACTGGCTTCCAAGAGCAAGCATTTCCAAGGGTCACACCTGATATGCAAGTATTTATCATGCCTCTGTTTGCTTCATATTTGCTAATTTCCCATTGGCCAAGCAAGTCATATGGCCAAAGCCAGAGTGGACATGGAAGAGACTATACTAGGATACCAGAAGATGAAATTCACTAGGGGTCACTAAAGTAGCTATCACAGGTTTCTTCTATTTTTCTAAAACAAACAATTATTATCTGTTAAATGTGAGTTGTGAAAGAAATACGAAAAGACCATCATGGGAATTGGAAAATCATAATAATATTTTGGGTCAGTGCTGTGTGCCTGCATGGGCTGTATTCATATCTATAATGGATAATAGCCTGAGTCCTCTATTAGTTTAATTTTGTGTAATATTATTCAGCTGCTCTCCATTGCACACAGGAAGCAGACAGATTGGCGAGGTCATTTATAAATGTATAGCTCTGGGAGAATGTGGATAGCAGAAAAGTGACGCTGTAATGTCTATCCTTTGTAGGCTCTTTTGTTCTTTTTTTAAGAGGAGATCAACCCATCGAAATAAATTTAGATGTTTATTATGTACAGACCAGTATATTAAGTCCTAGGAGGTTGATTAAAAAGGTGTTGGACACTGGTCTTGGCCTCAAACATTTCATTTGAAGCATTGAGGCATATACACAGTAGTTGAAACATCTTTCTTCCATTATATGGGCATTAATAGCTTTTTTTCTTTCTTTCTTTGAGATGGAATTTTGCTCTCGTTGCCCAGGCTGGGGTGCAGTGGTGCCATCTGGGCTCACTGCAACCTTTGCCTTCGGGGTTCAAGCAATTCTCCTGCCTCAGCCTCCCAAGTAGCTGGGATTACAGGTGAGCACAACCACACTCAGCTAATATTTGTATTTTTAGTAAATACAGGGTTTTACCATGTTGGCCAAGCTGGTCTCGAACTCCTGACCTCAAGTGTTCCACCTGCCTCGGCCTCCCAAAGTGCTGGAATTACAGGTGTGAGCCACCACACCTGGCACTTCTTTCTTTTTGATTCATTTTTCTTATTATTCTGCCTCATTTGTCCAATTTCATGGAGCATTGTCCAAAATTCCCTCAGATTTTCAAACTTTCCTATTTGCTTCCTCTATTAGACCATGCCCAGCCATAAATATAAAAACATATACATGATACTTGTACTTGAACACATAAAATTTCATATAAAGAATGAAGTCAACAGATATGGAAGGACTGAAAAAGCAAAAAGAGGACACAGAGGTAACTCAGGAATAGTAACTTCATGAAAAGCCTACCATCCTGTGATAGACTGAGTGTTTATGTACCACCAAATTCATACGATGAATTCCTCAGGCATAATGTGATCATATCCGGAGGTGGGGCCTTTGGGAGGTGATCAGGCCATGAGGATAGAGCTCTCTTAAATCGGATTGGTGCTTTTATAAGAAGGGAGAACTTTCTCTCTCTCTCTCTCTCTTTCTTGTGAGAAACAAGGTTTTTGTTTGTTTCTTTGTTTTTGTTTTCTGAGACGGAGTCTCGCTCTGTTGCCCAGGCTGGAGTACAGTGGCACGATCTCGGCTCACGGCAACCTCCGCTTCACGGGTTCAAGTGGTTCTTCCTCGGCCTCCCAAATAGCTGGGACTACAGGCACCCACCACCACACTCGGCTAATTTTCGTTTTTTCAGTAGAGACGGGATTTCACCATATTGGCCAGATTGATTTCCAACTCCTGACCTCGTGATCCGCCCGCCTTGGCCTCCCAAAATGCTAGGATTACAGGCATGAGCCACTGTGCCCGGCCAAGTTTTTGCTTTTATCGGCCACCAAGACTATGGTACTTTGTTATAGCAGCCAACACAGACCAGGACATATCCCTGGCAGCAAAGGAAAGAGATTATCAAACCCCAGAAGCTGGCAGGAAGGGCCCTAACAGCAAGGCATGTGGAGCTCTGAGTGGACGTCCCTGTCTGGCGGCGGCTGCTAATTCTGAAACATAAAGAAGCTGATTCTAGGACCGCTGGAAGAACCTGGAAATTGGAACCAAATGCTACCCCTAAGGTGAAAACAAGTAGTGAACCAGGAAGAAACAAGTTCCCCCTCTCTCTCTTCCGAGTATTCTACCTTCCTCTAGGGCCTCTTCCTCCTCTAACAGGGAGCACTCGGCACGGAATAAACATGGTTGCAGAGTCCCAACTCCAGAATCAGAGGGCTGAAAGTGGAAGGATGAGGTGGAAGCTGAGGAACAAAAGCTTAATAACCAGCACAGTTTTTTAATAAGCATCTTTGCCATTTCTCTCTTCAGTGGTACGAGGGAGAAAGAGAGGAAGAAAGGCTAGCACAGCCAAATGGAAGGTGACTTTATATGTCTTAATCATTCGCATTGAAAATATGTGATTACAATTGCTTCAAAGAAGGATTGGACAAGTGTTCTTTTTTTTTTTTTTCATGAATATAACCACTGTTTTAAAGGTGCTGATATCAAAAAGTATATGTGCTTTCCATTTCTGGCTTAGGATGACCTGGAGAAGTATATCAACTTTTACCAAGAATTCAAAAAGAGGCTGGACGCAGTGGCTCAAACCTGTAATCCCAGCATTTTGGGAGGCTGAGGCGGGCAGATCACATGAGATCAGGAGTTCGAGACCAGCCTGGCCAATATGGTGAAACCCTGTCTCCACTAAAAATACAAAAGTTAGCTTGGCGTGGTATTGCTACTCAGGATGCTGAGGCAGGAGAATCGTTTGAACTCGTGAAGCAGAGGTTGCAGTGAGCCGAGACTGCACCATTGCACTCCAGCCTGGACTCTGTCTCAAAAAAAAAAAAAAAAAATCAAAAAGAAAAGATGAAAAAAGCATTTCAAAAAAATAAAAAAGTTAAACATTTAATTAACCCATAATAGTTTGATCCCTTACATTTATTACTAATCCTTTTACATACCAGTATTTTCATTTTTCAGTGTTCAACAGCAGCTGAACAATACATATTCTGAAGTAATCCAAGCTGGGTTTTTTTTTGTTTGTTTTCTGTTTGTTTGTTTTTGTTTTTTTGCTTCTTTTCTCCTATGGCCTTAGTGTAAACAATTTGTATTACAGAAAAATTTCCCAATCTAAAACCATGTAACACTGTCATCAGAACGCATTTTATATATATATACACACACACACACACATATATATATACACACACACATACACACACACACACACACACACATATATATATATATATATATATATTTTTTTTTTTAGACAGAATCTCATTCTGTTACCTAGGCTAGAGTACAATGGCACAATCTCAGCCCAATGAAACCTCCACCTCCCGGGTTCAAGTGATTCTCCTGCCTCAGCCTCCTGAGTAGCTGGGATTACAGGGGGGCACCATCACGTGTGGCTAATTTTTTGTGTTTGTAGTGGAGACGGGATTTTGCCATGTTGGTCAGGCTGTTCTTGAACTCCTGACCTCACGATCTGCTCGCCTCAGCCTCCCAAAGTGCTGGGATTACAGGTGTGAGCCACTGTGCCCAGCCTACGTTTATCTTATACAGAGAATAAAACAGTGGTTACCAGAGTTGGGATTGTGGAGGTTGTGGGGGCAAAGGGAGAGATGATGTGGGTCAAAGGATATGATATAATGTATGACATGAAGACTACAGATGATAATAATGTATTATATTCAGAAATTTTGCTAAATAAGTAGCTTATAGCTGCTCTTGCCACAAAGTGTTGAAATGAGTAACAATGTGAGATGATAGATGTGTTAGTTTGTTCCACTATAATAACCATTTTACTATATATGTATATTTTAAATATACATGATAAAATTTATTTTATGAATAAAAAATAACAGCGAATGAAAAGATTATTGGAATTTTGAACAGCATTTGTGAAATAATTGTAGCTTTCTAAATGCAATATTATAGCAACATGCAGAAACTTCAAGCATTTTCCAGTTTTTCTTCACATTTTTCCATCTTTATTGTCTATACAAAATATGCTAATACTTTTGAATGATTTTTAAAAAATAGTTCTGAGACTGAAATCATCAAATTCAAGCTTTTTTTTCCAGAAGGATTTGTGTTTTGATCAACCATTTGGAAGGAGGTGTGAGCAGCCAAAATAAATATAGGCTATGGTGGGAGGAGAAAAACAAGCATTTTGTTTTTTATGTTTTAAAAATACATTCTGCGCACCTGAGTTGGATTTTTGTTTTATTTCATTTTTCTTCCCTTTTTCAAATTACATATAGGTAGGATCAAATTTGGGCTAATCAATAAAGAACCCTCTTTTCCTTCTCCTAAATTTTTTTTTTTTTTTTTTTTTTTTTTAGAGTTGCCATCACAACCAAAGATTCTATGTTGTTAAAATATCTTAGTGATAGTCTCAGGTTAATACATTAGAAGTTAATGACTGCTTATAGAAACAACAGAGCAGCAAATCCATGACATATTTGATTTTTAGGGAACACCAGCACCTCCAGGTGTGTGATCCATTCATCTAGTTATCACGGGTAAATGTGCAACTAACAGATCTGGTCCCTGTGCCACCCAATGCCTAAGTAGGCTTTCCTGAAGACACAGAAGGGCAATCACTGCCTCATCAACCTGTCTAAGCCCGATTAGTTCTCCTCCTCTTCCTCTGCCCAGTAAAAACAAGAGTCCAATTCACTTAGAGTTGAGATGAGGACAATAGGAGTCCTACTGTTTCCAGAATCACCTTGGGAGCTGGTGAGGAACATAGATGGAAGAAATTGGTTTGGGATGCTCCTCTCAACCTTCACTTCCATTCACTCTGGGCAGTGACCATCTAAATATTAGTTACGTTGTGCTCCCCTGAACCTCTACAGATCCTGACACTATACCCCAGCAGTTCTTACCCTGCTCTGTTGCTTCTATAAGCAGCCATTACCTTCTAATGTATCATATAATTGACTTATGCATTATGGTTGTTTATTGTCTAAGTCCTACTAGTATACATACTGTATGAAGGCAGGAGTCTTTTCACCAATGGAGCCTCATCAGCTACAACCTCTGACTCTCTGCTCCATTTGTTTACAGTAATGAATAGAAAATGTTCCCATATTGGAAAGCTTGCTTTTTTTCTCTAAAGTAAACATTCTCTTCTGAGAAGCATTCTCTTAAGTGGACATAAACATTTTCTGATTCTGAAATATTCCTGCACATATATGATATACATATATGATATACGATATAGCATACACAGCTATAATCATTTAATAGATATAATTTTATTACATGTTAAACATATTACATGGGCTATTACTAGCTGTTGCAAACTCAATTTTACTGGCATAACAAAATACAAATTTCATTATTGTTAACATAATAGTCCAAACGTGGGTGTTTTTGGTCTGGAGTGGCACCCCCCCGCCCCACCTCCTGCCAGGTGATAATTTAGGCATCTAGACTTCTTCAATGTTATGACTCTGCTATTCCTTGAGTTCCTCAGTCATTAGTGTCCACCTGGATGAAGCAAAAGAGATGACTTCTTAATTGTTTTGACCATCTTTGTTACTTCAAGTAACACACATCACTTCCAATATTATTCCATTGATCAGAACTGTCAAATGGCTCCCCCTGGGTGCAACAGTTTGTACAGTCTCTGGTTGGCAGCTACTTCTAGGAGCAGCTCTACACTATGGTAAGGGAAGCATGAATTTTAATGGATTGTTAACCATTCTCTGCTACATTTCGTGATCAAGCTTTCCTGTAGCATACATCCCCATTGACCAGCTATATCAGTGATACTAATGATTATAACAGTATACTGTTATAATTATGCATAACAGTCAGAAGAACATAATGGCTAATGCATGTCAATATCTTTGGCTGTGCTCAACTTCAGACCATTGGTCATGTTCAGGTTTACTTCAAATGTCTCTTTTTCTGAGGCCTAGACTAAGTAGCAACAGCACTTGGGCCATACTTTTCTCATGAGCATGATTGAAAGAGGCCAAAGCAAAACGCACATATCTAAATTATTTTCTTAGATATAGACAGATTAACTCTGCTCTAATTTCATTGGTCAAAACAAGTATTATATTATTATCCACATGGGAAATATCACCTGGGATTCTTGTTTTCTCCATCTGTCTACTTAATAGCCACCCATTAAAGATTTACAAAATCTTGCCATTTTTTAAAAGATTTGTTTACCTTCTGGACATCGAATATCTTTTTTTTGTTCTTTCTGTCCATCTATCCATCCATCCATGCATCCATCCTTTCAAAAATTATTTAATGCTTGCCTACTATGTGTCCAGCATTATTTTACTCCGTGAAGACATAGCATGAATAAGATCTGCAAAAAGTCTCCAATTTCATGAAGCTTGTATTTCATTTTTTATGTACATATGTTTGTATGTATGTTTTTCCAGGACTACCAGGCAAGAATGGAGCTTATGTTTTAGTGGAGAAAATAGATATGTGAGCCAAAGCATGAATGCAATTTCAGATATTGCTGTATTATGAATAAATGGAAATAGGGAAATACAACTATATAGAGGAAGCAGCAACATTCAATAGTTGGTCAGGGAGAACCTTTCTCAATAATTGAGCTAAGAATAAAACAGCCATATATTTATAATCAAATATGTCATTCTAATGAGGGTCACAATACCAAAAGAATCTGTTGAGCTTCTCCCTTTTATTTCATTTTTCTCCCTGGCATCCATTTATCATGTTTAAGTTGTCAGGTTAATAGAAAAAGAGCTAAGTAGGATAGACTAGGCTGATTGCCAGGGTCTACAATGTGCCCACTTATTTTAAAATTAGGTGGAATCACACTGTTTGGAGGGCCTTTATGTTTCTAACAAAGCTACAATTGAGCAAATAAAGTTGAATAATGTTGCCTAATGCTTTAGAGTACAGATTTAAAAGATCCAGGGAAAAATGAACAAGGATCCTCAGAAATATTTCTCCCTTTCCCTGGTTTTTCTGCTCTGCCTCTGTACTGTTTTGGGAATTCATTGGTTTGATCCTATGATGTGACCCTCCAGGGAGTGGTCTGGCTGCGGAGGAGGGCTGGATCTCTCAACTAACATTCAAGGTGTTTTGTATTATTAAGAACTAGCCATGGATGTAATAAAGTGAGTATTTGAGATTTCCAACCTTAGCTTCATATTAATTTCTCAGGGCTGCTATAAAAGTATGTGTATCACAAACTTAGTGACTGAAAATAATACTTGTATTGTTTTCTGTCTAATATGACTAATAATTCTGTCTAACTGAATATTCTGACTAATAATTCTATCTAACATGAGTCTCACTGAGCTAAAATCAAGGTGGCAGCATGTCTATATTCACTTTTGGAAGCTTTAGGGGAAATCCATTTTCCATTTTTCCAGCTTCTTTAGCTGCATACACTCCTTGTGGAAATCAGTAAATAATAGCGTTTCTTATTGGTTTATGACCCCGTCTTCCATCTTTAAAGCCCAGTAGTGACTGGTCACATTCTCATGTCACATCTCACTCACTCTGCTTCCATTGTCCTCTCTCTCCAATAACAGCCAGGGAACAGATTCCCTGTTTTAAAGATTCCTGTGATTAGATTGGACTCACGTGGACAATCCAGGCTAATCTCCCCATCTCGAAGTCCTTAATCATAATCACATCTGTTGGGTTCCTTTTGCTTTGTAATGTAGTCACAGGCTGCAGGTTTTAGGCCCTGGACATTTTGGGGGGTGCCATTGTTCTATCTTCCATAGCTTCTCTTTAAATTTATGGCTGTAGCTTCCTCTACCATGAGAGGCATCACCAGACAGAGTCATTCTTTAATGGGATTGACCTGATTTCTGGGAATGGGCAAGAAGAACACACATGTTTTCCTATCACTATGATACAACTTGGCTTTTGACCAAGAACTCCATACATCTGGGGGCTGAGTACCCTGTGACACGTTACCAGAAAGCTCCAGCTTCTTTACTTTTGGTAGCTGGAGTTTTAGTCACCCCTTGAGGATATTTTATGACAACCTGGAGAAATTGTTTTTGTTATATTAGGAGGTGGAGGCTGTCTTTTTTCTCTCTCTTCCTCTCTGTTTATCTTTTAGAATTATTCCCGTCTGTCCTTTTGATGGATTTGAAATTGTTTCTGGGAGGAAATGCTGGTGATAATTCTAATTTCAGCTGCTCTTGCTCTGGGGACTGATCTGAGTCTTGTCTTTGATATTGTGCTTCTCTAATCATAATCCTGACTTTCTGAAATATGAGTGTCAGTAGAGAAAAAGCTTGCCAATTCCATCGCTCATTTATCATGGAGAGGATGCTTTTAAGGAAGGTCTTAAATGAAGGCATTGTACAAATGCCAAAAGAAAAAAAAAAAGTGCTACGTCTGGGGATTAGGGGAAGCTTCCCATTGTCTGACCTCAATTAGAAAAAGCAGAAATATTTCTATGGATTGCTTCTGAGATGCCTGAAGTGGCTTACTGGATATTGGAGTTAACTCTCTCCTAAGCTGAAGATTTTTGCCTTTAGTGGTCCAGTAACCTCATTCCTTTACTTCTTTTCAGAAACTCCTCATGAATTTTTTGTAGGACCCGTGGTTCGATTTAAACCTGCTTTTACTGGAAGTGAGGATAAGTAATTGTATATCAAATAAATGGAAGGAATTTTAAAAGCTCTAAAAACACACAAAGAAAATATTAAAATATTAGATTGAAATGAAGTGGGGCTTCCAATTTTTTTCATTATACTCCCAAAAGGAGTTTTATAAGGTATATTTTTTCCTAGTCACCATACCATAAAATTTTAATGATACAGATATACAATATATCCGTTCATGTGCTGTATATATATCTATGCTTTATACATGAAAAGAAAGATATTTTGCCCCTTTCCCAAGAACCAAATTTCATCCTGTTGGAGAAGATATTGCCCACATTAGGAATGCATGATGTAAACTGAAGGGGCATATTTGACTTTATCTCCTCCCCAATTTCATATTATAGTTGCTTATTTTAAAAGTAAAGCCTCATTATCACAAGGAGATAATAATATATTACATATGCAAAAAAGAATATATAAAGAATATAAAGAATAGCCATTAGCCAGCTCTCTTTCCAAGTCATAGACAATTTTTTCAATCCATCAAGGTACTTTTCTATACACTTACATATATGTGTATAATAGACACTTGTTTTACAAAAATATAATTTTGTAAATGTTGACCATTTTTTCTATGCCAATAGGCATATTATCACAACATTATTTTTATTGCAGAATACTTTATTATATAGTTATAAGGGTCTTGTTAATTTAGATATACAATATTCTTTTCAGATATTTATGTTGTTTCTAACTTATTTTGAGAGAAACAACAGTATGATATAGAGTATACCATGGCTTTGGACATATATTTTCAAATATGACTGAATATTTTCTTGAGATCCATGCCTGCAAGTACAATCTTCCAGGCAAAGACATTGCATTTTTCAAGGAATTTGATATGTGATGTTAAATTGCCCACCTCAACAGCTTGGCTTCTTTTAAAGAACCATAATCATAGCAAAATTTGAATAGGCTTTGGTAAATTCAGTGGGATCTTTCCTATCAATACAATATTGCATTTATATCCAGATGATTGGGCATATTTTTAGAGGGTATAATTGATCGATTGGAACAGAAACTCTGGCGCAAGCAGGAGCTGGAAGGATGTTTGTGATGTGCTCAGAATTTTACATGTGTAACTTGGCTTAGCAAAACTATAGGGGCTTGGGGGAACAAAGGAGCAGGGAAAATGGTTTTAATCCAAGTTGGTTTTTGTTTGATGTATTCTAATTTTGATTATTTTAAAATTGTCCACGTATTTTATGCTAGCTTTTATAAATACATTTGCTGTAGAAGTCAGAGATGGAAGAGATGCAGGCCACAAAGGACCTTTCCAAAACTTTTTTTTTTTTTTGTGGTGGCTTCTCATGAATTCATCAATTCAACAAATATTTATTAAGCAATTAGTCTATGACAGGCATTGCTGCAGGCCTGGAGCATGCAGCCATGCCTAAAAACAAGTCTCTACTCTCATGAAGCTTATGTTCTCGTGGGGAGAGGCAGTGATATTCCAGTAAACACAAGTAAATACGATGGCAGTTAGTGGCAGGTGCTGTGAAGATAAATAAGTAATTGGGGGGCAGGAAAGACAGGGGGATGACCATTTTGAATATGGTGGTCATGGGAAACCTCAGTGATGAGGTAATATTTGACCTGAATTGAAAAGAAGTAATGAACATGTACATAGCTGGGGGAAGAACATTCCAGACAGAGGGAAGAGTTAGTACAAAGGTCTGAGATTAGAATACGCTTGGCAATTAGGAATAGGAAGGAGGCCAGAGGTGGCTGGAACAGAGTGAACCTGGAAGAAAGGCACAAAAGATGAAGTTGGAAAGACGGGCAAGGGTTAGTCAACTCATGGCATTATACAACCCACTAGGGATTCCACGTGCCTCATATTTTGAGGCCATTCATTCAACACATATTTTAAAGTTCCTGCTGTACTCCAGACCCCTGGACAGACAGTGGGTGTCTACGGGGAATAAAGACAGGCAGGGCTGGCATGGAGTAAGCATTCCAGAGGAGGAAACAGACAGGCATAGAGGCATTTATAGTTTATTGTGATCATGCTATCATAGGTGAAATAGATGCTTTAGCTGGAGCACAACAGTAACAACTCACCAGATAGTTGCAATGTAAAAATCAGTATGTTTTTAATAAAATGATTCTGTTTTCTTTTAGTAGCCGGCACATATCATTCTCTATTTCTGTATTACACGTATCATGTTATGTTGACAGTACATGTTAAATCATGTACTCATCTGGATGGCATCCTGGAGTTAGGGGCTACATTGTTTTTTTTTTTTTTTTTTCACGTTTGCTTCAATTCATGGCAATGAACTCATGGTGAAAAAGAAATCACCGAATTAAGATCTGGCTTCCTGTCTCTCAAAAAGTTTTGGACCTAACTGGAACTTAGTTAAATGATTAGAATGTTAAGAAAAGCTCACTAAAAATCTGGAAGACAGAATGGGGCAGGAGGGAGTGGGAGCTGCAATTTGGATCCACTGGTGCTTTTCCTCCTTGTTTTGTCAGTTTTGAGTCTCACTTGCTGGTAAATAGTTAGAAATTACATGTGTTTTGTTTCCCCTTTAAATGGTAAATTCACTGGGGGAAAGAACAGTTTCTGCTATTGCTTTGTGTGGGCGTATGACAAATGATACATAAATGAGGAAAAACAATTCTTCCCATTGGAATCTGTTCACAGAAATACATAGAAACATTCTAGAAATCCAGGGCATGTGGCTTCCTGATCGTTCTAAGGGCATTTATTGTATGTGTTCAATGTCTCTATTATCTCTATGCATTTAGGAATTTCTGTTATTGTTTTAAACGGCTTGCTGGGGTATGCCCTTGAAAGCTTTTATTCTGTGGTCTAAGTACTGTGTACTTAAGGGTGATTGCAGGAGAATTTTAGGACATGGGTTTGATTGCAAAGGATCCGTATCTCCAAGGTAACACCAAAATTCATATTGGCTGAGAACAATTTTTCTTCCCTGCTTGGGTTTTTGTGCTATTTGAAAAGAATTGTAAGGGCAAATTTGCTTGGAACATTCAGAGTCAAGGAAATGGAAGAGGCTGCACTATTCCCAATTACCTCGTATTCTTGTTCTGTATAGTTTGTACCTGCTGAGAAACCCAGGACACCACCCCAAACCTTGCTCCTGTTAAGATTAACTTCCTCTCATGTTAGAGCTTTCTCCTTGTGCGTTTCCAGCATCACACTACTTGATAATTGTTTTGTCGGTACCTAAACTGCCAGCTTAGTTCGGGTGTACTTTGACAACGTCTTTTCTCTTATTTTAATTGTGACAAGCCGTTGCAGATTATCACATTATCATTTGTCCTTCCTATTTGGATAAGATGTCTGATGATGAGACAAGGTCTCCCCACTTATCAGCTTCATGGCAAAATATTTCTGAAGTGAAATTAACAAAAGATGTTTAGAAGGAATGAACAGTGTAAAAGTTTGCATCATTTTATCTGTAACTTTGCAAAAGATTCTACTGTTATTCTTAAGCAGGCACTGTGCTTGGAGCTGGGGCTCCAGAAGTAAGATAGACAAACACAATCTCCCTATCTAAAGGAGAAGGACATTAAGCAAGCAGTAACACAAATAAACATGCACCTAGAAATGGTGGCAAGAAAAAGGGGAGGGTTCCAGAAAAGATTATTCTTAGATTGATTTTCCAGAGAGGAGGTCCTTGAGTGAACATTAAACTAAGACCTAGGGGTTAAATAGCAAGGGAGGCAGGGGAGTGAAGAGAAAGGTCTACCAGCTGTAGGAAGCATTTGACAAGAGAGCCCTGTGTTGAGAAATCACTTTTTTTCATCTGAATCACTGAAAGAGAGGCCTCTGGCTGCAGGGAGTTATCAAAGGGGGGGGGGGGTGAGCATTGTGAGATGTGGCTGGGAAAAGAGGTCATAGAAGGCTACGTGTATTATAATAACTATGGGAGAACATTCTAGGGGTAAAGGAATGGGTTCGTCACATGGTCAGAGCTAATTGATTACAGTATTTACAATTTTATATATGAAGGATCTTCATGAGTGATCACAAAGCAGAGCATTTCTTGACATATAGGAGGGAGAGAGAAGGAGAGAGAGAGAGACATACATGCATATATACATGCATACACGTGTATATATATGTGTGTGTATCCATACTCAAATTCAAATTCAAATTTGAGTTTGAAAATATACTTTTGAATTAGTTTTAGAGCGATTTCTTTAAATTCCTGTTATTATTACTCAAAATGTCTATGTATTGAAGTTTAATTTTTAGGTCGATATTCCATCCTGACCTCGAGTTAGATGTTTAAGATATGACTTGGGGGTGGGAAAAGCCACACAGGGAATAATCTGTGAACTGTAATCTGAGAATAATGCAGACTGGGTGAACTGTAATGTCTCTCTCCTTTCTTATAGTTTAGACTTAGAATCCATGTCATCTTGATGACATTTATTATAGAGAAAACAAACTTAGATCTAAAACTAAAACCAAAGAATAGCTCTGAAGTTTTCATAACTATTTAAATAATAGTAAATTCACAAATAGCCCATGACTCCAGCTAGGAAGACTAACGTGTCCTTGGGGATGTTGCTTCCGTGTCACCCACTGTAGTCCTGACTGTTGAGAGCCCTGTCTCTGAGATAACACTTTTCCCTGAAATTACTGTGGATTAAATAGAACCTCCAAATAATGTGGAAAAAAAAAAAAAAAGAGCAAAACTGATTTAAGACCTTGAGTTCAAAAGTCAAGGCTTAGATTTTTCCATTGTCCACTGCTATTTCTGCTTATGTTGTGTTTTTAGTAACCCCTAAGAGCTCAGAACTAAAAAATACCAGTGTCTGCTCCCTGTGGTCAGTGAGATTCTGATGTGGATCAAACTACTCTGTCCTAGATGAAACCGTTTTCCTCATCTGAATATTGAGAAAGGTAAACAGAACTTACATAAGAGACCAGCTAAAGAGTATTGGGTCATTGGAACTAAATTAAAATTGTGCACAAACAAAAAAATTTTTTCTCTTTTCCCATCTAACTCTTCAAGAATGAAGGTACACTGCATGGGGATGACAGAATACCTGCAATATCCGAAGGTGAACTGCATAAATACAAAAAAACAACATGCTCACTATCTGCATGTCCTCATAATGAACCATCTCAGTTTTTAGAAACATTCTCTATTTCTTTTAACAATCTAGTCACACTTTTCCTAAATTTGAGAAGCACAGAAAATAACTCACCAATGTAATTTTGTAAAATCTAAGGGATATATCTATGGCATGGTGGCTCACTCTTGTAATACCAGAACTTTGGGAGGCCAAGGCAGGTGGATTACTTGAGGTCAGGAGTTTGAGACCAGCCTGGGCAACATGGTGAAACTCTGTCTCTACTAAAAATACAAAAATTAGTTGGGCATGGTGGTGGATGCCTGTAGTCCCAGCTACTTGGGAGGCTGAGGCAGGAGAATTGCTTGTACCTGGGAGGCAGAGGTTGCAGTGAGACGAGATCACGCCACTACATTCCAAACTGAGTGACAGAGCAACACTCCGTCTCAAAAAAAAAAAAAAAAAAAGAGTTCAAATAAAAGTTGTGAATCTGTTGAATTTTCTATTGCCATGCATATGCTGTGATTTGCTTCACTTTGTGATTTCTTATTTGCACTTTCAATTAAAACTCACTTAAGGAAAATCTTTTTTTAAAAGAAAAAAACTGATAAGAAAACTAAGATTGTCAATACTAAAATGGTAATATCCCAAAAGTTCCAATAACTACATATTTTTAAAACAAAGGTTGCTTTTTTTGTTCAAAGTAAATCCATTTCTTTTACCTTCACATACACGGGCTATAAACCTAATGCAGAAGGAAACTGACATATTGATCTCATAGTTCAATGAACATAAAATCTGTATTTATTTGCAAAATCACTCATTTCATAATTTCCCAGAGCTGGTAGATTCTTTGGTATTGGCACCATTAATTTTTATAGCTCTGTGATAGATAAATGTGAAGTGTGTGTAAAAGCATATGCTCTCATATCTTCCAGTGTAATCAGAGATAATTCTCCATGTATAGCAATAATAATTGATAATATTTGATTCTACATTTTAAGCCCTTCCTATATCCTAGGCAGTATGCTAAATACTTGAGATAGAATGTCTTTTTAAATCCGCACATGCATATGTGAATAAGCATCATTATATCCATTTAACAGTTGAGCTCAACAAGGCTTAGTAAAGTTAGAGTTGACTTTCCCAAGGTTATACAACTACTAAATTGGGATTAGAATTTAGGCTAATTTGACTCATGGAAGAGTATTGGTAGTGTTTTAAAAAATGGTTAAAAAAAATGCCCTTAACAATATATTTGTAAAACAAATATACACCATCGTATATAGAGGCAAATTAGTCTTTTTGACAGTATGGTGACTAGAGTCAGCTCACCCATGTTTGCCCAGTTTCTGCCACTTGGGCAAGTATTTCAATTTCTCTGAAACTATATTTTAATTTCTGTAAAATGGAGTTTATAATAGTACCTACCTCATAGGGATGTTGTAAGGATTACATGAAATAATCCTCCCAAAGCACCTTGTCTGATACAAATAAAGCATCTGATAAAAGATGGCTATTATTATTATGCGTTATTATCATTATTACTATTATTACTGAAGCTACAGTTCCATTAAAGGAGATGTTAGCATACAGCAACACAACTTCAATGAAGTTGGATGAAATGTTTTATGGCTCTGTAATTCCATGCTGCTTCCTCTGTGATCTCAGGTACTTAAAAAGATCACAAACATTTCTATCTTTTTATCACAACCAGGACAGACTTCCAAAGGATAATCCTCAGCAGACTGTATCTATGAAACGGCAGGGATTCAGCTTCTACAGAGTTGACTGCCCCAGGGACAGGAGAAATGTTCCAATCATTAATCGGATTTTTCTCCCAACTTACTTTTCTTTAAGATAATATCCCCCCTGGGTTGAATCCAAATTAACTGTGCTTTTACTGGGTGCTTAGCATCATGCATTTTCCATGGACACTTTTATGCTGTCACATTTCTTTCACTTAAGACTTAGGAAATCAACTTACTTGGTAACTTCCTTTCACTATAGGTAGAAATGCTGCAAGTGATAGCTACAGTGAACTTGTAAAGAAAACTTGCTGATGGCTTCAAAATATTTGGGCAAAGAGAAAAGGAAAAAGAGTTATCAACCACTGGTTTAATAGCTCAGCAAACCCTAAGTTTTAAACGTGTGTATTGTTTTCCTTAGCTTGGACTTCCTAGCGTTTGATTACCAGTGGGTGGAGGTGATTGATATGCTGAGATAAAACCACTCAGAGATCTCTTGGTTTGAGGAACCTACAGTAATGTATGTGTGTGTGTACATGTGTGTTTGCATCTACAGTCATGCATTTCTTAATGATAAGGATGCTTTCTGAGAAAATGTGTCATTAGGCAATTTTGTTGTCATGGGAACATGACAGAGTGTACTTATGCAAACCCAGATGGCATATCTTAGTATACACCTGGGCCATAAGGTAGAGCCTATTGCTCCTATGCTACAAACCTGCACAGTATGTCATGATATTGAGTACTACAGGAAATGGTAACACAATGGTAAGTATCTGTGTATCTAAACATATATAAACGTAGAGAAGATATAGTAAAAATATAGTATTATAATCTTATGCGACCACAGATATGGGATCCATGGTTGACTGCAACCTCATTATGTGGCACGTAAACTTTCATTAAAAAAATGAAAGTGGAGGAAAGAGAAAAAGAACATTTGAAGGGATATATGAGGAAAAGATTTGAAAACTTTGAATCATTATACACTTATAGTTTATTATCCCGTGAACAGTTATTTATAGTAATTATTAATTGATTGCCTATTGGGAGCAAGTTGCTGTGTAAAGTTTGCTGGGACTTTTAAAAAGATTAATTATCCCTTCAGAAAGCTCATAGCCGTTGAGAGAGAAGCTGATAATCAAGTACAAGGTAAAAATGAGGAAGTTCACAAGAAAGAAAGAGATGAAGCCCAAAGTGAAAAAACAAACAAACAGAAAAGAAGAGGAGGAGGAGGAGGAGGAGCAGGAAAGAAAGGAGGAAAGGGAGGAGTTGGTAATGTTTGAGTTGGACCTGAAAAGATGGGAAGGGTCTTATTTAGGGTAAGATGGTACAGAAACAGGGGAAATGTCTCAGTAAAGTCTGAACATATACATATCTGATAAGTGTGGGGGAACAGTGGTAGTTTCTTTTGGCTAGAGTGAAGGGCATATGAAGAAGCCAAGGGGAAAAAGGATGGAAAATATTTTGGGTTATGATCGGAGGTCTGGCACGCTATTAGAGGAAGAAAAATCATACTGGCTGCGCCATTTTTTGCAGTATTTCTTTGCTACTTCAGAGCAATCCCACATGGCATCACTTTCACACATAGGAAGAATGAGAGTTATAAAGGAGTTTTAGGATATTTTTATTTCCTATATTACTAGTGATATTCTTTCAAATGGCCTTGCTATATTAAGCTTTATAACTACACAGGAGGTTTTTGCCAAAAAATGATTGTTTTAATCCCAAATTTATGGTCTGGGATTATGCTTACAAAGTCATTAGACCTTAAGTGTTTTATACATTGCAAAATCTAACATGCGATTGATTTCCCTCTGCCCTGACCCTTCATGCCTTCCCTTGACCTTTACTTTGAGTAAAAGGGAACCAAAAGAGGAAAATATCAATTTCTCAGTTAATTTTTCTAACCTTCCTTTTTGGCAAGTAAAATATTTAACCTGCCTCAATTTTTCCACATGGAAAATGTTGAGTATTCCTTCACTGACCACTCTTACCACTCTCCTTTTGTTTCTTTTGCCAGTATTACCACTCTTCATTAGTCTCATCATCCCACTTCTTAAAGACTATTTGAGGAAATGACAAATTATAGGGTTGCTCATGACTCTTTAGGGTTATTACAAAATACCCCAAATTCTGAATGCCAATTCTAAGAATGTCAAAGGTCTGTAAGTCACTCAGCAGTGAACAAATATTTACCTAGAACCTGTGATAGTCTAGTCACTTTACCCTAATCATTTAGCAAAGATCAAGATGGACAAGAAACCTTTATTGTCATGGAGATTATAGTCAAGTGGGAAAAAGGAAAATACCTACACAGGCACCAATAAGCTCACATAAACCAATAGAGAGGAAAACAAGAGGAAAATATCCAACAGGGACAAGTGCTGATTGGATGTGCATAGAAGACCTCTTTGGAGAGGTAACATTTATGCTGAGATCTGAGTGGCACAAAGAAGTCAGCATTGTATAGGAGATGTAGCGGCTGAGAAGGAAAGCTTTCCCCTTTATACTCTGGAGGTTTCCTGAAAATCAACTAAAAAAAGGAAGATAAGAGAAAAGGCACACAAAATTTATTTTAATGTGCACAGCACAAGGGAATCATGGAGGAATGATTACCTAATAACCCAATGGGGTACAGATGTTTATATAACTTTCTTCATGGGGGAAGGGGAAATGGAAGAAATGCGGCAATATGAGGGGTAGTAAATAATTTTTAGAGGGGAAATGGATGGACTTGGAGAACATAAAGTGGCCTAGGATGAAGTCTGCTGGGCCCACAGAGCAGACAATGGCTGGTAAATGATTATCTTTGAGATACTGAAAGGGACAGAAATAGAAGACAATGGTTTATGACACAAGTCTGTTCAGGTGTGTTGACAGACTTTGGTCTTTCTTTTTGCAGTATGATTTAAGTTTATTAAAACTCAGGGAAGGGACCAGAGAAAATTGTTTTCTTCTTTGGTAGGTCTGGGCTTTAGGCAGAAAGGAAACTTCAGATAACAACTCAATTCTGTGCTTTCAAAGAGAGAGGGGATTGAGAGAAGGGAGGAGTGACGGGGGAGGTCAGAGAGACCTTGAGGCTGCTTCTTTAGGCCAGCATGTCATAGTGCTGTATTTTGGGCTGTTGGCTTCAATGTTTCAACAGGGACACAAGCATTCCTGGGAGCAGAAATAAACTCATTGTTTTGGAGAAAGTAAAATGTTAATAGGTATATATTTTGAGGCCCTTCCAAGTGGCAGGAATTCTGATAATGGTTTTAAATGCACAGACTCATTTGATTTTCATAATCAGTCCTACAAATATCTCCTCCTTATAGATGAAGAAACAGGTTAAATAGTGGTTCAAGATCATGAGAGGATTGGAACTGAGATCTGATTCCAGAGCACGTTCTCCCTATGTGTTCTCATGTCTTACGCTCTGCTGTTCACATCCATTAGGTTATGGAACCTAATATTTTAGCATAACCTCCCACTGAGATCATTCATTCAGAATAGTTCCTCCCCCTGATAGATACATTGTCTCTAATTCTTTTCTCTATCTTACTAGACTTGTGTAAAGGATGGAATGGCAGGTGCAATCTGAGAGCCTGTAGTAGTAGAGCTGAGGAAATGTCTGCAGCACCACCGCTATTTCTGTTCTCTACAAGCAGGCTATGTCTAATGGGCATCCCATGTCTAGAACAGGAGAGTGATTTGGAAACAAGATACTGCCCTGGAATGCAAATATCAAACTAGAACTTGTGATATACACTGTGAATGGAGGGCTGTGTCTTCTTGGAAATGCTGGCTGCCTGCCTGGATAGATTTTCACAAAAGGGTGTTACTGTGCTGAGTTTGCCTTGGTATAGGTTTGGCCACAATGTACAAGCTCAGAAACTCCCTCTCATCAGATGTCTAGAGTAGCCAAACTCAAAAAGATGGGTACATAGAACTAGAATCCCACTTTGCTCGTTTTCTAGTAAGAAACTGTACTAGTCCATTCTCACACCACTATAAAGAAATACCTGAGACTGAGTAATTTATAAAGAAAAGAGTTTTAATTGACTCACAGTTCTGCATGGCTGGGAAGGCCTCAGGAAACTTACAATCATGGTGGAAGGCACCTCTTCACAGGGCAGCAGGAGAGAGAATGAGTGCCAACAGGGGAAATGCCAGATGCCTATGAAACCATCAGATCTCATGAGAACTCACTCACTATCATGAGAACAGCATGAGGAAAACTGCCCCGAATATTCAAGTACTTCTCACTGGGTCCATCCCATAACACGTGGGGATTATGGGAACTATAAGATGAGATTTGGGTGGGAACATAGCCAAACCATATCATTCTGCCTCTTGCCCCTCCCAAATCTCATGTCCTCAAATTTCAAAACATAATCATGCCTTCCCAACAGTCCCCCAAAGTCTTAACTCATTCCAGCATTAACCCAAGAGGCCAAGTTCAAAGTCTCATTTGAGACAAGGCAAGTCCCTTCCACCTATGAGCCTGTAAAATCAAAAGCAAGTTAGTTACCTCCAAGTTAGAACTTCCAAGGGGGTTACAGGCATTGGGTTGTAACACCTGTTCCAAACCAGATGAATTAGCCAAAACAAAGGGGCTACAGACCCCATGCAAGTCCAAAATCCAATAGGGTAGTCATTAAATCTTAAAGTTCCAAAATGATCTCCTTTGACCCCTTGTCTCACATCCAGGCCACGCTGATGCAAGAAGTGGGCTCCCATGGCCTTGGGCAGTTCAGTCCCTATGGCTGTGGATGGTACAGCCCCACTCTGGGTTGCTTTCACAGGCTGGTGTTGAGTGTCTGTGGGTTTTCCAGGCTCTTCCAGGCACACGGTGCAAGCTGTTGGTGGATCTACCATTCTGGGGTCTGGAGGATGGTGGCCCTCTTCTCACAGCTCCATTAGGAAGTGCCATGGTGGGGACTCTGTGTGGGGGCTCCCACCCCACATTTCCCTTCCACACTGCCATAGCAGAGGTTCTCCATGAGGGCTCTTCTTCTTCAGTAAACTTCTGCCTAGACCTATAAGCATTTCCATACATCCTTGGAAATCTAGGTGAAGATTCCCAAACCTCAAGTCTTGACTTCTGTGCCCTCACAGGCCCACCACTACATGGAAGCTGCCTGAGTTTAGGACTTGCATCCTTTGAAGCAGTGGCCAAGTTGTGCCTTGGCCTCTTTTAGCCATGGCTGGAGCTGAAGCAGCGAAGATGCAGGTCACCACGTCCTGAGGCTTCACACAGCAGGGGGGGCCCTGGCTTCAGCCCACAAAACCCTTTTTTCCTCCTTGGCCTCTGGGCCTGTGATGGGAGGGGATGCTGTGAAGGTCTCTGACATGCCCTGGAGACATTTTCCCCATTATCTTGGTGATTAACATTTAGCTCCTTGTCACTTACGCAAATTTCTGCAGCTGCAGTAGGCTTGAGTTTCTCCATAGAAAATGATTTTTCTTTTCTATTGCATTGTCAGGCTGCAGATTTTCCAAACTTTATGCTCTGCTTCCTCTTGAATGCTTTGCTGCTTAGAAATTTCTTCCACCACATACACTAAATCAGCTCTCTCAAGTTCAAAGTTCCACAGATCTCCAGGGCAGGGGCAAAATGCCATCAGTCTCTTTGCTGAAGCATAGCAAGAATCACCTTTACTCCAGTTTCCAAGAAGTTCCTCATTTCCAACTGAGACCACTTCAGCCTGGACCTCATTGTTCACATCACTATTAGCATTTGGGTCAAAACCATTGAACAAGTCTCTAGGAGGTTCCAAACTTTCCCACATTTTCTTTTCTTCTTCCAAGACCCCCAAACTGTTCCAACCTCTGCCTGTTACCCAGTTCCAAAGTTACTTCCACATTTTCAGCTCTCTTTACAGAAGTGCCCTGCTATCCATTAACAATTTACTGTATTAATCTGTTCTCACATCACTATAAAGAACTGCCCAAGACTGGGTAATTTATAAAGAAAAGAGGTTTAATTGACTCACAGTTCTGCATAGCTGGGAGGCCTCAGGAAACGTACAATCATGGCGGAAGGCACCTCTTCACAGGGGTGCAGGAGAGAGAATGAGTACCAGCGGGGGAAATGCCAGACGATTATAAAACCATCAGATGTCGTGAGAACTCATTATCATGAGAACTGCATGAAAGAAACCACTCCCATGATTCAGTTACTTCTCACCGGTTCCCTTGCATGACTTGTGGGGATTATGGGAATTACAATTTAAGATGAGATTTGGGTGGGGACACAGTCAATCATATTAGAAACATAGGCATAAAACTTTGGAAATCTAAATTATTAAAAGCTTTCTCATCGAATCTGAACTTAGAAAATGAATGACTCATAAGAATTATGTATATAGTGGCTTCAGACTTTACTAGCATACTGGGTCCATGTCCACAACAGAGATCTGACAGAGGACCGGATCCCCTAGGTACTGCTGTGAGGGGCCACCAGGCTTTGCTCTATGGTCTTAAGGTTTTCCATCCCTGTGGTTGGCGACCTCTACTCTGGTTGTTCTTCCTTTATATATAATAATACCTTCTCTTCTGATTTCAATCCAGATTTTTGACAAGAAAATATGTAATCTTTTTATATCTCTTCTCTGAATCATCCTGTGGTGATTTTATAATACTCAAAGGAAAGCTTACTTTCTTAATTTCTGTATTCTAAAAGGATGCTTTATGTATCCTCAGGGTAAAGTCTATACCCTAGTTCTATGAAAATGACAATATTTTTTCAACAAGATATTCACATGCACAGGAAATTAATTTTGGATTTTTTTTCAGTTATCTATTTCCGTATAATAAACCAAACCAAAATACCATGGCTTAGAACAACAACAATTTTCTTCTTCTTCTTCTTCTTCTTCTTTTTTTTTTTTTTTTTTTGAGACAAAATTCTGTTCTTGTCACCCAGGCTGGAGTGCAATGGCGTGATCTTGGCTCACTGTAACCTCTGCCTCCAGGGTTCAAACAATTCTCCTGCCTCAGCCTCCCGAGTAGCTGGGATTACAGATGCCTGCCACTACACCAGGCTAATTTTTGTATTTCTAATACAGAGTTTCACCATGTTGGTCAGGCTGGTCTCGAACTCCTGACCTCGTAATCCACCTGCCTCAGTCTCCCAAAGTGCTAGGATTACAGGTGTGAGCCACCACGCCTGGCCCCCAGATTTTATTATTTCTTATTGTTCTGTGAGTTGTTGGCTCATATGGGTGGTTCCTCTGCTCTATGTGACAATGGCTAGGGCCTCTTATTTTTCTGTACTCAGCTGGCAGTTGGGGTGGTTGGAACATTGAATAATGCTTCACTCATATATCTGAGCAATCTTTCTCCTCTGTGTGGCCTCTTCTATGACTAAGTTGAGCTTCTTCATAACGTGTTGGTCTCAGAGGTCTTTCACAGCAATTGGCTCTCAAGATAGAGGAAGTGAATCCCGCCAGTCCTCTTACATCTAAGACATAGAAAATCACTTTTGACACACTCTGTAGGTCAAGGCAAGAAACAAGGCCAGCTCTTATTTCAGGAGAGGGAGATAGATCCTATCTATTGATAGACAGAATGTGTAAAAGAAGGGAAGGTGTTGAGGGTGGCTCTCTTGAAAGACTGTCAAATGAAATTTGCCTTCCAGCCACAGTATTTCCAATAGGCAAAATATTCTCACCCTCTTCCCCAAAAGTTTCATGATATGGCAACATCAGATTGAAATCAAGGTTTCATCATCTAAATCATGCCCATGTGCAATGAAGCACCTTGGTGCAGTTTCTCAGGACAGCTCCTAGGTTGCAATGCCTCATATGCAAAGGCTTTCAATTAAAAGTACAATTTATCTGCAACCACACAAACCCAATATACACTGTCAGGTCAGGGGCAGGTAAAGTGTGATGTACAGTCTCATTCAAAAAGTGGGGGCTCGAGGGAGGGGAGGGACATAGGAGTCACTGGTTTGCAGCAATTCAGAAGTTCAATTAGACTCATGTGTCCAGTTCTTCCTACTCTGAGGGCAAAAAAAAAAAGAAAAAAAAATTGTTGGTAAGGACCCAGTTTTGCTCCCTGGTTTTGATTATCTGTGGTTCTTGATTTTGCTCTCTAAGTTCTTGAATCTACTCTCCAAATCATCTTTTCTTTTCTATAACAAATGACCTGTACCTGCAAGTGAGTAGTTTTCCTAGCTACTTCCAGCCTTTAAAAAATTTGGAGCCCAAAATGTTTTTTAATTTAAATTTTGAACTATCTCTGTCCTGTCTAACAGTGTTGCAAAGTATCCTGATAATTTTTGTGGGCTTTCTATGAATGAGATCATACTACATTTCTTTAGATGAAAGACAGAACCACAGATTGCCTTGAGATAGGCTCCTCTCTACTTAAGGCTATGGTCAGGGCATTGTGGCACAGTGCTTGTGACATTCTTAAGAGCCCCAGGTTCAGTACCTTAAACCTTTCAGAGATGTCAACAGGGGCTCTTATATTCAAGCCCTTAATTTGATTTTTACACCAAGTCCACGTTTTACTGGCAGAGCTCTGAATTTGACCTTTGCTCTGAGGCTTGTTTTTATTTTGAAACCCTTTGCTGCTCAGAAAAGTCTTCATGGCAAACACTGTGCTGGAACTATTTCCTTTCATTTCTGCTTGAAAACTAAGCAGCTCTTTCTTTAGTGCTCTGTCTCCTGCAGTCCTCTATTGTACATGGCTAAAACAACCAACTCACAGTTTCATCTTCTTCCAGAACTCACCTTCATTAGGTCCACAATTTCATTAGGTACATTTCGTATTTTCTGCATTACGACAGGCAACATCTTGCCAATTTTTCCCCAATATATAACACCACGCTCTCTTTTCCCAGCCTCCAATATCAATTTCCTTAACAGCTTTAGAGCTTCCAGCTGGTCTCCTCATTACCCTTCAGGCCTCTGCTGTTACTGAGTGCCAAAACCGGTGTACAGGTTTTAGATTTTTATTATAGTAGCACTGTACTTCTGATACCAGTTTTAGGTATGTATAACTGCATAATTTAGAGATATAAAAAGCATTGATTATATTTGCTCAAAATTCTGTGGGTTAAATATTCAACAGGACACAGTGGACATGGCTTACCACTGAGCCAAAATGTCTGCTATCTCATCTAGGGTAGCTCAGACAGATGTGGGGACCACTGGGACAGCTTCACTGAAGTTGTATGGCTAGGGTTTCATTTTCATTATTGATTCCATTTCTTGGTTCTTTTCCCCATGGATAGCTTGAGCTTCCTTACAGCATGGTGATCTTTTGAGTGGTCAGATTTATGACTTAGTGGCTTGCTTTCCTTGGGAGAAAGTGGAAGCTGCCAGAATCAAGGGAGGAAGAAATAGACTCCACCTCTTACTGAATGAGAACATATGTAGGTATAGGGAGAAAAAGAATTTATAGATCAGTTACTGGAGACTTTCAGCCACAGGTGTTCTGGTTTAGGGTTTTCCAAACATTCTTGATCATGACCTATAAGAAATATGTGTGGCTTAGGGAATTTCTATATACTTATATATTGTTTCAAGAAGCAACCTTTAGCTCTTTCCCATGAAAGGTAATCATATTTTCTAATCTATTCTAATTTATTGTTTTAAAATGCTGGTCACAAACTCTAATTTTATTTTACAACTAGTGAGTTGAAATGAATACTTTAAAGAACAGTAGTTCTGATTAAAGTCCCTTGTTGTGTATATAGCAAAAGTGAGTGTAAATAAAAATACACTTCAAATTAATTTGTCAGTGTTCTGCAACCTGACTGAGGCAGAGAAGGGATTAGAATCATGTCTTCTAGTTTAAGGCAAGACCCTTTCAGTCCCACTTGACTTTCTGACCACACTGTTGAGCCAGTTCCATGCCTTACTTCATTTGGTCCCACCAAAACGTTCATCTGAGTTCTCTGTTTTCACTGTCGCCAGATCCAGTACTGTAACACGGGTCCTACTACTTTAAACCTAATCCTTTTTGTGCATGATTACGCTTTCTTGTTCCTACTATAAACGGACTGAGTTTGCAACTTCCATTCCTTAACATCTTAATTAAAAAAAAAAAAAACAATAGTGGATAGTATTGTGGGGCTTGTGACTGTGAAAATAAAAATATCCTTCAAAGCCATGGAGTTGTGAGTTGTGAAAAGAGTTATTGTGAGCACAGTTCTGCTGAAAGTGGGAAATGTGTCTCTCACCTTCCAGAATCAGCCAGTTCCAGTATCACACAGTGTAGACGTTATTTTCCTTCAATGGATTCACATTTTCCTGTTTGAGTTACTTATTTAAATATAACTCTAAAACGCGACATGCAAAGTTATAGTGCTGCTATGGAAAGGACTGTTTAAAAGGATACTTTATGCCCTATACAAAATAATGAATTGCATAGCTTTTTCCTTTACGGGTTTCTTTGTTTCAAAGGGTGTGGAATTAAATTTAAGTTATGAGATTCTCTTAGATACTGTGGTTAATAAGGAATTCATATTTGTTCATTAGCAATATATGGAATTTGGGCTGGATATCTCGAAGAGCCCTTTGTATTCTGGGATTCTGTGGCCACAGTCTTTCTAGGAAGGGACAAGGCTAACCTCTGTTGTATCTCTTTTTTCTCACCTCTTGGGTCAAGAACACCTACAGATACTAAAGCATGGTTTTACATTACACTTTCTTTTTAATAAGGAAAAAAGTATTTCCTAAAGATAGGTTGACAAGGCACGTGGTGAATTTCCAAAATTAGCTGTGAAAGGAAGATCATCTGGGCATGACTGAAAGCCATGTATAACCTTTGTGCTCACATAGCTCATTTCAAAAATGTCACTTTCTGCTTATTAAATGCTACTGTCATTATACTATTTTAAGCATTAAAACTTGTGTTCTGAAGCTTAACAGGAATTATTGCTTCTATCTTTGGGCTTATTAGAAATAATTTAAAATATATTCAAGAGTGATGAAAATCACCTTTTTATTATGGTTGAATTTGGTTAAATGTTGAAATTTGCAGTGCCATTTTATTGTCTTTTATTAGCAATATTTTAGCATCTATGTATGTAGCACAAGACTATTTTTAAGTACCTTATAAAGCAGTGGCATTTTAAATAAAATGGTTTTAAAAAAAAATTTTAAGTTCCTAGAATGAGGTTAAGTTGGAACAAATTATGGGACAAGGTTGTCTGAAATTTCATACTTTTCTTACATAGATACACTTTTAAAACAGCACCCATGATAGTAACAGTTGAAACACCTTTTCATTGTTATATAAATTATTTACTCAATACTTGCACTAAGGTAGAACCAGATGATTCATGGAAAATGAAAAGAAAAATTAGTTTATTGGAAACAAATTTGTTTCCTCCTCTGATTTACCACAAAGAACCATGAGATGACAAGGATGGATATCAGGGAATGAAAAGCAGAATTTTTTTTTAAAAAGCCCCTGCCCCCGTATTGAAAGAATGAATCTGTTAATTCATCCTGATCATCTATAATTTACCGAAGAGTCTATCCTCAAAACACCTTCATGCCCTCATGTAATTTAATTTTTTTTTTTTTTTTTTTTTTTTTTTGAGACAGAGTCTCGCTCTGTCACCCAGGCTGGAGTGCAGTGGTGCCGTCTTGGGTCACTGCAACCTCTGCCTCCTGGGTTCAAGCGATTCTTCTGCTTCAGCCTCTTGAGATAGCTGGGATTATAGGTATGTACCACCACACCTGGCTAATTTTTGTACTTTTAGTAGAGATGGGGTTTTACCATGTTGGCGAGGCTGGTCTCGAACTCCTGACCTCAAGTAATCCACCTGCCTCCGCCTCCCAAGGTACTGGGATTACAGGCATGAGCCATTTTACCCCACACTCACACCTTCATTTTAAAGTTGGATCAATAATAAGAAAAAGGACTGGAGGGGAAATTCATTGAACTTTATGAATCTGCTTGCATTAGGATCTCTTCACCAGCAGGGAAGGGAAGAGAGAAGAAGCTTGCCTAGATAAAGAGGGATTTCCATGGCAAGGCAGGCTAGAGACTAACTTCAGCTTGTGGACTGAACAAGCAGAGCAGCATGGAAACAGGAGTAAAAGTATCAAAACAAACAACAAACAGCAAACATCCAGAGAATGGGTCAGATTTAAGTAGTAAGTGCCTTCCACAAATTAGAAACCAGAATCAGAGAGTCAGCTCAAAAGAGTGAGCATGACAAGGCATGTGGTAGAAGGGTGCTCTTGGCCCTTGTATGGGATGAGCATCTCTAGATGTAGCCAGAATGTGCTCTCTGTGACATAGTTGTAAAAGTTAAGGGAGGTAGGGGACAGGGAGCAGGAGAAACTTAAGGGGCTTAGAAAGAGTTGTTTAATCCTAAAATAACAAAGTTAAAGTTTTCCAATCCCAGAGGATGAAATTAAAATGTTCATTGTTCATCTGTAAAGGTCTTTTACATTAGGACTTAATAAATATAATGTTGTCTTAAGTAACTAAACTTGTTTTACTGTAACAAAATTAGAGAGTGGCTTAAATTCGAGAAATTTTCTCACAATTCTTGGGGCTAAAAGTTCCAAATCAAGATAGTAGCATGGTCAGTTTCTGGTGAGGGCTCTCTACTTGACTTGTAGACTGATTAGACTGATGCTTTGTCTCTGTTCTCATATGGCATACGTACACACGCATGCACACACAGAGAAAGAGAGAGAGAGAGGAGAGAGAGAGAGAGAGAACTCTGCTGTCTCCTCTTATAATCAGTCACATCATGAGGGTCCTATGCTCATGACCTCATCCAAGCCTAATTATCTCCCAAAGGATCTATCTCCAAATACCATCACTTTGGAAGTTAGGGCTTCAACAGATGACTTTTTTGTGGAAGAATGGGGACCCAATTCAGTCAATAGCAACTGTCAACTCTGATAATCTCACAGGCACCATAAGATGTTATATTTTGTTTCCCTTGTCGTACAACATCTATACTTGGTTTGTCATTGAAATTGTTCGTAAATGGATTGTCTAGATTCCTTCTCAATTAGCAGTTGTTCTACTTAATTTTAAGTATGCTGCATTCTGCAATAGAAACTTCTCTTTCTTAAATCATTTCATAGATATAGAGGGGTTTTATTTAATTTTTTTCTGTTTCTTTTGGCAAACAAAATGAAATGGCATTTGCTCACAATTGGAGTAAATCCAAACATAGCTCTCTTCCATTCCAAAGGCCACTTTCTCATCTGTGTGGGAAAGAGAGAAGTTTTCGCCAGTGTTGTTAATCAACTGTTGCTTCTCTGAATACCGTACCATGCCCAGATCTGCCACTGACAGCCTCACTACCTGGGAATCCCACACCATAGTCTCCCATAAATCCAGTGCTGCTATCTAGGCATAGGCTTAGCAGATGCTTAAGTTCTTACCTTGTTATTTCTCTCCGCAGTCTATTCTGGAGTATCAGACTTTAGTGAAGGGGCAAAGATAATGAAAGTAAATTATAATTTAAGAGGGTAAAAAATGAAAACATAATTCTAAATGTGATTATTTCCATATGATGAAATTACCCATCTCAGGGACACACACTAAATTCTAGCCTTAGATTAACCCTCCCTTCATAGAGCACCTAACTCTTCAGTCCTCTGCCCTCAAAGAATTCCCTCAGCCCCACTCCATTCAATCCCTAGAACTCAATATTTGTAGAAACAAAGAATTCCCTCAGCCCCACTCCATTCAATCCCTAGAACTCAATATTTGTAGAAAATAATTTCCCAGAACCTGTACTTGGTCTACAGTCATTTCTTGCTGTTGAAAATTGCAGGAAACAAGTTTCAGAAGAATAGTCTGGATGAGCTTTGGTTCTTCCAAGTCCTGACCAAAACTATGTAAACCTTGTTCGCTGATTTATAGTTTTACTTTATTGGGGCTCAGACTTTTGTATATAATCTGATGACTTATTAAAATCATATGAAAATTAATGTACTGAGATTTCAAAACCAGTAAAATACATGCTAAGTTAGGTGGTACAATTATTGGTTGCTTTGGGTCCCTCCTAAAAAGATTGACTGCGTAACTTTCACCCCATTTTGTCTCTAGGCTTTTCACTTTGGGCATTAAAAGACTTTACTGCTACAGCCCCCCTGGAAAATAACATCTAGTTCTACCCAGTATGGGTTAATGGAAATTCTAGACACATTACGAACCTTCCCCTCAAAAAGCTGTTTGGTTGTAGTGAGTAAAACCATCATCATAGGCACATTGGAACAAAATATTTGAAACAGGAGTGATCTAGAAAGGTGAAACACATAGTCGCTGCTAGAATATTTGATTGGTTCCCTGTTGCTGAAGGCTCAGTTGATGGGTGGAGCAGCCATCTAGCTTATCCTGAATCATTTTCAGCTCCTTTACCACGTTTTAGTAAAACTCTTGTTTATAAATTAGGCCAGTTAAAGTTAAAAAAAAAAAAAAAAAAAAAAAGGAAAATTCAGGTCCCCATTTGTGCCTTGACACCCTTCTCTCTAGCCTGTTAGCTCCTGATAGTCTTACAACTCTAAGCTGTACTGTCAACTTACACTATATGCTATCATCTTCTGTAAGCAACCACATTCTGCTACATTGCATAATAAAGATGATCTCTGTAATCATATATAAACACAATGAGATAATGAGATAATAACAAGACTCAAGTACCTTCCTTGCATGCTAAACAATTGATTTTAGTCACAGGCATTTGCCAGCCTCTTCCATGCTATTGTATGGTGTCAGAAGTTTATGTTTTGCCAATAAAGGGTCTTCCAGCAGGCTGTGCAATGCTTTGGTACACATATCTGTTATGAGTTTCCAGAAGTTATCCTTAAAACTTACACATCGTTCCCTGAGTTATTCTCTTTTAAAACTCTCGAGGGCATTCTGATGTGTCAGTGGAACATACCTAATAAATTCATTCCGAGACAGCACTTGGAATATCATAAGAGATCTTAAGAACAAAAACAGGAAAACACACCATAATCAACAATACCTGGAGATTTAAAGATTAACTTGTCTAGCCTCATAAGATTTTCACATCAATTTCCCCTGAAATATCAGACCCATCTGTATGGAAGCTATTTATTTGAACCAAGACAGATTTTAAGTCTAGCAGGCTGGGAAATTTTTATCCTAAATGCAAGCAAGATGTGTTCACCTGCAAAAACCACATCAGTAAAAGGGTGCAATCTGTATGGTATTTTTGACCAATAGTGCCAACAGAGACTCTAGTTTTTGGTTTTTTTTTTTTCCTCCTGCATTTCATTCTCAATTCATGCAGGTTAGTTTTCACAAAATTTATGATTGCTTTTATCCAATATGTTTCATCTGAAAGCTTCTATTTAGGCATTCTAAGGGAAAGGAGTGAACAGTCCTGGTTTTAATGCATTTATCAGTGTTAGATTATTAATATCAGTTTAAAGATGACTATTATTCCACCAAGTTTTCTAAATATGGAAAATGCTTGACTCTTTGGTTGATTTTTAGTCTGAACCTCAAACTAAGAATGAAGCTGTCTACCCCTCTGGTCTAAAGTTTATTGTAGTAAACCCACATGCAAATCATTTTTGAAAACTTTCCAATTATACTCATCTATTCCACTACGTTTTTTTTCTTCTTTTAGTGTCAGCTAAACCAAGACCCCACAGTGATGAATATTCCAAGAAGATTCCTCCTCCCAAACCGAAGCGGAATCCGAACACTCAGCTGAGCACATCTTTCGATGAAACGTACATCAAAAAGCACGGGCCCCGGAGGACATCGCTGCCGCGGGACTCCTCCCTGTCCCAGATGGGCAGCCCCGCAGGAGACCCCGAGGAAGAGGAGCCCGTGTACATCGAGATGGTGGGGAACATTCTCAGAGACTTCAGGAAGGAGGACGACGACCAGAGCGAGGCTGTCTACGAGGAAATGAAGTACCCCATCTTTGACGACTTGGGCCAAGACACCAAATGTGACTTTGACCATCACAGCTGTTCTTCGCAGTGTGCTACTCCCACGGTGCCTGACTTGGACTTTGCCAAGGCCTCAGTGCCATGCCCCCCCAAGGGGCTGCTTTGTGACATCCCCCCGCCCTTCCCCAACCTGCTTTCTCACAGACCCCCTCTGCTGGTATTCCCCCCCGCCCCCGTACATTGCTCCCCCAACTCCGACGAGTCCCCGCTCACCCCTCTGGAGGTCACGAAGCTTCCCGTGCTGGAAAACGTGTCTTACATGAAACAGCCGGCGGGGGCGTCACCCTCCGCGCTGCCGTCCCACGTCCCCAGCCATGCGAAACTGGAGAAAGAGCAGGCCGCGGCCCTGGGACCTGCCTCTGCCACCCCTGCGCTCTCCTCGTCGCCCCCACCCCCGTCCACGCTGTACCGAACCCAGTCTCCCCACGGCTACCCTAAAAGCCACTCCACCTCTCCCTCCCCCGTCAGCATGGGGAGGTCCCTGACTCCCCTGAGCCTCAAAAGGCCTCCCCCTTATGACGCTGTGCATTCGGGCAGCCTCTCAAGGAGCTCTCCTTCAGTGCCTCACTCGACCCCCAGACCCGTGTCGCAAGATGGGGCCAAGATGGTCAACGCCGCGGTGAACACCTACGGGGCTGCCCCGGGCGGCTCCCGGTCCCGGACACCCACGAGCCCACTGGAGGAACTTACCAGCCTGTTCTCCTCCGGCCGCAGCCTGCTACGCAAGTCGTCCAGTGGCCGGCGCTCCAAAGAGTCTGCAGAGAGTAAGTGTGCAGGGCCTGCCTGAGCCCCAGAGCCCAGTGTCAGGCTTACAACCAGGGTGAAGTCCATTGTGTGCGGGTAACTCACGGAGTACGGGGTCTTGAGGCCTTGGAGTTGAAATCTTAGCATGCAAAATGTGTTAGTTCACTTTTGCCGTGCTAAGTCAAATAGCGTATCCTGAAAGTATTAAAAATGGCAGTCTGCAAAATATACCACTTCCTATTTAAAAGAAGAGTGGTTTTGAAAAATAAGGTATAAAATCTAAATTCTTGCAATGGTCCTGGAAAGTTGAACAGTGAAAATAGGGACCACTATGGAATTTTAGGTATGTGCACACAACACACCGAGTACGTGGTCTTGAGGCCTTTGAGTTGCAATCTTAACATGCAAAATGTGTTAATTCACTTTTGCCACACTAAGCCAGATAGTGTATCTTGAATGTTAGCTGAAAGAATTAAAAGTGACAATCTGCACAATATAACATTTTTAAATAGGAAATGTTATATTCCTATTTAAAAGAAGAGTGTTTAAAAAAAAAAGTAAAAAATCTAAATTCTTACAATGGCCCTGGAAAGTCAAACAGTGAAAACAGAGACCATAATGGAAGTTTTAGGTAAATGCCTTGATTTGGGGGCAGGGGGTTGGGGGGCGGAATTAAACATTCAAACATGCAATTGATAAATGTTAAAACTTAAAAGAACTCTTAAGACCAGGCATGGTGACTCACGCCTATAATTCCAGCACTTTGGGAGGCCGAGGCAGGTGGATCACGAGGTCAGGAGATAGAGACCATCCTGGCTAACACTGTGAAACCCCATCTCTACTAAAAATACAAAAAAAAAAAAAAAAAAAAATAGCCGGGCGTGGTAGCGGGCACCTTTAGTCCCAACTACTCGGGAGGCTGAGGCAGGAGAATGGCGTGAACCCGGGAGGCAGAGCTTGCAGTGAGCCCAGATCATGCCACTGCCTTCCAGCCTGGGTGACAGAGCGGGACTCCATCTCAAAACAAACAAACAAAGAAACAAAGAAACAAAAAAACCTTCTTGAGCAAATTCCCATTAGAAAACCTCTGTTGGAAGGAAAGCAGTTTGATTAGAATTTAGGATATTCTTTGACATAAAAAATGATTCTCTTTGTATACTTCATGTTCTGATATTTTTACCATTACTATAAATGAGAATAGGCCCATTGTTTTCCTTTTAAAAGTCATGGCGATTTACATCTTATTTCTGTGGTACTCTTCCTAGATCCATCAATATATGACTTACAGAAAAGTCACTAAGGTGGTGAATATTATTTTTACTACTGAATTTCAAAGACCAGGAAATTTATCTATCTGAATAACCCTTTTATGAGTCCCAAATCAATTCACAAGTGTATAGTAAAGTCAAAACAGACCCAGATTAGTTTTTTTTCTAAGTCCATTTCATTAAATTACATTTATTTCTCTTACTTAAAAATTCCTTAGGCACCTAAGCTGATAATTAATCAGTTACATCTCAAATAATGCCGCCACATGATTTTTTTTTATTTATTTATCTATTCATACAGTCATACTGAGAACTTTCCTTAAAGGAAAAGAAACCCTCAATACTTTTGATAATGAAAATGACAATGGCATTTTTTAGATAATTAATATTTATTGGTAGTTACAAGTTACTAATTTTTTTTTTGCCTTTACCCAGAGACTTATGAAAATACAAGCTGCTTCAATAATTGCCCCCAAAACATTTTAATTGCCTAAGTGAAAGGCAGTCATTTCTAATATATTAGGCATGTCTGGAGTTATATGCATGCATATGTACATACAAACATAAAATTATTTTAACAGTTGAATTTAAAACTAGGAACAATCTATTTCTAGAGCAGTTGTCAACTAGGGCAATTTTGTACCCCAGGATATTTGGCAATGTCTAGAGATATTATTGGTTGTTACAACTGGGGGCATTACTGACATCTATTGGGTAAAAGCCAGAGATGCTTCTTAACAGCATATAAAGAACAAGACTGCCACCGGACCCCACACAGACACAAAGAATGATCTGGTCTACAATGTCAATACTACCAAGGTTGTAAAACCCTAGTCTGGATAATTTACTAATGTTTCTTCCAGATAATTCATTGAAGTTTCTTTCAGATAATTCATTGATTGATTTGGTTTTCACACAGTTCAAATAAGGTATTTAGAATAAGAGAAAATATTATTTTAAACATTTTACTTTAAAAACACATAATGGGTATTGTGAAATTAATAGACATTTCATCTTGGAATTGGTGAGGCAATTGGATTTTCTCCCTACCTATCAGCTTCTTTGGAGGATCCTTAACAGCTCCAGCTGGCAGCTATGCCAATTAACTAGAAAAAAAAGTATATGCAAAAGAAATGATTAACTAATGAAGCTATTTCAAGAAAAATCCATCTGTTAGAATCAGTCTGTGTACTATATGTCACAGACTTCCCCATCCAACTCCAAAAACAAGATTAGTGTACTTCTAAAACAAAGCTTGTACATGGAAGAGTGGTCAGGGCTCTTTATAGCCTTTAGGGAGCCAATGATTGAATTATTTTACATGTGCTATTAACCATGCATCAACTCTGCAGAGAAAGGGATACCCCTGAGTTACATTAACCTCAATATTTTACTTTACATAAATGGAAAGGAGGAAAAATGCAGGTAATACAAATGAATAATTAAAAAATCGGATGGACAAATCAAATTGCTACTTATTTTTGACTCTCAAGGAAAATAGAAAGACACCATTAGATGCTGTCAACGGGGCTCTCAGAATCTTCCCATAGTGCAAAGAATAGAACCAAAATTGTTAATTGGGAATTAACTAGTAACTTCTATTGCAGTACACTCATGGATACAATTCTCCCCTTTACTCTTCCCAGACGGGATTTGTGGACTTGTTGATACCTTAGGGACAGAATAAGTGATATGAAGTAGTGTAACATTTATGACCCTGAGTCTCATTATTCTTTTTAAGTTGCAGGAATTTTCTGCATTTCAGAAATAAAAGTAAAACTGATTATTTTCCAAGCCTCTGGTGGTTTAGTGAAGAAGTCAGTTTTGAGAATTTCCTAATATTTAATCTAAACAAATATAGTCTGTGCTTTAATGAAGGGAAAGCATGTCAAATAAAATGTATACCTTAAACTCATTTATAATAATCTATAAAAGGCACACTGAATGTATCAATTTCATGTTTTATTTATAATTGTTGATGGGGATTGGTCAATAGGGAAGAAATAAAATAAGACAAAGGAGGTAGATTATAAATAAATTTCATTTTGTTTCACAATTTTCTAAATATGGCCTTCACATTCATTATTATAGGAAGTGTTTTTTCCTGGTTGATGGGACATTATAATGTTTATCTGTGATTAAATTAGGACATCTGATAGTCACTGTAGCTCTAGTAACTTTTTTATATGGTCATTATTATTAATGTATTTTTTAAAATTTGTGTAGAGGTGAATGATGTAAGGCATGTAAGAAGTGATCAACTCATATGCTATTGCTATAAATTTTTGTGTCCACATGGTAAGCAGGTCAGGTACAAATATGTTTTATAATGAACTTTGGAGGCTTAAATGAAAATAATTTACTACCTATCATTTTCATCTTTCTTTTGCATGTTTTTTAATATATTCTTTGTGATTTTGATTTGATTTTTTAGAAGATGTAGGTCATGAATGGGCCATTTCGTTTTAATAAATCTGGTGCCATGAATCATAGAAATTAATAATCAAACCAAATTTTAAAAGTAGAAAACTTTCTTTATTCCCTCAAACAGAAATATTTCTGAAAAGAAATGTTTAACCTACATATCAGTCCATTTTCACCCAGCTACAAAGAAGTGCTCGATACAGGGTGATTTATAAAGACAAGAGGTTTAACTGACTCACAGTTCCACACGGCTGGGGAGGCCTCAGAAAACTTACAATCATGATGAAAGATGAAGGGGAAGCAAAGACTTCTTTCACATGGTGACAGGAAAGAGAGAGCTCGCAAGAGCAGGGAAGATTGCCTTATAAAACAATTAGAGCTTGTGAGAACTCACTATCACAAGAATAGCATGGGGAAAACCCCACCCCCGTGATTCAATCACTACCCACCTCGTCCCTCCCTTAACACATGGGAATTATGGGGATTGCAATTTGAGATGAGATTTGGTTGGGGACACAGAGACAAACCATATCAGCCTGTATTCAACAGAGATGGGGTAAATGTGCATTTCTATGAAAAAGTACAAGATCTAATGAAGAACATAATTAAAATGTATAATCTATTTGAGGAAAACAGTGAGTTAGAGAAGTTATAAACGGAGAAATGTAAATTAAAAATGTAGAGAAAAAGTAGAAGATGAAGCAGCAAAAGAAGAGACTAAGGCACTAAGATACAAAAGACATGAACGCCCAGGGGCAGAAGGGCATGTGAACAGATGTGGGCACCAAGAAGTGAGGCGCACAGAAAGGGATTAGTCTTTATTGGAGACGTTTAAGAAAGCTAACAGGCCTTGATCCTGCCAGAACTTTTGCAATCTTCCTCATGGTATCCTCTGAGGTGTTTTCAGGTCTTTGGGTGTAGCTCAACTCCTAAATACCTTTGAAGAATTCCAGAGTACAACAACTTCCAAATCTAGCCCCTAACTCTGGTCAGGTTGCTCCTTTCAGAAAGGGACATGCAGAACAGGGCAGAAGGCATGGGGTGTGGTGGAGCTCCAGAAGTAGGGATGAAAACAGAGGTCCAGGCCCACTCATCTCCTGTCATTATTATTAAAAGAGAAATGATGTCCTGGTATTACCAAAAAAAATAAAAATAAATAAAGAAAAAAAGCTATGTCATACTCAACCATAGTCTACGTTATTGGAGATTCATAAATTTTAACTATTAAATCTCATCTTTTAGCCTTTAAAAAGTATTTAATACTTTTTTTTTTTTTTGGATGGAGTCTCACTCTGTAGCCCAGGCTGGAGTGCAGGAGTGCAATCTCAGCTCACTGCAACCTCTGCCTCCTGGGTTCAAGCAATTCTCCTGCCTTAGCCTCCTGAGTAGCTGGGATTACAGACATGTACCACCACGCCTGGCTAATATTTTGTATTTTTAGTAGAGATAGGGTTTCACCATGTTGGCCAGGGTGGTCTTGAACTCCTGACCTCAGGTTATCTGTTGGCCTCGCCTCCCAAAGTGCTGGGATTACAGGCTTGAGTCACCACACCTAGCCTGTATTTAATTCTTTTAGATGTCATTTTATATTTTTAAAATTATAGATATACATGAATCTTGTAGGTCTGATGAAATAGAATTAGGAATCAGATATCATCTTTGCCTTTTCATTGACTTTCTTAAAAAAAAAATCCACGTAGAAACCACAGCTCCCAACAAACCTACAAACACACAAAACAAACCCACAAAAACCTAAAAACACTTAACCCTCACTTCACATGGTCATACAGGCCCGCATACCTCTCTCCTTTTTTGTGCTGTGTGAAGTCCAGTGATACCTAAAACATTAAACATTGATTACGAAGGAGCTGCTCCAACTAACTCTTACTAATTTAATTTTTCAAGAATTTGTAAATAAAAAGATGCCAAAGTTTATTTTTAAAATGTGTAAAATGAATTATTTTGGAAAGAGTATTTTAAAATATATTTTTAATGCTGTTCCATTTGTAAGAAAAAAGAAGGGTCTACTAATGTACGCTGGCTGTCTTGGTAACTCAGGGTCCTTGTTGTGATAGTCACTGTCTGCCTGCCACAGGCTAATGCAAAGTGTCGAGCAAGTTGACCCGAACAGGGGAGGTGTCACACAAAGGTGGTATCATTGTTTCTGGTCATCCATAATAGCAGTGATATAGTATTGATAGCTCATTATTCTGCTGAGATGTCTTTAGGGTCTATTTGAGATTGTTGACCTGAAGTGCCATCTACTATTATATCATTTAAATTCACTTAAATTATTTTGTCTGTTTCCGGTGGTTTTCCTACCTCCTGCCTTCTTTCAGATAGTTTTATTGATGCATCTAGCTTCTCCCACCATCTCTGCTTCTCCTCTTCTCTTTTCACTCTTTTCCTCATTGTAATATCAAATCAAAAATCAGTTGTGGACCAAGAAACCAGATACTCAAACTTGTCTGAGAAGCCTCTCAACTAATTAAAGTATGTGACCTGCAACATAGCCACTCTGTGACCTGTACTTCCAAAGGCCACTTTATCCACCAACTAGGTCTTGCCTAGAGTTCTGGATTCGTATCTGAGAGGTTAGGAATATCAACTTCCCCAAAAATAAGATATCCTGGAAAACATGGAATAAATGTTAGGTTTTTTGTTTGTTTGTTTGTTTGTTTTTTGTTTGTTTGTTTGTTTTGGAGAATCTACACATTGTGTTTAGCCTATTTAATATACATTTTGAGGCTGGATGTGGTGGCTCACTCCTGTAATCCCAACACTTCGGGAGGTCAAGGTGGGAGGATTGCTTGAGCTCAGGATGTCGCGAACAGCCTGGGCAACATACTGAGACCATATATCCACTAAAAGTAAAAAATATATATATATTAGCTGGGTGTGGTGTCACATGCCTGTGGTCCTAGGTCCTTGGGAGGCTGAAGCAGGAGGATCAGTTGAGTCTGGGAGTTCGAAGTTGCAGTGAACTATAATCACACCGTTGCACTCCAGACTGGGCAACAGAGCAAGACCCTGTCTTTAAAAAAAGGAAAATAAATTACATTTAGTTTTCCATAAAACTTAGCAGGTGAAATAGTTAAGGACTTTATATTCCCTCCATTTTTTGCTTATGAAAGCAGGTGCTGACAAAGAGTAGGACAAAAACAGGTACTGAAAAACCAACGGGAAGGTTGGAGGAGGGAGTCTATAGTCCTGCATGTCTCCTGTGCAATGGAGAATGAGAGAATCCTCAGCCTGTGACTGCCCACCTGCAGGCATGTTGACTTTGGGCAAGACTCCTGGATGTATGGTAACTTGGAGCAACCTGACCAGAGTTAGGGACTAGATTTGGAACCCCTTGTACTCTGAAATACAAAGGTATTTAGGAGCTGAGCTATACCCAAAGACCTGAAGACACCTCAGAGGATACCATGAGGAAGATTCCAAAAGTTCTGGCAGGATCAAGACCTGTTAATTTCCTTAAACATCTCAAATAAAGGTTAACCCCTTTTCAGGTCTCCTCTCCTGCTGTTTGTTGGTTGCTCCTCTGCTGAGAGTCCCACACAGTGACCTCCAGTGGCCTCAGACTGACTTGTGCCTTAGCAAGGGTCCTTCCAGCAGCTCAGAAGGGAAATCAAGCCAGGACCTGTATAATGATGATTCTCCCAGGATGTGACCTTGGGGATGTGTGCTCAGGCTCCAGAGAAGTTTCTCGTGTAGTTCAAAGCATGGTAGGCAAGAGTTAGAAAGCTTAGGTGAGTGGTCCAAATGCCTGCATCTTATTCACCTGGATGTTGTTAAAAATACAGATTACTGGGCTTTATTATAGACCTATTTAATGAGAAACTGTAGGGGTTAGGCCCGGGATGTTGACTGTTTAATGACAATCCCTGGTGATAGTTATGCCTTCAATTAAACAATAACCTGGAGACATATGGTTAAATGTTAGCATCACCATTTACTTGTATTCAAGAAACTATTGCTTTCATCTTACAAGGTTAAAAGATAATTTATGTAAGCAAAAGAATAGAGACAGGAGAAAGTAAAACAGGCAACTCAAAATGACTGACTGTTGTTTTCCTTTCCTTGACTAAGTTACTGATTAGTTGGCAGCTTGCAACGAGGACAGACCAGAGTAATGCAGATTCAAAAGAGATAACAATTTCACTACCTGTGGATTCTCCCAGAGACCTTGAGAGTTTTAAGAATGGAACACATGGTGGGCAATCTGTGAATCGCATCTATCCTTGTCTTAGCATCTCCGTCTTAGTCATGCTGAGTGTGTGCCACTTCCTTCATCAGAATTCCTCAATACTTGAGTTTGAGAACCACTGATAAAAGCTGCTTCAGACAGGAGCTGGTGCTGCTGGTCCAGAAGGCGAGAAAGAAACCTAAGACTGGCTGACAGCAGTCGTCACCTCAGAAGTCCATCCAGATGAGTCCAGGGTTTTGTAGGGGGAGGACTAGCCAGAGCATGGCGGGCCCTCTAGATGGGGCTGTGACTCAGAACAAAGGTGTGCTATCTCGGAGGACACTCTCTAGTCAGTGTGAGAGAGCAGAGAGAACAGTGTAACTCACAGGCAAAAGGAGAGAATGGAAGTCTTTCTTGTGGGGCACTGAAAGGACGGAATGAGAGCATTACTGGCAATCTGGGGCTCTAGTGTTCATGACTGGGCCAAGGAGCTGAGAAATCGGGGCTCACAATGCTAATGAGGAATAAGGTAGTAAGATTCTCACAAAGTGCATTGGGCTCAAACAGATTTGTCTCAGGAACAAGGGCAAGACCAACTAAGCCAAGAGTGGGAGCATCAAAGAAACTAATGGTAAGGATGTGGAAGAAGGTGGCAGTGGCCATCCCCTTCCTCGAGAACACCTCCATAATAATAGTGGCATATACTTAACCTTCATGCCATTTACTCTGTACCAGAACTTTCTAAAAGATTTACAAGTATTTGGTCCTCGTAGCAGTACTCTGAGGCATGTAATATTGACCTTGCCATTTTAAAGATGGAAGAAACTGAGGCACAACTCTTGCAGTCACATGGGGAGTAAATCTGGGATTTGAACCCCGATTATTTGGCTCTAGAGTTTCTTTGACTTAATGATACCTTATCTGTACTTGATCAATCTCTCCAAAGTTCACCAATTTTCATCAAAAGTCTAAGGGCTCATGATGTTATTCTCAGGGATATCTGCTTAATGAAAGAAAGCCTAATCTGTACACAAATGGCATGAACTACTTAATGATTGGCATCAATTTAGGAAGGTGGTGGGAAATCTTTTGGGCACCCTTCAAAACTCACTTTGGAATATCTCAGTTACTGCAAGGAGCTCTGTACCCCAGGTTTCTGAGCTGCCCCTAAAGACATGTGGTCTGCCCAGTGGGGCCTCAGAATCACCTAAATGACCTAAGCAAAAAGATGTGAGTGCTCACCTTAGTGCCTCTAAGCATAACTTAAGGATATATGTTCAGGTTTCTTTGATAAAAAGAGATGAGGGCTCACCTCAGTGCCTCTAAGCATAACTTAAGGGTGTATGTGGAGGTTTCTTTGGTCTGTCAGATACGGAGTACTGAGCTACTATCCAGGGATACAGGGCTTTTGTCCTCAGTGCTTGCATCTTGGCCATAACTATGCAGAAGTTTGATGGCCCATGGCTACTCCAAGGGGAAAATAGTTGATTAATCCAAAACTCCAGCCAATGCACCAAAGCAATGAGCACCCTAGCAGCACTAATCTGAAAACTGACTGGGGTAAAACAGACAAAGCAACTACAAGGGGCCCTATGCTTCTTAACACCACCTCTTTTCTCTTTACATTTGTGGTACTATGTACTTGACAGAATTAGACACTCATCTTTAAAATGTTTTAAAAATACAATTCTTCAAGAACAAGCTGACCTATTGTTTTTAAAGTGAAGGGATTTTTTTCAGGATGAGGTTAAATAGAATATAACTAAAATTCCTTGATTTTGAAAATTCGTGTGGCTCCTTGGTTGATTGGGACCATGACATTGTCTGTTTTTCTCATTTAGTTTATCCTAGAATTGCAATATAGAATCACTGAAGAAGATATAATTTCATAAATAATTGCTCACCTTTTTGGGGGTAGACCGCAGCTGTCCTTGATTGATGCAGGCAGACGTGTTTATCCCCCGTGTTTATATTCTCTGGCTGCTGAATCTTTAACTGCAATTTCATGTCACCAATTTAATCAGCAATTCTCTCCATTAAGAAGAACCCTACCTGCTTTAGATGTAAAAACGCAGAAACATTTTCAATTCAGAAATTGTTATACCGGTCTTTTTTAAACCAAGATTCCCTCAGTAGTATTTAATTTTATACACGTGAAAAATACTAGAACTGATTTTTCCCTCCTGTTACTTGAAATAAACATTTAATTTCTGTTTTGTTTTGTTTTTTGTTTGTTTGTTTTTTAGAGACTATCATGTATTCTTGACACTTTGAGAACAATAAGTCATTAAATATTCAGTATAAGTGAGTTCCTACTGGCTACATCATGTTACCCTAGGCGTGTCCTACATTCTAATTAAATATGATGTTGAAGTTTAGCATAAGGCTGGATGTCACAAGAGGTGGTTTCCATTAACAAGCTTTGAGACCTTAAACAAGTCAGTTTGCCTTTGTCTTAGTTTTCTCACTTTTCAAATGAAAATATTAGATGCTAAAACTGAGTCCCTTCTGGCCTGGCTTCTTGTATGGGGCTCCTGCAGATTACTGGTGATCTATAAATCTCCAAAGGGAGACCCACTTCCTCCTTCTGAGACTTTCCTTCTGACGTCGTTCTCGCTTGCTGAAAGGACTTCGCCAGAAACTTAATGAAGAACATGTCAGCCTAATCCTTGACTCCCAACTCAGTGAACGAATTTCTCCGTGGTGTTTTTCTTATGCTATTGTCTTTGAGTACTTTTTTTCAAATTTTTGTAATGATATGAGACTTATTCCAATACATTATAAAGATTATTTCTATCTGATTCTCTCTCTTGAGACAAAGGACCAGGGAAAACAAGCTACACACCCTTTCATCATTTTACTTTTTGTAATATTTGATCCAATATAATCTTTCCCCAAGTTGGTACATGATAAATTTTTATTGAACTCATTGAATTAATAGGCACAGTCACTGAAGAAGGCTATTGAACTTTAAGGAAAAAAGCCATATAGGAAATGTTTGACCATTAAGTGACAAAACAAAAATCAGCTTCTATGTTTGACTTAGAATATTCCACATTAAAATCAATATAGTCATTCAGCAAAAAAGCAGCTATGCTGAATGCTGAATTCATTGCTTCTGCTCTTAAGTGCATGTTTGAAAGAATGGCCATTCCATTCCAGGCAGATTTGTTGGAGGGAAAGATATAAAGAATATACCCATCAAGCATTTAAATTTGGACCATTTTGTAAGGTCAAATCATTGTCAGTTTCTGTGTGAATGAATGAGCTGCAAAAATTGATCTCTTTTCTACATTTGTAGAAAGAAAGATACCTTTTTTTAAAAAAAGAAAATAACATTTTAAAGAAGAAATTTCAATCTGCTTAACATTATGCATTATTTATCAAAAATTGTAAAGAGAATAAAAACACGTTCAATGATCAGGTGCGGTGGCTGTTGCCTGTAATCCCAGCACTTTGGGAGGCTGAGGCGGGCATATTACTTGAGGTCAGGAGTTTGAGGCCAGCCTGGCCAACATGGTGAAACCCCATCTCTACTAAAAATACAAAAATTAGTCAGGTGTGGTGGTGGGTGCCTGCAATCCTAACTACTCAGCCTGGCCAACATGGTGAAACCCCGTCTCTACTAAAAATACAAAAATTAGTTGGTTGTGGTGGTGGGTGCCTGCAATCCTAGGTACTCAGGAGGCTGAGGCAGGAGAATTGCTTGAACCCGAGAGGCAGAGGTTACAGTGAGCTGAGATCACGTCACTGCCCTCCAGCCTGGGTGACACAGTGAAACTCTGTCTAAAAAAAAATAATAAAATAAAAACATTCAAATAGGTTATTTAACATCTTCGTTGGAAAGACATTGCATAAATCTACAAAGCTATCATTATGTGACTGGCGGTCTTGAATATGTGTGTTTCCTGGTTAGAAAAAAAATGGGTTTTAGTTATATAATATTTGAAAAGTTTTTCTCAGTTTTTGATAAAATAAATTTTTTGGAATTCGGCAAATGGATGAAAATCCCAATTTAATTAAATGTCTGTAGTGGTGCATGGTATTTCTTGGTGGAAGCAAACTCATTATCGTTGTTGCTGGTGGGAGCTAGGTTAATTAAATGTTCCACTCCTAGCAGAATAACCAATCAACTGAAAAATCTGGGCTATTGCTGTTTCCAAATGGACAGAGTAAAAATATTAAGGAATCTAAGAGGGAAGTAAGGAGTGTTAGTTACATGGATCATGAAGCAGCGTGCACTGTCTAGTCAGCTACAACTGGCTTAGAAAGGAATCCGGAACAGCTGAACTGAAAGGAAAAAATTCCAATCCAGAAGTCTGTAATATTCTTCTGATAATTGACAATGGAGGGAAAAACTTTCCTATACATGTTCTACTGGTCAGCTTTCAGTTACATTCAATAAAATAGCATTTTCCTATGTTTTGCTTTTCTTTTTGTAGATGGAAATGATATAATTAAGGTAAGAAAGAATAAAGATGGAAAAACAGTAGCTAGAAGCAGTCATAAAGTAGAGATTGGTGTATTCATGTATTGTCCAACCCTAGATCCAACCATAGTGCTATGGGTGGATAATTCTAATGCATCTTTTTATTCCCATGTCACAACTAAGAAATCTAGATTCTCAAAAACTAGAAGGATGGAAAAGGATTTAGTTGTTAGTAGCCCCCAAAAGAATGATCAGAGCTGAAATAAAGTACTGCTCTATTTAAGTTACACATTCTGGACATCAAAATTGTATCTATATCTACAGACAACTTTCTTTTGACCATTAGTTATTAACCACTTACCAATAATTAATGACAAGAGATATGTGTCAAATTAATGAAAGATGTTTGTCAATGTTGAAATGGTCAAAGAGGAGTTTTAAACCTAAGAAATTAAAGCAGACTACCTCACAGTTGTTTTTCTTTGGGTAATTGATAATCTCACTTGTAGCCTGCAGAATTCATTTTGGCATCTGAACCAAGCTGTGTGTATGGCTCTTTAATATAAACCGTAATCAGATTGCCCACTGATGTTTCATAAAACAGAAGCTTGATTCCATGTCCAGCCATGGTTCTCCATTTAGCTTCCATGGCCAATCCACTTAAGTGAATGTGCTGTACTTGCCTCCATTTCTTCTCCCTCACTCCGGCCTTAATTTCCTACAACCTGGCTTCCTCTCCTACTCACCTCAGAGTTACATGAGGCTTCCTAATTGGGTTCTGGTTCTAACATTTTTCCTCTCCTGATTCTTTTAAACCTTCATGAAACATCTGATATTGTTGATTATTCTATGTAAATAATTCTATATATTTTTTAAAGAGATGGGCTCTGGCTATGTTGCCCAGGCTAGAGTGCAGTGGTGATTCACAGACATGTTCACAGTGCACTACAGCCTCCCACTTCTGGCCTCAAGCAATCCTCCTACATCAGCCTCCCAAGTAGCTGGGGCTACACTCTTGCCTAACATGTTAAGATTTTTCTGTTTATTTCCATGCAATATGTTATCCTCATTAGTAATCATTTTAAAACTGTGTCCCCTCTGCTTCCTTTTTTAGGGATATCTGCTCCTTCATTTTTATAAAAAGGTTCTTCTGACATATGACTGACAGTGTTGTATTTATGTGTTTAAATGTTTGTCTCACCCACTAAATTATTAGGATACATACTGAGTTTTTTATTGCAGTAGATAGCACATTTTCTGGCATAAAGTGTATGCTCAGTACGTGTTCAACCATTTGAGTGAATAAATATGCATCTGACCTTACTAATTAAATGGTAAGTTTTTGAGGGCAGGGATGGTTTATAGTTTTTGTAAATGTCCATTGTCCCTATGACTGAATTTTGCATAATCTGTTTATATTTGTGCATTTATTGATTTTTCTAAAGCTAACTTTTAAGAAATAGCACCATCCAATAGAATTACCGTGATTAACCAATATTGATTTTAATCTCAGCTTTGCAAAGAATGCCAAGATCAGCAGTAGTTAAGATATTTAGGAACCAAGTGTTTCAAGGAATATCAATGGAAAATCCAGGTTTAGATGATTCTTATATATAATACTGAAAAGAAAAGTCAGTCCCATTACTGATTGGGGAAAGCAAAGAACAAACAGCAAGATCAATGAATATCACGTTGTTGACAGCAAAATTATTAGCTAGATTGCATATGGTATTGAATACAGTCCATTTGCAGTTTAATTTTCAGAAGATGAAAAGTAAAGTAAGAATAAAAGTGTACCTTCATTTTCGTATCTTTGTTTAAAAAAATCCTTTGTTTAACCAGCTTAAAAAACAACCTCCTTATAGTGGAAGATAGAGTGGAAGGTTATTTGGTATTTGTATATGTGAAAAAAAAAAAAACAAAAAAAAACCAGACATAGGAATTTAATGTCCTGGGGTTAAAAAATAAATCTGCCATCTAACAGCTGTTCTTTAAAAAAAAAAAAAAAAAAAAATCCATAGGTTTTGGAAACAGGTGGTGTTGGTTATGTGAATAAGTCCTTTAGTGGCGATATTTGAGATTTTGGTGTGCCTATCACCCGAGCAGTATACATTGTACCCAATTTGTAGTCTTTTTATCGTTCACCCCCTCCCACCCTTTCTCCTGAGTCCCCAAAGTCCACTGTATCATTCTTATGCCTTTGTATTCTCATAGCTTAGCTCCCACTTATGAGTGAGGACAAACAATGTTTGTTTTTCCAATCCTGAGTTACTTCACTAATGATAATGGTCTCTGATTCCATCTAAGTCACTGAGAATGCCGTTATTTCATTCTTTTTTATGGCTAAATAGTATTCCAAGGTGTGCGTGTGTGTGTGTGTGTGTGTGCGCGCGCGCGTGCGCCACAACTTCCTTATCCACTTGTCGATTGATGGACATTTGGGCCAGTTCCATATTTTTGTAATTGTGAATTGTGCTGCTATAAACATGCGTGTGCAAGTATCCTTTTCATATAATCACTACTTTTCCTCTGCGTAGGTACCCAGTAGTGGGAATGCTGGATCAAATAACAGCTGTTCTTTTAGGAAAAGTCAAACTTTGCGAGCCTTAGTTTTTAAATATTTACCTCATAGGATTGTTGTGACAATTTAAAGGAAATTATGCACAGGAAAATACCTTGTAAACGTTCATTGCTATGCAACTATAAAGGGTGATTGTTTAACCTTTAGATACATGTAAAAAGAATAAATATTTTAGTAAAAGATAAAGTAAGGTTGAAATGAAATAAATTTTCAGAGGTTCCATGTTGTTGTTTGCATAACTTTCTCTTCAGTTAGGTTTGGGTAAAGAATTTGACATCTTAAGTGAATCATTCTACGACCTGAGGTTAGGAGCATAAAGAATTGGAGAGAATGCAAACCATTCTCTGTTCCCACAGGAGGCAGGATGTTTTAAGGCTGCTGAATGCTATCTAAGCCTTGAAGCTGGAGGGCCTTCACATCCAATGTAGCCCAGTACCCTTGCCCCATAAAGAATAACTCTGAGAACAAAGAGGTCATCTTTATTGTACAAAGGGCTGAACAGCATGACACCATGATTGTGAAAAATGATTTACCAGCAGAAGAAAAAGCTTCGATATCACCGGGTTGTCGATGTATTTTTCAAATGTAATTTTTAAAAATTTCCTGGTTACAAACAATTTATCTTTTAAAATAAAAATTTTGCTTCCAAAAAGCTATAGGTATTAACCAAATCATTAAGTGGAAACCAAGAATAGTTGAAGTACTTAATATCAAAAATAATTAGTATGTAGATGGAAGACTGTTGAAAAATATGATTTGTGAAGTGTTGTTTCTAAGTACATTCAAGTAGAAGAATCTCATTTTCCTTTAAAGTGATTACTTGAGATGAAAAAAATTAAGGTTAGCATTTGAAAAATGTAATGTCAGAAAAAACACTCAAATGTTATTTTAAAACATGTGTGTAACCACAAATGCATAGAAGGAATGCTAACCTCCTAAATACAGATGAGCTAGCATAGAGAAGGCAATGGATGAAAAGTGACTATCCATAATGTTTTTTATATATGAAAGGCTACAGACACAAATGGCTTCATTGTCATTTTCTCATTTTTCAAAATTAATGGCTTTCCTAGTAAAGACTTTATTCAGATGCTAATTAAGCAGAGGTTTGTTTTGCACATCAATTTTTAATATTCATTCCTCACACTTAAATGAAATCTGCAGCATGAGGCTTCTCCAGTTAAAAACAGCCCTGACCTACTTCCATGTGAAATCAATGGAGGGCTTTAAGAGACTCATGAGTAGCTGACATTTAAGGAAACCAGGAAGCTCATAATCTGCGTTGGTGTAAAATGTGTGTTTCCCTGGGCTTCAGCTTCCCTCCCCCACACCTCCTTCTCTCTCTCTCTTTCTCTCTTGGTCTCTTTCTCTTCCTATCTCTCTCATTCTTCTAAGAGAGAAGACCGTGGAAGCTATTGAGCAAGATAAGTGAAGGCATACCCAAGTTCCTGAGTTATATGTCCAGGGAAATTGTGAGATGCTGTGTCAGCTACACATGTAATGGTTTCCAATTAACAGGAACTGCTAGGTCTGGGACTGAGGAAGGAAAAGAAAGGCCTAAAAAGCACTCACTTCCATTCAAATATATTCCATGAAAAAAATATTAAATTCACCAGAATATGATCTTCAGATACCTATGTGCTGAGGCCTATGAAAGTAAGAACATATGGTATATGGCAAATCTTTTGAAGACTGGTGTGTTAGGAACCCATACGGAAGGTCATGAAATAGGAAGAAGAATCAAAACCAGCCTGACAGAAGAGTGGTAGTCATCAGGGCATGGTAGAGCACACTGGGCCTCCAACAGGCCAGGGTCCTATTAAGAGCAGGCAAGTTCCCTTCTAAAGTGCAGCCACAGACCTTGATGCTTGTGAAAGCCAATGCGAAACCTTGACCCTTGGCCCTGGAGACTTTTTTTTTCCTGTCAAATTCCAGCATACTAAGCTAGAGTAGGGCTAAGCCAGTAAAACTGATGGAAGAAGGTAGGGTAAATTTAGCCACATGGCCCATCCATGATAAGAAGAATTCAAAATCCAGGATACTATTTTGCAATTAGTGTTGAAGTTGAGAAGATCTGTACTTTTAAAAAGCATCGATGTTTAAGATCTGTGTTACTGCTTCATGATAATTTACACCAGCCCTGCAACTCAATAACTACATAAACTTTTAATTATAAAATATATATAAAATAACGTTTACAATTTCAACTATTTTTAAGTGTAGAGTTCAGTGGCAGTAAATGCAGTCATACTGTTGTGCAACTGTAACAGCTCAACGGGTTCACGGTGCCCACTGCCTAGACACAGCCTATTTATCAAGACAGGGGAATTGCAACAGAGAAAGAATAATTAATGCAGAGCCAGCTGTGTAGGAGAACAGAGTTTTATTAGTACTCAGATCAGTCTCTCCAAGCATTCAGGTATAGGGGTTTTTAAGGATAATTTGGTGGGTGGTGGGCAGCCAGTGAGTCAACAGTGCTGATTGGTTAGGTCGAAGATGAAATCATAGGGAGTTGAAATTGTCTTGTGCTGAGTGAGCTCCTGAGTGGAGGCCACAAGATCAAATGAGCCAGTTTACTGATCTGAGTGGTGCCAGCTGATCCATCAAGTGTGGGGTCTGCAAAATATCTCAAGAAATGATCTTAGGCTTTACAATAGTGATGTTATCCCCAAGAACAATTTGGGAAGGGTCAGAATCTTGTAGCCTCCAGCTACATGACTCCTATACCATAATTTCTAATCTTTTGGCTAATTTGTTAGTCCTACAAAGGCAGTCTAGTCCCCAGGCAAGAAGGGGGCTGTTTTGGAAAAGGGCTGTTATCATCTTTGTTTTAAACTGTAAACTAAGCTCCTGCTGAAATTAATTCATCTTACACTCAGGAATGAACAAGGACAGCTTGAAGGTTAGAAGCAACATGGAGTTGGTTAGTTCAGATCTCCTTCACTGTCTCAGTTAACAGTTTTGCAATGGCAGTTTCACAAGCATCAGTGTCACAATCATCACCACTATCCATCTCAAGAACTTTCATCCTTCCCAACTAAAACTCCATCTCATTAAACAATAATTCCCCATCCTCTCTTCCCACCATTCTACTTTGTCTTGAATATTTCAACTATTCTAGGTAGCTGATATAAGTGGAATTATACAATATTTATCCTTCAGTTACTGGCTTATTTCATTTAGCATATCCTCAAGTTTCATCCATGCATATTGCAGGATTTCATTTTTTTAAGGCAGAATAATATTCCATTTTAGGGAAATAACCACATTGCATTTATTCATGCATCCATTGAAGGATATTTGGGTTGTTTCCACCTCTTGGCTATTTTGAGTAATACAAAAGATGTGATGGACATGGGTGGTATATGATAATCTGTTTGAGATCTCACTTTCTATTCTTTAGAAATACCCAGACGTAGAATTGTTGAATCATGTAGGTAGTAATTCTCTGTTTTTTGTTTTTTTTTTTTGTTTTTGTTTTTTGGGTTTTTTTTTTTTTGAGAAGGAGTATTGCTGTCACAAGGCTGTAGTGCAGTGATGCAACCTTGGCTCACTGCAACCTCTACCTCCTGGATTCAAGCGATTATCCTGTCTCAGTCTCCTGAGTAGCTGGGACTACAGGCATGTGCCACCACGACCAGCTAATTTTTGTATTTTTAGTAGAGATGGGGTTTCACCATGCTGGCCAGAAAGGTCTGGATCTCTTGACCTTGGGTATCAATCTCTTGACCTCGTGATCCATCTGCCTTGGCCTCCCAAAGTGCTGGGATTACAGGCGTGGACCACTGTACCCAGACTCTGTTTAAGTTTTGGAGAAACCTACATACTGTTTTCCATAGCAGCTGTTTAATTTTTTATTCCCACCAGCAGTGCACAAAAGTTATAATTTTTCTACATCCTGGCCAACATTTGTTATTTTGTTTTGTTTTATTTTTTAAATACCAATCCTAATGTGTATGAAGTGGCATTTCTTTTGGTTTTGATTTTCACTTTCCTTATGATTAGTAATGTTGAGCATCTTTCACATGCTTATTGGCCATTTATATGCCTCCTTCAGATAAATATCTATCCAAATACTTTGCCCATTTATTTTTTGTTGTTTAGTTGTAGAAGTTCTTTATGTAATCTGTATATTAATCCCTTATCAGATATAATATGGTTTGGAAATATTTTCTCCCATTCCATAAGTTGCCTTTTCACTCTGCTGAGAGTGTCCTTTGATGCACGAAAGTTTTAAATTTCTCTACTTTGACTGTTGTTGCCTGTGCTTGTGTTGTTATATTCAAGAAGTTATTGTCATCCAAATGCAGCCTTGTTGTCTGAGTTATTACCAGGATTTCTTTGTCTCATGACCAAGAAAATTAAGAAGCACGGACACCAAGGTTAAGTTTGGAGCGAAAGTTTATTATGCAAAAGAGGAAAGCTCTCTGCAGTGAAGAGGGGGCCAAAAAGATGGTTGCCAGCTATGAGACTCAGTCTGTGGGTTTTGTGGACTGGAATGGGAGGAATGTGCTGACTGGTCTATGGGCCGTCTTGGAGAACCAATTGGAGGTAAAGGTGAAGGTTTCATCTGGGACGAATCAGGGGCTGAAGTGATGATTTACCTTATGTAAATGAAGACTTAGCCTATGACCAATTACAGAAAGGTAGGCATATGTAAAATAGGTGAAAAGTGAGAGACAAAGCCATGTCAAGGAGAAAGAAATAGGTCCAAAAACGGATGGAATTTGTTTATTTGGGTTCACAGAATGAGCATTTCCATTCATGGATGCAGACTTTTTCTTATCTGGGGCCTGCAGTTTTACTTTGAGGCTGTTCTTTGTCTGAAAGAGTTTTACCAAGGAGCCACCCTAACTGCCTGCTTGACCAGTTTCTTACTTTCTCCTCTCTCACAATGTCATGAATGTTTTCCCCTGCATTTTTGGGGGGAGTTTTATAGTTTTAGTTTTTACATTTAGGTCTTTGATACATTTTGGGTTAATTTTTATATGTGGTGTAAGGTAAGAGTTCTACTTCATTCTTTCACATATGGATATTCAGTTTTCCAAACCTAGTTTGTTGAAAAGACCATCCTTATCCCAGTGAATGATCTTAGCACTTGGTGAAAATCATTTGACCATATATATAGAAGTTTATTTATGGGCTATCTATTTTATTCCATTGGTCTATTTGTCTTATGCCAGTGCTACACTGTTTTGGTTACTGTTTTGTAGCAAGTTTTGAAATCAGGACATGTGAGACCTCTAACTTTGTTCTTCTTTTTCAAGATTGTTTGGCTATTTGAGGTCCCATGAGATTTCATATAAATTTTAGGATGGATGTTTTTATTTCTGCAAAAAAATAATGTTATTGGGATTTTTTTTTTAGGGATTGCATTGACTAGATATATTGCTTTGCATAGTATTGACATCGTAAAAATATTAAGTTGAGATGTCTTTTCATTTATTGAAATTTTTTTCAGCAATGTTTTAAAGTTTCTAGTGTATAAGTCTTTTACTTTCTTGGTTACATTTATGTGTAAGTATTTTATTCTTTTTAATGGTATTAATATATAAATTTTTTATCCATGTTTATGCATCCATTCAGTCTTTCATTCATTCAATAAATGTCTATGGAACACCTACTCTGTGCCAGGCATTTCATCTTTATTTTGAAATCTCAGAAAATAAAATCAAGAATTCAAATGAGGATCAGAGATACATTAATAACAGAGAGGGTATTTTCTAAGTGAAGATGTGACAGTCAAGTATATTTTTAACAAAGCTGTAGATAGTAAAGAAGACAGATTCAGAACTGAGCATTTTATTTTATTTTTATTTTTATTTTTATTTTGAGACAGAGTCTCGCTCTGTCAACCCACTGGAGTTCAGTAATGCGATATCAGCTCAGTGCAACCTCCTCCTTCAGGGTTCTAAGCGATTCCAGAACTGAGCATTTTAGAAAGGCGTTTTGTTTTCCTCCTTCTTTCCCTCCACATTGCTCCATTCTGGTTCTTCTGGCCCGTGTCTCAGTAACTTTTTAGGTTCTGAAGCTCACAGAGACCTGGGCATCCTGGCACCCATTCCAGTGAACTTTCTGGTGACACTCAGAAGGTAGTTTTGTCTGAGGCTTAATCATAACCTCATCTGAAGAATCTTGTATTGCAAATAGGCTCCCTCTTCATTCTTCTCCTATTCCTTCTCTTTTTCTTTCATGTGTCACTTTTTCTGATTAAGCAGATGAGCTTAATCCAAAACAATGGATATTGAGACCCTCTGAGACTATCATTTTTTACTCAGATTGATTTTGCCACAAAGAAGTCTGTTACCAGATAATTTGTGAAACAAGATGCAGCAGCAATAAAATATATCAGTAACATCAGAAATAAGGAATAACATCTAAGCCAAGTTCTATTTTTTTCATTTAATTCACAAAAAATAAAAAGTAAACACCATGATTCCCAAGGTATTTTGCGAGTAAACAGTTCATACATGCATTTTGGATGTGTGTGGATGTAAAAGAGTGTGAAAAAAAGAGGATGACCTGAGTGCATTCAAGGGAGCAGATGGCAGACATCTAACCTAAAAAAGCCAAAAACATAGGAAACATAATGAGGTGGAAATGGTATTGCCACATAAAATTCCCAAAAAAAGAAGTTTTGTACGTTTCATTTTTTGGCTTTAATGTGAGCGCCTGGAGAATAAGATCAGTGATTCCCTATTCTCCATCCTTAAATCATGCATTACACCTAGGGCTCAATAACTATTTGTTGGGCCTTAGAAATAATCGTATTTAACTCCGTGATATCACAGGCAAACTGAAATCCAAAGAGGTTAAATTACTTGGGCAAAACCATAATATTATGAAAAAGCACAATCTGAAACAGAGCTCCAGTTCTCATACGTGCCCTCTAAATGTTGCTAAGAGACCAATATTTAAATATATTTCTATTTGTTTTGCCTATGATTTTACTTGATCTTCTTAACTAACTCCACTTAAAATGTCGTTTTGGAGGAAAAATATCAAATCTGGTTAATTGGCTTTCCCTAAACAATATCTCTCCTCCACATTTATATGTCTATTTTCCCCCAGGAATGCTATGACAAATTTCATACTGGCCACTAATGATTCCCAAACACTATTACTCACTATAACCATATTTATTGAGAGAATCAGTAAATAAGTCAGCAAAATATACAGTACTGATACATTCAGTGCTATGGCCATCAGTTATAATACCCCTAAAAGGGTTACCATTACTGCCTTAATATTTAAATGAAATTTTAATAGCTGTGGCATATTTATCTCCCCCAAATATGTATTAGTAACTGTGATTCCAGCAATACCAAGTTTTGCATTTACTTTGATAGAAATTAAATATTCTCATTAGCCTTTGTAATGGAGGAATTATTCCTCTTAGCATTTAGTGTTTGCTTCAGAAACATTCATAAATGTATTTTCAGAATTACGTCTTTTAGGAAGAATGAAAATGGTATTTTTCTTCCCATGCATTAATATTTTTAGTGCCTGAATGTCTCTGATTCTTTTAAAGATAGAGGCATTTTTCCATCTGCCTGTTAGAATGATTTGAGTCTTAATTAAAGTTGATTGCACCTGTGCATATATTCAGCTACCCACACACTCCCACCTAAGAGTGGAAAAGCTTGTCTTTCCTTCAAAAATTAAAAGTGGGAACTCTTATCCTTTTTTTAAAAAAAATTATAGTCATAGAAGACACATAATACTGTGAAGTGTCAGGTACGGTGCCTTCTGGATGTCTTAGATCAGTGACTTTTTAACCTCCTAATGATTGTTTGTCCGTCGATGCAAAAGAGTTGATTATCTTTCTTAATCTGCTGGTTACCTTTTCATTTATAGAGCTGCCTATCTGAAGTAGCTAAGTAAAAAATCAGAATTTAATAACAAATTCTCAGCCACCTAATCACTGGTTGGTTGTGCTTGTTCTTGATTTGGTAGCCAAATGTTTCCTAATTTATGAAGTTGGAGAATAATCATAATGTAAATAAATAAATGATAGCACTCATCTTCAAACTTGGAGTAGTCAAACATTTTCCTTTTCTACCTGCAACATGTTTTCTCCCAAGGAATTCTAATACATATAAAATAGATTAGCTCCTAATTATTTATTTACTTCTACTCTTCTTTCTCTTGGGGCAAACAGGACAAATAAAATACTTTCATTTTAAAATAGGGAAAACAGTGGAATCACAGGATCTAGCCAGTCTACAGAATTAATAACCAAAATTATGTTAAGTGTTGCTAAAAACTTTCCATAATATAAAACAGTGCCTCTTAATCCCGGTTTTAACTGTGGCCCAAGCATGAATAATTTTTAAAGCTCCGATTTCTAATATGCAGTCAAGAACAGGAGCATCTATCTAATATACAATTCATTCTGGTACTTAGTAGAATCCTAGTAGAAGATTATTGAGTCTAAATGCCTCATTTACAGTTAAGCAAATAGAGGCTCAGAAGGGGAAAGTGATTTGCCCAAAGCCTCAGAGTTAATTAGGGCTAAGTCTGAACTGGTACCCAGGGGCTCATAACCCCAAAGACGATTCTGTACAATGTTGTGGCTGTGCAGTGCTATGACTGGGACTCCCCAGATCAAAGTGTCCAGAGGTGTGAACTTTCTGTAGTTGGTTTCCAAATTGCTGGTATAAATTTATGCACTACATTATTAGTACCAACTTTATTTTCTCCAGCAACATCTAGGCCATTTCTAATAAAACGTGGTAATAACCCATGCAACAAGAACTTCGATTTTGTTCCACAAATGCCTAATAGTAATTTCCTATGCATATTAACTTAGTGTTGAGGATACGTGAAAATGTTCTACATTACATCTTCCCAACCTATAAAATGTCTATTCACAGAGTATTGCTTTGACTTTTCAGTCATTCTCTTTCTATCCTGTTGTTCAAAGGGTTATTCTGACATCACCACTTAAAAAAATACATGAAAACAGAAATGGTAGAGGCATTGATAGAGTTTCACATTTTCTTTTCCTATAGAAGGAAAAGTTAATTTGAATTCCTTGCATCCAATAGATAATTGGTCTACTTTCTTGCCATGGCTTTAGTAATCAGAGATTCAGATTTCTCTTGTAAAGCCAAATTATCTTGAATATCTCATAAAAGGGCCACTCAAATTATAGGCATGGTTTCTTCATTCTGTATATACCATTGTTGCTTCTCCTAGAGCTTGGCATCATTTCTTCTGTATTTTGGCTGTCTGATTGTTCACACTGCTGGCAGCACCTAAGGATATTTTGTATGTGAAACCACCCTTCTTCTGTTCTATTGTAAGGTATCATTAATTAGAAAATCTCCTTGAAACAGGCCAGTTTTGTAGTTTTAAGAATATTGGACTTCAGTAGGGGGATACTTCTCATCAAACATCATTACTTGTCATGTATTATGGCTCACATGAATCCTCTTTCACTTTAAACTGAGAAAACAATGTATATAATTTTACATCTTAGCCCTTTCATTTATTTTTTCCCATAGATTTTAAAATCCAGAAGGCATTTCAGAGATTGTATGGCCTAAATCGCTTATTTGAGCAATGGATACACAGAGGCAGAGAAAGTAAGAAAATGTACGCAGTGACACACAGATGATGGCAAAACCATTACCAAGGTCAAGTTTTCCAGGAGTTAAATCCAGAGATCTTTGTACTATGCCAGTCTGTTCAACATTACTATGATGGGGCAGTAGAAAGGAGAACCAATCGAAAATGACATATGTTTGAGTCCTGTGGCCTCCTTTCTTCAAGAGTATTCTTTTTTAGGTTGTTAGCTTTATGTTAATTTGCTGCGTTGTGTCCTATTTAAGACTGACTCTAGCAGCAAGACTTCTATAACTTTGGCACATGATTTTGGAATTTATCAAAAGATAAAGACATCTTAAAACATCCTAAGTCAAAATTTGTATCTGACCCAGGTTATAAAGATTTTATAACCTTAAAATCCTCTTCAGTCAATACTGTAGAATTCTATCTTTCCCTCTAGAAGATTTTTATCAGTTGTTTCTCTATCAAAAGAACCATGAAGAACTGAATTTAGAGGGAATAAAATGAGCTGAAGTACTGTCAGGTCTTAAATGGAAAAGGACTAAAAGCATACCATTGCCATTACAGGGGCCTTAGAGAACTGTGGGCATACATATTTAATGTGGTAAATTATAGGGAGACATTTGCATTTTTATGCACTATTTTGAAGTAAAAAGGGTTGTGGAACAATAAGGACACTTTCTATAATTATGTTCCATTTTTAATATGCAGAGAATTGACTCAGGGTTCAGAGTAGTTATTTAATGAATTCTCAATATAACCTTGTCTGGTATTTCTCTCACTAAATCTTGACATCAGATTAAGACCAGACAATGAGGTTAGTTAACAAAAAATGATTATCTTTTCATTGAACAGTTGGTAGATTTTGGAATCCCAATAAAATGATCTTCATCTGGTAGATAGCCACAAATTCTGTGGCACTGGATGCAAACACTAGTTATTTATAAAAAGATACACTACTAAATGTTGTATATTTCTGCATTTTTAAAACTAGGTCTGTACAATACGTTGAAAAGGATATTTTAGAAGTTGATGGCATTCTAATGTTGAGGTGGTGACATCTGGATGTCTGTAGATTTCACATGCCCAGAGATAAGGTAGCGCTGATAATGAGCCTGTGACCTGGGATAATCATTCTCACATCTTCCTTCTGGTGCCTCTCACACACCTCTCTTGGGTGAATCTTCCTTTAAAACTGATGACATCATCATATCCTGCTCCTTGAAAATAAATACAAACTCTGTAGCCTGCCACTTAAAACATTCAATTTGTCACATCTTTTCTATGTAAATTCGGGTCTCATTCTTTCTAATATACAGCCTTCCTTTCAGAAACAGGCTGAACTTATTATGGTCCCTGAACCATTATTTCTCTCCATCTTTTAATTTTTTAAAAAAGTATTTGCTGTGCTATTTTGTCAGGCTGACATTTCTGGGCTTTAACTTGCTTATTTTTTAAGTGTCCATGTCTTTGTTCTCTACCACACAGTGACTTTCTGGAAAGGAGGATCTGTGATTTGGATCACTTTTGCCTTATTCTTAGTCCTGAACCACACCACCATCCATGTGAATAAATGTGACTAGGGAAGGGAGGAAGGTAGCATAGATGTGGCGCTATTCCCTAGTCCAAATGTCACCCTGGACTGTTCTCTCCCTCTATATTCCAGCGTTGTTCCTGTGCCCACTTCTCTTTGTGTCTTCACTTTTCATTCCTTCTGTCAGTGGACCATTGTAATCACGCTGTCCTGAAACCTCACCTTCTAAACTATGGCTGTTCCAATCCACCATACAGATCACTGCCTTTACTTCTTGTCATATTCTTGCTCAAAATTCTTTAATTGACTCACAATGCCTGTAAGATATGTCATCTCTCCTACTAGATTGGAAACCTACTAAAATCAGAGAACAGCTGCTACATCATTTTAAATCTTCTGGAAAATTATAGGCATTATAACACTTGCGATCTGAATGAACAAACCAAGGATAGAATGGATCGAAGAGAGTAAGCTACAGTCAACTCCAGTCCCGAGTGATGCCATTCATACTCTTCTTACATGAGCCTACCTAATTATGAGGCCGATTGTAAGAACATAAATAGAGGCCCTTACTTTTTGTCCTGCCTGTCTTGTTCACTGTCCCTGCTAACAGCTTTCCACTCGCCATTTGTTAAGCCTACATGTGCACATAGCACATTCAGCATCAGCTTTTGGTAGGACAAACCCAAGGAGAGAAGACAGCCCGGGACCTGGAAGCCAGCTTGGGACCAGCAATGCAGAGAGTTCTTGGGTCCAGGCTGCGTATCGAGAGGTCTGGAAAAGAGGATAGAGGCACTAGATGGGCACAGGTTCTTGGCTTTGTGGACTCCTTGTCCTATGTTGAGAGGTAACAGGATGAGAATCAGAGTGAGAACCTCCAAAGTGCAGTACTCAGGGCAGGGACACTGGTTGCCCAGAGCTAAAGGTGGTACTTTCTTTATTTAAATCTGCCCCAAATAAAAGATGTAAAACTCAATGATATTAAAGTGTTAATAGCATCATAATATTTAACATTTGGAAGAGGTCCTTAGAAGTGCTTTAATGTAGTATCATATCGACACTTTAAAAATGAAGAAATGGGAATCCAGAAAGCATGTGGTAAACTGTAGCCAATACTGTATTTAAATTCAGATAAATTGGGAATCACACCTCAGCTTTATTATTCACCAAGCAGGTGTTAATGGGTAAGTCATATAACCTCATTGTGTGTTGGTTTCTTCATCAGTAAAATGAAGATTGTGTAGTTGCCTCATAGTTCTTAGGAAACATTCATTGTCCTCCATTCATTTCTTCAAATTTCTTCCTACCCCAAATAAAATCTAGAAAGTGGTAGAATTAGATTAAGATTTCATGTACAGTTGGTGTATTGGTCTGCTTAGGCTGCTATGTCAAAATAAGGACTGGGTGGGGTAAACAGATACTTATTTTCTCAGAGTTCTGGAGTCCAAGATCAAGGTGTTGGCAGATTTGGTCTCTCTTGAGGCTTCTCTCCTTGGCTTGCAGACGGCCACCTTCTTTTTGGGTGCTCATGTGACCTTTATTCCCTGTGGATGCATACCTCGGGTCTCTCTTCTTGCAAGAACACCAGACCTATGGGATTTGAGCCCCACCTTTGTGCCCATATTCACCCTTCCTTACCTGGTTAAAGGGCCTATGTCCAAATACAGTCATATTGTGGGATTAGGACTTTAACATGTGAATTTTAAGGGGAGTCAAAATTCTGTCTTCATAACATTCCAGAGAGTTTAGAATAGTAGATAGAAGGAAATAGTAAATAATGTAAATAATTGAAAATTTCTGTTATACACCAGGGTTTAGTTTTTTCCCAAAACTATGGGATAGTATAGAATGGGATAGATATTCTGAATTTCGGCCCCATCTCTGCCAGCAACAGGCTGTCAGTAGGCCATCTATTCATAGTTTTCAAAGTGCATTCTGTGTAACAAGATATCTTTTGGAATTGTTCTTGGAATGGGCGGGGGTGGGGGGTGGGAATCACCCTAGAGAATAAAATTAAGGAATCTCAACATTATATAAGCCTTCTAAACATGCAATGCCTAATAATTCATTAAAGACTTGAAGAAATCTTATTAGCAAGCCTTTCTGTTTAACTCTGTTTAACCAAGCCTTTTCAAAAGTTATTTAGCTACAGAACCATTTTGTTAAGAACATCTATACTCCATTGACAGTTGTAGAGTATTTATGCCACGTAGAATTTGCCTTTAGCTTATATCAAAAGCTTAATTCATGGACTTCAAGGTTTCAGCAAGCTGGTTGAGTTTGGGATGCAGAAAGGAAGAGAATGGGGCAGGAAGAAAATTTTGAAAATGTGTGGTAGACAGAAATCATATATAGGCTACGGGATCTACATTACTGTGTTACGGAAAGTCTGGAATCAACCATCAAAACCACTAGTTTCCAGACATTTCCCTTCTCAGAGGAAATCTTTTAAGATTAGAGCCTCAATTCCTCCTCTGTACTGCAACCAGAGTGATCTTTTACAAATCTTAATCATGTGTGCATATGTTTTCCATGTATCCCTACATAAACATTAAACTGCTTTTCTTTGCTCTCAAACTGAGCAATGAAATTCTTTTCAGAAGGAGGCCCTGTATATCTGATCAGCTCTGTCTCTTCACCCTCAGTTAGTGCCTTTTATCCCTTTCTCTCTCTACTCCGGCTACGCAGATCTTCCCCTCTTCCAACTTGCCATGGGCATTGCACAAATATTTCCATCCGCCCGCAAAACTAATCTAATCCACCCTCACCCTCCCCTTTGCCATTTTTGAATCACTATTTAATCAAGATTTCTTGACTTCTCTACTTAAAAAAATCATCTATTATATCTTTTCATTATATCTATCATCTCTTGTAGCTCTTATCAGAGCTCTAATTCCATATGAGTTCATGTAATTATTTTCTCTCTACCTTACATTAGGAGTTCTATTCAGGCAGAGGTCATGGTGTTTTAGTTCACTGTTCTATTCTTCCAGGTCACAGTGCCTGGCATGCAAAATGTCTAGACAGATACAGTAAAGGTATATACCTTTTACCATTGGTTGAGCATAATAAGTGTGTATGTGTGTATATATATATATACACACACACACACACACACACACACACACACACACACACACACACACACTTTTCCTCACTTGTCTTTTGTGAAAAATCAATCCAAAAAAATTTCAGAGTAAATTGCTAAAGCCAGTTTTAGAAAAGTCACATTCTTTGTTTTCTGGCTTGTTTCAATGTTACCAATAAATATATCTTGCTAACTATGGTTTGGATAACCCAATACTGTTCAGGAGTACTGATCTAGTATGTGTCCTATCTGAAAACTACTACAGGCTTCTTTATGACTATCTATTGAAGTGTCTCAGGAGATGAGTTGTGTATAAGATGTACTGTCTAGATTTCCATTTCCCACATCTCATTATGCCACTCTTCCTGTTTATGTAATCTTCAAATTTTCTAAAAAGAAAATTCTGTTGTTTTTAATAACATAAGTAATCCTCCTTAAAATATCCCAAACAAAAGAAAGCAAAACAAAGGGAAGCCTCTCTGCAAAGGCTGCTCATTCATATAGACTTGCATTCATGTCTTGGTTCCTCCTGTCACCCACTTCTGACTGGCACTGGGGAGCTTACACAACCATTGAGACCCTTGGTGAGTTTTCCTTGGTGAGTGTTTTAGTTTGCTCAGGCTACCATAACAGAATACCATTAAGTGGGTGGTTTAAACAACAGACATTTATTTCTTGCAGTTCTAGAGGCTGGGAAGTTCAAAGTGCCAAGAGATTCAAGTACTGGTGAGGACTCTCTCCTAGGGTTGGAGATAGCCACGTTCTTGCTGTATCCTCACCTGGCAGACAGAGAAAGCTCTGTTGTCCCTTCCTCTTCTGATAAAGGTACTAATCTCATCATGGAGGCCCCACCGTCACAACTTCATCTAAACCTAATTACCTCCTAGAGGCCCCACCTTTGGATATCACACCCAACGTGTGTGATAACATCACATGTGGGTCTAGAACTTCAATATTTAAATTGGGGAGGGGGTGGGGCTCAGATATTCGGTCCATAACAGTGAGTTTTCCCAGTCAACAGGACCCCAAGTTTTGCTTCACAGTGAAGCCTGGAAGGCCTAGGAAAGTGTATTAGTCAGGATTCTCCAGAGGGACAGAACTAGTAGGATATTTGTACATATGAAAAGGAATTTATTTGGGAGAATTGACTCACACAATCAAGAGGTGAAGTCTCACGATAGGCTGACTGCAAGCTGAGGAGCAAGGAAGTCAGTTATGTCTCAGTCCAAGTCCAAAAGTTTCAAAAACAGGGAAGCCTACAGTGCAGGCTTTAGTCTGTGGCTGAAGGCCCAAGAGCCCCCAGAAAACCATTGTTGCAAGTCCAAGAGTCCAAAGGCCGAAGAACCTGGAGTCTGATATCCAAGGGCAGGAAGCACCCAAACCAGAGAAAGATGAAAGCCAGAAGACTCCTCAAGCAAGCTTATTCCACCTGCTTTATTCCACCCCTGCTGGCAGCTGATTAGACCACATTGAGGGTGGGTCTTTCTCTCCCAGTCCACTGACTCAAACGTCAATCTGCTCTGGCAACACCCTCACAATACTTTATGAGCTATCCAGATATCCTTCCATCCAATCAAATTGACACCTAAAATTAACCATCACAGTAAAAACTGGAAATAATATTTGTAAGAAGTCTAGTGAAGCATCTGACCCATAGTAGCCACTTAATATGTGGTAGCTCTAATAACAGTGTTGATGCTGCTGCTGTTATAAGACATCATGTAGAACTACATTCCTGACTTTCCAGTAGTAACTAGCAAACATTAACTTTTTTTTTAATAACAGGCAGGGGAAAACATTAAAAACACATCGTTAATGTTTTTAATAGCTCACTTTCTTCATTTATTATATAGACCATTGTGATTTGATTGGGGGAAGGTAGTAGGAAGGAAAATTAAATTAAACTACATATAGTTTAGTTTAATTGAAGACTATAAGAAGAAGAACGTAGACACTCTCTGTCTATGTCTACTCCATGTAAAGTGAAGGTGTATTTTAAAACAGGACTAATATTGTCGAAGCCTCATGAACTGTTTTGGTTTTTTCTAAAATTTGGATATCATAGAAGTATACAATTTTAGACTTAGGAAAATTCTTACAGTTTGTTTCAAATCTATGATTTTATCTAAGAAAACCAAGGCTTAGTAAGAGTTGTTTCCTCAGATTCCCAAAGATTTTATTGAACTGAGCTGAGAATGAACTACAGATCATCTCAACCCCAAGCCAGGATGTTTTATAGTTTTTGTGTTTTTGGGAAAATATTTTAATTCTTTCTTATTTATTCCTAAGTATATCTGATTTATATCTAAATTATGTATGTTAATAATGGTTAATATTTTATTTATGAATATTTTAAAATTATCTATTTTTTAAACTATTTCTTACAGATTTGGGGGTTTTGCTACTATTTTGAATGAAAAACTATTTGAAAAAAATTTGGTTGGCACTAGCCTCATTCAAATTAATATAAATAAAATATATGTAAGCTGTTCAAATGAATGATCATTCTAGAGATTCAACTACTTTTACACTTGGCACATATTTACTAAAGCCAGAGTATTTAAAATATCTATTCAATACTCAGTAAAGAGTATGAGTTTTATAGAGGCATTTTATTACAACTAGAGCTAACAAAAGCCTCACATACTGGATTTTTGAACTGTATTTGTCAACCTAATTTCTCCGTCTCTTAGTTTTTCTGTCAGTATACCAATAAAAATGTTCTCTTCATTAGAAACACAAGGATCTAATATTTAGGCGGCGTTTTACAGAAGAGAAAATGAGAAATAATATCTGTTAAAATCTGTACGAGGAGTTGGGCAGAAGCTGAGTGCTACATGAATTTATAATTAGAATTAAGAGTTACATCTAGAGAATAGTCCAACTGCTATTGCAAACAATTCCAAAACCTCAGCAGTGTACTGGAATATGACTTATTTCTGGGTTATGTCACAGGCTGTGATTTTTGTCACAGGCAAGGTGGCAACCAATTAGTGAATTCAGTGAAAGATGGGCTGCTCTTCCAGGTTATCGGGAAGTGTCCATCTAGTGGGTCTGATAACCTCTACAATGTCAAAAAGATTCCAGCCGGCAGAAGAAAGCAAAAGGATGAGGATTTTATAGGACATTTGATGCCCAGACCTGGAAGTAGCATATGTCATTTCCGCCTGCATTCTGATGGCTAGACCTCGGTTATACAGCTCTCCCTAGCTGCAAGAATGCTCATAAACATGGCTTAACTAGATGCCCAGAGAGAAGGACAAAGGGATTTGATCAGCATACGGCTAGTCTGTTGACTTCCGTAGTACACACATACATGAAAAGATAGAGTTCTCTGAGCAAACCGCCCCGCAATACTAGAATTTCTCGAAGAAAGTGTTACTGAAATACGCAAATATCTGATATCTACTATTAATGTGGGATGTTTTAGGCAGAAATAATTTGGTGGCAATAGCTCTACAATCCTCATGTATCCTGATTAAAAAAACGAATAATTCCATCATCTGGATGTTTGGTGGACAGCTCTTAAAGGCCAGGCATGGTCTTAAAAATTCTATTTATTATTCCACGCTATGAAAATTTGTTATTATTTGCAACTGTTTTATGGAGAACTGTTGTGTATAAGTCAGTGTGTGTGTTCCCCTGTGTTACAGTGAGAGGTGAACACTGCCTGGTATAGGTATTCCAGATACAAATCTAGAACTCTCACTTTCCCAGTCACCATGACCTGTATTCTAATTAAACGTCACAGTGTGTGTTAAAACTGTGGTTTCTGGAGCTGATTAGAGCCAGCCAGCCAGAGAAATTTACCTACAAGCCCAGGCAAGTGCTGGGGGCTTCTCGTTGCACTGCTATTTCTCCATCCTCTAAGTTGCTTTTTGTTTTGTTTTGTTTTGTTTTTGAGACGGAGTCTCGCTCTGTCGCCCAGGCTGGAGTGCAGTGGCACGATCTCGGCTCACTGCAAACTCCGCTTCCCGGGTTTACACCATTCTCCTGCCTCAGCCTCCCGAGTAGCTGGGACTACAGGCGCCCGCTGCTACGCCCCGCTAATTTTTGTATTTTTTTTTTTTTTTAGTAGAGACGGGGTTTCACCGCGTTACCCAGGATGGTCTCGATCTCCTGACCTCGTGATCCGCCCGCCTCGGCCTCCCAAAGTGCTGGGATTACAGACGTGAGCCACCGCGCCCGGCCCATCCTCTAAGTTTCTAAGGAAAAGAGGGCAAAGGCCCAGTGCCTCCACCATGAAAGAGCATGGCAGAGCAGGGGGAATGCTTTATATTTCATTATTCTTTCTCTCTTGTGTAAACTCTGTTGAATAATCTCTGATAAAGATAAAAACCTGTTACTTTATCAGGTCTTTGCTAATTGCTGTTTGTGCGATCTTGGACAAGTTGTGTGAAGGCTCTCTGCTGTTCTTACACCCATAAAGTGATTAGGATTTTTTGCATATTCCACTTGATTCAGTGTGCCCCATCTGTGTGTAAACCATCATTTTATCTTGTGTGCCTTCATAAACACAAACCTGGGCTTTCTTTCCAACTGTATTTAAAACCGTGGAATCTCCAAATGACTGAGCTGTTGTTCTTTCTCTATATATATTTGAAGAGAAGGCTTCCCTTGGATGTAAGAATTGACATAGCTGACCCCAAATAACAGAGTTTACACAAGAGAGAAAGAATAATGAAATATAAAAAAATGCCCCCGCTCCTCCATGCTCTTCTGTGGTAGAGGCCCAGGGCCTTTGCCCTCTTTTCCTTAGAGACTTGGAGAATGGAGTAATAGCACTTGCCTGGGCTTGTAGGTAAACCTCTCTGTCTGGCTGGCTCTAATCAGCTCCAGAAACCACAGTTTTAAAATACTCTGTGATATTCAATTAGAATATAGGTCAGGATGACTGGTAGAGTGAGAGTTCTAGATTTGTATAGGGAGTACCAACAACTAACAAATGGTGGTACTGGAAAGAAAGTCAACGTGAGCTTTGTGTAAGAGCTTTCTAGAAGTTAAAGATATTCAAAATTGAGCCAAGTTTTCCCATGGGGTCTTGGTCTTCCCTGGAGTTATCCTCTGAGAGGCAGGACAACCATCTCAGTAATTACAAACACACACCTTACCTTGAGTGAGCTGTTACAAGTGGTGATTTCCAAGGGCTGTTTCAGTTCTAAAATTTGATGACTGAATCTAATACCCATCTGATAATGCAACTTAGTTCAGTGCCTCCTTTAGTGCTTTAAGTGTGTTTTTTTCTGCTTAATTAATCTGCCTTGATCACTTCTTATTCTCATTGTTCAGCAGTTGGAGTAGCATGCAGTATCTTTGATCCTGTTGATTATGCCAATATGAAGCAACAACTTGGAAGCATTCTTTATGTCCACAGGAAGCTCAATTGCTCATCAGCAACAGACCTTTGGCCTCTTAAAGGCACAATCAGAGCCTATATTTTGAAACCAAGTGATCTCTATGTGAGATTGTGACATTTCAAAAATCTCATCAGTGGCTCATGCCTGTAGTCCCAGCACTTTGGGAGGCCAAGGCAGGTGGATCTCTTGAGGTCAGGAGTTCGAGACTAGCCTGGCCAACATGGTAAAACCCCATCTCTACTAAAAAAATGAAAAAATAAAAAAGTTGTTGTGGAGGTGGGCACCTATAATCCCAGCTACTAGGGAGGCTGAGGCAGGAGAATTGCTTGAACCTGAGAGATGGAGGTTGCAGTAAACCAAGATCGCACCATTGTACTCCAGCCTGGGTGATAAGAGTGAAACTCCATCAAAAAATTAATGATGATAATAATAATAATAAAAACAGCAGTCATGGACCACACGTATAAAAACTTTTTATGTAAATCATCTGAGTCATCTACATGTTCATAGAGGCAATTAAATGAATGACAGTTGAATCCCTTTAAATATTGCAAAAAAAAAAAAAAAGGAGAATAGAATCCTAAATTTTTCCAAGTAAATGATGTGACTGTTCATATTTCCAAATAAAACTCATTTTTCCAGGCAAATTGCTTGTTTTTTATGGCCTATTAATAACAAGTGGTAATTGTGGAAACATTTATGGCTTAAGAAAAGACAATTTTGACAACAGCAACTAACTCATGTTCTCCAGTTATTAAGGGCTATTGGTTTATGCTTGCTATGCATGGCTCATGTGCAGGGAGACATTGGAGAGGTGGGTATGAGCCAGGGATGGGATTAGAGCCAGAAGCAAACAGTAATAAGCTATTATCCTGGATGAAGCAGGCATGCAGTTATTCATCCCATCCCTTCAATTCTCACTAATGACTCTATTAGATACTGAGTACCAATGTGAAAGATATAGTCTTTAGTCTAAAGCTTGTGATACAGTGGGGGGCAACAAGATATATAAATCAACAACTAGGAGTGATAAGTGATGCCAGTGACATGTCACATCAGAGCACAAGACATGTGCCATGGAAGGCATAGGGTGGCCCAGCAATGACACAAAGTTTGAATGTAATACCGTGTTTCATTAGGTTGCAGAAACGTAGTTTGGTTCTGTACCTCATAGGTACCCCCAGCAGCTACCATATACACAGCTACTGTACCAAGGGCTTATGACTGCTGGAATTAAAACTAAGGCATCCACATGTCACCTTGATCCAAAGAAACTGCAGCCTTGGCTCCCCACAAATCTTTTATTATTTTTGTCACATTGTCCCTGGTCCCCATGCCACCTAGTAGTCCACCTGTCCAGGTACAGACCAACAGATCAGGGCTTACAATAAATAGGACAGGTGCAACATTACACTTTGTGTCATTGTAATTGCCAAGGTGAAAGTACTACAATATGGCAGGCTCCGAAGTCACTTTCTTTAGGGCAGCCCAAGCCTGATATTAACCCTTTACTCACAGCTTTAACTCAAACTAGGAAAAGGAATTAGGAGACGCCTTCCTTGAATGATAACACTCAAGTTAAGTATTCCCAGACAAGAAGACCTGGCTAATTAGCTCATCATTTTGCTTTGGAGGAGAGGTGTGTCAGGCTGAAGAAAGCAAATATCAAGAAAACAACTCATCATCTCAATTAAAATAGGTAATGGGAAAGAAATGTTGAGAGCTGCCAGAAACTAGTTTACAAAAAGGCCTGATGTCTTAACGCAAAGCATTGGATCTTGGTTCTAAGGGCCTTGGGGAATCAGGAAGTAATTTCACTGGAAAATAAACGGAAATGGATCGTGACAGGAGACAGGCAGGTAGGGGCTTTTGCCTTAATACAAAGAAGAAAAGTGGAGACAAGAATAGAGTCATGATGGTGGTTAGGGAAAAGTGTGGAAAAGTATTATATGCTTCTGTTTCCTGTCCAAATCCCAAGACTGCTAAGTTGTGGGTACTCTCCATGCTAGGGATGACATAGTATAGACGATTGCCAAGTATCTCTCTAGCGAATCTGTAAGAAGGGTAATCTACGTCGCTAAGAAAAACAGTAGGAGAAAAAATAATTATTAACATTGCTATGTAAGGAACTTTAAATGCATTATCTCGTTTAATCTTCACAGGAACACAGTAACAGCAATTATTATCTTTGTTTACAGATATGGAGATTGGGGTTCAGGAACCTTGACTAAGGTTAAGTAGCAAATACATGGCATGGGCAAAATGCAAAGTGGAAGTTTGTCTAGCTCTGAAGACCGTGACTTTTTAGCTAGAAGAGAAGCAAGTTTGGAGAGAGAACAGTGCTGCCAATTTTAACAAGTTGTGCCCCCACCCAGGCAGTCATGTGCAAAGGCTCATTAATGCTATATTGTTTTGTTCCTAGAGCCTAAAAGAGATCTTTAGGTGGTGAGGATATAAGAATGTTCAGTACTCATTTGTTACTGAGTGAATCAATGTTGATGAGGAGCGAATGAGAGATTCTGGTAAAACCCACTAATGTATGGGGTCAGACCTAATGGTAAAATCCATTAGACCCAGGAAACCAAGTCTTTCTAGGTGGCCCAGGATCCAGGGCACATATGGAGAGGGAGAGAGACAGGGAAGAAGCCAGAGAGACAGAATTAGACCCACAGACAGCATAGAGAGGCAGGAAATGGGAAACTTCAGGGTTAGCTGCATGAGGTGTGATGGATTAGAATCCTGGAGGGAATGTTTGCTCAAAGACAAATTGCTCCTGGTCTTACCTTTCTTCTGTATCCTTCTTCAGTTTAAACACTGTAACAAATTTAAGACAATGATATACAAAACATGCAGTCTGAAATACAAGTATAATAATACATCCATTTTTGTAATAAATTTAATTCAAATTCAGATTTCAATGTGAGAATTAGATTTTAGAGCAATAGTCAACATTCACTCATTCATTCACTACATAGAGGATAGGTGCGTTCTATGTGGTTGGCACTGTGAGCTACATGCTGGGGCTGTAACTGTGAACATTCAAAATAACTCAGATTCCACATAAAGCTTTACCACAGTATGTAAGATTGATTTTGTTCCAGAGAGTTTATGTTACTAAAATCAATTTTGTTTTCAACAGACTTTAAAAAGACATTGAGATATATGGATATGGATAAATATGTCCTTTTCCTCTGAATAGGTTTCCTTGAGTTTTCAATATATCTTATTTACAATATATCTTATTTACATATTACATATTACAAGAGTCTAATTGTCTACTTTCAATTTGTCTCTTTTCAACAGCTATTTTGAAGATTTTCATATTTATTTGAATTTGAAAACACCTTAGGAAGCAGTTTCTCGAATACACACACACACCTGCACACACACGCACATACACACGAAAAACAGATTTATTCCCAAATAAAATTCTCAATAATACATTTATGATTTTCTTACAGATTTTTTAGCTCTGCTTTCTATTTAGGAGGCAGACATTAAGGTATACAGACACAGGTCTGAGTAGTACCATTTCTTTAATCCTTTTGTTCAAGTTTCTCTAAATATACCTGCCAAAATTTACTGAAGACTAACCTCTGGGACTTGAAAACAAAGAAGAAGAGAAAACACACACACACGAAATTCCTTTCCAAAGCTGTAGGCTTTTATTTAATTGAGGCTGGAGACCTAAGTGACACTCCCTGGTTTGTTTAAAATCTGGAAGAGCAGGTGGGCTGAAGCAGATGGGTCGTTAGGCTTTGAGGCTGTGACGTTTGGAAGCTAGAGTTACACTTTCTTTGAAGCTGTGAATAAACAGCTTGGGAATAGTTTATAATGTTATTTTCTGCTACTGGTTTTGTTCCATTTGTCTCGGGACACTGAAAAATAAGTGTTGGTTAAATTATCTTACTTTAATTATTAGGCAGGGATGTATTGCCTTTAAAATATTTTGACTTCTCAAAAAGGCAAAAACTATATTATTCCACTTACAAGAGTTACCTAATATAGTGAAATTCTTAGAGACAGAAAGTAGAGGAGTGGTTGCCGGGGGCCAAAGGGAGGAGGAAATGAGGAGTTATAAGTAGGTATAGACCTTCAGTTTTGCCAGACAAAAAGAGCCCTGCAGATTGATTATACAACAAAATGAATGCACTTTACACTAGTGAACTATGCACTTAAAAATAGCTAAGATGGGAAATTTTATGTTATGTGTATTTATATTTTTATAAGAAATTATGGTTAAAATAGCACTTTTTATGTTATGGTATATTTTAATACAGTTTTTAAATTTATTTTAATTATACTTTATGGCATACATGTGCAGAACATGCAGATTTGTTATATAGGTAGATACATGCCATGGTGGTTTGCTGTGACTGACTTATTTTATTTAGGATAATGTCTTTCCAGTAGCAATAAACCCTTATGCTAGCATGTTCCAGATGTTCCTTTTTTTGTAAGGCTGAATAATACCCCACTGTATGCCTGTACCGCGTTGTGTTGACCCAGTCATCGATGGACGCTTTGGTTGCTTCTGTCTTGTGAATAATGCTACCATAAACTTGGATGTACGAATACCTATTTGAGCTCCTGATTTCAATTATTAGTATTATTGTTATCCGAGACATGGTCTCAGTCTGTTTCCCAGCCTCGATTGCAGTGGCACAATCTCGGTTCACTGCAGCCTTGACATCCCAAGGCACAAGCAATCCTCCTACTTCACCTTCCCAAGTAGCTGGGACTACAAACTTGCACCACCATGCCCAGCTAATTTTACCTTCTCTGTAGAGACAGTGTCTCACTATGTTGCCCAGACTGATTTGGAACTCCTGAGATCAAATGATCCTCCTGTTTTGGCCTTCCAAAGTGCTGGGATCACAGGTGTGAGACATTGAACCTGGCCCCTGCTTTCAATTATTTTTCCATGCTTTATTTTTTTCTGCAGAGTACTGATTACCATCCAAATGCCCTCCTCCTGCCCCCAACTAGAGATGCAAATTATTTCTATTTGGTAGAAAGATGAGTCTAAAGGTTGTAATGGTATTTCCTTAAGGACATTAACCAATTTTATTTCCCCTTCCTTCCTTCCTTCCTTCCTTCCTTCCTTCCTTCCTTCCTTCCTTCCTTCCTTCCTTCCTTCCTTCCTTCTTTCTTTTTGACAAAGTCTTGCTCTGTTGCCCAGGCTGGAGTGCAGTGGCTCAATCTTGGATCACTGCAACCTCCACCTCCGGGGTTCAAGTGATTCTTATACCCCAGCCTCCCAAGTAGCTGGGATTACAGACACCCGCCACTACACCCAACTAATTTTTGTGTTTTTAGTAGAGATGGGGTTTCCCCATGTTGGCCAGGCCAGACTGGTCTGGATCTTCTGACCTGAGGTGATCCACCTGCCTTTGCCTCCCAAAGCGCTGGGATTACAGGTTTCAGCCACCATGCCCAGCCACAACCAGTTTTATTTCTAACCTAGCAATTTTATTCTAACATTCTTTTAAAAATGTCTATAAATACTTAGGTCCTCCAAATGCTCTTTGGACCAGCTTTACTATCTTACTTGTTTCATCATTAATGATTAATAAATCTCTGAAACATGTTTATTCCAAAAAAATTTAGACTTCTTATACTTGATTTCATTATAACTAAAACAAGTTTATATACAGGCCCATTTAAAAACCTGAAATCTTTCTGAAACTGTTATGGAACTACCCTTCTGATTTAAGTTAATCTCCTATAATGTTTTTCATGACATGTATTTACACAACTGAATAGCATCTTAGAGCTGAAAGAGACTATAGCAATGTAGAAATAAATGAGGATCAAACAAAAGAGACAGGCAAAGGCTATTTATTCAGAGCTGGCATTTGGCAAAGACTCAGAGGCAGGCAGAGGAGTAGGAGGGCTTTATGGGGGAAAAATGTTCAAATAAATTTGGCCTAAAACTGCCTCCATATGTAATGAATTGCAACCTAACTTAGTATGTAAATAAACTACAACCTATCATAAGAGTATATTATTGTAACAAGTAGCTGAGTCTTGGCCAATCATAGCAGCCAAGTTTTCAGCCAATCACAGACTGCAAACTGTCAAAACATGTCCAAATAAGGTGAAGGATGGCTTGTAATGAATCAGGATATTTCTATATGTTATTTCTTTTTTCTTTTTATAAACACTGCCTGACTAGGTTGCTGGGCAGAGATCTCTGAGCCTTTACTTGTTCAGGGTGCTGCCCAATTAACAAATCCTTTCTTTTTCTCAAATAAACTCTGCTAAATTAAGTTTGTCTAAAGTTTTTCGTTTATCAGCAACAATGAAAAGTCTTCAAGTATACCTTGATTGGGGACTGTTAACTTGGGGAAGTGGCAGGTGAGCACACTAGAAATGGAGCATTCTCTGTGATTGGTTAAAGGTATATATTTACTTTTCCTCAGTTGTTCCTAAGTTGGAAACTGGGCCAAAAATTGGGAAGCTAAGTTTTTACTCTTGTCTTGACTATTTGAGGTCAATTTTTACATGCGTGGTTGTTTAGCTTTTAGGATTATTTCCTAGAGACGGGTCTACTCCCTACAAGTGTGACTGGTACCTCATAGGTTGACTTCCGAAGCTAGTTACTGTGGATAATAGGCTAGAGTTCTGTTTCTAAATGTTATCTGGCAATTTTCCATTTGTATAAGACCCTTAGTGATTATCTAATATAGAAAAATTAAATAAACTCATAAAGGCCAAATGACTATGTTTAACTGAATACTACTTTTTATGTGTCTGGCACTTTTTAGTTTTCAAAATACTTTAAACTGTAGAATATTATAAGATTTTTAAAATAAAATCAAGGAAGTTAGGTAGAGCTGGTATTTTCTTTGTTTTGTAGGTAAGAAAAATGAGGCTCCCCAAAAAGTGACATGGGTCACAGCCAGAGTTGCAAAGCTGAGGCCTGTGAGATTCCTGACTCGGACTGCTCAATGTATGACAGCCTGTTCTATCTGTGTCCCACAGATTCAGATAATGGTGAACCAAAGTGTGACATTTGTGTTATCACACTGCTCAAAGTCGATAAGGATTTTAACCCAAGTGTAAAAAATAATCAGATTTTTTAAATCATTTCTGTGATTTTCTAAAAATTTCCTTATTTGAATTAAACTGTTAACCTGGTGAATTTTACAACTTGTGGTTATTAGATAATCAAATTTTTGAAAATACTATTAGCTCCATTAACACACTTATTATAACTTGATTTTCCAGTTCCATCAGGAATGTTACATTTCCTACACAGATCAGAAAGATGTGTGAAGAGCTGAGAAATCTGCAATATAAATAAATTAAAAATTCATTGAGCAATATGATAGATGGTGGAGTAAACCACTTTTTAAAAAATGCAAAACAAACAAAACCTCAATACCTACCTTAAAATAACTCAAGGCCTTTTGGGAGGAGCAGATGTATACAACTATAAAGCAAGGTCAGTGCAGAGATGACCATGACCCTGCAAGAGTTGTGAATGGGTGGGAGGGCTTCAGAGGATACTTAAATTGAGTAACCAGGAGTAAGTAGAGTTAGTTAAGCAAAGAAAGACAAGACATAAGGGAATTCAAAGGAGGGGTGGTAATAGCTGTGGAAAACAGCGTTATGTTTACTGGGGTTGGAGTGGGGAGGAAGAACCTACAACCAATGTAATACAGGGAGGTTAACGGGGAACGACAAAGCTAGAGGGGAAGGAAAGAGCAAGAAGCTGGAGATTCTTGCCGATTATAGTAAAGAGCTTAGACATTCTATGGGCAACAGGAGGCTTCTGAAAGGATTTTATTCAGGGTTACATTATGATCAGATTTTCATTTCCAATAGATCATTTTGGCAGTATAAGGAACTTACGCTTTGAGGAGTCAAGGATAGAGTCAGAGACAAGTTGCAGTAAATCAAGTGAGAGGATTAGAGCTGAACCAAAGCAGTTGAGGTAGGCATGAAACAAAGTGGAAGAGAAGTGAGAGCAAGACATCCAGAAATAAAATCTGCAGACTCTTCTAATAGATTTGGGGATTAGCACTTAAAGCAAGGGAGAGACATGCTTCTAGCTTGGATAGTTGGTTGGACAGAAAGAACAAATAGTTTAATAAGAAATTATCAGTTCAGTATCTGAAATGTTCATATGGGGACTCCAGATGGATTCACGTAGCAGGCAGTTGGATAAATGAATCTAAAGATAAAAAGAATGGTCCAGGCATCTGATAAAATATTTAGAAATCACTAACAATTAGGTGATTGCTAGCTGAATCCTAGAGGACAAAAATCACAGAAAGAATATATGTAGCATAAGCAGCACAGTGGCTAAGCTGGCACCTAGGAAATGACCAATGTGCCAGTGATGCATGGAGGATGAGATGACATGAATGACGAAGGAAAGGTGTTAGATATAGAACACAACGCAGGAGGAAGGACCATCCACAAAGTCAAGAGCATTGAAGATATAAATTAGTGAGTAATCAAATAATTGTCAAATGGCTGAAAAAAAAAGGCTTATACATTTGCCAAATAAAAGGCACTGGGTGATGTTATCAGGAGCAGATTGGATAGAATGGTTTGGCTGAATTTTTCTAAAGATTAGAAAGTAAAGAGAGTGAGTGTGAAGTGCTCTTAAATAAGTATACTCAAAGATGAGCGCAAGGGAAGAGTTACTAAAGATTCGTCGAGGAACTCTTTTTCCAAAAAGAAAATTGTATTTCTCAGAGATACTACCCTACACAACTCAGAAAAAAGGCCCCTGGAGTCTACGTTTCTGTTACATTTAGATGTTGTAGTCTCCAAGTCTTAGTTTCCAACAACATATTGAGACGATTTTAGAAAATCACACTAATTTTTTTGAAAGTAATTTAGGAAGAACTTTCCTTTTGTTTAACAGAATATAATTCTGGTTACTACACAGAATCAACAGAGGAACTGAAAGTCCGAAGCCACAGCACGGAGCCATTACCAAAGTTGGACAACAAGGAAAGAGGCCACCATGGGGCGTCTTCCTCCAGAGAGCCTGTCAAAGCTCAGGAATGGGACGGAACACCAGGGCCACCTGTGGTCACCAGTAGACTGGGAAGATGCTCTGTGAGCCCCACCTTGTTGGCAGGAAACCACAGTTCAGGTAAGGCGGATTATGATCTCCCAGATGGTAATTCCTCCTGTCTCTAGAAACTATTTTCATACAGTATCACTTACAGAATTATCACCACAGATATCTCTGTCTCCACAGAGAGGCAACACAAGTAGCCATTCACATGGGTTACGTAAAGGAACATAACAATATATTGTACCACTCGAAGGTACAACTATTTACAGAGGTGAAGGATACCTGAATGGTGCTTCTTGGAGCTATGCAAGACAGCAGCCTTGAAAACTTAAAAAGTTTTGTACTAATTTTCTTCAAAAATATCTAGAGGCCTCATCTAAAGCAGTTTTAACTTGTGAAGTTTGAGTAATTTAGAATTTATGCTTCCTTTGCTTCAAAAGTACTTTAGGCAACTGATAAAAAATGAACAAAAGTAACACTGAGAACAGAAATGTAACAAAGATAATCTGAAAGCAGTAAAAAAAGTAGCTACTAGGAGGCATCTGAAATGGTGAGCTGAAGATGATAACTGAGCATCGGGAATGGCACTAAGTTCCCAAATCTAAGTGAAAGGAAATGTAAAAGTTTTCATCTAATGTACCTTTAAATGTCACAAGTTAAAATCAAAATCTGCAATGCAATTTTACATGGTTAATAGGTAGATATTATTAAACATCAACTTTTTAAAAAACAGAATATGTTTACTTTGAATTTATTGAACTATGTGTTGGACTCACAGAGAGCTGTCAATTGAAATAAACAACAAATAATCAAGGAACCTCCTGTAGTTTCATGTTTCTATTTCTTAAGAGTGTTAGAGCTCCAAAGAAAAGACCAATCCTTTAATATTCTTTTCAGTTCTGATACTCATCTTAGAAAGCAATTTACATGAATTTAGTTTGTGGTCTCTCAGACAGTCGTGTGCAAGTTAAAATTGGAATAGATTGAATGGTCTCTGCGGTTGCTGAGGGATATTCCTGGAACAATACCCAGGCAGGAGCAAAGTACTGGCTTCCCCAGACTTAACATGTAACTTGAAGCTTTGGTGGTAGAGCCATAGCACATGTATGGATAAACAACTCTAAAGCATGAGTTAAAATTTGGCCAAAGGAATACTGTATGAATTTAACAGAAATTTCAAAGTAGATTTTTGATAGTAAAGTATAAATTGCTATAGGTGTATGAAAAGAAGATATTTGTGCACTTTGTCACAAAAGAAACATAGAGAACAGATAGTTTTTGGTTTTTTTTTCTTTTGAGATGGAGTTTTGCTGTTGTTGGCCAGGCTGGAGTGCAATGGTGCGATCTCGGCTCACTGCAACCTCTGCCTCCTGGGTTCAAGTGATTCTCCTGCCTCAGCCTCCCTAATAGCTGGGATTACAGGTGCCCACCACCATACCCAGCTAATTTTTTGTATTTTTAGTAGAGACGGGGTTTCACTATGTTGGCCAGGCTGGTCTCGAACTCCTGACCTCAGGTGCTACACTCACCTCAGCCTCCCAAAGTGCTGGGATTACAGGCTTGAGCCACTGTGCCCGGCTCACAAATAGTGTTTTTATGGGAAAAAAAAGTCACTTCTCCAAAAAACTTTGACATCACTATTTAATTGAGTCTTATGATTAGTTTGGGACTTATTTGTAGTTTTAAAGAATTATCAAAATTTGTACCAGTTCTATAGAAAATATGTGAACAATATACACTTCTATTGTGGCTAGATATATATTTTATAAAAATCAGAAGCATTCTCTGGGTTTCTATTATGTTATAGCCACTGTTCTACGATCTGAGAGTACAATGACAAAAAATACATCCTTACATTTAAGTGCTCAAAGTCTAGAGCAAGACAGACAAATAAATAACTGCAGTATACTGTGTGTTTCAGTCAGGATTCTCTAGAGAGACAGAACCAATAGGATATATAGATAAAAATATATAAAGAGATTTATTATGAGGGATTAGTTCACATAATTATGGAGGCAGAAAAGTCTCATTATCTGCTTTCTGCAGGCTGTAGGCCCAGGAAAGAAAATGGCAGAGTTCTAGTCCAAGCTCAAAGGCCTGAGAACTAGGGGAGTCAATGGTATAAGTCCCAATCTGAGTCAAAAATCCCAAAAGCCAGAATGCAGATGTCCAAGTGCAAGAGAAGACAGATGTCCCAGCTCAAGAAGAGAGAGTAAATTCACCCTTTATTATCTGTTCCATTCTATTAAACTCCTCCACAAATTGGATAATGCCCACCCATCTAGGTAAGGGTGATTTTCTTTACTTAGCGTAGAGATTCAGATACTAATCTCTTCCAGAAATACCCTCACATATACACCCATAAATAATGTTTTACCAGCTATCTGGGCATTCCTTAACCCCGTCAAGTTGACACATAAAATCACATATGTTATATAAAAATATGAATACTATGGGAAACAGAAGATGTCTTAATCCATTTTGTGTTTCTGGGTACACGAGGCTGGGTAATTTATAAAGAGAATAAATATTATGAGGCTGGGTAATTTATTAAGAAATGAGGTGTATTTGGCTCATGGTTCTGCAGGCTGGGAAGTTCAAGAAGCATGGAGCTGGCTTCTGCTCACCATGAGGTTGGGGCTTCTGTACTGGGTCGAAATGTGATAGAAGTTCAAAGGGGAAGTAGATAGGTATGAAGAGGCAAAACTCAACGGGCATCTGGCTTTATAAGAACCCACGCTCTCAGGAGCCAGTCTAGTCTCACCAAAGTGAGAACCCACTCACTACCTCAAGAACAGCAGCAAGCCATTCATGAGGATTTACCCCCATGACCCAGACCCCTCCCACTTGGCCCCACCTCCCAACACTGCTGCAATGGGGATGAGATTTCAACATGAGTTTTGGTGGGAACAAGCTATTTCCAAATCACAGCTGAAGAGAAATCAGTTAGTTCTTCCTGGAATAATGTGATTTTAGCAGCAATAATTGGGGGTTTTGGTGGATAAAATAATATTTGCCTGAAGAAGTAATATGTGAGCTAGAACTTGAAACAAAGAGTTGCTCACCAGGAAGATGAAGAAAAAAGCCGGCCTTCTGGATGAAAACCTAAAGGTCTGTGGGATGGAACAAAGTATGTTTGGTATAAAGGATGAGGGAAGATTGAAGAAACTGAAAAGGTAGGTGGTGACAAGATAGCAAAAGTCCTGAAGGGCCTTGTTATTAATTAGAAAGCCTTTCAGCTATGAAGTATAAATTACCAGTGGCTTAAGCAATAATAGCCTTTGTTTGCACCCATAGCATCAAGCCTCGAGGTAGGCAGTTCCAGGTGTTTTGCAGCTGTTCAGGGATGTCAAGGACCCAGGAACTTTTTATCCTTCAAGTCTTCTGTTCTGCTACCCTTGGTGATAGTTTTTATGATGACAAAGCTGATGGACTACACAGTTCTGGGCATCATACCTCAGAAGACTCTCCATTTCATCTAATTGTTCAGAATTGGGAAACATCTTCTCTGGTCCAACCTCTGAGTGAAAGAGAATGGGATTTCCATGGGCCTGTAGAGAACCCTTTTTCCCCTAAATCAAGAGCCCTTTGCCTTCCATCTGGAAATGAAATCAAAAGCCTATTAGCAGGGATAAAGGGGGAATGATGTTGCATAAGCAGTAGACGGTGTCTGCCATGTTGTAATTAGGTTTTTAAGTTTATGTGGTGGATATTTTGTAGTTATTTACTATTTTTTAAAGATAGGAATAATGTAATTCAGTTTACATCATGGAACACCCAATGATGACTCTGTTACTTTAAACCTGGGTGATTGGGAAGTCATTTACTGAGATAGAGACAGTCAATGTGAGATGTGGAGCAAGGTTTATGAGGGAAAATCAGGACTTACATTTTGACCATGTTAAGTTAGAAATGCTCTGGAACATCAAATTGAGAAGCCAGTAGATTGTTCAGATTATAGATCTGTAGCTAAAGAGATTGAGTGGCTTCGAGACTGAGACAGATTGTTCAGATTATAGATCTGTAGCTAAAGAGATTGAGTGGCTTCAAGACTGAGACTAGACTCCTTTGGCATGTTAGAACAGTAAGACTGGATGAGGCTAAACTAGGAGAGCAGGAAATTCAGATGACACCCTGGGGAAATCCAGACATTTCAAAACATGGGCAAAAGAAGAACCTGTGAAAGAATTAGTTCATAATTAAACTTTTTTGAACACTTAGTTACGTATAAATTGATAAACATGTACCGTACAGTGTCTTTACACTTCGATATGAATATTCTAATAAATTCAGAATGTAAACAGAATTTATACCATACTTTCACTGTCTTCCACATCAAAACCCCAAAGCATCTCTTTTGGTTTACAGCACCTAAAATCTGCCCTTCTGAGTTTTTTAGCGCTGTTTGTAAATCTGGAAATTGTCTACTGACCAGAAGAAATGACATACATATTTTGAGTCCCTCAGATTCTTTATCTTAGAAGGAGGTAGACAAAGATGGAAGAAGAAATAAATTCTGTCAAGTTTTAAATAATGAGATGGTTGTATTCATATTAGAAGAAATGCAAAACAGAGCAGCAAGTGTAGAGTTACATATATAATATCAGTGCATGCCAGCTGCTTATGTGAAAGTGAAACTCAAATTAATGTTACCATTACTTGAACGTCTAGTCTACCCTTCTACTACTTTTCAGGAAAGAAAAGGAGAAAGGGAAAAATGTTGTGTTGTTAGCTTTTATTTTTCTGAAGAGAAAGAACCTAAATGGTACCAGTTCTGAACTAGAAAATGCCATAGTTTGACTGGCAAAATGTAGAGAGTATCTGAAGTTCACACTCACCTTTGGTGTTTTTTTGTTGTTGGGTTTCTGTGTGTGTGTGTGTGTGTGTGTGCGTGTGTGTGTGTGTGCGCGCGCGCGCACGCGCGCGCGCGCACTCGTGATGGAGTCTTACTCTGTCACCCAGGCTGGAGTGCAATTGCGTGATCTCAGCTCACTGAAACCTCTGCCCCCCAGGTTCAAGCGATTCTCCTCCTTCAGCCTCCTGAGTAGCTAGGATTACAGGCGCCTACTACCATGCCTGGCTAATTTGGGTATTTTTAGTAGAGACGGGTTTTCACCATGTTGATCAGGCTAGTTTCGAACTCCTGACCTCAGGTGATCCACCTGTCTAAGCAGCCTCCCGAAGTGCTGGGATTGCCCGGCCACCTTTGGTGTTTTAAACAAACCATGCGCTACTTGAATATTCATCAGTGAGATGGTCTTTGTCCAAAATAAGCAAGTAGCTACATCAAGAGGGAGTTTTAGACTTTCTGTTTTGGAACAGAAGACAATGAGTCAGTATTAACTCTTTTTCCTTCTTTTCTTTACACTTCCTCATCATCATTGCCTCCTCGTCCCTGGATACTCAACTTCATACCTCACACTAGAGAGGAAAGAAGATTCAACGTATAAACTCCTCTTTTCTCTGTCAACTTTCTGCTTCTGCATCTATCTCTCTCTGTCTCACCTCCACACTGATATACATACAAACTTCTACCAGTCACAGACTATTGCTTTACCAAAAGTAGTTTAGCCACTTGAAATGGTTGTTCTTAACAGCTCTTTTGAGGAATGAAGGAATTGCTGAAGTAAAGCAAATGTGTCAGGAGATCTCAATTCTAATTAACATTACCACTGGTTGCTGGGGTACTTTATTAAAGTCACTGTTGTTTAGTAAATCAGAGATTCCCCAGAGGGTGATTCTTGAAGGCAGTGAAGAACTGGGACCCAAATGCTCATGAACATAATAGGAAAGCGTGAGGAAATTATAAGAGTAAATATGGTATTGACAAAAACTCAGATTTCAACCGCTGAACCCATTAACAAATAGTTTCCATACAGCTAGTATCTGACTGTGTTATGGTTTCTGGGGGTACACACATTTACCCCCCATAGGCTACGTAAAATACAATCTCTGACACTCAAAGATTTTACTATGCTTCTTTATGACACAGAACTATTGAACAAAAATTAATTAGGTTATAATTAAATGTATTATTTTTATTATCTACTGCTTACTATACATTAAAAATCATTCAGAGAACGATTAATTAGTGTAGGCTTGAAAAATGATGGAGAGATTAATGGAAGACATGGAGTCTTAAGCCAGGATTATTCCAGATCTTCTTATAAATCATTATGATTATCAATTGAGTGGAAAGAGAATTTTCCACATGGGATGAAAAAGGTGAAGAGACACATCTGCCCTGGCTTGGCCCCGCCAGGCCACCCTGACAGAAGTGTTTTTGGAAGTAAACTCAGCCCTTGACTTATGAACAAAGTGGTGTCATACCCACACGTGCACATAGACATATATAGGCCCACAGGGTTTAGAGTGTAACATTTAAATCTAAACCAGAATGAAAACCCTATAAAGGGAAGGATCAACTATACTGTAAAATCCTTGGCTTCTGCGTGTTCAACTTTCTGTGCTTCTGCTGTTCTGAAAAGGTCCAAGATGCTGATTGAGATGCCTTCAGGACAGACAGGTATCATTAGCAAGTGAAGCGGGAAAGATGGCTTCCTTCATGTACTTTCCTTATACATGAAGCACATAGAAATGTACTTCACTCCCACAAAGGAAAATGTTTTTCCCACTTTTCTTGAAACTTGAAGCCTTTTTATTCTAAGTTCTATATGCCCACATTTGTTAGGAGCATTGCTAAGGAGAAATATTTCTCCATTACAAGGAGAATCTATGCAAGCTGATGCACCTCAGGACTCAATGATGGAAATGCACGTGACCTGGAAAGCACAGGGATACCCCAAGTGGACAAAAGCTACTCAGGGCCAGCTGATGCTGCCATGAGAAATGCTCACCCAAGGTTCCCAGATTTTATTGCTATTATGTGAAATCTCCCAATTTTTAAATGCAGTTCAATTTTTAGAAAACATTGAGTAGAATAATTCACTTCTTTTAGCTGGGTAAGACCCGAAGACCCCACACTTGCATTTTCTGGTTTGTAAAATCAAGTGGTGACCATTAAGTTGAAGCACGGATTTGACCCTGTGGCACAGAGAAGCTGCTTTCTGCTGGAAGCAGCGGGTCCCAGTAGATAACTTGCCCTCTTGGCTTTTATTTTCCAGAAGCTGCTGCTCCTGGACAGGGAAATGCTAGCAATAGGAACACTGATGAGAGAGAGATATGCAGTCTTTGATGGTGAGGGAAGGAAGGGGGAATTCCTTAGCACTAAAAGAGGAACAGAGGTTTAGAATTCCATGAAGGGTGAGGACCAGCAGCCTTCATAGCACCTTGCAAAATGGCATGACCTCTAACTGGTAGAGAAGTTGGGTGGGGTAGAGTTTGCATAGGCTGGGCTTTATGCACCATGGTTCTAACCTTGGTGGAATTGTGTACTTCAAGGAGCTCTTTGTGCTTGCACAGTAGACCCCCCTGTGACAACCAGTATGAGCTAAAGAGTAGGAGGACCATATTATGTACTATGCTCTGTAGAACAGTTCTGGGACTTCATGACCCATTGTAAGGAAGCATTTTCTGTCATCATTTATGATTCAGTCCTTCATATCCAAGAGAAGTCTTGTACACACAAGTTCAGAAAAGTGAAAAACAGCTGCAGATTTGATTTCATTTAAAGGAAACAAAAAAAAAATGCCATTTCTTGCACACCATGCTTGTAAATTCTATACTAATTATAAATGCATGCATAAGGTATAATGTAGTGGTTGAGCACCAAATGGTTAGGCAACCTGCAAATCTGGATTTAAATCCTGATTCTATTTTGTTGAAGACAGTGAGAGCTCTGGCTCCAACATGACACTTTACACACCCAGACCATGGTTCATAAGACATTTGCAGTCATAATTCATCTGCTGGTCACTATCTTAAAGATTGAAGAGATCACAAAGACCTTAAGGGGCTATTCAAAGGCTCAAAAGTGGAGACCCTGGAAGATGTGGCAAAATGGGGGCCATTTACAATAAACAACAGAGCTGGGATTCAGGAACGGAACTGCAGTTGAACTCAAGAGCACAGTCTTTGAATACTGAATTTCTTTCAGTTGATTTATAAGAAAGATGATTTTCTCTTGAAATTTCTAAAACATATTTCCTGTACTTTACTTGATAACACTGAAATGACTGGCTCACTTTGCTGATAAACTTCCTGACAGCAATAACTCAAAGCCATTTATGCTTCAGCCTTCATATCCAAGAAGACTCCCATGCACACAAGTTTAGAGAGGTGATAAACAGGCAAGCCATGCAGAACTGGGCAGCAGGACTGTGAGCTGAAGAACAGTACTCATGATGGTCCTTCCTGGTAGACCATAATAAATCGGCGTAGTTTTCTTTTTTTAGTGTGTAAGTAAATCATGCTTGGCAACAATATTAATGAATTAATATTTTGGTGTTAATTATTTGATGAAATAACAAAACACTGCTGTGACTCACTTTCTCTATCTTTACAGAAGAGATCAAGTAAATTTCACTGTGTAGGTTATGATGAGGATTAAATTAAAAAATGCTTGGAAATGCTTGGTACAAAGCCGGTTTATAATAGCTAGTAGACAAATGTTTATTCTGTTCCCATTCAATTTTACTGGAAAAATACCTGTCTTTTTCTAGGACCAAGACTAGATGTTTTCTTTTGAAAATCAGCACATTGCAAATGATAAGATATTTCTTTAGCAAAACATAAGTGGTTATGAGGCTGCTGTTAGTGCAACAATGTATGCTTCATTGACTTGTGCATTTTTCGACAAAGATTTCTGGCCAGTGTGATGACCCTTTTTGGATTTCCTTGAGTCTGCATGTATAGATGGAATTTGGAGGAAGAATGAGGTGCAGGCCTTAAGACTCAGTTGCTGCATTGTACACAGTTATCAAAGAAGTAATCCTAATCTCTCACAATGCTTCTGTTCTGCTTAGAAGCAATGAATAGGATTTAAAACCAGGTTGTCAAGGATGTGGGAATCACAAGAAATATTGATCTCTACAAATGTATACATCTTCTCTAATAAATATCCAACCTGAGATTCATTCATCTGTTCCTTTAGTCATTTATTCCCTTTGTGTTTATTTTCTAACTAAAATTTCTTCAACATCTACTTTGTGTTGTGCAGGGGATGGGGAGGACAGGGGTATATATAATATACCCTAGACTCATATTCTAGCAGGTAAATCAGAAAATAAAACAACTGATTATTCCAAAGAGTGTTATAAGTAAGCCAAGCACAACTGGCCAAAGGGAAGGCCATTCAAACAAGTTTCCTAGAGAATGTGATAGTAAATTAGATACTAGCATGATGAGTAGGAGCCAGGCAAATAAGAGAGGATAGAGTGTTTCCTGCAGCTCACTCAAGAGTGTGGATAAAAACTTTGCTTTTAGAACCTGGTTAATATTCAACTTTTTAATATATCTGCATAATTTCTAAGCTGTGCCTTCTTTTCTTTCTTTCATTTCTTCAAGTGGCCCAGCTCCTTCAGGACGCCAAGGTTGATCCTAATGGTCCTAATTATTCCCCTCTCCCTGTATTCATGCCCTTGGTAATGTGCTTTCATAGCTCTTTATCAAGAAGTAAAGTCAATTTCGCATCCCTTGAATCTGGACTGGCCTTGAGTCTTGCATTGACCAACAGAGTGACATGGAAGTGACCGTGTGTCAGTTCTGAGCGTTGGCCTCATGAGGTGTGAATGCTTTCATTGTTCTTTTCCAACCCTGCCACCACCATGTGAACAAGCCTGGGCTCGCCTGTTAGAAGATGAAATACAATAGAGGAGAACCCCCCAAAATGTGAGAAAACACAGCATGGAATAGCAGAACCATCTACTTGACCCACATTTGACTGGAGATGGCATGAGTGAGCCTGGCTGAGACCAGAAAAACCACCCAACAGACCCATAGACTCATGAGCAAAACTCAATAAGTGTCATTTTAAGACACTGAGTTTGGGTGTGGCGTGACACAGATACCATGATCTGTTTGTATTTTGCTATTTGTCTTCCAAGTGAAAATGCTTTATTGCTTTATTATTATTAGGTAATAGTACAGTAGTATAATGACAGGTAAGTAGAGTATGCTCATTGACCAAAAGTTAAAGTAAAAAATGAACCTCTACTTAACCGCCTTTTCCTTTACCGTCTCACTTTAGGAAGTATTTATTGTGTTAAACCATCATGTTTTCATAGTTTAGGGACTGAGTTTTTATTATGCAACAGGAACAGCAAACCGATCTGATGCAGTTTGGGTATTCATTGTAATTTAGGCTTCGCTGTAGGCTATTCTCTAACTTCCTGCTTGGCTCCGCTTCAGCCCTGGGCAGCTGTGAACTTCCAAAGCTACGACCCTCAAGGCTGCCTTTCTGTGCAGTCAGATCATGCACCAGAATACAATTCTCCACATCTGTTCTCCTTTCCAGTTCTAATTGGGTGCTTGGTGACTTCCCGGGGGAACATTAACCAGGTTCTGCTGCCTGGTTCTGTTCACTGCTTTCTCACTCTGCAGTTTCATTCTCCCTTTCTAAATTTGAGGAGCAAATGTGTAACAGAATTCTCATTTGGAGGGACCTGGGAGGGTACTGTAAGCTGTATCCCCAAGAGTCCCACTTTTATTTCTCTGTGAAAAACTGTGACTTCTGCTGGCTAGAATGCGTGTTTATCAGAGAAAGTTTTATTTGGATTTCTCCTGATACTGGTAGTATGGCTTTGAGAAACAACGAGAAAAGGAGAACTGCGAGGGAGTTAACCATTTAAAATGGTCAAAGCCTGTCTTTCTAGAGTTTGAATGTAAACAAACAGGGTACAAAATGCAAAAGGCTAATTACAAAACAATAGAAGATAATGACTGTCACATTCCAAGGCAAAAAGCTTGAGTGCACAAACAGAGCTTGCAAAGGAGATGATCAAAATGAATACTGTTGTCCTTAACTGAACTCTCATTTCTAGCCTAGTAAAGTAGTTAGAGGCTGAGAGAGACAGAGACTAAATATTAGAGAGAATTTCAGATAGACTCTGTGTGTGGTGGTGTGTGTGTGAGAGAGAGAGAGAGAGACAGAGACAGAGAGAGAGACACAGAGAGAGAGAGAGAGAGAGACAGAGAGAGAGAGAGAGAGAGAGAGAGAGAGAGACAGAGACAGAGACACAGAGAGAGAGAGAGAGAGAGAGAGAGACAGAGAGAGAGAGAGAGAGAGAGAGATGTGTCCATCCCAATAGAAGAGGGGTGAGAAGTGTCTCCCCCAGTGGAAAGTCAAATAAGATACTTAAATGGAACCACTCAGAAAACTTGATATTGTTTCTAACAGTTTGAGGGACAGGGTGGAAGGAAAAAGCACAAGACTGGGTGAACGGTCTATGACCGCAGAGAAAGTTACTTAGCGAGTAACTGTTTGGCCGCTGATGGTGGGTTAAAGATGTGTATAAAGTGTGTTTTCTATGGATCAGATTTGGTCCTGGAGAGGAACCTTGGAGGTGGCCTAGATCATGAGAGTGCCCGGGGCAGCCAGGACTCTCAGGACGTGTTTCAAGGTGCCCTACAGGATATCCAGTTACCCCTGAAAGACATAGAGTGAACAACCATGACGTCTCCAGGTGAGAGATGGCCAACCAATCCGAGGAGTCCTTCAGGAACCCTGGAAAGCACCCCGAGAAGACAGAGCTTCAGTGTCAAACACCTTCCCCAGCGAGATGGGGAGAGATGCTAGCCCGTGCCAGGCCCTTGAAGAGCCTTTCCTTCCCCCATCTCTCCTGGTCTCTCCCGTTTCTGCCCAGATGAGAGCAGGCATTGTGGGGACCAAGTTGGGAACAGAGATGGAAGAAGAGGAGAGGAGGCCGAGACAGAGGCCATCTCTTCTGTTTGCCAGGAGGTGTCCGGAAGTGGGCCAAGGGAGAAGTGTTTCCTTGAGATAATGTTCATAGTTTTGATTAATATAAGTAACTGGGCACTTAAACTATTACTTCAATAAGACTTTTTGTAACTTAAAGAAACTGAAAGATTTTTAATCATCAAAGTGAAAAATAAAAGTCCTGGGACTCAGTAGGGAGTTTCTCTAAAGCACAAGAAAGACCTTCGCTCCCCTAGAACAGGTTGGTACAGCTCTGGCTTCCGGGGAGAGAAAAATAAAACAGTTTTCTGATGCATGTAAGATCCTGTATGTTCAAACAAACAGTTAAATTGACAAGTTTAAAGAGAACAGACTCGGGTATAATTTTTTAAAATTGCTTTAATATTATAGCAGATTATATGTAACCTGAGTTGTGGAATTTAAGTTTATTACCTTTGTGGGTTATCTGTGACCTGTTTAAAAGAATGCCTTATTTTTATTATCCCAAAACTTTTAAAATGCCTTTATATGTACTTTCTCATTTGTCCTTCACAAAAACCTGTGCATAAGTGGGCTGGTATTATCTGACATTTTTTTCTTTTTCTTTTTTTTTTTTTTGGTGATAAAACTGAGGCTCAAGAGAAATCAAGTCAATTGCCCAGATTCACTGATAAGTAGTAGACTCAAATAAGGAAATGAACTTTGGGTTTCTGACTCCTACTACAGCTCTCTTCCCATGATTTAATTAGGCTGGGTTTCTCTATTTCCACCTCCGTGCTCCCAGGTTTATTCATTTATTCACATTCACTTATTCATTCTTTCATTTATTCATCTATTTTATTCAATATAAAATTACCAACCATTGGGTACATGCCAGTGAGAGAGACAGCCATTACAGTAATGACAAAAGTTTAAAACTGTAATTACAATCGGTGATGAAAGGAGAGTGACAGGGCGCTTCCTTTAGAGTGTGTTTCAAGGCATCCTAATAACCTGGGGCCTGAGCTCTCAAGGTGAATTAGGAGGAAGAGCAATCAAGGAAGAGGACGTAGGAGATGCCAGAACCCTGTGACGCCATGACCCACATAATTGAGGAGCTAAAAGGAGGAGAGAGAAGAAGCTGAGAACCTGACAAGGGTGAGGGTGAGCCAGTCACATCCATGACTTGGGTCTTACCTGAAAATGACAGGAAGCCATTTATGGATTTTTAACTCAGAGCTTATGTAATCACATATACAGAGACAGCTAATTTATGATCATCCTAAACCAAGGGAAACCGATTTATGAAGATCAACATGAACAGGCTGCCCCAAATAACCTACCTTATAAATCCGAAGGAGAACTGTTATCTCTGCTCTCGAATGAGATTTCACCTTTCCTACAGCTCATTGAGAGGTGTTTTTAACTGATTGTTGGTATCTATAAAAATTAATTATTGAGAACCTGAGCAGCCGTGTTACACATGTGTTTTTGTTGTTTTTTCAAACATCAGCAACATTGTGTATGCTTGTCTTTCTTTGGTCCAGTCGTTTACTCACTCTTGTGAGAACACTATGAGGTGACGAAAGGATGACCCCTGCCTTCAAGAAGCTTATTTGTGCCTATGATCTCAGTTGATTTTATACAGCAAGGGGTCCTTAGTGCCTCTGATTCCATAAAACAGGGAACTAGTCCAAGTCTTTGCTGTTTAGCATTTTGTAACATTTCATCAAACTCTTTGTGTTCTTGTTCTCATTTTTTTTTTCGAGGAAGGTAGTTAGCTAAAGTTACGGGACCAGCCTAGAGTCAAGGAATTTGCTGATATTAACTGATGTGTGTGTACATATATAAAGCCATGAGGCTACTTACGGGTTTTAAACATAAGTTTCATATGACTAGATTTGCACAGTCAGCTAATTACCTATTACCATATTTTATATATGCATTATATTCATACACACACATATTTCCCCTTTAACTTGGTTTCTGCTAAACACATGCATAGAATATGATACTGTATACTGTATAGATACCATAGATACCCTGAACACTGCTAGAAAAAAATACAACTTGATAGTAATTTCGTTCTCAATAGAGAAATTCTGAATTCCAACTATTCTCTGATTCTTTTGGGGAAAATAATTAGGTAGAAACCATTCAGATAATGCGGAAAGTGCCTTTCCTTGCCTTGCCTCTCAATACAAGATTAATTCTGCTTGAGAACCACGATGACAGTGTGCTGGCTCCAGTTTTGACTGTAGCATCAGTGACTGGTGTCTGTCACTGCAGGGCGGTGGCTCCACCCTGTGCCGTCTCCTGGTGGAGTCCGCCCTGACATTGCTCCTAGACTGCAGCTGTTGGCTTCCTTTGGAAAGGCCCTGTGGAGATGCTGCAGCAACAGTGTTCACAAAGAATGCCCTTTCTGTTGCTGTGAAAAGCCACAAAAGACATAAAATAGAAGACTCTGTCTGACTTATGCTAGGCATTTACAGAGACTAGTCTGGAAGTTTTGTAATCGGCCCAGAATAGGTAATAAATAATATGTTTATTGCCATCTACTGTCCAACATAGGAACTGCAATCCCTCAAACACACACACACACACACACACACACACACACACACACACACACACACACTTTTTTTTTTTTTCTTGGTTATGAAGCACTCAGTTGAAAACTGGTCAATGCAGCCTGGGCACGGTGGCTCATGTCTGTAATCCCAGCACTTTGGGAGGCCAAGGTGGGCGGATCACAAGGTCAGGAGTTCAAGACCAGCGTGGCCAACATGGTGAAACCCTGTCTCTATTAAAAATACAAAAACTAACTGGGCACATGCCTGTAATCCCAGCTACTTGGGAGGCTGAGACAGGAGAATTGCTTGAACCAGGACCCGGGAGGCAGAGGTTGCAGTGAGCCGAGATAGCGCCGCTGGACTCCTCCAGCCTGGGCTACAGAGCGAAACTCCATCTCAAAAAATAAAAAAGAGAAAACTGATCAATGTATTTTAGTTTTTTTTTCCTGGAAACATGGGGAAGGTGAAGAGATGGAGAAACATGGCTTTTTATCCATGTGAAACATACAAATCCTCTTTTAGAGTGGCCTCATTCTTTAAAATATTTTTTAGAATAATTCAGTCAATAAATGCTTAATGAGTCCTTATTAAGGATCAGTTATCATGTTACTCAGGGAAATAGTCTGAGGAAAGAGACATGGTTCCTGCTTTCAAAGAGCATGGAGTTTAGTAGAGGAGGAAAGGGAAGGAAGGACCAAGTGTACCAGGTGGAGTGAAGTAGCACGATTAAAATCTTACAGTAAGAGAAAGCAGGGAGCTTAGGATAACCTGATGCAGTGTGCTGGGGGCAAGACTACTGATGAGGCTGGTTGTATAAACTAAGCTGTGTGTACCAGTGTGAGGAAGTGGTGTGTAATTTATTATAAGCAGGGAAGCTAAAAGATCAGATTGACCCCCGAGTAATAAAAACCACTAACATTTCTTGCGATTTTAGTACATGCTTTTTGCCATGGAAAAACCTTAACATTTATTATCTAATTTAATTCTTACAGCAATCCTGTGAACTAGGTACCATTATTTCTCCCCTTTTATCTGTGAACAAACAAGTGTAGAAAGGTCAAGCAAATTTCTCCTGGTCGTTCAGCTAGGAGGTGATGAGAGTTTAGCAGACCTTGTGAAAAGATATACCTCTTTCTCAAAAGCTCCAGCAGAAGTATGAAAGCCACTCTCATTGACTGACTTGGGTCACATGTCCATCCCTGTACCAGTCAATGAGACCAAGGGGATAGAATGATTGATTGGACAGACTTGAGTCATGTGACCAATTCTAGAGCTAGAGTTGAAGTCAGCTCTTACTACAGAATCATAAGAACTAAGATAATTGGTGATCCTGTTCTCTGAAGAAAAATCAAATTACTATTGCAGAAAAAGAGGAAATGGATTTTAGACAGAGAAAAATGACAAATGACCATTATCCCTCATACATTTTTATTTTTAAATAAATTTTTATGGGTGTTTAAAAACTATTTACTACCAAAATTTTATCAACAGCATTAGAACATTTTAACAAATAGCAAACTTGAGTTATGCATAATTCTGTCAACATTGTTACTAGAAAACAAATACACAGACAAACAAAAACAAAAATGCTGACCAGAAAAGAGTAAAAGAAATAGCCCTTAATAAACTATCTCATGATTAATCAAGAGTAACTTTGAGGTCATTCAATTATTTTAACAAATTTCATTTACTAGATTCAAACAATCAATGAGTAGAACCTTGGAATTTGCTTCTTGTTATAGATGATAAAAAATCCCCTGAGAGTTTGTATAACTTCCCTCAGGTCTCATGGGCAGAAAACAGTGTTTCTTGGATTTTGCCATAGAGATTTTTCCAGGAAAGCATTTCCTAACTGGTGGTTCCCAAATCCCTTGAAATTTTCAAAGGATTTCCCATGTTCCTTGTGCTTAAACATGACATTTTCCTATGTTTTGTTGATTTAAAATACGCAACTGGCAAATTAATTGTATAAAAAGTTACCTTTTTAATAGAGCTCTTTGGGGACAGACTGTGTAAAGCAACGATTCTCAAACTCTGGCCTCAGGACACCTTTTGTTCTTAAAATTACTGAGGGCCCCAAAGACTTTCCTTTATAAGAAAAGAAGTATAATAATATCTATCATATTACAAATTAAAATTGGAAACTTAAAATATTATCTAATAATTAAAAATTTAAAAAGAAACCCATAGTATATTAACATAAATAACATTTTTTCTCAAAAAAAAAAAACCTGTATTTTCTAAAACTATAACAAATGGTGAACAGGTTGAATTCATTTTACATTTGCGAGAGTCTTTTTAATGTCTGATTCAAGAGAACGTAGATAGCATTTTTTATCTTTTTTGGATTCAATCTATTGTAATATTTTGCTTTGGTTAAATATATCATAAAAATCTGTCCTCATACAGATGTGTAGTTGAAAAGGGAGAAATACTTAAATAGCTTGTTTATATAATTGTGGATATTCTTTTTTAATACCATTCCAGAACTAAATGAATAGTAATTTCTTAAAGGTTAGTGGCAATGTTAGCTGTATATCAATAAACTCACCATGCTGTCTTACATTTAAATCTATTGCTCTATCTTGAACTGTAAAATGCAGTGTTTTACCCCTCATGATTTATAACATCGTGCATTTAGAAAATAGCAGTTCATTAAGTCATATGGATCTTCCATGTGTTGACACATTTTGTTATAAAAATCAATATATCACATGTGTTAATATCACTAGTGATCTCATAAAACCAGCCTTTAAGTATTAGGATAATCTCAAGCTCACAGTAATGGGTAAAAACTTTTTCAAATTTTTAATTTTTGCTTGAAAGCTCAAATTTATTATTGTCGACAGATGCTGTCAGTTGCCTTCTTTGAAGAAATAGACTCACTCCATTCATTTTCCAAAAAAAAAAATCTACCAAATATCCAAGTCTATTTGTTAGTAGGAAGCAAATACTTACTAGTATAGTTTAGTGCCGCTCCTTTGATGTGTGAAAGTGGCAGCCAACTTATCCATTGCTTTGAGATTTTCAGTGTATTTGTCAATACAGTAAAAAAGCAAATAACATCTTAATATTTTTATGAAACAGTTTTGACCTTATGCTCTGTCCCCCAAAGCATCTTAGAGACCCCCAGAACTTCTGCTATAAAGTGAACAAGCATAACCACTACTGGAGATCAGGTTGAAGTTCTCTGCCATGGAGGATTTGAGTGGGTACAGTCTTAGATTAGGCTTATTCATAGCCAGACATTGCTTAGTTTATATCTATAATTGTCAGTTGGCTCAAGGCAAAAGTATAAGGAACATGGCCATTGTAATAGAACATAGTAATGAGGACCATCAATGTTATAACTGGTCACACTTTCTCTCAAAATGTTTGCTCTTTAATAAAGTACAAAATTCAATGGTATAAAGAGGAAATACCATTAGTATTATATCCAGTTTTGATTTTCACCTATTAAGAGTAAAGACTTGCCACATCACAAGGTGGGTTATCTGCAAAATGTAACCTTGGCATTTCCTTTTTATGATTTTATTACTTAGAAGCAAAATATAATGTATTTTTAAATAGGTCAAGTGATTCTTGTCATGCATTCATTTATAACATCAGGTGACAAAATGATTTTGTTTGTTTGTATATTGTATTTTTGATGCCATAGAACAAAGTGAAATGTCTGTCTTCATGGGAATATGTATTTGATCCTTTACAACTATGATACGACTTTTTGAGTTTATATTGAAGCTGATGGATTTTCCTTACATAATGATTTTTAAAATAATTAAGGAGCATGATTGACCTGTTAAATGGAAATTATGTTGTTTTTTCATATATACTTTAATTCACTTTTAATGTGAAAAAAGTATTATTTGAAAATAAAAGCACATTTTCATATTCAGCTAAAGTGATGAATATCCCAAGGTGTTTTAGAAATTATATATTATTATGAAAGAGGCTGTCAAATAAAAAAATGTTAATGCTTCACTACACTATGTTGTCTTGGATGAAACCAGCTATGCATTGCAGTATCTTGAGCATCCCTATGTTTTGTGTACTATGATTTATATGCTCTGTACGTAAAAGATGGAAGACAAGGAATGTAATTGGTACATTGGATCATGAGCTGCCACCACATTGCCACCTTACTTTTCTCTGGGTTTCAGGTCTTCAGCAGAATTCTAGTGTTCCCAAAAAGAGATATCAATTATTCCAAAATCAATAGTTTTACTATTCAACCCTTCTGTCCTAAATAACACTAGGACCTCAGTCCATGGCTACAGGATCCCAGGCATCATTCACAGCTATGCAAATCTCAGCTGTCTTCCCAGAGGAAAACTCCTTGAAAAGCTGAGGGGTGGGGATGGGGGAGGAGAGAGAGAGAGAGAGAGAGAGAGAGAGAGAGAGCGAGCGAGAGAGAAGCTACTCCCAAGATAGATTCTTGCATCCTGTTTTCTTTCTTTTCTCCACGGTCACAAAATGATCATGGCAGTTATCAGATTAGTTTTATCTTTTCATCTCCATAGTCACTATGCCCAGGTCTACCACCTTTTCAGAGATCTATAAAATACTTAATATTTTTTAAAAATCATAGCACCAAAATTCCAAAACTGCCACATTCACATTGTTTAAATCAGTAAAAAAGTGTGACATAGTTCAACGTAATTGTTAAATTTAGTATTAAAGCAATTCCATTCAATTTTGAAATAATCTCTAGACTACATTGTCAAATCCTGTAAGGATTCCTGAGTGTGCACAATTACTGTTTAGAAGTCATAGCCAATCATAATTAATTGGATTATTCACAGTCTAACAATTTCAAAAAAAATAAAAATTCAAATTATATTCAGGAAAAAAATTACGTTTAGTGTAGGACACAAGGGCATCTTACTATGTTCACCTTGATGTGTGATGGGAGCCTCAAACGAAGTGTTCAGAATGCTGGAAAATTTTAATACAGTCCTGGCAAAACTGCCCCTTTGGATTCAGGTGTCAGTTTATCTCAAATAGCACATGTGTTTTTTTAAAACAAAACAAAACAAAACAAAACTCTTTTCCAGAAATTACAGTTTGCAATGGGCATATGTTGGCATATTAAATAAATAAATAAATTTTTAAAAGCCACTCTGTGACTTCTATGTAACCCAAATCATTGATTAGAAACTTTCAGCATTATTAGCTACTTGGGGGAATCATTATGTCTTTGCTAGTACAGCAAAAATGTTATGTATTGAAAAAAAATGGAAAAAACATGTGTCCTCAGAATTTGACTGATTTTATTTCTTTAATGCTAGATGAAATTGTTCTTTCGTGTATGAAAATACACCAATCTTATATGGTTATGCAAATACAGTGGTTGAGAATGGTCATTTATCTTTTTTTCTGGAAACAAATAGAACTCCAATACTCACAGTAATAGCAGCAGACGCTGTGGAGATGATCCTATAACAATACTAATGACATAATACTGAACAAAAATTCAATTTTCCTTAAGGGAAAGATGACAAATGATTATCTTAAAAAAAAAGAGCAATGAAAGTTTATATCTATTAAGAATAAAAAGAAAGGCCAGGCACGATTGCTCATGCCTGTAATCCCAACACTTTGGGAGGCCGAGGTGGGCAGATCACCTGAGGTCAGGGGTTTGAGACCAGCTTGGCTAACGTGATGAAACCTTGTCTCTACTAAAAATACAGAAGATTAGCTGGCCATGGTGGCAAGCACCTGTAGTCCCAGCTTCTCTGGAGGCTGAGGCAAGAGAATTGCTTGAACCCAGAAGGCGGAGGTTGCAGTGAGCTGCGATCACATCACTGCACTCCAGCCTGGGTGGGAAACAAAACAAAACAAAACAAAAACTGTGGTCCTCCCTTCCTCTCTCCTTCTCTCCTTCCTTCCGTCCTTTCCCTTCTTTTTTCTTCCGTCTTTTTTCTTCCTTTTCCTTCCTTTCTGTTTCCCTCCTCCAGCTCCTCTCTCTCTCTCTCTCTCTCTGAATCAACCTCTTTCTCATTTTTTTCTCATTCTCTTTACACTTGATCTTCACTAAAATGCACAAGTGAGTCAACTTTTACTTCTAGGATGATACTAGAAGAGTTCTCAAAGGAAAATTTTCCTTGGACATAGGAAGAACAAGTGCCTTCTAGTTAATAATTAATCTCTCAATTGTGTGAATTTTCCTTGGGGTAGGAAAGCTCTGTCTTAGATCTCTTTGCAGGCATGTGCCCATTGTTTGTAGACCCCAAAATTCTTGGCCATTATCTGTCAAAATTCCAGATCAAAACTTATTGTTTCCAGGGTCATGGCTCCTTAGCCTCACTGTTCAAGTCTCAAAGAGCATTGCATTTCCAAAGGTAGGTGAGCCAAACATTGCACTTTGATGTTACAGGCCTAAAGGGTCTCTGAGAGGCTTGATTATAATTCGAATCTTTTCTAGAATTTTCAAGATTGTTTCAGATAATTCTTTTGGTCAAAGATAGGTGAGCTGAACAATTGGACTTTGATGTCACAGGCCTAAAGGATCTCTGAAAGGCTTGGTTATAATTAGAATCTTTTCTAGAATTTTCATGATTGCTTCAGATAATTCTTTTGGCCAAAGAAACCTTGGTGGATGCAACCTCGTAAGGATTTGTTTCATCATCCCTGTCTCAGAAACACCATAGGAAATTCCAAATATATTTAGGTTAAGAATCATGTGAAACTGAAAGAAGGGCCAAAATAAGTGAGATAAACAAAAATCTCACCATTTAAAAAATGTTCCTGCTGGCTGGGCACAGTGGCTCATGCCTGTAATCCTAGCACTTTGGGATGCCAAGGCGGGTAGATGACCTGGGGTCGGGAGTTCCAGACCAGCCTGACCAACATGGAGAAAACCTCTCTCTACTAAAAATACAAAATTATCCAGGCGTGGTGACGCCTGCCTGTAATCCCAGCTACTCAGGAGGCTGAGACAGGAGAATCGCTTGAACCTGGGAGGCAGAGGTTGTGGTGGGCCAAGATTGTGCCTTTGCACTCCAGCCTGGGCAACAAGAGCAGAACTCCATCTCAAAAAACAAACAAACAAAAAACCAAACGTGCCATGAGATACCATTAAGCAGCAGTGTTATGGAGTGTGTGTGTGTGTGTATCTGCCTGTGTATGTGTGTGTACATTATGAATATATGGTAATGATCCTCATCTGTCGCTGCATGTGGAGTCATATTCTATGCTGGGATCGAACATTAGACCACTGGGTGACCTGACTCTAGAACTAGCCCACACAGGGTGCTTCGCTAGTAGTTTGATTTGCCATGTTCAGTGGGTGGTTAGTGGTTTATATTGCAGTGCCTAAGGAGACTTGATGAACCTAGACATGATCTGGACTGGCATGCTATGGGGGTAAAGCAAGATGTTTCCAGGTCAGGGTGAAATTGGGAGTTTGCTTGAATTTTGGTGAGGCATAGTCTGTGCATTGGAGATAATGTTGTCTACAATGGAAACAGGTTAAGTTGGTCTGACCAGAAACCCACAAAAGGGGAAATTAATCTTTAGGTACCTTAGGTGATATATAAGCCTTTTATCTGGTTAGATAATCTTTTTTCATCAGATGATAATATCTTCAACATAAACTGGAAAAAATCTCTATAGCAAATAATTCTTATTCTCATCCTTTTCTAGGAAAAAAAATACTGAATTTTCTCATTCCGTGTGACCACATGTGGTAAGCTAGTCATGGCATGTATGGAAATATTGGCTTATTATGGAAACATGTCAACCAGGGTTCTGATGGATGCTTTCCTTATTGTTTTATATAATGAAGGATGATTCCTTAAGGTATGCAAGGATTGAGGCATCCTGGGAAATGAGGTTAATTTTTAAGTTACCAGGATATTATATCTATGTCATCATATGATACACTTGTGTTTAAACAGCCTCAGAGAGAATCCAGTGGTATTTTCAAGAGTGGGTGGGCAGACATTAAACACCTGCACAAAATCAAGGGAGAATTTTCAAATGCCATACCTCCTCTGTAGGAGCCCAGAGGGTCACATCCCCTCTAACTGGAATCACTGCCTTAATAAGTAGGGGAGAGAGGCTTGAAACTAGGTCTTATAACATATTCTTTGTTACATCATGACCTCCTTGCTTTGAGGAGTTGCAGTCACCTTTACTAGGTTAATCTGAGTATCTTCAGTGAAAGAATAATACATAGTAATAGCATGTTTACTAGGTGGTTCCCACCAGCAAAAATGCCGAAAACCACAGCAAGCAGTGCAAATGCTATCTAAGTGATAAGGCAGTTCAGAAGAGAGAGAGAAGAAAACAAGACCACAGGATGCTTTATAATAAAAGTACACTTTGAAGCAGGTCTTAGAAAATGGTAAGATATGGTTTGATTGAAGTCCATGCTTGGCAACAACTTGAGGTGAAAGATGGAAGAATCAAAAGTGGATACCAAGAGGGTAGACCAAATTTTATATATATGTATATGTGTGTGTGTGTGTGTGTGTGTATGTGTGTATGTATATATATATAAGATTTATTTTTTTTGAGATGGAGTTTTGCTCTTGTTGCCCAGGACGGAATGCAATGGCATGGTTTTGGTTCAGTGCAACCTCCGCCTCCTGGGTTCAAGTGATTCTCCTGCCTCAACCTCCTGAGTAGCTGGGATTACCAGCATCCACCACCACACCCAGCTAATTTTTGTATTTTTAGTAGAGACAGAGTTTTACCATGTTGGCTAGCCTTGTCTCGAACTCCTGACCTCAGGTGATCTGCCCGCCTTGGCCTCCCAAAGTGCTGGGATTACAGGTATGAGTCACTGCACTGGGCACAAATCGTATATATTTTAGGAAGCAAGAAGCAGTGGAAAATAGAGTGGACCCAATCAGGTGGAGCCAGGTCACAGAGGACCTCTGGGAATTAGGCAATTGAACGTTTTTTAACAAGATGAGCGGCCTATGGTAATCTAGGAAACACAGTCTGCATCGTGTCCAAGTCAGATTTGAGCAGAGAGATTATGGGGAGGTTTCTGAGATGAGTTGAGGTAACTACAGGAGCCATGGCAAGGAGGAAAAAAAAGCAAATTCCAACAGGATTAAATTTACAGAGAGAGGAAAAGAAAGCTCTGAACTGAAAAAGGACAAGATCTGGACCCTAAGCCTTTAGGAAAATGGAGGTGATGTTTTTACTATACATAGGAAAAGTAGAAGGAAGATCCAAGATATTGAGAAGAAGCTGGAACTTGGTTTGCATCCTGAGACAATGAAGACAGCCTAGTGACCAGGAAGCACAGGGGCTCAAAATCAAACAGGAGCATGGGAAGGGGACAGAGCTATGGAAACCTACATGTGACTCCAAGGGAAAATACTATATTTGAAACCATGAGAATGTTGATATTCTTAAGAGAGAAGGTGCGGAGGAAAAAGGCCAAGCAAGGCACAAGTTGGTAAAGCTAAAAGGACATGACACTGGGTTGAGAGTGAGGTGAAGGAATGCATATCACAGATGGAAAGGGAGTCATTTTCCAGAAAGAGAATGTGGTCGACTTGATTAAAAGTAGAAGGAGGAATAGAGGTAAGGGTCACCATGCACATACATGTGCAAGTGCATGTGTACGTGTGTGTGTGTAGGGGATGAGAGCCAGCATTCACTAAAAGCACTTGTTATGTGTCTGGTGTTTTTCTATGAATTTTGCATGTAATTCTTTATCTGTTTACTTAGCACTAGTTCAACTCTTCTCCACTAACCTGGAAACCAGGACATTTCACTATTACTCTTTCCTTATAATATGCAAGCAATAAATTCTGAAATGCTTTTGACTCTGGATCAGTCAGAAAGTAAGTCTGTGGATCTAGTATCCTTCCCACTTCAGATTTTGCTGCCCATTCAGTCCTGTCGGCAGGTGTTAATTACTGCAGCTTCTTCAGGGTCTCTCCTTGCCCTGCTCCCCAGAACACAGTGGATACTCTGATAAATGATACCACGGCACTCTCTACTTCTTCCTTCTAACATATTTCCTAATTTTCAGCAAATGATTTTAGATTTAATGTCTCTCCCCTGAGAATACACAAACGTCATTAGAATATGGAGTCTCCAACTCCTGGGCTCAAGTGATCCACCCGCATCAGCCCCACAAAGTGTTGAGATTATAGACGTAAGCCATCGTGACCGGCCCATCATTTATTGTTTAATGCCTATGTTTACTGCATAGACTGTGCACTCCCTATTGCATATTGCAGATTGCACTATTGCCATAAGGTAATACTGGGATTTTGGTCACTACTCTCTGGCAAGTTCCTGGCACATAGTAGGCATAGAATATATAGATGACGAATGTTGAGTAAGTGACTAAATTCATTTTATTTGAGAAGAACTAAAACTTAAATAATGAAAACAATTGTCTAAGATCATACACCTAGCAGAGTCAGATTCAAAATTAGCTCTAAGTCCAAACCTTGTTTATTGTCTTTTATTGTTTTCCTCTAAATCAGAAGTACAGAGAAAATACTATTTGATTTGCCAAGAAAGAAAACTATTAGTTCCCTTAGGAGAATAATTTTAATAGGTGAAGCACTGTTGAATAGGTGGAAACAGGACTGAGAGAGGAAAGGTGCATATGGGTGAGAGTGTATGAGTCTGTGTGTAAGTAGGCGTAAGCTTACTCATTCTGTGTGTCTGCATGTTGTGTCTGAGAGGGGTTGGGAGTGGAGGAGTGGAAGGCAATTGATGGAAACTGAAGTTGGCAGTGAACCATTCATGCAATGCAGATATAGTCAATGCTTTTCTCTGAAGTGCGATTCATATAGAAATGGCATAAGGATAGTGCACCTCCCCAGCGTGAGCAACACATTTTCTTTTCTTCCAACAGAATTGAGCACATTCTGGTTCTCTGGCACCTGTGTCAGTTCTCAGTACCATAGTTATGTCATATCATTTAAAACGAGTTGTTCGATGAGTTTAATTTTTAGGTCAAGTTTATAAAGAAAGACTTTTTGAAAAGCACCTGTTTATTTATTAGGCAAAGACAGAACTTAGAGAACCTTAGGTTTCTAATTTGTAAGTTGAGGGTATTGAAGCTGGAATGCACTAAGCACTTAAAAACCAGCAGCTCACATTGAAGTTTGTGATAAAATACAAATGTCCATTTTTCTTTCTATGACTTCTTTTTCCTTTATCAAATATCTTCAAATATGACTTTAAATTCATCATCTCTACCTCCCATATATCCTGTAATTTCTGGATGAAGGGAACTCTTTCAGTCCTCAAATTGTAACCTCTAAAGCATCCTGTCAGTGGCCTAGGCAGCTAATTTGGGCTCCTCAAATTAGATAAGAGGTAGGAGAAAGCTTTTTAAGTTGGAAAAATAATATTATGAAAGATAGCAAAAGTCTTGGAAGACAGTTATAAAATTTAATGCAAATCAAGATAAGTTGAAGAAATGTTACATTGAAAACATGATGACAGCATTCATGGAAGGAAGGAAAGCAGAACATTTGGAGAAGGGAGATAAGACATTTTAGGACACAGAAATCCTAGGGACCAAAGCTAAAAGTGAACACTCAAAATAGTCATGATACTTGCTTGTTCCCCTAATGGGTTGTTGTTGCTCCAGGGATGACTCCACAGAAACCAACCCTAAGTGGGGTAAAATGTGCAAGGGCACAAGGCCTGTGCTTCTGAGATTTGTTCCCCAGAAGCTGATCTGGGAATAAAGCTCCTTTTAGAGTCAACTGTTATGAAAGGGTTTTATCTCCCGCTAATGATTAGCAAACATAGGAGCATTTTGTATATTCCAAGAATAACTAACAAAACAAACTGGAAGACTGAAAAGCCACTTCATTATTTCAGATGTCAGTCAGCTAATATCGTGTCTTTTCCCCCTTGTTTCCAGAGCCTAAAGTAAGCTGCAAATTAGGCCGGTCTGCGTCGACGTCAGGTGTGCCTCCTCCATCAGTCGCTCCTCTCAGGCAAACCAGTGACCTGCAACAGAGCCAGGTACCATCATCGTTAGCCAATCGTGATTGACTTCCTGTGATGCAACTTGCCAAATGCTTCCCACCTCTGTCTGTCCTGTTGCTGTAGACAACTTTCTCATTTGCTTTTGTTTTTCTATGTGTGTATGGGTTGGGGGACGCGGGGGATGAGCTCTGGCAGTCTGTTTTCATTTGAAAAAGAATGTCTTTCTTTCTTGTGATTGGTGGTGAGACTTTCTTTGCTGTTTGTTACCAAATCGTTTTTGTCTCTGGTTTCCATCATTCTGTAATATAAATGTTGTAAACTTGTACTATACGTATTGGCTTAGTGGTTATTTTAAAAATCCTTTCTCTCTTTCATGTTTTGTGTACTTTTATATTGTCTCTGAAAATTTATCAATATTTGATAAATTTATCTACTTTGTTTTATGTAGATTTCTTTTTAAATGTTTTGTCCACAACACTTGCACAGATGTTGTCAATGAATCTGTACATATTTCTTAGCTCTTATCCTATTATACTGTAATGTTTCTGGTGGTTTTATTTTTATTTAGCTTGGAGCATGACTGTAAGACACTGTTGAATATTGATGTCCTTATGAATATTCATACCCCGATGCATTTGGATTGAGTATGGCAGCTAGTCTTTCTTCTTTCTTAGTCTATAGAGACAAATTGACTGGCCAGATAATCTAGATATTTAACAAAAACTACAGATTATTAATAAGGCAACCTTTAAATAAATGACTTTTCTCTCTTATACCGACAATATCAGAAATGTTCTCAGAAAGGGAATGTAAGTGCTCATGCATGGTAAATGAGATCTCAATTATCACTTGGAGAAATGAGACAAGAAATAAAGGCATACACTGAAATATCATTTAATACCTTACAGTATAATATATTGCTGTGATGTTTGTTTGGGTACGTGGTTGTGGATGCGGAATTAGTATGGGGAAAAAATCACTACACATAAATGTCCTATCTTTAGCTCACCCAATAGGAATTCAATACATTGACTTAATTTGTGAGGTTTAATTGTTGTTACTGTTAAGTATCATGGGTGTTAAGTAGGGTGGTGTCATTCTGGAGTGGTTTCTCTCTGCTTCCTAGCTTTAATCTTTGCATTCATGAAACTCCTCTGAAATAGTAACTTATAAAACACTGATGATACCTCCAAGGGAACTGCCCATTACTGCTGAGCAAATTATATATTCATCTATTATTTTAAATGTCAGGCTATTTTAAAAACATAACTAAGTAGAATAATTGCATTTTTCTCTAATGAGAGACATTGTGCCTCTTTGTATTTTTGTCTGACTTAAATATGCAAAAGAGTTGATTTATAAATATATGAGGTATCTGCAAATACAAGAAATGAGATGCTTCTCTCAAGGGTATCTCAAGTACCATTTAGAATTTCTTGTGTCTTAATTTAAAATGTAAATGCCTTTATATAAATGTTAAATGCCTTTATAACTAAATGTACCAACTCAAACACTTTTTGGATATAAAAGAAGTAGAAACAGTAAGACACTGAATAAAATAAATAAGCTAAACTGCCAACTTAGCTGATTAAAGCTGTTCCAAAAATATTGTACTTACCAACATTTAAAGCTTAAAATCATTGGGTACTGAAAGAAGATAAGTTTAGCTAATTGGCAGAGGATTGCACTAATACAATCAGGTTTTCGAGTTTATGACCCTTGCTAGTATATTATCTTCAATATCTCAGAGAGGTTTTGTATTATTTGTTTTGTTTTGCTTTTCTCCTAATTGTCTTTATAGCTGTTTCACCCTAAGCCCCTTCAAACTCTCAGTGAAAGCAGGTTCCTGGGATAGACTTCCAGAATAGAAACAAGGTATACCCTTTGTGCCTCTGCATTATCAACTCTTTGCTCACCTGATGGGAAGTTCTTCATTTTTCAAAATGTAGCAAGGGAGAAAGTCCAAGATGCCTTTATATGCTGTTGTTTCCTTACCTGCTGATAGAGATTCTGACACACAGTCAAATCATACATGGGCTATCAGAACTATAAATTAGAAGGCTGGCTTCTGGGTTTCTCCTCTGTGGCTTATGGCCAGTTGTAGTATACATGCATTCCTATACTCTAGAGATGAAGTGGTAAGCAGAGCTCATGTGAACATTGCTCTGAGCTCCTCTGACTTAGCATTCAACTTAGGTCAACAAATACTTATTGGCCAGGCACGGTGGCTCATGCCTATAATCCCAGCACTTTGGGAGGCAGAGGTGGGCGGATCACAAGGTCAGGAGATCGAGACCATCCTGGCTAACATGGTGAAACCCCATCTCTACTAAAAATACAAAAAATTAGCTGGGCATGGTGGCGGGTGCCTGTAGTCCCAGCTACTCAGGAGGCTCAGGCAGGAGAATGTGGTGAACCTGGGAGGCAGAGCTTGCAGTTAGCTGAGATCATGCCACTGCACTCCAGCCTGGGCGACAGAGCAAGACTCCATCTCAAAAAAAAAAAAAAAAATTAAAAATTAAAAGTCCTTTTCTCACCTAATTCCCATGCCCTCAACCATAGTCTTGACTAAGATGTCTCTTTTAATTACAACCAGGATGGCACTGCCCTGTGCTCAGGCATGTAAGACAATGGTGAAAAAACATGTAAAACTGTTGAATCTAACAGTGACTACTCATACCTAAACAAGGATAGGGAACACCTAGCATTATCAAACAAACAATCCCTCTGGTCACTTTTTAAACAGTTTTTACAACACCAAGACTCCTGGTAGTTATTAAAACCCAGAATTCTTAATAGGAGATTAGTAGACTTCTTACTAGGAAAATCACTGGAATCCACATGATCTATGAAAACAAACAAAAGGCCAGGTGCGGTGGCTCACACCTGTAATCCCAACACTTTGGGCGGCCGAGGCAGGTGGATCACCTGACGTTAGGAGTTTGAGACCAGTCTGGCCAATATGGTGAAACCCCATCTCTACTAAAAATACAAAAAATTAGTTGGACGTGGTGGCGCACACCTGTAATCGCAGCTACTTGGGAGGCTGAGGCAGGAGGATGGCTTGAACCTGGGAGGCAGAGGTTGCAGTGAGCTGAGATTGTGCCACTGCATTCCAGCCTGGGCAACAGAGTGAGACTCCATCTCAAAAAAATAAAATAAAAAATAAATAAAACAAACAAAATCAGTCACTCACCTCTAAATAATTCTAGTGATGCTTGTCTATGGAGGAATCTGACCTTACGAAGGCTGTGACATTCCAGCCACATTATGGGGCATTACCCTCCATACAGAAAGATCTGTGTTACTTCTCAGATTGTTGTTCTCATCCCATCTCTATTCAGTTTTCTTGGTCCTCGTTTGTCACTCACCGTTTTCATGTCATGGTTGGAGCTGTCTAAGAATTGTTGCAAGTGGAGTTAGGTAGAAGGGCTTGACATTACTCCAGCAGAGATTCACAGAGGTGACCAAAGTGACTGGTCCCCATTCTCCATGGACCTGGGGCCAATAGTGACAGCCCACCACCAGAGTTTGTGTATAAACAAAGGGGAAGGTATGTTTGCTTGCCTTTGCAATTAGTTTTAGCTTCAGGTAACTACAGCGGACACAAGATCTGTAGAAATGTATCATTGTATCTGACTGGAACTTCAAAATATGTAAGAGAAAATGGGAAACTCTGGAAAAAAGTGTGAGTTCTAAAGCATTTAGAGTTTGCCCGGAAAGACATATTATTCTCTGACACTCAGAGAGATAAAAATAAGGTTTTATTCTTTCTTAATTTGCTCCTGAGTAAATAGACTAGACGTGGGGCAATGAGGCACATTTTCTTGGAACTTCCTTATAATGCAGGCATGTTTCTGCGTTTACCGTCATAGAAATCTTTGGAAATCAGACTGAATTTTTGTGCCTACCATTAGAAAGTTAATTTATTTTCTTAGTAAATAAAGTCAAACTGCACAGGAGTCATGTATTAAACTTGGAGCACGTTACTTTCTCTTTTGTATCCTCTGTAATAGAGTAGAAAGCCGTGTACTCAGAAGAAAGAGATGTGAATGCTCTTAGACACAGCAGATGATGATGATGTTCATGATTCCTCCATCTCTGGCTGATCTCAGCCTCCTTCTTCAGTGGCCCCATTGGAGACAGTGCCATCTATACTCTTGCTGCACAGGGGATGCTATAGCAGCTGATGTACAGGCCATATCAAACCATGCTTTCCTGCAAGAATGGAGCAGCTAAGATGTGTCTCCAAACAGAACTGCAGCACTCCTTGGAAAAATGTTCCCAAGACATGTTTGAATTCGTTTTTCTAGGAAGGAAGGACGTGGGAGCCACAGCCTCCACTAACACACACACACACACACACACACACATACATACATACACACAAACCCAATCACACTCACATTCACTCACACACACATATTTTTTTTACTAGCAGATTCTCATGTCAAGGAATTACAAAGCTAAGAGTGACCCAAGTGTCGAACTGAAACCTCAACTTCTTCAGAGGCTTGTCACTCTAAACTGAATTATCTCTGATCATCCTTGATTTGGAGGAGGGAGGTAAGAAAAGGTCACCTGTAATTTCCTCTGGACACGCATTCCAAAGTTTGACAGACCAAATCTCTTTAGAAACCTACACAGAGTGCTTAGAAACCACGTAGGGCTTTGCCTCTGAAGCCATGATCTCTGTGGGTCCTGTGTGTGATGATACCTGTGTCCTCACCACCCAGGACAAAACTTGCCCAACCCAGTCCCTTCTGTATACTTAATAGCTGTTATCCAGGCGAGTAAGCACCGTTCCTTTCAACTTGCCCCTTCAGGATTACTTAGCAAATGCTTACTCCTTTTCATAGCAGCCCCCTGGCCTCTCACCAAGCTCCTAACATTCCCTTTGCTTGACGACCTTGCTGGAGAATGAGAGCCTGCCAGGGCCGCCTCTGGAGCAGAGGCGGGTTCTCTCTTTCCATGGGCTCTACAGGTGTGTCATTACACCAGCATTGGCCGGCATTCCTGGATAATGGAACATGTCAGGGGGTCCATAGCTTGATGCATATCTAGAGTGTATTTCTGAACATGCTCAGATGCCAGAATTGTTTTCTACAGACTTGAAAAAAGAAGATAGACAACCCAAAGATAGGGATGTGGGGTTAGTACATGTGAAGACTAGGGTGAAGGACTTAGGTGAATTTCTTTGCTAGGACTGTGCTTAGTTCAGAGGTCTTCCGCCAATGCCCAGCACAAAGTGGGGCCCTCAGTCATCATTTGTTGACTTACTCAGCATCTCTCTCTATAAACATCTTCCTGTATATATGCTTCAAAATTTTTTTTCTCAGTCTGATTTCGTTCCTGTTCTTCAGTCCTTAATATTTCCAAAGCAGGGTCTGTGAGTTCTGAGCTTTCATTGAACTTTCCAGATAGGACATTTGCACATGAAACATGCCTAGGAGCCTGGAGAGTGTGAGAAAGGCTAACAATAAGGGGAGGCAGGAGAGTAAGGCCTAGAGTGTGAAATCAGAAATCTAATTCTTTTTTTTTTTTTTTTTTTTCGGAGATGGAGTTTCACTCTTGTTGCCTAGGCTGGCATGTAATGGTGCGATCTCAGCTCATTGCAACCTCTGCCTCCAGGTTCAAACGATTCTCCTGCTTCAGCCTCCTGAGTAGCTGAGATTACAGGTGTCTGCCACCACACCTGGCTAATTTTTTTTGTATTTTTAGTAGAGACGGGGTTTCACCATGTTGGCCAGGCTGGTCTCAAATTTCTGACCTCATGATCTACCTGCCTCAGCGTCCCAAAGTGCTGGGATTACAGGCGTGAGCCACTGCGCCCAGCCAGAAATCTAATTTCATCTCCTGGGTGCCCACCCCAACTCTAAATAATGTAATCTTAAAGGCTGCAAAGCTGCATCCTCATTTAATTTTTGCCTTCAATAGGATCAAGCAGAAAAACAAAAACAAGTCCTAAGGGCAATATGGGAAACCTCTTTCAATTTTGCTGTGAACCTAAAACTACTCAAAAAAAAAAAAAAAAAAAAAAAAAAAAAAAAGGAAAAGAAAAGTAAAAACAAAATCCAAAACACCGTAAAATGTAAGAGTAGAAAAACTTCAAAAATATTTTCTCTTTAGAATTCTCAGGCTACTATGAGCACGGAGATGACTTGTTTTGCCAAAGTCATGCATGCTTTAATTTAGCCCTTTGTCCTATAGACCAAGGACATTTTATCTGATCAGTTGGATACAATTTCAAGTCTTTCCTTCTTTGAGACTAACGTTCTACAGTGGACAGGAGTAAGCAGTGCTGGGAACGAGAGAGCCACAGAATATGTAATGGGAGAGCATGTGCCACCCTGACTCTGTGTGACCAAAGGCCCCTTCTCTATCATCTGTTGCTCAAGTGTTGGACAAATGTGTTTTCTTTCTGTTTGTTTGTTTTTTTTTCTGAGATTCTGTGATATTCCAGATTCTCCTATCAGACCTGAACTGGGAACATGTTTTCCATGCCATTTGTACATTTATACAGCTGATTTGATTCTATGCTCATGATTACATCACATGATGGAAATGGAAGAAAAGCAGAAACAACACACAGAACAGAACCAGCAAAATCTGAACTCATTAATACACAGCTTCTCACCACCACACGGCTTCTATCAGGCTGTGTGATACATCTTAAAATTGGCTCTTATTATTCGCTTCCTTCTGCATACATGTCAATCTTACGTATATTTCCAAACATGAAAAACCCTAAGGGGAGGACTTGGAACACCCTCACCAAGTTCACAGTACAACATCAGAATCATGTTTGAGAAGCGTTCCTCTGTACTAACTTTAAATTGTGAAATAAAGTGCTATGTTAACAAAGATTATGTTACAAAGAAATTATGCTTATTTGTTATAAAAATGATATTTACCAAAGAATTTGGATCTAGCCCTGTGAAATGTGGAATAAATTCATATTACAAATAAGAACGTCAGTGGCTAAGTTGATCTGTTACCAAGTATTATAGCATAGTTGCATTAAAACAATGCAAGTGCAAAAAATATATAAAAAGCATTATCGTATGTGTGCTTTCTACAGTCCTGTCAGATTGTTTTATAAAAATGTTAGGTTTAGTTCTTTGTGGCGCTCTCTATAAACTTTAATTAATGTCATATCTAAGGCAGAAAATAAAATTTGTTATTACTTTTAAATGGCAGCTGATTCAAGGAATATGTAAAATGAAATGTTGGAATTATTTCCTTTCTACCTTAATACAAAGAATTCAGAGGGTGGTAACTCTTTACAACTGAGCCGCAGTATGGGCTAAGTAACTTACATATTATTTAGCCATTACATGCTTATTCACTCTTACATACTTTATGCAGCAGAATATTTGGGGGTCACTTTTTAAAGTCCGGAAGTTCCATGATCAGTCTCTCAGTAACTCCATTATAGAGTGGAATAAAACAAAACAAGCTCATGCCTGCCACCAACAACCTTGTCATTTATTCTGTCAGAGCAAGGAGGATATAATAAGCAAGAAGATGTTCTCAAAAAAGTCTTGAGCCAATTGACAAATAAGGGGGGGGGATTGGGCCCAGTGGACTCTGAGGGTGCCTGTTATCTGACTCTGCTGTCCCTGGTACCTGTGCGTGTCCCTCTCTTCAGCATCCAAGGTCAGAGTTATCAACTAAACCACCAAAGCTACAGGTGTGAAGTAGCAGAAGTACGTACTCCAGCATCCTTTACCGTCTGGGAGGGACAAAATGTTATTCAAGGTTCTTAGGTGAAGTTTGCATAATGAACATTATGTGCCATTTACTGTCACCTCTGATGTGCTTACCATGTGCCAGGCAGGACTGGGCTCAGAGCACGCCTGCATTATTGGACGTGTGTTCCCTACAGTCCTCATTGATGGGTACTATTATTATCCCACATCACAATCAAAGATACCAAAGTGAGTGAGGTTACATACCTCATCCAAGGTTTTGTAGTTATTAAATGTCAAAGGCTATGCTATTAACCACTCAAAAACCTGAGATTTACCACTGAAAAACCTAAGACAGACAAGAACCTGAGACTTACAGGAAGTAAAGATTTATTAGAATGCTAGCTCTACCGGTTAGTGGCTGTGAGACCTGGAATATGTTGGTGAACCTTTCTGAGTCTGGGGTTGTTGTTGAGGATTAACGTGATAACATAGGTGTGTAAAGTCCTGGATAGACATTACCCATTGGAAAAATACTAATTCTTTCTCCTTTTCCTAACAGCTTTTCCTCTTTCCAAAAGATTCAACTTTTCTGCTTGCTGGAAAATTCTAAAGAGGAAAGTAGTTCAGGCGGTGGTATTCCAAAGGCAATAGTCACTGAAGGAATGCTTAGCCCACCCCACTATCACCCACCTGGTATAGAACTGCTAGTGCATGGTGATAAGAAAAAGCAGACAGATTTCTAGTTGGTTCTATCACTGGTTTTAAGTTCTCCATAGACCCTGCGTCTCATTATTGCCTGCACCTGAGGCAAATTGATTCCCCCCACGTTATTCTTGGTACCCCACTCGAGCCGATTATATTCATTACTCCTTCTTTCATAATTACAAAATTAGATACTCAGTTATTTACCATGTAATAGGGAGTTTAGGTCTGGCATTTCTTCTTACCTTGTAGGTCTCATATATGGGTTGGAGGCAAAGTAAGCAGAAATTGGCTACAGGTAGCATTTCAGAACTGTCAGCTCTCCTGCCCCCAATACTACTTACTCACCTCTTCAAATTAAGGTATGAGTAAATACAATGAAAACATTAAGTCTATAGAGGAAGTTATTATCTTCTAGGGTCTGGACAGCAGGTATTAGAGACACAGGACACATTTTTTTTTTTTTTTTTGCCAACCTCAGCATTTACTTAAATATTCCCCATACCAGTTTTAAATGCCTCTTTTTTTAATGCCTGCAAGCATTCACATTATAAAATATATCGATTTAACTATTAAAACGAATGTCTGGCTTCAGACGGGGCGGGCCAACCCAGCCTGTGGAAAAGTAGCATAACACTAGGTGGATACATGGCGCCACCTAGCGTGTGAAGTGCACTTTGCAATCTATACTTGGCTTTCAAAAATTGAACCAAACAAAACTGTTTTATGACAGAGAAGATGTATGTGTTGTTCGGGATAATAAGCAAAATGCCTCTAGAAATCTATGACAAAATCTTTTGATGATGTTTGTTTTGAATTTTTTTTCATTACTTTAATCTTGCAATTTTAGGTTCTCTAACTTTTAAGTAGTATGCCTTTAAAAATAATACTTTTTAAGGAGGGGAAAAAATGAATCACAGCTAGTGATTTCAGAGTGCTATGCATTATTTATGAATATGTGCAGCTGTTTTCACTAGGATTTATGACATCTTCTGTGCATTGTAGATCCCTTAATTCAACCTGAGTTTCCAGGAAAGGAGATCATTATCCCTCTTTTGTCAACTGAAAAGGAAAAGAACAGAAAAATCATGACTGGTTAAATGGAAGAATTCCTTCTTGATTCTTTTGTTTTCCATTAACATATTTGAAACAGCTAGCTTGAGAGTCTTTCCGGAAAGGAGTATTCTTTCTAACTTGTGGGTAAATTTACCTCCAACTTAAATTGCATGTGCATTAGGAATAAATGTTTACATGCTGTCAGTACTGGCTCAGAGCTGCTGTACGCTTCATTCAGAATAATAAATACATCCTTGCCATAAGTTTTTCACTCAAGAAGCACTAGAGATCTTTAGCACTAGCACCCAGCTCACCTGTTGGACAAATCTTTGTCCTTCATTCTGTGCTACAAATGAACATTATCCTTCATGTCAAAAACACTTCTCCAGATAAATCGGGTTCCTAAAATAGCTTTTGTTGAGGACATCTTTTGTGCTGGACACAGTGCTCAGAATGCTGTATTATCTAATGTTGTTCTTACAGCATACTTTTGACGTAGGTAATATTATACCCATTTCACGGATGAGAAAATTGAGGCTAGAGAGTTTCTGTTACCTATTGAACGTCTTATAACTACTGAGTGGCTTTATGGACTTAAGATGTAAAACCAGGTGGTTCTATATACCAAACCCCCGCTTTATGCATAGTTGCCTCATATATAGCTTCCTTTTTGAATTTGTTCTTTTTTTTTTTTTTTTTTTGAGACGGAGTCTAGCTCTGTCGCCCAGGCCAGAGTGCAGTGACGTGATCTTGGCTTACTGCAACCTCCACCTTTTGGGTTCAAATGATTCTTCTGCCTCAGCTTCCCAAGTAGCTTGGATTACAGACCTGCACCACCACACCCGGCTAATTTTTGTATTTTTAATAGAGACAGGTTTCACCATGTTGGCCAGGCTGGTCTCAAACTCCTGACCTCAAGTGATCGACCCACCTCGGCCTCCCAAAGTGTTAGGATTACAGGCGTGAGCCACTGTGCCTGTCCCTGAATTTGCTCTCTTTTGAAAACTTACCTCCCTTCACTTTCATTCATCATTGATTTAATCACTCTTCAATTTCCCAGGTCTTAACTTTTGACTTTTCGAGACTAAAATTTCACAGGAGAGGACAAGTTCAACTAGGACTTCAACTAAGCAGAGCGCCACCTAGGAGCAAAATCTCCAAGGTTGAGATGAGGTTGGGAATGTAACTCCTGGAAGAAAGCTAAGTTCCATTCACTGGTTATTATATTTTTGTGGACCATGGACTAGTGTGGTAAGACATCAGCCCTGCAGCTGCGCATGTGCACAAGTGTCTGTGAATATTAACACCTGAGCACATCAAACCCTTTCCACATTCTGAAAAGAAAACATATCCTCGCCCACACATGCACACATAGATATCAGCTTCCAGAGTACTGGTGTAGACTTAACCAACAACACAAAAGACCAAGATGTATTCACCAAAATGTATCTGGCTTCTGGATTTCCCCAGGATCCTATGGACAGACACTTTAAAGTGGGGGGAGGGAACCCCAACTGTACTGTCACTTCAAAGCATTTGTTTTCTAAAGTAAATGCTGCATTACAGCTAGTTAATAATCCCTAGTTGTCAGTTATTTTGACAGGGATGGTATTTGGAATGCTGCATTTAATGATTTCGTTCCCAGAAAATGAGAAAGTTATTTGAAGGACCAAAAGGTGTCAAGAGTAATCCTACCCAACCCAATCAACTTTGCATATGAAAGGGGAGGAGGCTTTTCGGGAGAAACCAACAGAACCAAAGTTGCTTATCATTCAAGGAACGATCTAGGAAGGAACACAATCTGTACTGTCACTTGTCTGATATAAACCTAAATAATGAAACGAGGGACCTACCCTTGGAGAAACCGAACACTCATATCCGACGATCACAGTCTCCAGGCCTCGTGGAATTTCCAAGGATTTTGATTTCTACATCCATATAAAATAAATAATGAATTACAAAAGCACACTTTAGACCAGAAGGGGTTAAATGTGTTCATTTTCAGTCATTCGTTTATCCAAAACATGGGCTATGTTTAACATTTGCTTTGAGCAAAAAAGTACAAAGCACTGTTTTTACTGTAAGCATGCATGGAGCGCTAGGGAGAAGCAGGATGTGCCCAGGACACCAGTACAGAAGGCGACGGGGGCCACTCCAGCATCTTTATGATTTGTGCTTTTTTTCTCTTGAATCCAAACAGTCTCGCAAGATGACTCTGCAGTTTGATCACAGGGTTAGTGTCTCTCACCCGTTTTCCCAGCTCCAGCTTCTAAACTCACCCTCTGTTCCCAGATCCATTCTTCACAGCAGCAAAAGAGTGATCAGAGTTGACTTTCTCCATGCACAATACTTAAGGGTGCCCACTGCTGGCAGCATGAATCATGAACAACTCTGCTTGGATTTCAAGGCCCCGTGTGACCTGGCTCTGCTCTTCCTGTTCAGCTTGCTTGTCCATGACCTGTCTCCATTCACCTGCTACACCTCAGGCTCATGGACATACCCGCCACAATTATTTCTGTCTCACTTTTTTTTTTTTTTTTTCTGAGACAGAGTCTTGCTGTGTTATCCCAGGCTGGAGTGCAATGGCATCACCTCAGTTCACTGCAACCTCCGCCTCCCGGGTTCAAGCGATTCTCCTGCCTCAGCCTCCCAAGTAGCTGGGATTACGGGCACACATGACCACGCCCGGCTAATTTTTGTATTTTTAGTAGAGACGGGGTTTCACCATGTTGACCAGGATGGTCTTGATCTCTTGACCTTGTGATCCACCTGCCTCGGCCTCCCGAAGTGTTGGGATTACAGGCGTGAGCCACCGCGCCCGGCCCTGTCTCACTTTTAAATATTCCTGGCATGCCTCCAAGAGTTGCCTGACTCTTCCTTCTTCTTGGAACACCCTCCCTAGTCCTTGACTCCTGGCAAACTATTGCTTATTTTTCAAGTCTGGGATCAGTGTGCTCTCCTATCCACAAGGCTTTTTTATCTTTCCCAAGCAGCATCTCCCTTCTCTGTCTCTTCCCAGTACTTACTGTCATATCCATGAAAGGCCTTATTTTTGTATCAGAGAGGAACATTGTCTGAGGAATATTACCCTTTGTTCTATTACACAGTAAAGCAGTGTGGGGAAAGTCAAGTTAAGTAAATTTCTCTACTATCTGCGTTTCAAATGTGCTGATGTGCAGTGGAAATTGCAAAGCAAGGGATCTAATATTGCTTATGTTTCTCAAATGTATCTGACCATGGAATGTGTTTTTCATTTTTCCAAGGAGCATGTATTGATTCCAAAAATTCAGCTTATAATTGCTTGCATTAGAATGGAGGCTTCTTGAGGCCTGAGAATGTCTATTTTTATCCTGGAAATTTCTTGCTGTCTCAATACATATTGAATGAATAAATAAATGCTAAGGGTGGAAATGGACTAGCATGTCATTGTATAACTGTTATAATAACTTGCAGACACACTGGGACTGTTGACTGTGGCTCTGCACAGTCATCACATAGGCCCACCTCAGCTAGTTACTTACCAGTTTTACCTACTTACTGAGGATGAGAGAGAAAAATTAGAGAATAGAACTGAAATGCAAGTACCACTGAGAGTGATAATGCAAAGTGATAACGCAATGACTGCACTTCACATTGGAAGAGAAATCTCTTCTAAACTCATTTCTAAAAATTTACTTGATGATTATTTTTATTTTATTTATGCATATTTTTGAGATAGAGTCTTGCTCCATAGCCTGGGCTACAGTGCAGTGGTGCGATCTCAACTCATAGGAAGGCAACCTCTGCCTCCCTGGTTCAAGAGATTCTCCTGCTTCAGCCTCCCAAGTAGCTGGGATTACAGGCACCTGCCACCATGCCTGGCTTTTTTTTTTTTTTTTTTTTTTTTTTTTTTTTGTAGAGATAGAGTTTCTCCATGTTGGCCAGGCTGATCTTGAACTCTGACCTCAAGTCATCTGCTTACTTTAGCCTCTCAAAGTGCTGGGATTACAAGTATGAACCACCATGCCAGGCCTCATTCCTAAAAATGGATTTTTTTTTTTTTTCTTTTAAGCAGACTTAGGCTGGGCGCAGTGGCTCATGCCTGTAATCCCAGTATTTTGGGAGGCTGAGATGGATGGATCACCTGAGGTCAGGAGTTCAATACCAGGTTGACCAACATGACAAAACCCCATCTCTCCTAAAAATACAAAAATTAGCTGGGCGTGGTGGCAGCCTGTAATCCCAGTCACCGGGGGCAGGGAATGGGGAGCTAAGGCAGGATAATTGCTTCAATCCGGGAGGCGGAGGTTGCAGTGAGCCGAGATTGTGCCATTGCACTCCAGCCTGGGAGACAGAATGAGACTCCATCTCAAAAACAAACAAACAAAAACAAACAAAGGTTTCTGAATATTAGGAGAAACTATATCATGGAAACCATTCTAGAAAGATAGAAAGACATTCCATACTTGAGTGATACAACAGTCTCTGAGAACAGAAGGGATTATGAAGCCTTCTCTCCACAAATAATATAGAATTTTATCTTTGCAAATAGCACAAATATTACATAATTTCTCCATAAATTTTACTTAACTTTATTTAGATATTCTCTTCACAAAATTTTGCATAAGTTTATTGAAGCTGAACTTTTCTCTTTTCTCTCTCTCTCTCTCTGTCTCTCTCTTTCTTTTTTTCTATAGTTCTGCCCTGGCTTTGCTGAACAGTTTCACTAAACACACGGAGACCTCCTCCTTGGGTGATTTAGCACTTGTTACATGCCTACAGAATCTTTAAAAATACTCTTGCAGCTAAATTCAAATACAAAGGCAAAAAAAAAAAAAAGTTTTTAAGTGTGAAAACCCCCAGTGACAAACAGCTGTTCGCTACTGCAGTCTATTGAACCGAAAGAAGGTCTCTCCCCTTCCTGTCCTGCTGGTCTTCTCAATATGAGTCACAAAACTGGAACGTTTTAACACAGCTGATTAAGTCTCATGAGCTACGTGAAGATTTGCCAAAGCTGCCAGGAGAGGGCAGCACACCATCTTTCCCTAGCTCCTTTTTTTTTTTTTTTTTTTTTTTTGGAGACGGACTCTCGCTCTATAGCCCAGGCTGGAGTGCAGTGGGGCGACCTCAGCTCACTGCAACCTCCCCTCTCGGTTCACGCCATGCTCCTGCCTCAGCCTCCCAAGTAACTGGGACTGGGATTACAGGCGCCCGCCACCACGCCCGGCTAATTTTTCCTATTTTTTAGTAGAGACGGGGTTTCACCATGTTAGCCACGGGCGTCTCGATCTCCTGACCTCGTGATCCGCTTGCCTTGGCCTCCCAAAGTGCTGGGATTACAGGCGTGAGCCACCGCGCCCAGCCCCTAGCTCCTTTTTAAGCAGGGAGGAGTCCTCTATGTATCGTCACAGCAGGAGTGGGATTTTTAAATACCCACCACCCGGCCGGACACCGTGGTTTATGCCTGTAATCACCGCACTTTGGTAGGCCGAGGCGGGAGGATCACCGGGTCAGGAGTTCGAGACCAGCCTGACCAACGTGGTGAAACATCGTCTCTACTAAAAATACAAAAATTAGCCTGGCGTGGTGGCGCATGCCTGTAATCCCAGCTACTCAGGAGGCTGAGGCAAGAGAATCGCCTGAATCTGGGAGGCAGAGGTTGCAGTGAGCTGAGATTGCGCCACCGCACTCCAGCCTGGGCAACAGGGCAAGACTCAGTCAAAAAAAAAAAGAAAAAAAGAAAAAAAGAAAAAAAAGCCCACCACCCAGATAGACAGGAGGTGAGGAAGTGAGGCCAAGGGAGTGGCCTAGAGTAGAGTACATCACAACCTTCTTTCCTTCTTATCGCGGTCCCTCCCTCTCAGCTACTCCCAGGGGCTTTGAGTGGGGTGGCTGGACCTGGGGAAAAATACCCTGGAGGATGCTGTTAGGTGCAAACTTTCTAATGGTGCTCTGGCAACCTTAGATGCCACAGCTCTGAAAACAATAATCTGGGGTCTCGGCAAAAGGGTAGTGTGAGTACAATTGACTTTTCGCTAATTTAGCTTTTTCTTCTCTCTCCAAAGCTTCCATGCGCTAAAGTCACCTACTTTTATGCCAAATTGTGTAGCCTACCTTCTCTTGTACCACCAAGCAAACACCAATAACTGACATATATCACTGTCATTGACATTTTGCAGTTGTCAGCATTAGTACTTGTTGACAAAACGAGTCAAACTCTGTAAAATATTTGAAGAGATTTATTATGAGCCAAATATGAATGAATGACCATGACCTGTGACACAACCCTCAGGGATCCTGGGAACATGTGCCCAGCGTGGTCGGGATGCAGCTTGCTTTTATACATTTTAGGGAGGCATGAGACATCAGTGAGATACATTTAAAAAATACATTGGTTTGGTTCAGAAACGAGAGACAACTCAAAGGCTGGGCGGTGTTGGGGGGCTGGTTCCAGGCTACAGGTAAATTTCAACATTTTTGGATTGATAATTGGTTGAGTTTGTTTAAACACTTGAGATCAATAGAAAGGAAATATTCAGGTTAAGATAAAAGATTGTGGAGACCAAGGTTCTTTCAAAGTCTTACAGTGACTGCCCTTAGAGACAATGGATGACAAATGTTTCCTTTTTGGACTTTTAAAGATTCTTACTTAATCTTTTCAGGATTGGGAGGGCCTGGAAGAAAAAGATCTAGCTACCTTAACAGAGATGCTTTACAAATACACATTCCCCACTCCCCCCACTCTCCCCACCCCCCACGACACACACAGGACAGCTTTGCAGGACCATTTCAAAACATGGCAAAGAAACATGTTTTGGGGTAAAATATTTTGACTTTCTTCTTTGTCAGGTAATGTTATGCCAGGGTCAGATTGGAAAGTAAGTCATGGTATATAGGGTTAAATATAAACCATTCTGATGAGAATTTATGGTTTGTAGGGCATGACTCTCCAGACCCATTAGATAGGAATTTGTGCAAGCTAAAAAAAAATCAGAGCTTAGGCCTCATACTTCAGAGTTCATAAATTGCCTTCATGTATTGAGCCAACAAATGCTTGTTGTGTACTGCTAAACACCAGATATTCTGCTAGATGCTTGAGTTTGAAGATGGTTGCTACAACAAACTCTTGTGTTCAAAGAAATTACAGCCTGATAAAGAAGCCAAATACGTGGGTGTGAATATATAAATAATATAATTTATATTTAATAAGAGTGAGTGGAAGACCTTTACAGTCAGATGTAAGACAATTTACAAAGGAGTGAGAAGTCTGAAGTCATACAATTTGATAGAGAAATGCAAGCAGTTTAGCATTATAGGATGAACAAATGTTGAGGTGGGAAAAATTGTAGAAAAACGATTAGGGGATGAAGAGCATGTGGTAAAGCTCTGGGAGAATTAGGAACCATAAGCATGATCATTCTTACTCCCAGCTTGAGGAAGCTGATTCACGCAGAAAGTCAAGTCAACAGAAATTTGCTAAGGAGCTCTCTCCTTCTAATTTAAATTCTGATTCCCTGAGATCATCTCACTTAAGCCTCAGATGACAGGGGGATTGTAGAAGAGAGCCCTTCCCTGAACAATTAGCATTACAAAAGAGGGCATTCTTCACTGAACGAATCTTCAATGGATAGAATACCTAAGAGCAATCATTTGTTTCATATTTTCCTTTTGAAAATACTTAATAGAGGTAACTTAATAGACATTCTTTACAGATGCACAGTTGAAAGACTAGTATAATGTGTGTTCTTTTAAACACACACGATATTTTTTTAAAAAATCATGTCACTACATCTCTGAATATTTGAACATGACTATCCTAAGACCAAGTGTATTCTTCTAAACAATCAAACTAAAAAAAGCAGTCAGGTAATTTATAATAATTCAGTGCTATCTACTATCATCTAATATAAAGGGAATCTTCAAATCTCTACAAGGGCCCCAATATTACACCCCTCCCCAATTTGGGATCCAGTCAAGGATATGACATTACATATCGTTTTCACAATTTCTTTCTTTCTTTCTCCAAACCTACTTGAATCACAAATACTTCCCAACCTCATTAGTCTTTCAAGATATCGACATTTTCAGAGTTCAGAACAATTTTGCTTTTTTTCCAAAATGTCCCTTACTGTAATTTGTCTGATTGTTCTTTTGTGATTACATTTGAGTTCACCATGCTTGGCAAGAAAATTACATGTGACAGCCTTCTCCGAAAGTCACACAGCAGATGACATCGGTTTCATCACTGGGGCTGATGTTTGAACACAACATCATTAAGATTCTCTCCTCTAGATTTGTCCACTCTAAATACTCTGTGTACCAGGAGGCTGAGGCCATGGGGGCTGCCTCAGAGGTTTCCATTAGAGGATCAGATCAGTGGATTGAGTATATTATGTTTCTTATATTTTCTCTTAGAAAAAGAAGAAATCTAAATATGTTTTATCAATGTCTAAATATATTTGACCTAATGTTTTCTCGTGTGACCATCGCAACAGTCCTGCAAATCATAATCATTACTCCATCTCTGATGAGAAAACTGAGAAACAAAAGGTCAAGTGAAATCTCAAGTTCACAGAGTGAGTAATGGCAGATCTGGGACTTGAACCCCTCTCTTGTCATTCTCAATGCACTGTTCTTTCCTGTGTGTGTCAGCTGCACTCTCATGGGTATTATAGAGCAAACATATAGTGAAAATTTCCTATGCAGTTCATCACCACTAGACGGAGGAAGAGGATCTCCAAAGTTAACACGTCTACATTCATTTGGGCTAGAAATTATTTGACAAGTCAAACTATTAATGCAAGGTAATTACATACACAGGAATGAATAAGAAAAAATATTGTGTCCTAATTGGTGTCCCCTGCAATTTTTTTTTTTTTTTTTTTTTTTTGCTGCTAATAGCTTAAAATTGATTGCATATGCATCAACTACAGACATAATAGAGGATGATTAAGGACAAGTATGAAAACCAAAAAAACTACATAATGAATGTCTGACTCATATTTTATTTACAGTGAGGTTTCAGGCAGGAACATGCAGTTGGTTGTTCTTTTACAATATATGTTATCTACTTGAGGCATAAAGCATGTGGTACATGAACTTACAGAGCAGATGTTAATTATTACTATTTTTCATGAGTCTATCTCTTCCTTTTTACAGAAGAGATCAAAAGTCATTATGGCACATGAATTTGGCTTTTATTACCATGTATTGTTTTAAAATTAAAGGCCTCAACGTAGGTTTCTGCACATCACATCTTTATCTACCACAAATAAGATACGATTGTTTAATTCATCCCTTAAGAGCTCATTCCTATGGACAAAAATGGGCAAAGCTAATCTCTATATATTTCAACTGATTATGTGTTATGAAAATAAACGCTATCTAGAGATAAAACTGGAAGCTTACATTTTCAACTACTTATTTTTCTTAATTACAATTTAAAAAACCATTTAGTGAGAAAAAAAAGAAAGAAAGAAACACAGTATTGTAATGTCAGCCCTATGAAAACAAGTGTCCAGAATGTACTGGGAAGAGCTCAGTTTGTTCTAGAATTTGAAAAGCACCGGGAACTGCCAAGTGAATAACAGAAAAATCAAAATTTTATTAATATTTAAAATGCTGAGATGGAGAAAATTCAAAGTAGCATTTAGTTCAGTAGTAGAAAATGTTTAATTATGTTAGACTTTAAAAAGAGAAAAATAACAACTTGTATTTCAGTTCTGTCCAGCAGTCAGATGATGTGCAAAGGACAAGAAGGTTAAATAAATAGATACGATTGTTCCAAAGCCTCAAGCTGTTTGAAAGCACTGTGAGCACACCTCCTCTAAGGAGAGTCGGGTTGGTATAAAGTACACCCAGGTCCATGCCTATGTCCTGAATGGTACTACCTAGGTTTTCCTCTAGGATTTTTATGGTATTAGGTCTAACATTTAAGTCTCTAATCCATCTTGAATTAATTTTCGTATAAGGAGTAAGGAAAGGATCCAGTTTCAGCTTTCTACTTATGGCTAGCCAATTTTCCCAGCACCATTTATTAAATAGGGAATCCTTTCCCCATTTCTTGTTTCTCTCAGGTTTGTCAAAGATCAGATGGCTGTAGATGTGTGGTATTATTTCTGAGGACTCTGTTCTGTTCCATTGGTCTATATCTCTGTTTTGGTACCAGTACCATGCTGTTTTGGTTACTGTAGCCTTGTAGTATAGTTTGAAGTCAGGTAGCGTGATGCCTCCAGCTTTGTTCTTTTGACTTAGGATTGTCTTGGAGATGCGGGCTCTTTTTTGGTTCCATATGAACTTTAAAGCAGTTTTTTCCAATTCTGTGAAGAAACTCATTGGTAGCTTGATGGGGATGGCATTGAATCTATAAATTACCTTGGGCAGTATGGCCATTTTCACGATATTGATTCTTCCTATCCATGAGCATGGTATGTTCTTCCATTTGTTTGTGTCCTCTTTTATTTCACTGAGCAGTGGTTTGTAGTTCTCCTTGAAGAGGTCCTTTACATCCCTTGTAAATTGGATTCCTAGGTATTTTATTCTCTTTGAAGCAATTGTGAATGGAAGTTCATTCCTGATTTGGCTCTCTGTTTGTCTGTTACTGGTGTATAAGAATGCTTGTGATTTTTGCACATTAATTTTGTATCCTGAGACTTTGCTGAAGTTGCTTATCAGCTTAAGGAGATTTTGGGCTGAGACAAGGGGGTTTTCTAAATATACAATCATGTCATCTGCAAACAGGGACAATTTGACTTCTTCTTTTCCTAACTGAATACCCTTGATTTCTTTCTCTTGCCTAATTGCCCTAGCCAGAACTTCCAACACTATGTTGAATAGGAGTGGTGAGAGAGGGCATCCCTGTCTTGTGCCAGTTTTCAAAGGGAATTTTTCCAGTTTTTGCCCCTTCAGTATGATATTGGCTGTGGGTTTGTCATAAATAGCTCTTATGATTTTGAGGTACGTTCCATCAATACCGAATTTATTGAGCGTTTTTAGCATGAAGGGCTGTTGAATTTTGTCAAAAGCCTTTTCTGCATCTATTGAGATAATCATGTGGTTCTTGTCTTTGGTTCTGTTTATATGCTGGATTATGTTTATTGATTTGCGAATGTTGAACCAGCCTTGCATCCCAGGGATGAAGCCCACTTGATCATGGTGGATAAGCTTTTTGATGTGTTGCTGAATCCGGTTTGCCAGTATTTTATTGAGGATTTTTGCATCGATGTTCATCAGTGTCCTTTGTAGGGACATGGATGCAGCTGGAAACCATCATTCTTAGCAAACTATCACAAGAACAGAAAACCAAACACCGCATGTTCTCACTCATAGGTGGGAACTGAACAATGAGATCACTTGGACTCAGGAAGGGGAACATCACACACCGGGGCCTATCATGGGGAGGGGGGAGGGGGGAGGGGGGAGGGATTGCATTGGGAGTTATACCTGATGTAAATGACGAGTTGATGGGTGCAGCACAGCAACATGGCACAAGTATACATATGTAACAAACCTGCACGTTATGCACAGGTACCCTACAACTTAAAGTGTAATAATAATAAATAATTAAAAAAAATAAATAAATAAAAATAAAGTACACCCAGGTTGCAGCGATTCACCTTACATGAGGGGAAGACGAAGAGCTCTTCAAATGAAAAATGTGCTTTGCACATTCTGGCCCATTAAAACACTTTCTGCTCCAAACAGAAGTGGTATTTGCAGGTCCTACTTTGGAAGGTTTTATAGATAGGTCATGATGACTTCCTCTGACCAAATCCATTTTGTACAGTCTTGCTATGGTTCTGTATCCTAGGCCTTCAAGTTTGGTGTACATAGATGCCAAGGAATAAAAAGGATAACAACCATCTGATTCTCATCTCAACCAAAGAGGCAGGTTTAACTAGAGGAAATGGGTGCATGCTCGTGTGTTAGGTTATTTTTATTAGACCTGAAAGCAGAACCCTGGATTATTTTATGGGGAGAAGTCATGGAATCTTTCCTTTGGAGACCTTTAAACAGTTCACTTCCATATTGGTGAGATAATACTAGTGTGGTTCTGCCTAAGACAAGGGAAAGGATTACTAAATGAGTCTTAGGCCATTTCAATGTAGTTCTGTAGGAAACTCTAAAAAAGACCCTTACAAATTAATGGTCTTGGTTATGATTTTTATACCCTTATGTCACCACAAAGGGGTGCTGTTGCATTAGTTTATGTCCTTCCTGGGAAACTGTCTTCAGTATTTTCCAAAAAAAAAAAAAAAAAAAAAAATCCTACGTAGGCTTTCAGCAATCATTTTGGCACCATCAAGCAGTAATTCACTGTTTATCATGTGTTTTGGAATTACAGGGATCTGTATTAAAATCAGTATTGCTAAGATTTATTTGAATTGTTTACAGGCATACCTTGGAGACAGCACAAGTTCAGTTCCAGACCATGGCAATATAGTGAATATTGCAATAAAGCAAGTCTCAATAATTTTTTGGTTTTCCAGTGCATAGAAAAATTATGTTTACATTATAATCCAGTCTATTACGTGTAAACATTATGTCTAAACAACGTATATACCTTAATTTTAAAAATATTTCATTGCTAAAAAATGCTAATGAGCATCGGAGCCTGCATGAAGCCCTAAGTGTTTGCAGTGGAAAGTCTTTCCTCAGTGTTGATGGCTGCTGACTGATCAGGGTGGTGGTTGTTGGAGGTTGGGGTGGCTGTGGCAATTTCTTAAAATAGGACAACAGTGAAGTTTGCAACATCAATTGAACTCTTCCTTTTACAAAAGATTCCTCTGTAGAATGCAATGCTGTTTTTGTTTTTTCTTTTTCCCTCCTTTACCTATGCTAAACCATGTGATGCTGTTTGAGAGCATTTTCTCTACAGTAGAATTAAAGTCATTTTTTCTCAAACCCTGACACTGCTTTATCAACTAAGCTTATGTGATATTCTAAATCCTTTCTCGTCATTTCAACAATGTTCATAGCACCTTTACCGGGGTGCATTTCATCTCAAGAAACCACTTTCTTTGTTCATCCATGAGGAGCAACTCATTATGTGTTCCAGTTTTATCATGAGATTGCTGCAGTTCAGTTACTTCTTCAAGCTGCATTTCTACTTCTAGTTCTCTTACCATAATTTATACTTTACCACATCTGCAGTCCACTGAAGTCTTCAATGCCTCAAAGTCATCCAGAAAGTCGATATCAACTTCTTCCAGACTCCCGTTCATGTTGATATTTTGAACTCTTCCCATGAATGACAAGGGTTCTTAATGGTATCTAGAATGGTGAATCCTTTCCAGAAGTTTTTGAGGTAATTTTTTTGCCAAACTTATCAGATGAATCACTATCTGTGGCAGCTGTAGCCTTATGAAAAGTATTTCTTAAAAAATAAGATTCAAATGTCAAAATTAGTTCTTGATTAATGGCTTCAGAATGAATGTTAACAGGCATAAAAACATTAATCTCCTTGTACATCTCCATGAGAGCTATTGAGTGACCAAGTGCGTTGTCCATGAACAGTAATATTTTGAAAGGAATTCTTTTTTTTTTTTTTCTGTGCAGTAGGTCTCAACATGGGCTTTAAATATTCAATAAATAATGCTGTAAACAGATGTGCTGTCATCCATACTTTGTTTTTTAATTTATAGAGCACAAGCTGAGTAGATTTAGCATGATTGTTGAGGGTCTTAATATTTTTGAGATGGTAAGTGAGCATTGGCTTCAGCTTAGTCACCAGCTGCATTAACTCCTAACAAGATAGTCAACGTGACCTTTGAAGCCAGGTATTGACTCGTCTGTAGCTAGGAAAGTTCTAGCTGGCATCTTCTTCCAACAGAAGCCTGTTTCTTCTACATCAGAAGTCTTTTTAGTATAGCCACCTTCATCAGTTATTTTAGTTAGATATTCTGGATAACTTACTGCTTCTCCTTGCACTTTTATGTTATGAAGATGGCTACTTTCTTTAAACCTAATCAACCAATCTCTCCTTGCTGCAAAGTTTTCTTCTGTAGGTCAATCACCTACTTTAGCCTTCATATACCTGAAGAATTAAAGCATTGCTCTGAATTAGTCTTTGGCTTAAGAGGATGTGTGACTGGTTTAATCTTCTACCCGCACCACTAAAACTTTCTCCATATCAGCAAGAAGGCTGTTTCACTTTTTAATCATTCAAATATTAAGTGCAGTAATACTTCTAATTTCCTTTAAGAACTTTTCCTTTGCATTCACAACTTGGGTAACTGTTGGCAACAAGAAATGTGGCATTTGGCCTATATTGGCTTTTGACATGACTTCCTCACTAAGCTTAATCATTTCTACCTTTTGATTCAAAGTGAGAAATGTGCAACTTTTCCTTTCACTTGAGCACTTAGGAGCCATTGTATTGCAGGGTTATTAATTGGCCTAATTTCAACATTGTCATGTCTCAGGGAGGAGGGAGGCCTGAGAAGAGGAAGAGAGATAGGGGATATTTGGTTGGTGGAGCAGTGAGAACACGTAAAGCATTAATTGATTAAGTTTGCCATTTTATATGGGCATGGTTCATGGTACCCCCAAGAAATTACAATAGTGATATCAAAGGTAGTCACAGATCACCATAAACAGATATGATGTATTAGTCTGTCCTCACACTGCTATTAAAGACATACCCGAGATTGGGAAGAAAAAGAGGTTTAATGTACTTACAGTTCCGCATGTCTGAGGAGGTCTCACAATCATGGTGGAAGGCAAGGAGGAACAAGTCATGTCTTACATGGACGGCGGCAGGCAAAGAGAGAGCTCTTGCAGGGAAACTCCCCCTTATGGAACCACTGGACCTGGTGAGACTTATTCACTATCATGAGAACAGCATGGGAAAGACCTGCCTCCGTGATTCGATTACCTTCCAGGGAGTCCCTCCCACAACACGTGGGAATTCAAGATGAGATTTGGGTGGGGACACAGCCAAACCATATCACATGATAATACTGATGAAGTTTGAAAAACTGTGAGAATTGTCAAAATGTGACACAGAGACAGTAAGTGATCACATAATGTTGGAAAAATGGTGACAACAGACTTGCTTGACAGAGGGTTGCCTCAAATCTTCAATTTATTAAAAAACATGCAATGTCTATGAAACACAATAAAGCAAAGCACAATAAAACAAGGTAAGCTTATGTAACCATTTCTTTAGAAAAATACACACAGTCTGTGGATTATTGCTGTGCATTCATTACAAACTACACTTTTTAAATGTTTCTTTAGGCAGTGATAGGTGATATGGTTCTTTTTTTTTTTTTTTTTGAGACGGAGTCTCGCTCTGTCGCCCAGGCTGGAGTGCAGTGGCCTGATCTCAGCTCACTGCAAGCTCCGCCTCCCGGGTTCACGCCATTCTCCTGCCTCAGCCTCCCGAGTAGCTGGGACCACAGGCGCCCGCCAGCTCGCCCGGCTAGTTTTTTGTATTTTTTAGTAGAGACGGGGTTTCACTGTGTTAGCCAGGATGGTCTCGATCTCCTGACCTTGTGATCCACCCGTCTCGGCCTCCCAAAGTGCTGGGATTATAGGCTTGAGCCAGGTGATATGGTTCTTACCTTGACCACTGTGAATCAAATTAATGTCTTATGCTATGGTCATATAATCCTTTGGGGTCTAGGATTCTGGTATTAATGAGCAATTGTTAGATCTGCAGGATAGTCAGAAAGCAGTCTTCTTTGAGAAATGATGCGTGGTAAAACAAGAACATTGAGCCTGTGACTCCAGCAGTAGTACCTCCTATCCACTCTTCCCTGGCAGGGAGTATGAAAAGAACAAAGCAGTCTGTAGTCCTGTGTGTACTCACTACCAACAGTCCTCTGTTTCCCTTTTATCTTGGGTACAATGACAAAGCAGGCTCTCTGTTCCTGACCCAGATGGACTTCAGAACTGTAGCTCACAAATTTGCCCTGTGATGAGCAGAGGACCCCATTCAGGGCTGAGGAAATCAGGGGAAGCCACAAAGCTTAGAGTCTTATATCTCCTGAGCTGAGTCCAAAAGAGTTTCAGTAAGTAGCTTTCTGTTCTGAGAACTGTGGGGTAGAGAGAGAGAGGAAAAAAAAAAGTAAAAAACTTTCATTTCTTCTGGCAAGACTTTGATGAGGAGACTGGGGATTTGAAGAGAATGTAACTTGTATAGAGTTGGGGCTTTGATTATATATTAGGTTGTGGTATTTGGAATTGGGGGTTAAAAATGTGTTCTGACATGCAGTACAAAGAAGGCCTATGTTTTCTAGTGTTTGCAAGTGAAATTAATTTCAGAATAGCTGAGGGTTTACTAGTTCCCCTCGGAAGAGTTTAACATCCCTTTACCTAGAAGCTTTGCTGTGGCTGTAGGAATGGTTACTGTGTTTGGAAAAATTGACAGGAAATCTTTGTTTATATTTGCCCATTGGGACTTTGACTTGTGAGTACGTGAGGGGCAAACGTGTTAAGGTGCTACAGTGATTAGCGAAGAAGCTAGAGACGTGCAAAATGAGTCAGCACAGGGTGCAAGAAAACTGCCCTCAATCCAGAATCACCGTGCTATGACCATGACCCCCGACGTGTCATTGCTCTGTGGATTTTTCTCCTTTCCTGGAGACCAGGAAGCCCCTCAATATTTGTCAAAAGTGGAACATGTGTTTTATCACATATCCTGAATCTCATCTGTTTGTAGATTCTCCTGGAAGCAGTATGCTGAGAGAACAGGAGGTTAAATTTGGTCACAATAGGAGGGTTGGGAAGATCTGTCGATATTTGCCAAAGGCATGAGGTCACCAATATTCAGGGAATTTGAAAAAGGGGTGTATTTTGAATGTTGTACTTCCAGTAACATACTGATTTTAGAGTAGGTCATGTATCAGCAAAGTGAGGGGCAAGCCCCCAGTCTTATGCGTTAACAGGAAAGAAAGAATGAAATTCTTAATAGCTATAGTAAAATGAAAGATTATTTATTACTACCTTCTCAAATCATTTAACTAGAAATTTTTTACAAGCCAGATGTGTCATATTAGTGATTTTTCATAATTTATTGTTTACTAGTGGTAAAAGAGTTTCCATTGCACTTTTTAAAAATTTCAACTTTTATTATAAAGTATACATGTCCAGGTTTATTACATGGGTAAATTGTTGATGCCGAGGCTTGAGGTCCCAACAATCTCATCACCCAGGCAGTAAGCGTAGTACCCAACAGGCAGTAAGCGTAGTACCCAACAGGCAGTAAGCGTAGTACCCAATAGGCAGTTCTTCAGCTCACATCCCCACCTCCCTCCCTTCCCTGTCTAGTGATCCCAGTGTCTATTGTTCCCATCTATACATTCATGTGTATTCAGTGTTTGGCTCCAACTTATAAGTGAGAACATGCAATATTTGACTTGCTGTTATTGCAATAGCTTGCCTAGGATAATGGCGTCTAGCTCCATCCATATTGCTGCAAAGGACATAATTTTGTTCTTTCTTATGGCTTCCTAGTATTCCATGGTGTATTTGTACTACATTAAAAAAAATCAAATCCACTGTTTATGGGCACTTAGGTTGATTCCATTTCCTTGATATTGTGAACAGTGCTACAATGATTTTTTTTTTTTTTTGCTGTTACAATGATTTTTTATTGTGCGTGTGTCTGATAGAATAAATTGTTTTACTGTGGGTATACACCCAGTAGTGGAATTATTAGCTCAGTTGGTATAAGTTCTTTGAGAAATCTCCAAACTGCTTTCCACAGTGGCTGAACTAGTTTTTATTCCCACCAACCATGTATTAGCATTCTCTTTTCTCTGCACCCTTGCCAACATCTGTAGTTTTGTGGTTTTTTAATAATCACCATTCCAACTGATGTGAGATGGTAACTCATCATGGTTTTGACTTGCATTTCTCTGATGATTAGTGATCTTAAACATTTTTGTATATGTTTGTTGGCCACTTGTGTGCCTTTTTTTGAGAAATGTCTATTCATGTCCTTTGCCTATTTTTCATTGGGATTTTTTGTTTTTGTTTTTGGCTTGTTGATTTAAGTTCCTTGTAGATATTAGACCTTTGTCAGAGGCACAGTTTATGAATAATTCCTCTCATTCTATATGCTGTATGTTTACTCTGTTGGTAATTTGCTTTGCTCTGCAGAAGCTCTTTGTTTAACTAGGCCCCACATCAATTTTTGATTTTGTTGTAATTGTTTTTGGGGACTTAGTCATAAATTCTCTGCCAAAACTTAGGTTGAGAAGGGTATTTCCTGTTTTTTTTTTTTTTTCCTAGGATTTTTATCTTCTGAGGTCAGACATTTAAATCTTTAATTCATCTTTAATTATTTTTCACATGTAGTGAGAGGTAGGGGTCTAGTTTCATTCTTCTGCATATGGCTAGCCAATTCTCCCAGCACCATTTATTGAACAGAGAATCCTTTCTCCATTGCCTATTTTTGTTAATTTTGTTGGGGATTATATGGTTGTAGACTGGGCAATTTACAAAAGAAAGAGGTTTAATGGGACTTACAGTTCCACATGCCTGGGGAGGCCTCACAATCATGGTGAAAGGCAAGGAGGAGCAAGTTCATCTTTTATGGATGGCAGCAGGCAAAGAGAGAGTTTGTGCAGAGCAACTTCTATTTTAAAAACCCTAAGGTCTTGTGAGACCCATTCACTATCATGAGAACAGCACAGGAAAGGCCTACACCTGTGATTCAATCATCTCCCACCAGATCCCTCTCACAACGTGTGGAAATTATGGGAGCTACAAGATAAGATTTGGTTGGGGACAGAGAGTCAAACTATATCAAGTACTATGCTGTTTTGATTACTGTAGCTTTATAGTATAGTTTGAAGTCAGGAAATGTAATACCTCTAGCATTATTCTTTTTGGTTAGAATTGCTTTGACTATTTGGGCTCTTTTTTGATTCCAAATGAATTTTAGAATAGATTTTTTTAATTCTGTGAAAAATGATATTGGTATTTTGATAGGGATAGTATTGAATGTGTAAGTTGCCTTAGGCAGTATAGCCATTTTAACTATACAGATTCTTCCAACCCATGAGCACGGAATAATTTTCTATTTATTTGTGTTATTCTGATTTTTTTTTAGCAGTGTTTTGTAGTTTTCCTTGTAGAGATCTTTCACCTTCTTGGTTAGATGGATTTCTATGTATTTCATTTTATTTGTGGCTATTATAAATGGGATTATGTTCTTGATTTGGTTCTAAGCTAGAATATTATTGGTGTATAAAAATGTTTCTCTTTTTTGCACATTGATTTTGTATCTTGAAACTTTCCTAAAATTATTTATCAGTTCCAGGAGCCTTTTGGTGGAGTCTTTAGGATTTCCTATGCATAGAATCATATCTTTGGCAAAGAGAGAATAGTTTCACTTCTTTTCCTGTTTGGATGTGTTTTATTCATTTCTCTTTTCTGATTTACTCTGGCTAGGACTTCCAGTACTGTGTTGAATAGAGTGGTGAGAGTGGGCATCCTGATCTGCTTCCAGTTCTCAAGGGGAGTGGTTCCAGCTTCTGCCCATTTGGCATGATGTTGACTGCAGGTTTGTCCTAGATGGTTCTTATTATTTTGAAGTATGTTCCTTCAATGCTTAATCTGCTGAGGATTTTTATCATGAAGGAATACTGGGTTTTATTGAAGTCTTTCTCTGCATCTATTGAGATGATCATATGGTTTTTGTTTTTGATTCTGTTTGTATGGTGAATCATATTTATTGGTTTGTGTATGTTGATCCAACATTGCATCCCAGAAATAAAACCTTCTTGATCATCTTAAAGTAACTTTTTGAGGTGCTACTGGATTTGGATTGTTAGTATTTTGTAGTGGTTCTTTGTGTCTATGCTCATCAGGGATATTGGCATGAAGTTTACTTTTTTCATTGTGACTCTGACAGATTTTGGTATCAGGATGAGGCTGGCTTTATAGAATGAGTTAGGGAGAAACTCCTCCTCCTTGAATTTTTGGAAAAGTTTCAGCAGGAATGATATCAGTTCTTCTTTGTGTATATGATAGAATCTGGCTATGAGTCCATCTGGTCTAGGTCTCTTTTTGGTTAGTTGTTTTTTTCAATTACTGATTCTATTTCCAAACTTTTTATTGGTCTATTCAGGTTTTCACTTTCTTCCTGATTGAATGTTTGGAGGTTGTGTTTTTCAGGAATTCATCTATTTTGTCTAGATTTTCTAATTTTTACATAGAGGTGCTCAGAATAGTCTCTGAGGATCTTTTGTATTTTGTGGGAGCAGTTGTAAAGTCATCTTTGTCATTTCTGATTGTGTTTATTTGAATCTTCTCTTTTTTCCCCCTTTGTTCATCTAGCTAATGATCTATCAATTTATTTACTCTTTTGAAGAACTAACTTGGTTTCATTGATCTTTTGTATGAACTTTTGGGTCTCAATTTCATTGAGTTCTTCTCAGATTTTATTTATTTATGTATTTAATTCTACTAGCTGTGTGGTTGGATTGATCTTTTTCTAGTTCCTCTCATTGCATCTCTTATGCTTCACAAAACTTAAGACCAATTAATAGTAGTATCTTTGAAGATAAAGTTCTTTCAGTCCTTTTTCTAAAATTTTATTGGAAGAAGGCAATATTTTCTTCAATATGCTGCATTTTATTAAAGAGTAAAAATAAAGAGAAAGACTTTTTGTTTCTTTCTTGGATGTTACATATACTTGAATTGCATGATAAGGTATGAGATACAAGGTTGAGGGGCCAAGAGGTATTTCAACTGAAATACTAATTTATGAAATGCATTGTCCATGAAGCAGTGAGATTGGATGTAAATGTGCAGATATATGGAATTTCTGGGTTTAATCCTGGCTCCATTATCCCCTTGCTGAGTTTCATGGACAAATTATTTAACCTTTCTGACTCAGGTGCCTTATCTGAAAAATGGAGGTAATTAAGATGAGCTGTAATTAGAGTCCTAAAGAGTAGAGGATAATGGTAATTTATGATAAAGTAGATTGATGACATCACTGGTTTTCTTATCATTGTTCAATCCTCAAAGGACAGTGAATACATTATTGTACTCTTATCCTAGCTAAGAAAAAGAGATTAAGTATATTGTATAAGAAACTTGGCAAGTGTTGTTCAGAGGAAAATGTAGCTTAACAAGTATGGACATAATAACAATTGCTTTTGGAATCATGTTCTCACTTTTGAGGAATGCTTTATAAAAGTAAGTACTTTATTTCAGAAAAAAAAGGTAGAAAAGAAAATATTAATAACACTGTATAATTTGAAGTCATGGTCCTAGAACAAAATTAAAACTAACCACTGAGATGTTTTGCATTAATTATATATGGTACAGAGAGCATCTTGGTATTTTCAACAATATTATCTAGAATGATCATTAACACATATGATAATTATATTTAATTGAAGTAATTCTATGTTTTCCAACAGAATTTCAAACAAAATTTAAATATTGCAAACACGTTGGTAATACATTCTCATTTACAGAGTGGAGTTTCTAATTGTTTTATTTTATTTTATTTTATTTTATTTTATTTTATTTTATTTTATTTTATTTTATTTTTTGAGGCAGAGTCTCGCTCTGTTTCCCAGGCTACAGGACAGTGGTATGATCTCAGCTCACTGCAACCTCCAACTCCCTGGTTCAAGCGATTCTCCTGCCTCAGTCTCCGGAGTAGCTGCGATTACAGGCGTGCACCACCATGCCCAGCTAATTTTTGTATTTTCAGTAGTGACGGGGTTTCACCATGTTGGCCAGGATGGTCTCGATCTCCTGACCTTGTGATCCGCCCGCCTCGGCCTCCCAGAGTGCTAGGATTACAGGTGTGAGCCACCGTGCCCGTCCTGATTTAATTTTTTAATCTATTTTATTTTTGACTTTTATCTTTATTCTAATTTGAAATAATGTATTTGCATGTAGAATAGATGAGATAATCTATGGGACAGATAGCACCGGGTTTAACATACTATGACTGTTCAGTTTCCCTCTTCACACTTTCCCTTGTTGCCTATTTCTCACACACAATCAATGAGAGCTTGGATTCATCAGTTTAGCTACTCACTTGCTCCAAGGCATCAAATCAAAATGTCAGCAGAAGTCATTAAATGTTTTTTTCTTTTTTCTTTTTTTTTTTTTTGAGACGGAGTCTCGCGCTGTCACCCAGGCTGAAGTGCAGTGGCCGGATCTCAGCTCACTGCAAGCTCCGCCTCCCGGGTTCGCGCCGTTCTCCTGCCTCAGCCTCCCGAGTAGCTGGGACTACAGGCGTCCGCCACCTCGGCCGGCTAGTTTTCTGTATTTTTTTTTTAGTAGAGACGGGGTTTCACCGTGTTAACCAGGATGGTCTCGCTCTCCTGACCTCGTGATCCGCCCGTCTCGGCCTCCCAAAGTGCTGGGATTACAGGCTTGAGCCACCGCGCCCGGCCTTTAAATGTTGTTTTTATGAAAATTGAAAAGAGAAGTCTCTCCCTTGTTAAGCAAGGGTATCTCGGGCAGAATGTAATGTGTTGCTTAAGTTTGGAAGTCTAGGAAAAGCTCTCAGTTTTCTTATAAGAGAATACCAATAAAGCCTAAGAGAATGTAGTTGATTCGTGTTACACCTAGAAAGGGGTTGCAATCTTATAGAGTAGATTCTGTCCAACTACGAATACCAAGTGGGGCACTGCTCCTTGCATTATCCTACAGGCAATCATTTGCATTTTTCTAGAGTTCTAGTGTTCAGTTTTCTCAAGAAATTATTTTTAAAAATAATTAAGGAATGTTATGATAAGTAAATCTTATAAAGATAGTCATTGCAGGCCGGGCGCGGTGGCTCACGCCTGTAATCCCTGTACTTTGGGAGGCCGAGATGGGCAGATCACGAGGTCAGGAGATCGAGACCATCCTGGCTAACACGGTGAAACCCCGTCTCTACTAAAAAATACAAAAAAAAAAAAAAAAAAAAAAAAAAAAATTAGCCGGGCGCGGTGGCGGGCGCCTGTAGTCCCAGCTACTCGGGAGGCTGAGGCAGGAGAATGGCGCGAACCCGGGAGGCGGAGCTTGCAGTGAGCCGAGATGGTGCCACTGCACTCCAGCCTGGGCGACAGAGTGAAGACTCCGCCTCAAAAAAAAAAAAAAAAAAAAAAAAAAGATAGTCATTGCAACTTACATTTATATAACTTTATTATAAGGATATATTTCATTGAACATATAAAATCAAATTTAATACAGACTAGTAGTTTTATTTTTTATAGCAGAAAGCTAAGGTAGTATATAACTTCCCCAATGTCCCCTCTAATACAATTCTATTCCCTGAAAACAAGAGATTGATTATTGGCTATCAAAAGATGAGGGTTTGTTTAGTAATTCTGAGCCTATGCATTCAGAAAAAAACCAAAGCGTATGTGAAGAGTTTCTCTCATGACTTATGTTGCAGTGCAGTGCCATAATTAGATATTTATCCATCCATAAAAGTCTTTTTAAAGGTATGATGCATATACTATTGGAAATTATTATTCTAAATCATTTCACCCCGGATCTGGCTATAGCTATATAAAAAAATTAAATAGACTACAAGTAGTCCAATAACAATATATTTCCTCACACTCTGTGTGTGTGCATTTTACACTTGTGATTGTGCGTTAGGTAAGTAACACACTTATTGCAACAAGTATAACCCAAAATTTTAGAGCTTTTTCCTTAAAATATGTTTCTTAGTCACATAAGGTGTAACAGTGTTCCTGGTTGATGGATGTTCCAGATTGTTGGACAGATCTGGGCTCCTCCCAACTTGTGGCTCTGCCATTCCTGAGAAACTCTGACTGTTCTACTGAATCTGCTGTTTCAGGCTCATAGATGAGAGGTGGGACAGAAAGAAGATCACATATGAAAAATGATTATCTGTCTCTCCCAAGAGAGACACAAAGTCAGAATTCAGTTATAAGGCCATATGCAACTGCAAGAGAGAAGGTCCTTAATAAATAATTATTGCAGACATAAATGCATAAATCCTGACAGCAGCAATGGGCCAAAAACAGATGGAGTGATCACTGATGTGTCTAATATCTTAGGGTTGTGGATGGGTTACTACATTCAGAGAGAAGCAGTGGAGCTTTACGGATTCGGGAATTAGATCCGGCTATTCCATTCACTGGCATTATATCTTTGGGCAAGTGATGTAACTCCACCAAGCCTCAGTTGTTCAATCTGTGGAAGAAAAAGAAAATGAGCACTTTTGGTCACGTGCTGTTTTCCAGGAATGGTGGTAGATACATGATATAAAATATCCATAATCTCACTGCATTTATGCACAACCCCAATTGCGTGAGACACCACAGCCAGCCAAATAGTCTGCGTTTTATACAAAACACAACTGTGAGTGTGATATGTTCCACAGTTTGGACCCACTGGTCCGTTCTAACCCGAGGCCAAGAGAAGTGACGTGACTTGCCCAGAGCTAGCAAAATAACCGGCTCCAGAACAGAATTATTGGGATTGCCAGTGTGTTTCTTCTTTTACAACGTACTTACGCTCATTTTGGGAAATGCATTCTAGTGGAGAAAAAACATATTTTACAGGTACTTCCGCAGTTCAATTCAAAGTTATAAAAACTCAAAATGTGTTTTAGCTGTTTAAGCAATTATTATTTAAGTCTGTTCTTGAGTATTAGTATATTTTGCTTGCCTATGAGCTTCCTTTTCTTTTGCTGAATAAACCACATTTACTGAGAAGTGGCTCTCCTCATTTATCTGTGGTCAAGCCCATATATACTATTAGAAACCAATATTTTATAATGAAATTAAACTTGAAATTGTATTAATGCTAATGTAAATGATTAAGAGAATATACTTAGCGAAAGATATCAATACTTTTGTTATAATTGAATTTTATCTTGTAATACTGCTTGTTCCTTCAGGGACTATCTCTTTAGAAGACCTTCTATTTATAGAATTCTTGCTCATTTAAAAACATATAAATTAGGAATCTGCTCAGAGGATTTTTTCTTTATTACAAACAATTAGCTTAATCAAGTAATAGCTGAAATTGTAGTTGTAGTCATTACTAGGTTTAATTATTGAGAAATAAGTTGTGTCTTCTTTATTGGAAAATAATATATCACATTTTTTTCTACAGTCATTTTTACTTTCTAAGGGCAAAGACTTTATAATCATAAAACAGTCAAAAGTCAAATCAAGAATCATACATTGCTTTTTAAAGCTTAGACCATGGTTCTGTATGTGTACACAAACATAATTTAAAAAATATATTTTAGCGTGAATCTTCTGAAAAGCCTCATTTTACAATGTAATATATAAGTATGTTGCATCACATGTCACTCATGCTTATTTTAGATATTCTTCACAACTTTATACAAATTTCAATGGAACAAAACTTTTAGCCAATTTCGGACACACAAGAATTAAGTCACAAATCAACTCTTTCTCATGCAATGTTATGATTTTTTCTGTCATTTTATTTTCCTGTACCTTTACCCATAATAATTTATTTATTACACCTGTATCTTTGCTCTGTATACATGCATAAAGAAGCAAATACCATGTCACTCACGCCTCGATGGGTGGCGTGCTGTTTAATGGGAAGGTTTTCATTGCATGTCTGGTCATAGTCTTTCACCAGAGAACATGTGCTAAATCATATACGCTTCCATTTTGCTCTTTGCATTTGCTTCTAAGAGATACAAAGTTAACATTCTATTCTGCTTTTGCATTAGTTGTCATCTTATAATATACAAATGTGATGTATTTTCTAGATTTTGAAATTTCATTCTCTAAAATTTCACTACAGCAAGAGTTTGTAAAATGATGGTTTCGTGCAACTAGCCACTTATTTCATGGAGGGATGAAAACCATTCCTGACCTTTTTCCCCGGTGAAGACTTTCTCCCTGGCTTTTTCTCCTAATACAATTCAGTGTATCAGTTAACACTTTTATGTAATCCGAGAGACACTAACATCTCACCATACTTGTGAATATACTTACAGAAGCATAAATATGTATGGAAGGATTATTGTACTATATTTGTCTGCTACCACAAAACTGAGGAAAACAGGGTTTACTGAAATGATCCACAGTGTGGCTGATGAAATAAAATTTTAAAAACTTACCTTCATTGGGTAATGTATTTTCAGTACACAAGTATATGGAGGTTCTACCAGTGAGTAAGCTATTTGGAGGTGAGATAAGATGGAGCAGACATAGTGATTACACAGTGCCTTGCCCACTGTGAGGAAACACTGTGGTTATTGTGCCCAGAATCTTGATAATAATGAAGATGAAGACAATGGTAGTGATGACAACAATGACAAATAAAAAGATCAAAGTTTCGTTTATCTATCAGTTTTTATTAATAGTTTATAAGACCTCTTATCTTTCAGCAGCAAACTTAACAGCTTTTATTTAATCAAGTGCACTTCCCATGTCATGGGCTATATGAAGGGAAATAATTGTGTTTGTGTGTATGTGTTTCTAATAAGAACCACTTTACTCACAATTAGCTGTGAGGCAATCTGCTATAATACTGAGTGAAATTTTTATTTAGCATATGATATATTTAGTCTTGAATTGCAATTCTAATTCTGCCTTCTATTAGGCATGTGATGTAATTTAATCTCTTCAAGCTTCATTTTATAATCTGAAATATAGCAATAGGTAGGGCATGCTTAAGAGTTATTAAGCTTTAAGAGAATTGAGATACGTTCAGGGTTCATAGAGTGCCTGGAACATGGTTATGTGCAATAAATCATGGTTGTTGGTATTACTACATTGTTGATATCGCTATGTTTATTTTATAGATTGTGACAATCTAAAGTCACGTGATAAAAGGTGCATATAACTTGCCAATTTATCTTAGAACTTTTATGATGTCACTGAAGAATGTTTTGGGGTAATTCCTTTAGATCAATAAAAAATCTCAATATATTGGCACCTTATTAACTTTAGACCACCACATTTTCTTGGATGACATTATTGACATATATATTCTTTAGGACACTTTTGCAATTTTATTTTATTTCTTAAGTAACATTTTAACTAAGAGACCTGTAAAATGATTCAATGATTTAATTATAAATGTATAATATATGCACATATGTGTAAATATGCATACAGATACATGCATACATTTATAAATATATGCAGAATGGATAGACTGTTCTTGAAATAATTTACTAAGACAAAAATCTGTCTGACTTCTTCTCTCAAAATCTCAATTGATTCTTTACTTGCGTGTTGTGCCCTAAGCATGTATGGACAGAGAATGGGAAGGGTCAGATCTTGAAAAAATGTTTCTGTGCCCTTTTGAATGAGTACAACCTCTTATCATTTTTAACTAGAATTTGGGTATCTCTCAAAATGTGATGCTCTGCCTATCATCCATCAGAATCACTAGGAAGCCTAATAAAACTATAGCTGCTTAAGACCCACCTTATCTAGAATTAGAGTCAGATTCTCTGACATTGGTGCCTAAGAATTTGCATTTTAATAAACTCCCAAGGGAGTTGCATACTTCCTTGGTTGAATGCATACTAAGGCTTAGGGAGCATTGATTTGTGTCTCTGCTTCAGCCAAAGGGCTGAGGATTGATGTCCAGAGTTTGAAAAAGAGGTGTTCTCAGCCATAGAACACCCAGGTGTGACTCACATGGCATTGAGGACTGAGTTTCAGGTTAGATGCCTCCTGGGGTTTATAAAGCCCAGGCAATATTTTTGTTAACTTTGTACAATTTGAGGTATTGTTGGATTCAGTTGAGCCAAAGTGGAATGAACTCATTCATGAAATCAAGGATTTCAAAAGCACCTTTCCTGAAAATACTCAGAAAATGTTACACTTAGTGTGATCCATTTGTTTACGCATTCATTTATTTTATGAACATTTATTGCAAAATTTTACTCTGTTAAAAGCTAAGAATATGAAGATTAATAACGGAGTCCCTGTCTTCAAAGAGTTCATTGCCTACTGGGATAGACAAGCTTATATTTTTAGGAGTGTCCACTTTCAGTAGATGCCAAATTAGAACATTTAATCTTCTTCTTCTCAAGAAACCTGAGGTTTTATTATTTTCATGTTACAGGTAAAAAAAATGAAAGGTTAAGTAACTTGTTTTGATCTCATATACAATTAAGTGATAAAAACCAGGTCATCTTATCCATTTTATTCATCTTATACTGTCTCTTCAGAAAATAGAAAATCAACTTTTTTTTTTTTTTTTTTTTTTTTTTTTTTTTTTTTTTTTGAGATGGAGCCTCTCTCTGTCACCCAGAGTGGAGTGCAGTGGTGCGATCTTGGCTCATTGCAACCTCTGCCTCTAGGGTTCAAGTGCTTCTCCTGCCTCAGCCTCCCTAGTAGCTGGGATTACAGGCATGCACCACCAAGCCTGGCTAATTTTTGTATTTTTAGTAGAGATGGGGTTTTGCCATGTTGGCCATGCTGGTCTCGAACTCCTGACCTCAAGTGATGCGCTCACCTCGGCCTCCCAAAATACTGGGATTACAGGCGTGAGCCACTGTGCCCAGCTTGAAAATAGAACATCAAACACACACATACATATTTAAAAAGGGATATGCATTGTATTAGGAGCTTGAAATAAGTTGTAATTGTCACTGTTCAGCATGGTAGTTGAAACCAACTTTCATCCCTGAAAGTAATTTGTGAAATGGGTCTTGCTTAAAGGATATCACTGTAAAATTGAAGCATTAGATGTTTTGAATGAGCAATAGATGTTAATTTGAAACTATTTTTCTTTATAATCACATAATTATAAGTCTTATTCATTTATAACTTTTAAATCTTCTTGATGAGTGACTTTTATGTAATTGGTAAGGAAAGCAAGCCCAGATACATAACAATAAATATATATAACTTCAAATATCAACATGTGATGTTTGTTATTATGTGCCTGGCAGTTGATCAGAGACTGTACATCAAGGGTGATTTTTAGATCTAGAAGAAGAGCAGGAGTTAATGTGTACCCATGACTTTGCATTCAAAAGCAACTCTGAAATCAAGACATGGTTCTCATTTTATCAATATATCTATATCTCAAAACTAAATTTAGATGTGGGAAATAAACACTGCAATTCCAGTACATGCTTCAGGTGTAGACTTGCCTAATAATTTTTTCATAAAACATACGTTCTGAGTCATCAGTGCTGATAAATGAGGGAAAATTATAAGGGGACAATTAAAGAAATACCTGATCAGTAGATTAGAGTTAAAGATGGAAAAAAATACAGGAGAAAGACTATGGAAAAACCTAAAGCTATGACAAAGTTGCATATTATTTCAAATAATATTAAAGTCTGAAAGTTAGGTACATTTTATATATAATCCCTAATTGTCATGTTATTCAAGAAAGCCGAATGAGTAACTTATACAACGTCATCCAGACAGCCTAAAATCAAATTCCGACCACGGTGGATTGAAAAGTCCCTACTATTTTGGTATTACTCACTTAGATTATCTGTTCAAATAGCTTCATTTGGCCTTCATAAAAAGGGGGAAAATTATTTAGTGCAGAATCATGTTCCTAGCATTGAATTTATACTTTTTAAAGTGGCATAAATGGTATCTATAATTAATTGTAAATCCATATGAATTATTTTACTGTTCCTTTTAAACATTTTGTGTAAAATATTCTGAGAAGTAGTGTTGCCTCTATATGTTTCCAAAATATCAATTATTTTATAACAGATACATGGGTCAAATATGCTCATTAAAAAATGCTTTTTTTCTGTGTGATGATCACTTGAAAGACTTGTGATTTGATAACTAAGAAAGCAATTTTATTACTGAATATGCTGACAAGTGCAGAAAATCATAATCCTTTCAGCTCTGTGTTATATCAATTTCAAAAGATTTATTGAGGGCTATGTTGTTGTCTAAATTATGTCAAGTTGACCCATACCTTCTGAAATATAGTTGAAATAAATTCACTAAAACTAGGGGGAAAGTTCTCAAATTAAACTTATATTTTTCAGGTTAAGTCACCACAGTAACACATCAGAGGCAACTAAACAACCTCTGCAGGGTTATTAAAAAGAGTTGACTTAGTATTAAATCTCTTATCTATACAATTTTATCAGTTTATCTCTTTAATTCTAACATACTGCTTTTCCTTCTAATGATGGAATTATAAAATATGTAATTGACATATATAGAATAGAGAATTTTTCTAAATTAATTTCTATAACTGATTTCAAATCTAGGTTTCATCATTTCTGGTTTATCTAATGGGCCCAACTCAATATGAAAAATATCATAAGCCCGTGTGAATCAATACTCTTGATTTTGTTTTATAGTTGTTTATATAGCACCAATACTAACATTATCTTTTTCTGCCTTCTATCAGACAATTCTAATAGAGACTTATTTTAAGGATCAAATGATCATTTACTTAGTTGAAAACACGTTTAGGAAAGAGTGTGATGTTAGGGTAACAGTAGTTTGTTCCAAAAACCATTAACCAAGGTTCAGGTAAGTGGAAATTTAACAAGTTTTTAGATGTTTAATTAAAATTATTTTCCCACTTTTTACAGGTCTAGCATAGTATTTATTTGACCTTTTCAGATAGTTTATGCATCATAGCAAAATGGTTAGTTATAATTTTATTATTTTTCATCTTACATAATAGTTCAGGAGTGAGTGCTTTTTTTTCCCCCTGTAAAGGGGCAGGTTGTAAATATTTTCAACTCTATGAGGCTGTGGTCTCTATCCCAGCTACTCAATTCTACCTTGTACATCAACAAATAGGTCAATCTGTGTGCCCCAAATCTTGATTTGTATACACCACCATTTGAATTACATGTAATGTTCATGTGTCATGAAATATACTTCATTTTAGTTTTTTAACTATTTAAAAATATGAAAACAAATTATTGCTCATGGACAGTACAAAAACAGGCAGTGGGCTGTATTTGGCCAGTGGGTTGTAGATTGCCGACCCCTATCCATTATCTTGAAGATACATGTAAAAAAGCCATAGTGTTTACATGCTTATTTTTTCCTGTATGTTTTTATAATTCAAAAATCAACCTCTTTGCCCACTACATGGGAAAGGAAGAACATTTTCAATGAAAGCAATAACAACCCTGGCCGACTTCATGGCTCCTAAAGACAGGGCGAGCACAGTTGCAGGCAAGTCGCGACCTCCCATAATTTCTGAAGATGTTGGCTCCCGTTCTTGAGTCACACTGGATTTCATGCCTTCTCTTCCTTGTTCCCTCACCAATGCTATCCATGGTCTCCCGGAGAAACTTCCCTTAAAGAGAAAATCCAGAGAACTTTGAGAACTCCAGCTTCCTTTTCAGTAAGGTTAAACTTACACTCCTTATGCAGGAAATGACAATTTCTCACAAAACAGGCAATGCAAGTTGGAGAGGTTGGCTCAGAAACAGCAACACAGGACTGACAATGTTGCCCCAGATCATCTGAAAATTAGTATTGATTGCTGTGCCTATTGTTCAAGAAATTAAATTTTACTCTCACAAGGCTCAAGACTCGCAGCTGAAATTAATTCCAAGGTTAACAAGGCATTTGCCTGGCATTGTGCTGTGTCTCCTAGGCCTTTGATAGATTATTGTTTTCCCATGCTAACTAATGAGGCACAAAAATCAAAATCAGTGGAGATATGCATGCTTGTATCGGTTTTATTTTGGTATCATTTTCAATATTGAAATGCTCCAAGTGCTTATTTCAGGGTATTTTTTTTTCTCTTGATGATTTATCTACTTTGGAAAATGGGATATTTTAAATACATATTATGGAGATTTATTATTGCACTGCATTGATATTACTTTGTTCTTTGGAGAAAATATACTCTTAATCTCAGGAAGTAATTAATTTTATTTCCTAGAGAAAGTAATTATTGAAGTGAACTAAAGGTTCTTTCTCATTTATGTTACTCCTCATGCATTGAAGGATCATTAGATGAGATGGTTATAATATATGGGGCTTTCTCCATTTATATGCTTTAGCTCTCTGCCTTCTACAACCACGTAAAGTGTGAAGTGTGTAACAATATGTTTTTTATATATATACACACAGTACAATATCCATAAGATGTATATGTGAAGCATATATAAATTTATATACTATGTATGTATGAATTATGTACCAATATCCATTCAATATACAGTATTTAGGAAATTCAGAGATATTCATGACTTTTCAATGTCACACAATGATCAGGATCCCAATCAAGTCATTTAGTTCTTTCCATGATACCATGTTGCTTCCTTTTAAAGAATGAAAGATACAGTTAAAATCAAGATTTGAAAAGAATATAGTCTCTTCACTTGATCTTTAAGCATACACACACACACACACACACACACACAAACATGTGTACACAAACATGTGTGTGTACATATATATTTTTAATTTTAAAATAGTGTTTTTAATTTACAGAAGAGTTCCAAAGAGTACACAGTGTGTCCCCACATATTCCACACCCATTTTTCCCCCATTGTTAATATCTTACATTATCATGGTTCATGTGTCATGACTAATGAACCAATATTGATAGCATCATTATCAGCTTAAATCCATACTGTATTCCAGTTCCCTTAGTTTTTAATCCAATGTTCTTTTCCTGCTCCAGAGTCCCTTCCAGGATAGCATGTAAATTAATTACACTTGGTCTTTGGGTCTCCTTACCCTTCTCTAGGCTGTGACAGTTTCTCAGACTTTCCCTATTTTGGATGACCTTGGCAGCTTTGGGGAGTACTGGTATGGTATTTTGTAGACTGTCTCTCAATTCGGGTTTCTCTGGTGTTTTCTCATGATTAGAGTGGAGTTACGGGTTTTGAGGAGGAAGATGGCGGGGGTAAAAGTGCCTCTGGTCTCATCACATTATACCAAGGATACATACTGCCAGTATAATTTACTACTGTTGATCACCTGTTGGGGGCGATGTTTGCCAGGTGTGTTGTCCGTTTGGGGTGCTAGAACAGAACACTATAAACTACAACAGTTAGTTATTTTTCACAGTTCTGGAAACTGAGAAGTCCAAGAGCGGGGTGACAGCATGGTTATGATCTGGTGAAGACACTCTTCCTGGTTGCAGACTGTTGACTTCTTGCTGTTTTGGCACCATGGCTGAAGGGGTGGAAGAGCTCTCTTGGGTTTATTGTATAAGAGTACTAGTCCCATGCACCTCCCAATCACCTTGAGGAGGTCCCACCTTTTAGTACCATCACCTTGGAGGTCAGGATCCCAACATAAGAATTTTAAGGGGGCACAAACGTTCAGACCATAACACTGGGTTCCTCCAATGTATAGTTACTTCCCTCCTCGCTTTCCATACTGTACTTTTTAGGAAGAAGTCACTGTGTGTAGCCTACATAAAAGGGGTAGAGATTGAAATTTTACCTCCTGGACAGGAAGCTTCACTTGATTTTATTTTCATGAACTTATTATCCAAGGATATTGCTTCTGTTGAATCATGCTGGTATAAAAATCTTGTCCTAGAGATAATGTGTTCATACTAATTGAACAATTGTCCTACTGTTATCTTTTGATGTGTACTTACCTACTAATGTATACATTTTTTCTTTTCTTCATGGGATAAACAGTATAATAAATGCCTTTGGATTAAAGATAAGAAATAAGGCCATTGAATTAAATAACTAAATTAGAAGAATTTGTTTACTGGGCTTGGTTTCAAATTTGTTGTAATAGTTAATTCCCAGAGTTCTTTCAGTTCCAGAGAGAGGTGGAATGGGATTTTACATGTCTTTTCTTTTTTCTTTTAAGAATATGAAGAATTTTGTGATAAAAGAAAATAGAAAAGCGATGCAATTTTTTATGAGTAGTGTTCTTAACACACTTCATATATTTGCTAAACATGCTATTTATTATATCCAAAACAATGAATGAAAGCATGACATCTTACTATCAGCAAAAAATAATATTTAGATATATTTTGGGGGTGATTCAATGATGCAGATGGCTACAGTAATAACATTGAAGTTCGATTTTGAGAATTAAAAAGACTATGCACCAAAACATGTGATATTTAAAAATAAATGTGGGAAGCAGATATATCTTCCTACAATTTAATTATATTCTATGTTTATTTATCACATCTTAACAGAAATATTTTTGGGGGAGTTTAAGTGGAAACAAATTGATAGCAGATATTAAATAAGAAGATATTTTCTAGAATCTATATGTTTGTTAAGATCTTTTTAAATATATGTTTATATTTTGAATTGACAATCTTCCAGCAACCTGAGTTTGAATTATCGTCTTATACCTAGCCATCTTTCATGTATTGGGCAATGCTTTCTTCATGGAATTTTATGTATTGGGCAACACTTTCTCATTCACTGCTCATGTCTCCAAAAGATGAGTTAAATATTATAGAGTAATTTTCTTTTCCTAGTATTTCAGACCATTCTATCCATCAAGTTGACATATAACTATTTAATGTAAAAGAAAAATCTAAATAATAAAACGCCAAGCTTTATAATTTTTATTCTTATTCCTCTATTCTTTAGAGTTTTAAGAAATGTATTCTTAATAAATTTACACACCTCTGTAGCATGCATTTCTGTGTGACACAGAATACATATTTTATGGATAATACAGTACGCTGTATATACATATATGAAATGTTATGCAATTATGAAATATATCGGTGACCCTGTTGTCAAAGGAATCCAGAAAAATTATTTTTCAGTTGCACGTACCAATTTATGCCATAAAAATATTAAAGGGAATTAAGTAACACATGACTTAATGTTTGTGTAGACAAGTAAATAAATAGATAAATTTAATAAAAAAAAAATAGAAGTGATGCTGTAAGAAATATTGGGCCTTAAAGAAGTTTGGAGGTTTTGCAATGATGTTGAAATGTATAGAACCCAGAATATTTTACTAAGAAGATTATCTGGATTTTATTTTATTTTTTTTGAGAGACAACAAAAACTGTTCTATGATGGCAGCTTCTATTTAACTGATAAAACTTTTATTGAAAGCCTAGGACTCTGTTCTACATGTTGGGACCACCGAGACGAGTGAGATTTGAAGCCTGTCCTCTGGGAATTCTGTGTTATAAATTTCATTATGACAGTTTGTAGTCACTCAATAAATTTTTCTTGCATTTTCACCAAAATAGAGTTACTGCATTTTTATTGCACAGATTATCATGTTATGAAATATTGTAAGTCTTTTGAAAAATTTCTGAGCCACTTTGACAATCTCCTGTTGGAACACAAACTTATTCATTAGATTAACTCAACAAACACCTAAAATTTTGTTTAAAAAGTGAATGCTTATGTCTATGGTCCTGAGCTAGGAACTAGAGGACACTAAAAGGCATAAAATACAGCCCATCTTTTCAGGGAACTTTCTATCAAATTAGGCACAAGCTAGATATTTATCTGAAAGTATCATCTTCTGGGCTCCAAGTCCAAGCTAGTAACTTTGATTTAATTATTTAATAAGCAGTTTTTATTCACTGATAAAGCCACAAATATAGTTGTATTTTTGAATAGCATCTGGAAACAGTAATACAAATAACAATAACTATAATTATAATTTATAAGTAAAATTCAGGTGATGGAGCATAATATAATAGAAAGAATATCAACTTTGGAGTCAGACAGACCTGAGTTTGATATAGGTCTGTATCATTTATTAGCTATGACCATGACCCAGTTTCTTAAACTTTCTGAGACTTAGTTTTGTAATTGTAGCACGTAGATAAATTCTTTCAGTGTGGCTTGGAGGATTTAACATAAAATAGAGCTCTTTGCACCTGCCTGGCAGAGTGTAGGTATGGAAAACTGCTAGGTATTCATCAGTGTTAGAATACTGAGACTTAGGCAATGCTTTACTGTTTTTTAAAATGAATTGACCTTCATTATCCTATTTAAACCTCACACCAAATTTATCAATTCACTCATTCGGATAAAGAAGCCAGGAAGCCCAGTGACCAATGGAAATTTGACACATGAGGATTTAAATCCATGTTTTCTAGGTCTAGGACCTGCCCTCTCCCTAAATGATTAAGAATTGTGAGAATTTGATTTAGCTTTGTTCACACCAAAATCTACCTGCCTGGTTTTAGACTAGATATGTAACTTCCTCATCTATGCATAGAGTGTTGTACTAATCCATGCTCCCAATTCTTTCAGTTCTATGTATACATACATTGAGAGGCAGCATAGTGTAGCTGTTAAAAATATGGGTATTGGGTATAAACTCTTGGGTTAAAATCTTGACTCTGCCATTTGTTGGCTCTGTAACTTTGGGAGAGTTACCAAATCACTTTAAGTCTCATTTTATTCATCACTATGGGTTAATAAATGGTAAAACTTCAGGGCATTTTGATAAGGAATAGATGAATTAAACTATACAAAGTAGTTAGCATGAAATCTGATATAGAGTAAGCATTATGTAAGTATTTGCTGTAATTATCACCCTAAAATTGTAACAGCAAGTTCAGTGACTTCAAGTGCACTATTTTAATGCTTCAAGTCATGGAGTAGATTTGCTTAAACAATTATGTGGAAGCTTCCACAACCTAGCTGAGCTCATGGGCCCAATTTTATTGCCGCCCTTGTGTGACAGACTCAACACGCTAGCTCTGTTCCAAAGAACAGTTACTGGTAGACATGGTGCCACATATAATTGGAAGCAGTGGTTACTTGTCCAGTAATATGTACATATGTGTGTGTATGTATCAATATATAGTCCACACCGAACTTTCTCCTGGTAACCAACTTGACCTCATGAATCTATTTTTCCAAGTTTTTGAAGTTGATTAGGATCCTTGTCATTGTGACTATAGGGACCAATGATTCTAATGTAGAGATTTGCTGAAGCATCAAAAACTATAGCAAAAACTTCTTTGCAGAAGAAATATTTAAGCATTTACATTCTAAGTGTATGGTGTGCACTTAAAATCATTTTGATGAGATGAATTATTAAAAATATTCTACTGGCCGGGCGCGGTGGCTCAAGCCTGTAATCCCAGCACTTTGGGAGGCCGAGACGGGTGGATCACGAGGTCAGGAGATCGAGACCGTCCTGGCGAACACCGTGAAACCCCGTCTCTACTAAAAAATACAAAAAACTAGCCGGGCGAGGTGGCGGGCGCCTGTAGTCCCAGCTACTCGGGAGGCTGAGGCAGGAGAATGGCGTAAACCTGGGAGGCGGAGCTTGCAGTGAGCTGAGATCCGGCCACTGCACTCCAGCCCGGGCTACAGAGCGAGACTCCGTCTCAAAAAAAAAAAAAATAATAATAATAAAATAAAAATAAAAATAAAAATATTCTACTACATTCTCTTTATAAATAAACCTAAGTGTTTAAAAATTATTTCAAGAATAAAACAATGTTCATTAAAATCTTTAAAACATATCACATTCATATTAGACCTCACTGAAATGTAATTCCAATTATTGAATTTAAAAATATGGGAACCAATGAGACAATGGAGCCAACATAAAGTTACAGGTAAATATTTGGAAAATTGCTTAAAAGTGTAAAAGATTTAACTTTCATATCATGAACTTTTAGAACATATTGAAAAATATTCATGCCCAAATTGTTGTTAAATATCACGATGTTTACTAATTTAAGTACAAAGTTTGTATATGGTTTCCATTCTTTCAGTTTTGTTTTGTAAGAGTTATCTCTTAATTTATCTTAAGAGTTTTTAGACTGGGCATAGTAGCTCACATCTGTAATCCCAGCACTTTGGGAGGCTGAGGCAGGAGGATTGCTTGACCCCATGAGTTTGAGACCACGCTGGGTAATATAGAGAGACCTCATCTCTATCAAAAAAAAAAAAAAAAAAAAATTAGCTGGGCATGTTGGTATGTGTCTGTAGTCCCAGCTACTGGGGTGACTGAGGTGGGAGGATCACTTGAGCCCAGGAGGTCGAGGCTGCTGTGAGCTGTGATTGCATCATCGTACTCTAGCCTGGGTGACAGAGTGAGACCTTGTCTAAAACAAAACAAAACAAACAAAAAAGAATTTTAGAAGAGATATAGAAACAGCTGACATTGTTCTATGAAACTACTAGCACAGTGCAAAAGAAATATGCTTTCATTCCATTTTTTTCTTCTGTATTCACTCTTTCTTTTTTGCTAGGTGGCATGCATGCAGTGGTTTCATGGAGACCATACAATGCTTGAGATGATTGAGAAAAAGCGTTGCTTGTGCAAGGAAATAAAGGCTAGACAGAAAACGGAAAAGGGCCTTTGCAAACAGGATAGCATGCCTATCTTGCCCAGCTGGAAGAAGAATGCAGGTGCCAAGAAGTACAGCCCTCCACCCTATTCTAAACAGCAAACGGTATTCTGGGATACTGCCATATGAGTGTGCGCAGGATGGTGTGAGCTCCACATTTCTTAATATGAAGAGGGAGGTCGACTCAGTCCTATGACAATGAACTGTTACATATCTTTTCTGTGGGAGTGGAATGCCATGGGAAGCTGTGCCTATTCGTGGCAAGTTCAAGATAAAATGCATATGCCCTTGCAATGAAGGCGCACTTATTTATCCCGGATTATTTTGAATCCAGAAGATATTAAAATGTAAATATTTTACTAGTTTATGGGTGACACCTGAAATAATACACATTATACGTATATAAATTACAGAAATATCAAGAGTTTACTATATGATATCATTTCGGTATTAACTGGTTTGTTATCTCTTTTATATGTAATCCCTTGATGCCTTTTATTATTAATTTTTGCATTTAAAATGTTTTTTTTTTCCCTTGCCCACATCTGGTTTCTGTACAAGAGCTCACAAGTATAAATCATGTTCAATCACATAATATATGATCTGGTGCTAGTAACATAGAAGTTGAATACCATATTTGTTAAGAGCATCTGTGCTTTTTAAGTTTCAAGGGTTTGACAGGAAATGAATGCAAATGTGATGCTTAATTTGGACGTCCAAGTTACATTGACAACAATATTTTTGCTACATTGGCTTTATAAGAATTTCTCTTTAGTATCCTCTGGCAATGGTTAGACTAACCATTAGTCTGACTTAGTAATAACTAAGCAATGGTTAGTCAGACTCCAGAGAAAGTTACTAGGATATATTGGACATCCCAGAGAAAACATTTCCTTCAGAAATGACTTGAGGGACATGTGTCCTTGCATCATTGATCTGATGGGAGGAGACCAGGGTTCACTGTGACAATGGAAGGAACAAGGAATTAATAGCTCAAGAGCATGACTGCTTTCAAGAAAGTGGGACCAGTGGCATTATAGCCACCTTAATCACTATATTTAAGTAACTTTTCATGTGCGTGCTTGTTTCCCCAAGAAAATGAGAAATGAACATTCAACTAGACCAGTTTACATATTTTAATGCACTAAATGCCAATCTTTCTAAAAGTTTAGATCCATTAATAAAATATGTATTTCTTGTTAATTTTTTCAAACTGGTTATCACCACATTTCTGGGTCATAATCTTCTGTATGTGATCATCACACCCATTCTCACTGATTATGACACCATGACCAAAGAATTATGGCCATTTTTTATGTTATTTTGTTTCAAGAAAGAAACAGGAAATGCAGGGGATGAGGGATGGGGTGGATTCAATTTTATGTGGTGGTGAAATTTAAGTTAAAAAAATCATATATATCTTTTAAGAAGAACTTGTTAGTTGAATATAAATATTGCCACGAATGAATAAAAAAGAAACTATCGCATATATTTTGTATATTTAAATTACTATTTATGCCTCCTAAAATTGATAGTATGTGGTTCTTTGTTAACAATCAATTTAGTATTATATTTCTGAGAGAAAAGGTGTGTTTTTGAAGTTATTGTTATAGCAGTTTTTCTTGTAAGGGTATTGACAGCAATAGTTCAGTGCTGCTCAATAAAACCAAATATAACAGGAGTTAGAGAATTTTTGTAATCTATATTGCTACAAACCTAGTGATGCTTTATCAGTAATAGTTTCCTTCAAAAGCCTTTTCAATGTTATAACATGATTTTCTAATATTTTATAATTAATGTGTATTTTGATGTCCAATTCGAATTCTGAAAGAATAAGGAAAAAGGTAAGTGGGAGCAGTGTACGGTTGGGGTGTCTGTGTGCGTGCGTGTGTGTGTGTGTGAGTGTGTGTGTACACGAAAGAATACTCAGTGGGAGAACTGTATACAGAAAATGCTTACTGAAGTTGCAGGTTCTGCTTGTGTAATTGAGGTGGTAGAAAACCGGGATCACAAATGCAGGAAATTACAAAGGGATCTTAAGTAGCTTAGATAAAACCCACCAGCATGTTTCACCAGCTATAGATTATGTTTCAAACCCAACAATCTATGGAGCACAAATCTAAGGGTGATGAAAATGTGTTCAGATAAAATCAGAATGGAAATAAAATGTGTTTATGACCCCAGTTGTTATCCTGATTTAAGTTATTATGACCACATATACTCAAGCCTATCAGTCAGATACAAGATACTAATTCTCAGCATTTCTGTGAAACGTACATATTCAGGCTCAGTATGGTGATGATTAACCCTCCCTTAACATTTATATTTAGGGAACATCTTTCTGTGGGGAGATGCAAATGTGTTTTTCAGATGCCTGTCTTTCCTCTATCACTCTGATTTAGGCAGAAGGTTTATTTAATGTTGGCCTTTTGTCAAAAAGGAAACAAAAGTACTGACATGATCTGTGTTGGATTAAACCATTCCCATTTGTTCTATCAAACTCACGCTAGGGCTAGGTTTCATGCACTCCTTTTTCAAATGCATTATTTTCTGAGGCGGTAACTTGTTTGAAAATTTGACTTTAGGCAACCATTTTCATTTATTTCCGCAAATCTCTACTTAAGTGGAAAGCGCCTGAAAGATCTGGAAAAGTGGCTTCACTGAGATTTAACTCAAGAACTGTTATTCTGTGCCTATACAATTGTCTGTTGTGGCAATGATCATTCCATAATCAATTTCCTTTTTGTGTAGTGTTTCTCTAAATGGAGAAAAGGAGGTCATTAGTATATAGAGAAAAATAAGCGGACTCTCTGGCAGTAATCAACCAGGATACTTCAACATATTAATTCGGTCAGAAGATAGCCTACAGATAGCCAGAACACTATGCTATGATGAAGCTCATATTTCTAGCAGTGCCAAAGAACAAATAATCTCATGGCATGGTTATCAGGTTGAAAGAGCTCATACTTACGAAAAATGGTCCTCTCACAGCAAATTTCATAGAAACAGAATTTTATTGGATGTCACAAGATGCTTTTACATGTGAAACACTCAGCAGAGAAGATATAAATTTCTTTAGAATTGATGAAAGGAAAATATAAAAATCTGCATTTTTTTCGATCGCAGATGCCAGCATCCTCTGAGGTATAAGAGTAATCTTTTACATAAACAGCGCCCGCATCTCTCCCATGTTTATGCTACTGAAGCAAGCTTGGCATCAAATGTGATGGATTTGTGTAAATGAAGGTTAATACCCACCCATGTAAAATAATTAGGAAAGTAAAACATCTGGAGATTAAAATTTGTAGTTTTAAAGTATTATATATTCAAGCACATGCCAATTGTCTGTAGACAACTAGATACAACTTTACTTTCCAAAGTAGTGACAAAATTGTCTTTGAATGCTTCTAGAGAATAAAAGAAGGTTTTTATTACTACATTTTGTTGCAGGTCTTGCCTATACATGGAATTTAGTTTGATTCTTTTGAGCAAATTTAGTGACTACGTCAATAAAACTAAACAAAGCTATTGGGTTATTGTTTTAACTAATTAAGATATCAACACAATGCACATACAAATGCAATTTTAATATCACTTCCATATTAAGACAAGTCAGTTTCCTAAAGTAGAAGAGCTTGTAAAATAACCACACTCACATGTGAAATTGAGAAACGATTCCTACGATGTAAGCAGTAAGTAATCAGAGATGAGAGGTAATTCACACTTGCAAATAAATAGAAGTAGAATAGATAGCAATTCATAATTCACTGTGTCCCAAACTTAAGTGGGAAAAAAGAAAAATGGTACCTATAGCATTTAACATTATGTTGCTACATCCTCCATGTATGCAAAATAGACAGCTAATTGTAGAATGTGGACAATTTGTTATTAATCCATTATTGAGCAACTTATGTATCAGGCATTAAAAAATTCTAAAGCACTGGGTGTTAAACATTGAAAAAGATGTCGTCCCACCCTTCAAGGAGCTTAATTATGCAATCATCAATATTTTCAAAATAAAGTCAATTGTTTTTAAGAAGATATACAATTGTGTTAACACACTTCTCTTTTTTTCAGATCAAGTGTATAGTCAAGGTAAAATTCTAAACATACTAAACTTAATGTCTAAGTATAGAATATGTTTGTGTGTAAGCCTCGATGTGTGCTTATATAATATGTACTGCTGTCTATGTAAATCATTAAAAGGATAACACACTTTGCCATGTTGGACTTGAACATTATGACTTGGGGTTTGGATGATTTAAAACTCTTTGATATTTGGGTCAATTACATTGCAGCAAAATGTGTGTAATATGGAAAAAATGTCTGATTACATTTCCCTTTAAATATTATGAAATTTCAAATTTAAGGGAAATTTTTTTAAAGAAATGCTGTTGGATTTATCTCAACCAAACATACGTGAAAATTCTTTTGAAGTGTTCAATTGTTCCCAAATATAACTGGGTTTGCCCACCCTAAAAGCGTCTACATTTACACATGTATACACCCACGTACAGTATACATACTGTATATAATATATATGAAAATGTTTAGTATGCACTTCTTTTGATTGGAACTCCTTAAGTTAACATTTATAGTGTAGCAACTTGTGTAAAGTGCACTGTGATTATAAAAAGCAAAGCACAGTAAAGTCACAGGTCTTGTTATCTTGCACTAAAAATGTGTTTACGTATTTAGCAGTTGTATGTTTACTTTCTTGCTCTTTCAGACAATTGAAACAAATAGCTATGAGAAGATGATATAAAATAATATGTTTTTTAGTGGATAATGGCACTACATTTTTAAAAGACAGGGTTTTTAAAGAAAACCATTTAACATCCATTCCAATATAACATGTTTACCATATCTAAAAATTTGAATGTCATATTGCATTTTTCATAATTCATTAGAAATGTCAGGTATGTGCCTGAAAAATTGTGCAAATAAGCATTAGATAACAGATTTCTCTACTCATGTGTTATTAGCCATTTCTATATACATAATAATATAAACACTGATGTTTTAATGTCTTTTAATTTTTGTACTTGATTTTTTTAGGTAACATGTAATTATAAATGTACTTTGATACTACTGAAGTAACCAGTTGTTGTTTGAAAATAAATTGTTTTCTTTAGTGCATTGACAATATTTTACAATACTTTTTGTGCTTATTTATTTGTGCTCCCGTGTAATTCTAATAAAAGCAATAGTTTGAATTAGTTGACTTTGTTGTTACTGGTATTTTTTAATCAAGAAACAAAATAATAACTTTTTCAAAGAAAAATACAACATTTTTCAACTTCTGCAGTTGACCATGAGATTGCATGTATTGTAGAAGACTAATACTGGTGAGTATTGAGGGTCTAGACTTTCTAATTTATTATGTGACCCCCAGTTGTCCTTAATCACTACTTGGCTTCTCCCTCAAGGTGACCCATTAGGTAAGAGGAACATTGATGCTTCTCTTTCTTCCATATGTACCTAATTCCAGTTAAATGACTCAGAGTGTATCGAAGGTGTGCTGGTGGCATGAAAGAGAAAATGCTGGCAGTCCTAGACCTGTGTATGTAGGCAAGATATTTATTGGAGGGGTACTACTTAGCACATTCATTTATTCAGTCATACTTTTAGAGTTAACCTGGCTTAAGTCAGGAGCAAGTCAGTATGTATAGTGTTGCTAGGATATCAATATCTAAAATATCATTGAGCATGGTATATATATGACAAGATTCTGGAGCTCAGTCAGTTTACAAAAAATGCTCATAAAATAATGCAGAGACTTCTAATAATTTCTAATGGCTACTTCATCAACCACTTACATACTCTTATATCCTATCTCAACATAATTAATTATAATTTCATAATTCCTCACCAATTATTTCCATGTTCATTTCATAAAAAGAAATAAATTTATTCTCATTGTTTGGTCCCACCCTTCCAGCTACTCAAATGCTCGGTGTGCTACTCTACGTTTTGGTTGAACAAGAACTAACCTATCACCACCCCACCACCATCAACAGTCCAACCTTCCATCCATCTCAGGCCATGAAAAAAAGCTCCCCAATATTTGAAATTATTGGTCCTTTCCATTCTCCCAACCCCCATTACAACTGGTTTTATTCCAGCTCTGTGATCTCAGATTCTAATTAAATTATGTTGACACAATGATGTGAATGACTGATAAAACAATGTTCATCCTATAGTGATTTGTATTTGAGAAGATTATTATTAACATGCCTGAGTGAGTATCTATTAGAATGTCAGGCAATGTGACAAACCAGGAGATCAGAAGAACATAACTTTAGAGAAAATTTTGCATAACATCACCTCACCTCATGCCTTGTAGAGTGGTGGTTTTCTCAAATCTTGCCGTGAAAAAAAAAAAAAAAAATCGCTTGGTCAGTTCTTAAAAACTCCCAATGTCCAGAAGGCTGCCTGGAGCAGTACACAGGTGCTGGTAGTTTAAAAAAAAATCTACTAGATGAGTCCAATATGGAATCAAATTTGAGTATTAAAGCAGTGCTTCTCAAACTTGAATGTACATTTTTACCACCTGAGGATCTTGTTGGCATACAGGTTCTGATTTAGAAAAGTTTGAGAGTAGGAATCTCTAGCAAGATCTCAGGAGATGCTGATGCTGCCTGTCCATAGATCACCCTTTGAGCAGCAACTCCTTGGCAACTCACTTCTCTGCCTATACCTAGGGAGCCTTTGGTAGCCATTGCCTAAAGCACTGCCACTCAAAGCCTACTTCAGAGACCAACAGCATAGCATTATCTTGGGACTTGTTAGAATGGAAAACCTTACCTTTATCCCCGATAGATCTTTAGGGCTGAGGCTCATGGATCCTGTTTCAGCAAGCCATATAGGTGATTCTTATGCCCAGCAAAGTTTGAGATGCATTGTCTTAGACCAATGTAGGCTTTCAATCATGGCAACACATTACATTCTTGGGAGATTTTTATTTAATGCCGATGCCTGGGCCCCTCTTTCAGAGGTTATGATTTTATTAGTCTGGGGTTAGGGCTAGACAACTTTTTCTTCTTTTTCTCCTCCACCTTTTTCTCTTTTCTTCTTTCTTTCCCAGAAACCCCTAGGGGATTAGAATATGAAGCTGGTACTGAGAAAGCTATATTAGAGAATCAACTCTGTCCCATACATTGGAAATTGCATCATTTCCCCCAGAAATAAACATTTCATCCACAGGGCCAAACACAAGAATGTACCACTTCATAACCCTCCTCATCAAAATGACTTTCAGGTACTTCAGGGTAAAGAGTGATGTGAAATAAAAGTCCCAGCTTTTGGTTAAATTAGCTCCTTGTGATTGGTGCCCATCGCTCATTTTAGGAGGCCAATATTTTTCATGAGAGCAGGCTTATATTTAAATTATTCTAAATGTTGCTTAGAAATTAGTGTCAAGTGCTCTGAATTGTTGATAACAGTATTAGGATTGTGTCATGTTTTTCCCCAGTTGGAATTAATGTACACTCCTCAAACACCCCCACTACCTTGATACACAGTATTGTGCTAGGGTCTTCATTACAATGCCATCTGTCTTATAATAGTTATTTCTTTGGGAATTTATCCTCTCTACTTACATGGTGAGTTCCAGAAAGAGAAGCTACATTTATTTGCTATAAATCTTGTATTCTACAAAGTGCCTGGCCAATTGCTCTGCACATAAAACTATTAGAAAATGTTCATTTATTTCATTTATGTATTTATTCAACAAATGCTAACTGAAGTCCACCTGCATACCAAGCACTGTTCTGGGCATAACAGGCCAAACTCAGTATACTTGTAAAGCTTTGATTCTAATTGATTTATATATTTTTTTTGAGATTGTATTTTCTGCTCTTCTCTCTCATTATATGAAACAAATATTGGGTGAGACCCTGGGACACTTTATATGCCAGAATTGTTAAACATACATGTCATACATGTGAGTATTATTTAGGGAGTTTTATATCTATATATTTATTTAAACCCTGTTTTTTATCCATATAAAGCAATAGTAATTAATGTGCAAATATAGCAAGGTGACACACATTAGAAATGTGTGAGAATTTTAACAAGAATGAAACACAGTCGGAGCATGAGATAAAACCAATCAGGAATAATTTTAGTTCACAAAATGCATACAATGATACCATAAGTATCACTATTTATGGGTTTATAATTCATTATAATAGTAAGACTAACAATAACAATAATAATGACCACTACAATTTATTTCTTACTTTATGCAAAACACTGAACTAAGTTTTTAAAACATCTTATTCAATTCTTATCTCAACCCAATGAATATGTTCATTTTCTGGGTAAAGATGCTGAGGTTTAGAAAACTTTCCCAAGGTAATGCACAATAGTAATTGATTGTGGAAATTCAAACCAGGCTTATCTGAATTGAAAACACAACCAATGCAACATAGACTCTTATTTAAATTAATTTTTATTAGTTTGCTATTCATCATATACAGATACTCAAAGACATTTTAATCACTATGCAGTTCCATGTAGCCTGAATGGAAGTGACCCATCGAACTTAGGTATATATACTCATCACTAAAAAAGCAGTATTTTTCTCTGCAATACAATGAACTTCATAGGTAGTACAGATCAGTGTAGGGGACGTTATGCTTGCTAAAATCTTTGTCATTAATAATTTCTTATCGATCTTCTAGCTGGTTTCAATGAGGAACAAATCAATTTGCTAGGGTCAAATAGTAAGTTGTCTTTTAAATTGATTCTGCTTGTTGATTTTACTTAGGGTAACTATTGTTGCCTTCTGGAGGTATTTTGTTTTAAAGAATTCATTAATCTAAAATTTTGTCTTTCTTTGTGAATATACCATATGATATCACATTTATTAAGGAAAGGGAAAAAAGAGAGAGAGAGAGACTTGGCAGTAAGTTAAAATGTCCCATCCCACTGGGCACTTGTGCCTCCATACTCTAACAATATTTTCTCACAAGGGTCCTTGAAAGGTGTTACTCATAACACTTCAAAAAAAATTCACACTTTTTAATTTTAATAGTTAAGAAATTTTTACTTGAATATAAAGCTAACGTATTAAACTACTTTATTTCATTCACTGAATAAATATCTCTTGAATGCTTGTTATAATACCAGCCATGGTGACCAGTGATCAGGCTATGGTCATGAATAAAAGATGGCAACCCCACTTATCTTTGAGCTTATATAATGGATATAATTATTTATATCAATGTTGAAGTTGGTAGCATCAACTTAACCCAACCTTCACCTTAAGAACTATAAGGTATGATGTTCAAGTGCTACTCAGATGTGGCAAAACTCATAAGTATTCAAACAGCTGCAAGGAGCCTGCTCTGAGACTAGAAGATTATACACTGCTAGCAGAGGCATTATTTTGCCCATCCTCCTCATTCCCTTGGGGTTTGACACCTGTTTGTCAGAGATTACACATATAGACTTACTGTTTCATTGGTAAACATATGCTTTTCCTTCACAATAAGAAGACTATGAAGAAAATGATACAGAGGCCTGAAATAACTTTGGAGATCATTAGATAGCCACGAGTTTAATTCTCTCAAAATGGTCTGTTTGCCTGAGGATCCTCTAGACTTTTTCTGAGACTAGAATTCACATGTTTGTTCCACATGTTTGTCCTACTCTAAACTTTTCTTGACTTCTCATAGCCTTCAAATGCCAATCACATTGTTCAGATTCCAAACCATCCCACTCTTGTTTACTGAAACCTATCAACCCAGTATCTTACATATAAGTCCCTAGAAACCCCTGCCTCCTCCCAGACTCCAGGATCATGCTTCAAAGATCTCAAATTCAAATTATTGTATGTAAGAGAGGCAAGTTTCTGTCATCAAATATTGCGACAGGCAATAAGCAAGGCATGGATTGAAAAACTGGAGGATGAGGAGAGGGTAGCCTGCAATACAAACTTCAACATGAGGGTATAAAGTTTGCCAGGGAAAGACACAAAGGTAGGGATGTTATGAAGCTAAAAAATAAGATTAAGATTATCTAGTTCTGGAAAACATAATTCATTTCAAATATTGTTTGGTGGAATCTTTTAAAGAAGTTTACATCATTTTTATTTGAATGTGTAGATTCTTTTCAAATAAATATATAGAATTTTAAAAATTATACCACTGAAGAACTTCATCAGAGTGGTTTGGAAAGGAAAGTAAGACAAGTCAATGCATAAAAATGAAGAAAAATTAGTACAAGAAATAGTAAGGCCAAGAATTCATTGGCCACTTTATTTTCTGATGACTTCTCATAGTTTTTTCTTTCTGCTTTATCAATGCATCATTCACTGAATCTAAGAAGGTGAGATGGGATATAAACAATGAATAGTCAACTATGCAAATACTTGAGGGAATATTTTAGATATTTGGGGAATTTAAATTTTCTGAGATAAAATGCACTTGATGTGTTGGGGAACCATACAGGTCACAAATATCATAAAGGTGAGGTCAGGGAGAGAGACAAGAGCCAGATTATGTAGGCATTGTGGAGTTTATATGCAGGCACTGTGGAAAACATTTTACTTATCTATAAAAACCAAAGTCATAGGTGAAGTTTAAGAGTTTATGGATCTACTAAAGAGGATATTCATTACCCCTTCCTTAACTGATTGACATATTTATTAATAAGTGTGGGCAGAAGACCAAGAATCACCAAACATTTGATGAAAACTAATGTTATGAATAAAAGGAAATTAAATAAAATAGGTAAGAACAGAAAAGATCTTTAATAAATTATAGTTATATTGATTGCCAGAGGTGGATTGAATGTGAAACTAATGAAGCTTAACTTTAGTGGTCACACACATGTTAAAGCTACTCTAAGATGAGGTGACAGACCCTACTAATGTGTTTGTGTGTGGCCATACAATTTGGTAAAATTTGTAAAAGTAGGCTATTTTGACTGTGGTCAGTTGAGAGTGATACCTTTTTCTACTCTAAATTACTTTCCATCCTGCTTCTCCTTGCTTTGGGGTTACTGGAATGGCTATGGGAATTTTGGGGATTTGTCTAAGAAGGACTTGGATGGGATATACTTTTACTTTAGCAGGGTATTTTCATATGGCTCACAGAATTCATAATTTTGTATTTTTTTTTTTTTGTTAAAAACATCCCTCTTCCATCTATATAAGCTTCAGTCCTCACAAAATTTGGGGTTGCTTCTCATTCTCATAGATATTCATAGATATCCAAAGGGATATCATTTCCATAAACTAAAACAAACTGCAAAAGGAAAAATAAATCAGAAAAAATAAAATTCATGAAATATGGGGTACTTCAACTGCCTGCCCTTCCCTCATCCCTTCAAACAAAAAAAAAAAACAAACAAGAGATAATGTGTAGTTAAAAGAGTAGAGCCATTTTACCAACCATTTCAGGGAAATATGATTTGGATATCTAGGAAACCCGTAGGCCCAAATGCTATATTAAGCATCTTATATACATTACCAAAGTAGTCTCATTTCCTGAATATGCTCATTTCCTTTACCATATGATTGCTGCAATATTTATGAGAATTGATGAAATTTATCTATTTGGAAAGTTAAGCACATATGTTCACATAGAAATGACTAGGTAAGAAAGAGAGTTATATATAGCTTAAAATGATCAATGTACACCTTCTCAGCTCCAAAAGTTACCCTTCATTGCCTGCTGTATAAAAATCTAGCTGGGCCCTTTACATAGTTTTTCTATATAGCTGGTACGATGTTAAGCTTTGTAAGCAGAGGGTGATGGAGAGACACTGCAGGAATAAGGTCCTCTCTTCCTGGTTCTTTTTACCACCTACTTCTTACTCTTATTGTGCAGCATCCAGCAAGATGTTTGTGAGTCATTTGTAGTGTGCACTTCCATCCTATTTCAATGGAACCCGAAAGGGATTTTTTTTTTTTTTTTTTTTTTTTTTTTTTGCTTTTTTAGGGACTATGAACCAGGTGTGTCCCAGGGAACCTAGAAAGCATCTCTGCCATCCAGTGGGTCACAACCACATTTGTCTCCTGAGGTTGGATCCCAGCCTTGAGGAAGGGACTCTCACCTTCCCTATATGTATTTCTCTTTTGAGCAATCTCCCCCTATCTTAGGGAAATGTTTAGGATTCTTTTTACTGCTTTTTAGATTTTCTTATTTAGAGTTAATAGTTCTTTACTTCAAACTTTTCCCATTCCAATTACTGTGTAGTTTTTGTCTCCTAGTTGAATTCTGATGATACACTTTTTATTTTTCTTTACTATTATCATTGTGTTTTTCATTTTTTATAAACAGTTTCATAAACTATTTCTACTATCACCATAATATAAATATGCATTTTATAAATCTTGTAGTTACTTTACTATTGACGACAGCAAAGCACTGAAACTTGTGATAAACTTTTTGAGCCAAAACAAATATTGGTTGATTTTGGTCCTACTTACTTCTTAGATGTCTTAATACATCCTGTATACACTTTACTGGGGTATTCTTAATCTTTTGCTTTTAAATAAAAGACATTTGAAATTCGGCAAGTTCTCCAATTTTATTCCCTTCACTTTCAAGATTTTTGTTAATACTAAATAAAATTAAATTTAATGCATTTGATACTTTATAAAACTGAACACAGGTAAAAGAGTTGGTCTTGAGGTGGACAAATGGCTTTATATCATCTGAAGTTGGAAAGAAAGAGCAAAGGATAAAGATACGAAGAATTTTGTTGAGAATGAGGCAGAATATTAGGTGAGTTTCTGTCCTATGTTCTTAATTATCCCCAAACAGAAAGATACAAGGTCTTCTGCTATCCAGAAAAGGTAGAAGACTTGATGAGAATGAGCACAACAAAGAGGGAGATGGCAATGGTTAAATAAAATATTTTCCCGTCTTCCTAAGAATGCTGTTTGTACAAGGATGCTGTTCCATAGTGTCCCTCAGCCCTCAGTGTGGGACTGGTTAGGGAGCACAGACTGCAGGACTGATCTGCTAGGTGGTTATTACATTGGCTGTGTAACAGTAGTTTAGACCTGAAAGAGATCAGAGACTAATCCTTTTTTAAAATCCATTTTTTCTCTTCTCTCTGTGTATACCACTGAATTGCATTTCCAGAATCACACTTGGATGTGGCCCTTGACCGAATTTAAAATGTTAATAGAAAAGATGAGCATCCATGCCAGCCCGGTCTATGGAAACCACTTAGACAGGCTCTGTAGTGACTTCGACCTCTCCAGGCTGACTAGGGTGGGCTCCCTCAGCTCCCACCCTAGGCAACTTAGGCAGCCACATACTGAAGATGGCATAGTGTCCTTCCACTAGTTTCTGCATCAGTATATAAAACTGAGTTACCTCTTCCCCATCTGTGCACATTTATTTCACTTGGAACTACCCTGGACTTTTACAGAAAGGGGAAATAATCTATTATATTGACTTGTTACCTGTGTGAATCTATTTGTTGTACCATTGTCTCAGTCAGTCCAGGCTGCTACAGGATAACATAGACTGGGTGGCTTAAATACCAGAAATCTATTCCTCACCATTCTAGAGGCTGGAAAGTCCAAGATCAAAGCTGCCTGCTGATTCAGCTCCTGGTGAGGGTCCTCTTTCTGTTTATACCCTCAGAAGGTGGAGAGGAAGAGAGAAGAAGCCAGCTCTCTAGTGTTTATTCTAATAAGGGCACTGGTCCTATCATGAGGGCCCCACCCTCATGATCTAGTTTTCTCCCAAATGCCCTATTATCAAATGCCATTGCATTGGGAACTAGGGTCTCAACACATACATTTTGGAGGGACACAAATATTCAGTTCATAGCTACCATTCAACCCCCGCCCTAACAAATATAACTGGCTTGGTCCATAGAAGGCAGTAATATGGTAAAAGAGCTAAATATGTATTGTTTCGATTTTTCTATAAGAAATAACATTATTTTCTGTCATTTTACATTATAAATGATTATAGCAGATAAAAATGTATGAATGAATAAATGATAAATTAGAGTAGAGCTTGTATTCTTCTGGAGAGTACAAAAGACTCCATGATGACACCAAGAACTATACAATTATTGTTCTTTCTTATAAAATAAAATAATGTAAATATTTTACTACTTATAATACTTAAATACAGAATGTGAAAGTTAGCTGTTCTGATACTGTCTGGGTTTAAGCATATCATTATTTTCTAAAATATCAAAGAGTATAATTGCATTAATACAATGCATAACACTTATTTTCCAGTGTAATATTTCTCTCTGTGCAAGGGGCATCCAATAACTTTTTGGCTTCTCTCTCATTTGCCTTCTCTATTCTTCCCTAGGGAAGAAGGAATCATATAATTTTTGGTTTGGGACAAAAACCTGGCTCAAATGTCTTCCGTGTCTCACGGAGGGCATGCATTTTGATCTGCTTGTATTTGAAAGTTGATGAACCTAGCAGCAGACAATTGGCCTTGGTAATATATTGTCATCTCATATCTCATGACTTTGAAAACAGACAAATTGTTAAGGATAAATTAAGGTTTAATACATATTCAATACAGCAATGTTTTTTTCTCTGTTTCAGAAACCTTATTCCTTCTAGGAAAAAAAAATGGTTGGAAATATGTTTGTGCATATTCTAGATCAGGCAACCAGAAATAGTATGTAATACATTGATATATAGTATTCACTTAGAAAAAATAAAACTGGGGGAGGAACCTCCCTGGGCCCAAGTGTCCACATGGCAGGGAAAGGCTGAGGCTGAGTGTCCCATCTGTACCCAAAGCAGATTCTCTCCCATTTGCTCTACTTTCCTCCCCCGCCCCACTGTCTTCCTAAGGTCCACTTCATTCAGTGATATTACCAGCTTGACATCTGTTTGAACTCTGTTTCTGGTACTATGCTGGTTTTCCCTCATGGTGGTGTGCATTCTGGGAGTTAATAAACAAACAGTGATTACAGACTCGCTTCATGGGACTTGGTTTTATGAGGATTAAGGATGAACGGTTTTATGAGGATAAGGATGAACTATTCTCAAGAACGATATCCACACATTAGCCACTGAGTGCCAATAATGTAAATATATCAGTGCTTTCCAAATTTCCACATATTCAGCTCCTCCAGAAGCAGACACTGAGACAGAATTTGGGATGCAAGGTCTTTGTCTGTGATCAGCAAATGTGAAGGGAAGGGTGAAGAAGAGGACTGGGCCAAGGATGAAGCTGAACAGTGATGGAGGCCCCACAAAGTCTTGGCCAACCTGGCAAGAGGCCCTGAAGGGAGCTCTGGAGCTCTGAAAGTTCCTATATTGGGTCCAAATGGTCTGTTTTTTATACCTCTCAGCTCCAGCAATAGCTGTGGAAACAGCCTTGAGGAGTGGATAGCTGGAGACAACATCTGCCCTCACTCTCTGTAGATGGGCTGAAGTCCTCTTGATGGGGACCTGAGTGGCACCACCTTGACTCTACCACACACATTAATCTAAAATTTCAATATCCGACAAGATTCTGTATCAAACTTGATGAGTTGACTCTAACATTCATCTAGATTTAAAAATGTGAGAGAATAGGCAATACAATTTTGAAAATGAACAAATGGAGAGAAATTGGCCTGATAGGTTTTTAAAACACTCTATGAGAGTCCAATAATTAAAATTGTGTCATATTGACACAAAAAATAGACTAGGGGAGGTAAAAATAACAGAATAGAGGTCAGAGAGAGCAAAGTATATTATATCTATATGTGTGTATGTGTGCATATATATAGGTATATATATGGAATAAATATAGAATTCATGTGGCATTCAAGTCAGCAGGAAAAAAAGATTATTCGACAAATAGTGGGCATAATTGCTTATTCATTGGAACGAAAAATTCATTTTGGTCTCTTTTTTATTAAAATAAATTCCAGTTACATTGAAGAATAAACATAAAATACCCCTCAAAACCATAATGGCATTTTATAAATAATTTAAGTTATAATAGAATATAATACATTTCATAATGCTTTGCAGAGTGGGGAAAGAGTTCTTACATGCAACAAATTTCAGATTCCATATCTATCAAGAAAGTGATAGATTTACTCTACGAAAGTAAAAACTATGTGCAATGAAATACACACAAATCAAATCAAAAGGCAAAAGTTAGTCCAGAAAAAAAAAATAGCAAAATTTACAACATACCCAAAGTAAAAATGTGTAACACATAAGAGCCCCTAAATAGCCATATGGAAAAGCAAAATAATAGAAACATGCAATTCAGAGTAGACACAAATAGCTAATACACAAAATGTAGTCAAATCAATTATCAGAAAATACAAACTAAACAACACTGGTAGATAGTTCTAGATTATCAGATCCTACGCAAATTAACATGATCGATAGGTCATATCTAATATTGGCTACACTATGAGTTAATGTGTATTCTCATGACCATTTCTTTCTTTCTTTTTTGTTTTTTAGAGACAAGGTATCACTCTGTGACCCAGGCTGGAGTGCAGTGACATGATCATGGTTCACTGAAGCCTCAGCCTCTTGGGTTCAAATGATCTTCCCATCTCAGCCTCCCAAGTAATTGGGACCACAGGTGTGGGCCACTATACCTGACTAAATTTTTTGTTTGAAATTTTGGGTAGAGACAGGGTCTCTCTATATCGCCTATGCATGGACCATTTCTAATAGAATAAATTGCTACAACCTTTTTATTTTTATTTTTATGTTTTTTTAAGACGGAGTCTCACTCTGTTGACTAGGCTGGAGTGCAGTGGCATGATCTCAGCTCATGGCAACCTCCACCTCCTGGAATCAAGCGATTCGATTCTCCTGTCTCAGCCTTCTGAGTAGCTGGGATTACAGGCACCTGCCATGACACCCGGCTGATTTTTGTATTTTTAGTAGAGATGGGATTTCACGATGTTGGTCAGGCTAATCTCCAACTCCTGACCTCAAGTGAGCCACTGGCCTCAGCCTCCCAAAGTGCTGGGATTGCAGGTGTGAACAACCACGTGAGGCCACTACAACCTTTTTAGAGGACGGTTCAGCAATATTTGTCAAAACTGCCTATACAAAAATCTGCCTGTGGGTATAAAATTGTACAGTATAAGTATAAATGTGTGTATTGCCATTATTTTGTATTCATGAACAATTGGAAGCAATAATAATTCTATTAGGAAAATGATTAAACTAGCCCACAATACCGATTGTATATCAGTACTGGGTATGAGTTGAGAAGTGTTTGAGTATGTCACAGTAATAGACAACTCCAAAATCTTAGTGGCTTAAAACAAAAGGTGATTTCTTGCTCACACAGGGTCCTCTCAGGTCAGCTGGGGCTCTGCCTTGTGTTCTTATCCAGGAGCCAGGCAGACAGTGCTGCCACCAATATGGAGTTTTATACCATATTCCTAGGAGAAGAGAGGGTGTGGTGCCTTGCAGACAGCTCTTAAAGCTTCCACTTAAAAATGATAACATGTCTCTCCCACTCACATATCATTCACAGGGAAATACCTAATCTCAAGGGCACTGCAAATTAAATCTACTGTGTGTTTCTGAGAAGTACAAGAAATTAAGGAACTACCACTCCGTGGAATAAAAATATATTGTACCTAAAAAGAATGAGGCAGACAAATATGTTCATGTCTTAATTTAAAAGTTCCAATGTAGTTCCACAGTGTATTTAAATTCCATTGCTATCTTGAAAAATATATATTTGTATATGTACATAGTCATTCATGTAAATGAACTGATGAAGTTTTGAAATTGTAAGACCAACCATTAACAAGAAGATTGTGGCACAACGTTGGTTGGGAGGAATGATGAGATACATTTTTACTTTATATACTGTAATATGCTTCTCAAAATATAATTGTAGGAATGCATCAATATTGCTTGCTTGATTTGAAAACTAATTTAAGAAAGTCACCAAAGTTTCTCGGACCTTCTTTTCCCATTTCTTTAGATGGAAAAAAATAATTGTCAAGAGGTGAACTGGAAAAATAAAGTTACTATCTGCATCTTGTAAGTCCCGCAACATATTTGTGTAGATTTACTATCTATATCTTGTATTTCCCAAAAAATATTTGTGTGAATTTACTCTCTATATTGTTTATGTTCCAAGTAATATTTGTGTGGATTGGTGAAGATGCATTCTATAATATTAGCTGTTCCCAAATAAAGGAGTCATTAACTTTTATCAGACCAAAATATATTTTACCAGGACATTTTAGCCCTTGGTCTCTTCCCTGTGGCTCCCCATTTCTTAAAATAAAAGAGTTATTTAGGAAAAAAAATCCTGATCCTTTTTCTCAGTAGTCATCACAGTCATCACTTTCTACTTACACACACACACACACACACACACACACACACACACACACACACACACAGAAACACCATGCCTACCACCCCCCAGCAAAACACACCCCTAACATACACACACAGGGTTGTGGATTGTCCTAAGCTAATTCATATATATGATATCATATATATATTAATATATGTGTATATCTAACATATCTAGATATCTGTATATCTATGTATGTATGTATATATCTATATATGTGTATATATTTGCATACAGATATCTATATAGATGTGTATATATGTGTATATCTATATAGATGTGTATATGCATATATATCAGACACACACACACATATATTTATATGATATGAATAGATTTATTATAAGAATTGGCTCAGGTCATTATGGAGGCAGACAAGTCCCAAGTTCCCAGATCTGCAGAGTGATTGGCAAGCCGGAGACCCAGGAGGACTGATGATGTCGTTTTAGTCCAAAGATTGGCAGGGTGAGACCCAGGAAGAGCTGATGTTTCCATTCAAGTCTGAAGGCAGGAAGAAAACAATGTCTCACCTTGAAGGCAGTCAGGCAGGAGGAGTTCCCTCTCATTCAGGGAAGGGTCAGCCTTTTGGCTGTATTCAGGCCTTCAACTGATTGAATGTGCCCCACCCACCTTAGAGAGGGCAACCTGCTTTACTCAGTCCATTGATTTAAATGTTAAATAAATAATTTTTAAAAACCCTCACAGAGACACCCAGGATAATGCTTGACCAAATATCTGGCTACCTCATGGCCTAGTCAAGTTGACATAAAATTAACCATCACAGAAGCCTGATAGTACAATGAACTTGCTTCTGCAACTGCTAGTTTAGTTAGATGTTAACTTTGTAAAAACTGGATTGTAGAAATGTGTAAGCCACCATGCTTATCCTCTCACCATTTTATCATATGTAAGCCTATCAGGATCTATATTTTAATGTCATGATAAATCTGTGCTCAGTTTTACATATCTTGCTCTCTGTGCAATAATTAACCTGATTCTTAAATAAATTGTAAAAAAGCTTCAAGAACATTTTATGAAATTCCCCTTGGTGGCATTAAGCACTAAAGAAGCTAACTGATTCCTTAAATTTTCAGTTTAGCCAGTGTATTCTTACTTACATGTTGCCCAATTAGCTAATCCATGTTTATCAAAATAGATTTGCCCTCTTACTTAGTAAACTTTATTTGAATTTTCTTTTTTTTTTTTTAAATTATGCTTTAAGTTCCGGGGTACACGTGCAGAATGTGCAGTTTTGTTACATAGGTATACACGTGCCATGTTGGTTTGCTGCACCCATCAACCAGTCACTTACATTTGGTATTTCTCCTAATGTTATCCCTCCCCTCTTCCCCCATCCCCCGAAAAGCCATGGTATGTGATGTTCCCCTCCCTATGTCCATGTGTTCTCATTGTTCAACTCTCATTTATTTGAATTTTCAGAGAATAAATTGCCTTCATGAATTTTTCTTCATAAGCTTTTATCTTGTAAGTCATATTAAGAAACCTTGTTCATTACCTAGTTAACTTTTCATCTTGGATTATAGATGAATAGGAAAACCTCTGGAAATATAATTCTAAGGAAATTGGCGGTGATATATTCCATGCAGAAAAAAAGTTTTGTTGAATGATCACTGCTCAGGAAGACTGTCTGAAATTCTTATCAATGCACTTAGTTAAAAATTATCAAGGCAATAATTGTATGGTACTTAATATTTTCAAGTAGAATTATATTTATTAAGCCTGATTTGTAGTCAATGGACCTCTGAAGCTTGAAGCAAAGTAATATCAGATTCATCAATCAAAGCATTAAAGGGTTAGAGGATTTTGCAAGATTATGTAGCCAGCACTCTTTCCATATTTAGACCTCAATGGTTTCAGGTTGTAAGAATCTATTCCATAATATTTTAAAAGCCCTCAGGATTCCCTAAGAATTTACCAAAAAAAGTATTGTATGGCAGCATGTAGCAATAATAAAATAGGTTTATCATATTTTGAAGCACAAAACTGGGACATTTTGATGATTTGTCTTTCTCCTCATTTCAAAAATTCATGAAATACCTGCTAATAACTACTGCCTTATTTCTAGAAGATCCTTAAAACTTTAATGAGAACCGTTAGAGCATCTACTTAAAATAACCACCGCTCTAACTTAACCCATTTAAATGGTCTTCCAATGAGAGAAGACAGCAAAAAGGAGAAAACCAGAAAAAAAAATCAGAAAAAAATGTCTGATATTTGCAGGCCACCCGAGGACTGAGCTTGAATTTGAACAGCCTTTAAAAGCTGCCAGTTCATCGGAGTTAGCAGCACATGGGAATTCAGCCTCCCAAGTGGCAGAAACTCTGCTTCCTCAGCCATCCTCTTAAAAGCCCACTTTCTCCAGCAGATCCCTGAAGGGCTGAGATGAAAGACATGGCATAAACAGGACTGGCCTTCAGATGCCCACAATATGTGGGCGACCTGAGGTGAGAATTAATAGGCACGGGTATCTTTAGCTGTTTTTGTCTCCAAACATCTTGAGATGAGGTCAAATTTACAAACAATTCTATTTTGAGGAACTAAACCAGAAAGATTTATCAGTTAGGGTCAGGTTCAATTTCGAAAATATTTTTGTTTGGCCAGTTTCGCTTTCCAGCTTTGCTTTAGGAAAGCATGGGTTTAATGTTTGATAAAACTCATTTATTAATTAAGGCTATTCTGTAGAACTATTTTCCAACTCAAGTTGGAATTAAGATTCAGGCACTTTTGGAGTGTGGTACGTTGATCCCCAGGAAGTTATTGGAAGAATCAATTTTCTGGAGAGGTTGGTCTAAAGGATCTTCTACACACGGGGAAGGGTAGTTAAAAAAAGAAAAGCAAAATTAGATAAAATACGCTAATTATTGAAGGGCAATTCTAAATGAGAGATTTGGAAGAATCATAGAGAATGAATCTTTCCAGCAGCTAAGAATGCTCTGAACTGGGGGAAAAGGGTGAGAGTTCAGAAAAAATAGCATACAATAAATCACTGATATTCGTCCTTGGTAAAAGGACTTGTGCCTCCCAGTTTCTTCCAGAGCTTACATTCTTGAGTGTGGTGGGGTTGGGGATGAGGGTGGGGGTGTTGGAATTTCTATGGAATTTGGGGAAGTCAAACACAGAAAGATTTTTATGGTATTTCTATCAAAAACCCTAGAGTCTAACAAGCTTTAAAGAGTCTGCTACATATGACCCAGGGCCAGAAGGGTCCCATGGAGGTGTAAAGTTAAGGAAAAATTTCAGTAGCATAACAGGAGATGAAAGAGCAAGGAAAGTGTGGGAATATCAGGAAAGTAGGGGTGAGGGTTATGACAACTTCATCATCAGAAGTGGGTAAGGGCCGACAGATCCCAAAAGAGTGCTATAGAACAATAAATACGTACATTACTAGTGTCTTAAATGGTCAGTATAAAAGCTAAGAGCAATGATCACAACTATCAGACTTTGGGACCAGGAATGGAGAATGTGGGAGGAAGTGCATGTAAGCTGACTAATCTTTCAGAGTGAGGGGAAAACAAGTGTCACCTTTATTAGAGTGTCAATGAGCATATCATTGACAATTACAGAGGGAACCATCATAAGATCTAAAAACAATCAAGATGAAAAGAGATTCACAGAGCGTGGATAAGGAAAGAAAGAAAGAGACCACTGTTATACTTTAGCCTACTTTTTTTTTCTGTACAATTTAATGTTACTATGAGCAAGAATTACTATAATAAAGATGCAATGACAGGAACGATAATACCATTCGGGTAGTGGTTAAATTCATGGATGTGAGTATTCCTGGCTTTTAAATCTAGCACTTATTCAGAGGCTTGAGAAACTTTCTTTAACCCGTCTCATCTTAGTTTCTTCGTGTGTAAAATCAGAGATAAATTGTAGCTTATTCCTAGGATCACTGCAAGGATTTAATCTGTGAGTCTGTTCTCCGAAAGTTAATCTGTGTACAGCATTTAGACATACAGTAAATGCTATGGAAATATTAGGCTTTACTGCCTAGCACTTCTGATCCTTAATAGATTTATATTTATCTACATAATGGTGATTCCTAAATCCACATAACTGGGGTTTGTGATGGTTAATTTTATGTATTAATTTGAGCGGACCACACGGTGCTCACATTAAACATTGTTTCTAGTGTGTCTGTGAGGGTGTTTCCAGATGAGATCAGCATTTGAATTACTGGTCTTATCAAAATAGAGTGTCCTCCCCAATGTGGGTGGGCATTGTCCAATTCATGGAGTGTCTGAATAGATTGGAATGTGGAAGGGGGACGCACCCCTTTTGTTCCTGACTCACTATTTGTGTTGGGACATCTCATCTCATAGCCTCCTCTCTTAGGGCTGGGGTTTACGTTACTGATTCCATGACTTTCAGGCCTTCAGACTGACTTACACCACCAGCTTTTCTGGTTCTCCAGCATGCAGATCTCAGATGGGGGACTTCTCAGCCTCCACAATAATGTAAGCCAATTTTTCATAATAAATATCCATATAGGTGTGTAATATATGTCTGTGTATATATATAGATATAAATGAATGAATATGTGTGTGTGTGTATATATATGTGTGTGTGTGTGTGTGTGTGTGTGTGTGTGTGTATGTATATATATCTCCTACATGTATCTCCTATTGGTTCTGGTTTTCTGAAAAACCTGGACTAATACAATTATAACAACTTCTTCCAAATGGGTTTCTTCCTCTTCATCCCACAGCCTGAGTGCCAGGTTGAGATCCCACTGTCTCTCACAGGGTTCACTGCAGTAATTCCCTTCCAGTCCTCTCTCCTCTCCTAACTCCTTCTCTAAACTTCCTCCAAAAGATCTTGCTAACTTGACCAGATTCCTCTTTCTCTATTAAAGTCTTTAATTATTTTCAATTGCCCAAGGAGAGTTTCCACTTCTTGGTAAAGCAGCAAATCTATTTTGTTCTCCCGCCTTCTGAACTTAACATCTTGTGAGCAAGCCATGCTAATTTTTTGTATTTATCCAAAAAATCTATTGAGATAACAATTTCTTTCTATAGCAATTGAGCTTCATCCAACATAGATACTAGGATTTCAGTACCTGCTTATTGAATGAATGAATCAATCAATGAGATAATAGAACTACAATAACGCTGTTGTTTGCTTGATTCTAGAAATAGATAGCATTTTTTCTCATCCTGAAAGTCTGAAAAATTACATTTATAGACTTCTGTGTGATATAAGTGCAATATGAGAAAATGAAAACCAATCTTTTTCCACACATTTGGGGCTCATAGTCTTACCCAGAATTTATCCTAAATACATATTTATTAAACAATACATGAATGGCTAAATGGATGAATGAATTAATGTGTGTTCACTCTGAGCTCAATAATGCCTATTAAACAAAGTTAATTGAATTTAACTGCCAGCTGTATTTGAATTTTCATTTTTTTAGAATTAAAAACTGCAATCCCTAGTATAGTTAAATGTCTTGGTGTTCCTGAAATAGGTGATATTTAAATGCAAAACGAGAGCCTAAAATAATGTATTCAATGTTTTATCTATTACAGCTCAGTGTATAGAATCTTTTACTCTGTTAAAAACATTAATCTCAAACATTAGTCTCCTTTCCAGCTTTCATATATTCTTACTATGCTAATGGTACAGCGAATCCCAGCTCACCAGGAGTTGTAAAGGGCCTTAGTCCCATCACCTGTGAGCGTGGATGCTGTGAAGGCAGATCTTTTCAAAGCATAGTCGACCAGGGCCCAGACAGTTTAAAGCAGGTGTGTGATTAATGTGGAGTGGTAAATAGTAATGACTGGAATCCAACAACAGCAGGAAGACAAGGAGAGAAGCGCAGTGGAAAGACCTGGTTGTATGTAAAAGGCTGATAAGAGAAAGCCTCAATACATTGTTTGGTCTGTAAAATACCAGGTTAACCTGGAGAATTGGGCCAAAGCTTAGTGAATATGAACCAGCTTCTGAGTTTCTTTTATTCCCCCTCACTTTTTCAATATCAAAACTATTACCAAAGACTGGAGGGGCACATCTCCTGCTTTCTGCTTGAGGATGGCGATATTGGGAGCCTCTGAATGGAGCTGGCATGATGAAAACCAGTTTGAACTTTAGAAAAGCAAATGAGTTTATCTCATTTCAATTACAGGGTTTTATGTCTCCTATTTAGTTATAAGAAGGCAGTATAAAAATTTAATTGCCTAGAGGCAGAAAACTGTGATAAACCTTATTCTTATTCCCTATTTTGCTTCTTGGATTTTGACAGCATGAGCTCTGGGTATAATTTCAAAGTGAACTAAATAACAACACCACTGAAAAGGGAGTGGTTAAGTCAGTCAGTAATACTCAATGGAAGTAATGAATAAATAAATCTGACCCTGAAATCAAAAAGGAACTTAAAATTTATTTCTTTTTTTCCGACAAGAATAATAGCTCTATTCCTGGATGAGACCATGGGTTAATGCATACTTTAAAGTGACCTAAGGGTTGATTTGGACCTTAACAATTGTGATACAGGAACTCTGAGATAAAACAAATTTCTTTGGGTCTCTCTGAGATTCTTTCATCCGGTCAAGATTTTGACTTAAGTTTTGGCAACCAGCTAGTCTGTACTTTACATTCATTGCAGTAATCACATTTTAAAAGTATGTATTTTTCTTTTGTAATTCTCTATTTACTTTCTCCTCTAGAAGTTGTTCTGCTTCATGAGGAAGGGGTTACATCAGTTCCGTCCACTCTAATCTATCAGCACGTAGCATGGTACCTGACATAACTTATGCTTAATTAATGGGTGCTGAGTAAAAGAGTAATGATGTGCATTTGAAGACTAACAGAAAAAGTTGGACAGAAAAAGTCATCAGAGGACAGCATGAGTATTAATAGTTGGCAACTGCAAAAAACAATTTGGTGAAACTCAAGTAAAGACTGGCTAAAATTTTCCCAAAATGAAATAAATTCATTTATTCATTTTGGGAAAATGTGAGCTGTTGAGTTCCCTTTTACTTAGGAGACATTTTATACTAGATCCTGGTAACAATCAAGGAGCAATGTATTGCTCAGGACATACAAATCCTTTGATGACATAACCTTCCACTGTCCGTGGGCTTCTCCTGACCTTTCAGGCTTTTCTTCCTTCCCAGTCCACTTGCATTTCCCACTCTGTCCTTCCTGATTGTCTCCATTGCTTTTGTCAGTATGCTGCCTCTCCCTGGAATGCTTATCTCCTCTTTGCAAGTAATCTCACCACCTTTCTCTACATTTTAGAGTTAAAACTTTTGAACATCCCTTCTGTGACTTGTGACCTCACTGTTTCTTTCTAACCTATTCTGTTTGGAAACTGTCTCACTGCATTTTATGTATGTATTTTCCTTTTTCCCAAAGACCATGAATCTATTGAAGTCAGAGATAATTTCTTATATCTTACTGAATCCCCACCACGTAAAACAGACCTCATGCTTCTCAGGGTATCAACAAATGATGGTAGAATGAATAAATAAGTGACTATTGGCCTGAGTTATAAAGATTGCCTTACTGTTTATGATGATTAATTTCATGTGTTGAGTGGGCCATGAGGTGCCCAGTTATTTGGTCAAACATTATTCTGAGTGTTCCTGTGAGGGTGTTTTGTGATGTTTAACATTTAAATCAATAGATTGAACAAAGCAGATTGTCCTTCCCAAACTGGGTGAGTCTTGTTCGATCAGTTGAAGGCCTGAAGGAAACAAAGAGGCTGACCCTTCCCTGAATACAAGGAAATTTCTCCTGCCTGACTGCCTTAGAGCTGGGAGATTGTTTTCTTCTTGTCTTTGAACTTGAATGGAAGCATCAGCTCTTCTTGCATCTTAAGCCTTCCAACCTTTGGACTGAAACTACATCATTAGCCCTCCTGGGTCTCCAGTTTGCCAAATACAGAGCTTGGGACTTCTCAGCCTCCATAATCATGTGAGCCAATTCTTTACAATAAGTCCTTCTTGGAGAATGCTGACTAATACACTTCTTGCAGGTCAAAGCAAAGTAACTTGGAACATTTATCTTTTTGACTTTCTAATGCCTCCTGATATTTTCTGTTTGGATATAGCGATCTAGTTGACCGAGATTTTAACATGTGTTTGTGACCCATGAGTATTTATTTTCTTTTCCTTCATTTTCCTTTATTTTCATACCTTACCTGTGCCACTTTCTAGCTCTTCCTTATAATGAGTTTGAAATATATATAAATTGAAAACATACAATTGTAGAGGAAGAACATGTTTTTATTACGAATTTTATAAACATTTTCAATGAAAAAAGTTTAATAATATTTTTGCATATTTATATGTAACCTATTGCCCTATCAATTATTTTTCAATGATTCTAACTTACTGCTTTTTATGAGCTTTGGAGATTTGAAAGATTAGTTCTGTACTTTCAGTGGTCAATTATTTTTAAAGGATTTCATAAAACTGTAAGTGCATTTTATCTACTTGAATACAGGTTTACAGCTGTATAAAAAAGTAAATGTTCATTGACAGTCAAAAAAGAAAGACAATATGTTTTATAGACATAATTAAAATATTAAGGCCCATATTTGGGGGAATAAAAGTATAATAAAACTCTAATTATTTAGAATTATGTTTTTTGTAGCACAGAAAGAATGCCTGAGATTATGGATGACATTAATGGTTATGATGATGATGACTGAAAATAAAAATAAAATACAGAGATAGGCTCTGGAAATTAAGTCACACTTAAAACTGCTAATAATACTCGATATGCTACTGATTAGAAAATTGTCAGAAGTAAAAGAATATTATTGTTTTGGAATTGTGTTTGGATCTTAACATTGTTAGTAAGAGAGAGATATTTCAAAAATATTAAGATCATGTCATTCTATGGCTTAGAAATCACCAGTGATTTCTTGCCTTTGCCACAAAATCCAATTTCCCATTTTAATCCATACATACCTATTTGCTCCAGTCCCTGCCTATGTATTCCTGGTTCATGAAGTTTCAGCCCTCATGACTACATTCTTGCCAAGTTTATTTCTTCTCCAGTGTGTTTGTATTTGCTGTTTCTCATTATTCAACTGCTTTTAAGCAAATCTTATTGGTTTTTATCTTTCAGATCTGAACTCAGAAGTCACCTTCCTGGCCTTCCCTGAGAATGTGATTTGATATGTGGTCCTTCCCTTCTGCTCCAAGCAACACTCTATACATCACTGTATTTATTTTCTTGAAGGCACTTCTCAGAAATATTTTCTTCATTTATTTCTCTGAACCACCATCTTAGAATTCAAAATTCCATGGGAGTAAGGGTCCTGTCTGTCTCATTTACTGCCACATTTCCAGCTCCTGGGAAACTGCCTGACAAGAAGCAAGAGGGGAGCTAGAATGATCAAATGGGCTGCATATAAATCATAACGTTATCAAGGCCTTCCAGAAAAATCCTTAGAGTTAGTATTTGAGAATTTTTGCAGAGTGAATAATCCACTTTGTTTTTCCTTTTTCCCAAATACCACCACCAAATTCCACTCAAGGCATTTTCCCTTTCCCCTCTCTTTCAGTGTTTTAAGTTAGGTATCTCTTTCTTATTTCATAAATTTGCAGATTATGTGAAGGTGAATTATATAGATATTTTATTCAGATCATGGACTCAAGATCTTATCCAGAAAAACCTTCAGCTTATAATAGGCAGTAGCCCATTTATAACAGGATTGAATTAAGTCACTTTAATATCATAGGTGATATTCATCTAAGGATGCTACAATAAACACAATCTAATGTATTCTTATCCATATTTTGTAATATATTTAAATAATTAAGTGGACATTTAATAATTGGGAATGGGCTCATGATAAAAAAAAATCCTTAAAAGTCAGGATTAAATTTAAGAAAATTCAAAGATATATTTCTTCTATAAGGAGACTGAGATAAAAATCACTATTAGTGGGAACTAGAAGTTTAATTTTTCACAGAAATTACTTGGTTGTGCTGAGATTTGTGGGTTGTCAAAACAAAGATACTGCCTGTAGACACTTGAGAATAAATGCTTCCTTGAAGTCATTGGATACGCATTTCATAATGTCATTTCAACTTGATTCTTAGAACATCGAAAGATGTAAATCATTCTTCAGAAACTAAATGAGGTAGCTGTGGCAAAAGTTCAGTTTTGGCTGTGCTTTTGGCAGATTGCTGGGGCAGGTCTCTACCTGGCCTCAGGAAGAAGATTGCTGTCACTCGAAGAGTACTTGAAGTAGCTCCTTGCCCAGATCGCCGTGATCTTCAATGAATTTGTATCATGACTAGATTTTAGGGGTGCTGGAAAAATGCCCTGTCATTATACTCTCTGAATCACCCTTAGTTTATAAGAAAAAGAAACTCTAATGTATTCTAAGGAAAAAAATTCAAATATGTATATAACTCCAGTATTTCTTTCTTCAATAAATTTATTGAATATCCACTAGGTGCTAAAGAAGCTACCTGAAAGATTAATAGGATACAATTATACAAACAACTAGCAACTTAGTGAATGGGATAAATAGATCTGCTTGCAATGATGATATATTGCAGCATGAATATTGTAGAGCACCAAACTCAACTTGAGAGAAAACGTGAGATAAATATTTCTGTAGAAGATCAGCTGAGTCTTAAAAAAATTAGGAGGGTTTAGAAGTTCAAGGCAGAGTGGAGAAACACAGAACATTTCATGCAAAGGGGCACACAAGCAAAAGCACGGATCATGGTGTAGTGTTTCAACTGTGAAGTTCAGGCATTGTTGACAGTTCATAAAGTGTTCAAGCAGTAGGTGGCAGAAAATGAGTATTTAGAGGCAGATGAAGACAGTGATATGAAAAGCTTTGCTGGGAAGCTTGACTTTTCAAAAATTCACCATGCCTTTTCTGTATGCTTGGCACTAAGAAGTTAGAAAGGTACATCTCATGTTCCCCTCCCCTCCCCAATGAAAAGGAGTGTATCCCTCACATGTTGAGCACCAAAGTCTTCAGAGAATGGGTCTTTACTTCAGGTGTGGACTGGACAGAGTTTGCTTTGGGGAGGGAGCTGGGAATACTTCGTAGATCATTTCTTGCTTTCTTCATTCACTGCTCAGGTCCCAAGGCAGACCCTAATTTTCCATTCCCTAATGCTACCCTCAAGATGGCCTCACTTTTCTATGGGTCCTTTCGTTACCGTCTCTATCCCTGATCTGACCTGGGATGTTCTCCATCCTGCAGCCCTGGATCTCTACAAAAAGAAGAAAAAAGATAAGGACATACCAATTTACTGTTTCCTTGGTTTCAAGCATCTTTTACCTCGCCAAGAGTGACTGGTTTGGAGAAAAAGAAAGAAAATTTTGCTTAAAGAATCTGTCTTCTGGCTGGCCGCGGTGGCTCACACTTGTAATCCCAGCACTTTGGGAGGCAGAGGCGGACGGATCACGACGTCAGGAGATCGAGACCATCCTGGTTAACACGGTGAAACCCCATCTCTACAAAAAATAGAAAACTCAGCTGGGCGTAGTGGTGCGCGCCTGTAGTTCCAGCTACTGGGGAGGCTGAGGCAGGAGAATGCCGTGAACCCAGGAGGCGGAGGTTGCAGTGAGCGGAGATCACGCCACTGCACTCCAGCCTGGGCGACAGAGTGAGACTCCGTCTCAAAAAAAAAAAAAAAAAAAAAAAAAAAAAAATCTGTCTCCTTCTCCTATGTTGCCCGCTGTTAGAAGCAATATAAAATAGTCCTTCCGTAATTTGGGAACTACTCTGGTTAAGCCATGAAAGAAGTACCTACTTTGCTCTCAAGAGGATTTTGCTGGACGTGAGCGAAAAAGCTTTTAAACCAGTATGAACCATTGAAGGGTTTAAACAGAAGAATCAAGAAGATTTGTTATCTGGATTGTTTTGACAGGTGTTTGGCAGCACGTGGATGATACATGGAGAAGGACAACCCTGAAGCCAAGGATAGCCAAACGCAGCAATTTTCATCATGGCAGGAAACTCTCCTTTGGGAGAGGGGTGAGCCATCAGAATATCGACGGGATGAGTGTGACTTTAAAAAACACAGTTACCTGACTTATTGTTTTCATTCAACAAACTATGTGAAAATTAACCTTGACAGGCTCTCACTTACTTTTGGTGATGCACTGTATTCGAAGAGAGAAGTAGGAGAGACATGAATAGAAAGATCCTCAGAAAGTTGACATGAGAGTCTGTAGGGCATTCAGATAGGAATATGAAAGAGGCATTTGGATGGGTAGTCCTGAAGCTTAGAAAAGGAAGCTGTGGTTTAGATTTAATTGGTCAATAGTTAATCTCATGAGATCGTGTATCCAGGATGGATGGGGGTACTGGGAGAAAAATGAGAAGGCAAGCTTGATTGGTGACATAAAGCTAAGGAAAAAAAAAAAAAAACACATCAGAGAAGGAAAAGAGGCATCAAGAAAAGTCTTCAGTACTCAACAAGGGTTCTAAAATTACTTGCAGCCCAAAGGAATTTTTGAGATCCATTCTAGACTCCATATCTAGGTACTGCATTAAGACTTGGATTCTCTACTTCAACAACAAGAATGGACTGAATTATTTCCATGGGCAGGGAGTATATACTGTACAGGATATTGATGGGTGTCTTTTTCCTGACTTAGTAATCTAGACAATGGCTTATGCTATGTCCATAATAGTGAAGGTTCAACTATCATATACCATATATAGTAAATATGTATATATAAGTTATATATATGTACATATGTATATATATAGGTACGAGTGTGTGTGTATAAATTTCTTGATTGACCTGTGAATTTGAGATAAATCCTACTTGTGATATTCTCCCAAATATAATTTGGATTCCTTTCCAGTACCTGTAAGGAAACATTTGAGATTTCAAAGTTTTAAACCATAGAATCCAAGTGTATTAAATGTGCTAATAAAAAGATAAAACAACCATATGACACAAGCATGACTATAAGAGTGATGTGCAAAGCTGCATGAACTAACTCACATCCCTTGGCATAATCCTTTCTCTCTTGACTAAAACACATCCCTTTAGGAATGCTTTCTATTATTTTGAGCAGGGAAATTTCTTTCCATCAGATCATACCTGATTTCAAATGAAATATATGAGATGCAATAAAACCCAAGCCAACACCACTAAACCCACCTAGAAGGAGTGTTACATCCTGGGTTTGTCATAGGTGTAGTTTAAAATGCCTGCAACGATTCAAATCCCTTAATTTTCATTTTAATTAGTCACCTATGGTGCTGGGACCTCCCAAAATATCCCAGTTATTAGATATTCCAATATGGTGCAAGAGAATGCCGGGGATATTCTAAGTGTAATATAAACTTGTTGATGTGATTCCCTAATTATGGAAGGGAGGAGTTTCATATTGCTCAATAAGACGGTGCTGCCAGTAAAATTTGCAGAGTGATTAATCAGGATTTTATTTCAAGTTCAGGCAACAAATTTCAACTTGAAAAAGTCTGCCTATTCTATTCTACTTCTCCCTGAATTCTGTTTCTAGGCCTGTCATCTGAGCATAGGACTGTAGAGAACCCAGTTGCAGCTACCCTATGGTTGTCAGGGAGCATCTATTTGCAGGGTCTCAACCTTTCCCCCAGCCTCTCTCTTCTGTGAGGTCCTGCCTCTTTTTAACAGGCATCTTGTTTTAGGCACCTCCCTGGTCTGCACCAGAGCTGCCGCTCCACGGGAGGAAGGGATGCTTTAGACCTTGATATGAAAAAGGAAAATGGGGCAAGACCTCACTGTAAACTTATAGCATGACTTTGATGCAAGGGGACTTAATGGTAATCAGATCTTTACATAGTGAAGATTAACCTCCTGTTTGAATAGTGCCTGTCTCCTGTTAGGTGTTTCCCTGTCTTGCTTTGCACTGCATCATAGAAGAAATGTTTGCTATTGCCTTAGCCTGGATGGGGTGAGGATCTGTGTTCAGTATAGAAAGGGATAAAACCTACTTGCTCTACTATGCAATCAGAACAATTACCACTTGTTCTTTGATCCCTGAGGTTTCCTTGGCTTGGTAGGGGATGGGGGTCTACACAAAAATTTACCTGAGATATTTTGAGAAAATACTGCTGGGCACAGTGGCTCACGCCTGTAATCCCAGCACTTTGGGAGGCAGAGGTGGGCAGATCACGAGGTCAGGAGATCAAGACCATTCTGTCAAACACGGTGAAACCTCGTCTCTACTAAAAAAAATACAAAAAGGATTAGCCAGGCGTGGTGGCAGGCACCTGTAGTCCCAGTTACTCGGGAGGTTGAGGCAGGAGAATGGCGTGAACCCGGGAGGCAGAGCTTGCAGTGAGCGGAGATCATGCCACTGCACTCCAGCCTGGGCGACAGAGCAAGACTCCATCTCAAAATAAATAAATAAATAAATAAATAAATAAATAAATTAATTAATTAAAATAAATAAATAAAAAAGAAAATACTATGCTTATTAGGTATGAAGATCAAGAGTATATTGATCGTCAAACAATTTAAACCCTTTCATTTAGCAAATATGGTTTTGTTTCTGCATGAGTGTGTTGATACAGATATTCCTCTATGCAAATGTATGCTAATATATATACATGCATATATATGCATGCTTTATATATAAGTGAATATGTGTATTATGTATGTACATGTGTACCTACCTATTTATCTATCTACCACGCAAAGATAGGTCCTGAAGTTTGGGACTAGATAGATGAATAGATAGGTACACATGTACATACATACATATATACATACATACCTATACTCATAGAGTAAAATTGGTCTGTGTAGCTATGTAATGGTAGCAAGGAAAGTCAGGAGTAACTCATAAACTGGTATGAGGAGAAGAGTGAGCCAGAGAAGGACTCTTTGGGGAGAGGAAGAAACCTAGACCAAGGTAGGAGATCAGAGATTGAGGAAAAAGATAGCTCATGAGAACTTCTCTGCAATGGAGTTGGTCAATATAGTTAATTCATTTTGATATCAAATATTGACAATTTGCTTCTTGTTTTGTGCTGAGGCACAGCAACAATTTTCACCACCTCCAACTTTTAGTGAGAAGTTTCACCTGCACTAGCTGTATGGAGAGGATGCTGGCTGGAGCACAACAGCAGGGAAGACTGAACCAGCAGTGGTGGAGTGGGCAGCAGGTACTCCCTGAGGGTGGAAGGTGGACTGGGTAGAGGCTGGGTACTGCTTCATATGTAGAGGGTCACCCACGTGGCAGATCCAGGCCAGTTAGCCCAGTGGTTCTCCACAGGGTATGATTTTGTCTCCCAGGGGACCTGTGGCAATGTCTTGAGACATTTTGGTTGTCTTAACGGCAAGAGGACAACCGGCATCTGGGGGAAGAGACCAGAGATGTTACTAAACACCCTACAGTGCACAAGTCAGCCTCCACAACAGAGTTATCCAACTCCAATGTCAATAGTTCTGAGGTTAAGAAACCCTAGGTTAGACATACGTGTTTTCAATTACAGCAGGATGCAATTTAAATTCCTGGCATTGAACACAGAACTTTAGAAAATGTCCCTTCTCCATGTTCTAAAAGATTCTACATCCTGTGGTTTCAGGAACTCCCCCTTTTGTTTTTTTTCCCGCTCAGCCCTCCCTTGCTAAACCTCACTGCCCCACTCCACACCTCAAACAGTGAAGGGGCTAGTTTATGTATAACGAAAGCTTTGAAGTGGAAAGAAGGTAATATTTCAGATTGCAAAAAAGGACTTGAGATTTATATTATTAATGAACAATAGTTGAATGGTTTGGCACTTTTGTCTCAGATATATTTTGTGGCTTTGATCTTTTTATATACTTCATGAGTTCTTGATCCAAGTTCTTGCCTTGCTTTCCTTACATGGGTCTTTATGAAGGATTAATTCCCAGGGGAAGTAGATCTCTGGAGGGCAGAATTCACAGGTCAGGGAATAGTGATCGTCATGAGCTAAACAGTAAATTTCCCTTCGTCTGCCTCCTTTGATGTACACAGCATTTTTTGTCACCCTAACTCCCTGTCAATATTGTTATTTTGTCATTTTATCCTTTGAAAGTTTTAAAGGTTAAAGTTTATGTTAAGGAATATGAAGTGCATGTTATGATTGTAAATTTAAGACTTTGGGAAAATTAGGTCATCCTGAGAGGTCTGCAAAAGAGCAAATAGTTCAGACGTTTGCATCTGCTCAGTTTGAAATACACACACACACAATCTGATACCTTCCCCTTGACATGTGATGTTCCAAATCAGCAGAAATTCTGCCAAGTAATTCATGGGACAGAGCAGAAGGAGAATATGAGTCATTAAAATATAGGCATAAACTTTAGTCAGACAAACTGATGGGATTGCTGCCAAAGAAAAAAATCTTGCAGTTGGGCCACCCTCGTAGATTTCTCCAACAAACCCAGACAGATAGTGCTGTGTTTAGTGACTAGATTCTAAGGCTCTGAATTACAGCACCTATCATTTCACTGTTTCAGAAGAGAACTATTTGAGTGAAAGTATTATTTCATTGCAAATAATAGAAGGATAAAGAAAGTGGCACTCACTTCTCTGAAAGTATTTACCTTGTGTACTGGAAATAAGAAAAGGATGCATTGAATCTACTTGGGAATCTGAATCAAGATTCTTAAATCAGGATTGTTAAGCCTTATCATCCATAAGAATCACCTAGACCACATATTAAAGGTTCATATTCCTACTATGGATTCTGACGCAACAGGCATTTTTTTCGCAGCCTCTAAAAGGGTTAATGGTATGTGGATTCCACTTTATACAAAGGCTGTCAAATAGGCCAAGGCTGTTGGACATTGGGAAAATAAGTGGGTGTATGATAAAGGCTCAATAAATATTTGTTGAATGAATTCTCTCTAGCTCTTAGATACATATTATTTTTATTTTTCTTTCATGTGAGGCTTATTTGGGTTTATATTGTTTCAGAGAAACTCAAATCTTCCCCATTTATTTATTGTCTCCTTTTGTTATATGAATTTTTGTTGCTGCTGGCAGAAAACTCAAGTTATATTAACTCTCCCCTTTCTAGTAATTTGGTGATTTGGGGCACTTCTTTTGATCTTCTTTGGCTTTAAAATTTTAACCTCCTTTGACCTTTAAAGTTTTAAAATTTCTAATCTGGGAAAGTTAATAATTACTTTTCAAAATATCATATAGCACTGAAAAGAAAAAAAAGTATGTGAAAAAATGCAGTATGAAGTTCTATACCAATGTGATTTGTTTTCTGTTTCTTAGAAATAAAGTGTAAACTGGAACTCAGAATTAAATAATAGAAGCAGTGGGGATGAAGTCCTTCTAATCCTTTATTCGAGGAAAATGTTTTCCTTAATGACTGGGAGACAGGTGGGTTTAAAGTGAATGCAAGTTAAATATCAGTCAATGAGTTGAAGTTGTTTCTTTCCCACATCTTTTTGCTTTGTTGTTTCAACAATCAGCATTATTGAGGCATTGGTTACTTCCATGTTTGCTCGACCCTAAAGTAGAGGTTGTGCAGCCTCTATCGAAGTCAGTTAACCTCTAACAAGAGAATGGACAGTTTGTTGGATGGAAAAGGCTTGTTAAGACAGTCAGACCACTTCTGAGACTCCCTATCCCAAAAAGCCCCTATTACAATGCATGCATGTACACTCACACACACAGGTACACACACACACACACTCCTCTTTAGTAACATTCCTTTAAATTCTTGCCTTATAAAAGATGAGTCAGATGTGCTACTCTGACCTCCCCTCTAACTATATATATGCTATCCATGCTGAAAGATAGTTCTTTAAGAGTGTTTCTGAGCAATTAAATCTTGGGAGTGGGGAAGGAAGTGAGGGAACGTAATTCCAAAGCTTTCTTTGTCTTTTCTTTCTGATAAAAGAGGTATAAACATTTCTGGGAAATGAATCATCCTGTCACTGCATGAGAAATGCAAGTGCTTCCTTATTTAAACCTAACATACTAAAATAAAATTAAAGAAGAGGAAGAAAGTATGGCTGTAGAGAAAATATGGTGGGAATGAATCATACTGGCACAAGCCAGCCATACATTGCACAAAACAAGGCAGATTCCAGGGCAGGTACTGCCTAACCTGAAGGGCATCATGACCCACCAGGAACTGGCTCAGCTCAGCCAGTGGTTATTTTCTGTATTAGTCAAGATTTCTTGCAGTCCCAAGCATCAGAAGCACTACTTGAATTAGCTGAGGAAAAGAGAGGATTGCACTGGAACTTTTCTCCCTGAATATAGGATTCATTCTTATGGATGACCCTTCTCCAAGAGGAAGGGAGCAGGAAAACCACCTCCTAAACCTTGAATCTTTCATCTTCAGTGCCCAAGAGGATACTAGCGTGGTAGAGTAGGTCATATTTGAGATACAGACAAGACCTGAAAGTCGCAAGGTCTTGGTGTGTGTGATGGTGAGCACGTTTGTGTGTGTGTGTGTGTGTGTGTGTGTGTGTGTGTGTGTGTCCAGGGCAGCGATCTGTGGTGGACACAATGATGTAACCCACTGCCCAGATCCCTCTTCAGGAATGAAAGACTCCTATTCAACTGCTGAGAGCGTTGCTGTCACCCTCTAAGTGACAGTAGAGATTTCTCCTACTGGAGAGATTCACCGCTTCCAAGGTCAAACTTGCTTCCTAGCAAACTAGGCATCTGGTGATTGACTGACAGGAACACAGAAAAGCCTGCCCTTCCCTCTCCAACATAGGGAAGCTCTGAAAGGTCCCTCTGATCCCTTCCTGTCCGCGGGTGTAGAATCTCAGATAACACCCTAACAAAGCTCTGGTCCAGTCACATCTATCTTTCCCTGGGAAAAGTCACCGAGTGACAACTGAGAAGGAAGACAGAATAGAATTCTGTAGGTCACCAATCTTTAAGATGCAGAAAGAGGAAAGATATCTGCTTATGAAAACAGAGAATTGAGAAGGAGAAGACTGGTTCAGAGAGAGCAGTATTATAAGACAGGGTGGCTTCTATCTGGTATGCTTTATTGATTTATTTAGGTGAGTACATTGGTTTAGAGTTAGAGGCGAGCATTTGGTGTAGGGTTTTTTGAGGAGCATAGCCAAAGTTTAATGGAATCAAGGGGGCTAATTACTGGAATAAGACAAAAGACTGACAAATGGTGTTGAGGATCCAGATGAGACCGAAAAACCTGATGTATCAGCACCAAACTGTGCAATAATATAATTTACTCCTGCATCACTCAGTTTTCAAGATGTAGGAGTGAAGAGGATAACCGAAGGAATGATACATATGTGTAGATTTATGTGAAGGGAGGTGGAGTAGTCACATAAATATCAGAGGCCAAGAGATTTAAAGCAGTAATAAAAATAGAAAATATATATCACATATTTGTGTGTATATATAGATTACTGTTGATTCTTCTACATCAGTGATATTCACATTATTCATATTTTATCACCAAGTAATAGTTACAAGGTACTTTGCCACATTTTCTTGACTGTTTTAAGAAGGTATTCATTTGCAATAACATTTACATGATTATTAATACAATTATGTTATAATACAGTTATGAAGTTATCATTTCATTTGCCTTGCTCTGTGTAAACTGTGATAAATTAAAACATACACAATATAGGTATACAACTATATAAGCAATTAAAATAGAAGGTACAGATTGAGTCTTCTTTATTGATTGGCAAGACAGAGATTTGCAGCCCATAAAACGTGAAAAATATGCTTTAAATTTACTTTCTGTTGACATGCTTTCACTCTCTTTTCTAATAAGGCAAGTCATCCTTGGGGTTGGAGGATAGAGAATGAGAAGGGTTAGAGAATAACTGGACTCCTATCTTTGGCTTTCCTGCAAGATTGGTGGGGAATAGTCTTCTTATCTTAAGCCTCTGGGCTTGATCTGCCTTGCAATTCTTGCAAGCAGAGCCCTGATGAAATGCAAGGGTAGCCATCTGCAATAAGACAAATAGATGATGAGAATAGAAGACAAGGGAAACTCACCAGGTTCAGATAAAGAGTATGGTTCCTGTCACCCCTACCACCTTGTGCGTATGTAACACTAACCACAGTCTTCCATCAACTTTCCTACTTGTTTACCAGTCTGTCTCTACCATTAGTGTACACACTCCTTAGGGCAAGATCTGTGTGTCATTTGTCTTCATGTCTCCGGAAACTGGTCTAGATCGTAGCTTTTGATGTGTTGTACAAGAAATATAGGCTGAAGGAAGGAACTCGATAGATAAATTTCACAATTATTTTATAGAAGTTGAACTAAAATGTCTTAAAACGTAATCATACTAGAGTAAAATTGCTTAGATTTAAGTTATCAACATTTGCAGTAATTCATTACAGAAAAACTTCACATCCCTGCAATCCAGGGTGAGGAATGAGTTGTAACCTTCCTGCCTGGCACGATGTTTGGTGTTTAGCTCAGCAGAAGGTTATTGCAGCTCCACTCCTTCTTGCATATGCTGGGAAAGCTCCATGCAGTTCATTAGGAAGCGTGGGGGTGGATCAACGCCAGTATTTAGATTCCCAAACTGTTCTCAATTAGGAAATGACTTCTGTGTTTCCCCCATTCAGGTGCTTTTGATTAGCAAGAAGCACAAATACACAGTCATACAGATATGTGCTCCCACAGTCAGAACCTACAAAAGCGAATCAAGTGCTTATCTGGCTTACATTTCTATACATACCTTGACACTCACAGATGCTTCTTGAACCTGGCTGGCCTATCCTTGTGCATGGCTGCCAGGCTCCACAAGGTTAACTAAGGAACGCCCAAGGTTGTTTTCATTTTTATACTGGGGTCATGGCCTATAAGATAGAGACATTCTGCTGAACAGCTGTGTGACCTCACTAAGCCTCGGCCTTGATGTCCCTGGAGTTGCTTTTAGATTGTAGGTAGGAATATTTTCCACCACTAACTAATGTTTATGGCCAATTCTAGGTCTTCAGAAGGGAAAGATATATATATATATATATTAGATAGATGCATACATATGTGTGTGTTTATATATATATGTGTGTGTATATGTGTGTGTAGGTGTATATATATATATAAAAATAGAAAATAGCATCCACAGTTGACCCCATGTTGCCCATTGCATTTGGATGCTGAGTTAAGATAAGAGCCTTTGAGAACAATGCAGTGGTGGAGAGGCTTCTCTTGTCCTTTTATCTTCAATATTTCCCCCCTCCGCAGCCAGACAGACTTTCCAAGGTCTGCTCAGCTGATCAGTTTACTCTGCTGCTAAAGGGCAAGGGCTTCCCATGACTTTTCACATGAAAATTGAAATTCCTGGCATGCTCCACAGGCCCCAGCCTCCCTCCATGACCCCACCTCACATCAGCCCCACAGAGTCTAGCCCTAGCCCTCAAACCTGCTATTCTTCGTACATGCTGTTCCCTTTATCTGCTTCCCTCGTCAAGATTTCCAGATGACATCATCTCCTCCTAGCACAGGCTTTAATCTCATCATATAATTCTCCCTTAGAGCATTTTACGCAGGTGTAATTTTTGTTAGAACGCTGATTGTTTAATACATATCAAGATACTGCCACAGACAAGACCCACGCCTGGTTCATTCTGCACTGCACTCCAGTGTCCAGCCCTGTGCCTGACACATTGCTAATGGGTGTGTTGAGTTCAGAAAATGGCCAAGAAAAGCTTCCTCATGCCCACCCTGTGTCTACATATGTGCTTTGGCTGTGCCTTTAACTGCTATCCATCCTTTCTACTAAGCCAAATAGTCTTTCTTTTATTTTGAGACAGAATCTTGCTCTGTTGCCCACGCTGGAGTGCAGTAGTGTGATCTCAACTTACTACAACCTCTGCCTCCCGGGCTCAAGCAATTCTCCCATCTCAGCCTCCCGAATAGCTAGGACAACAGGCATGCACCATCATGCCCGGCTAATTTTTGTGGTAGAGATGAGGTTTTGCCATGTTGCCCAGGCTGGCCTCGAACTCCTGGACTCAAGCGATCTGCCCGCCTTGGCCTTCCAAAGTGCTGAGACTACAGGTGTCAGCCACTGTGCCTGGCCCAAATAGTCTTTCTTGAAAGAAAATTTGATTATTATATTTTAAGAAAATTAGTCATGATGATTAGGTATTATTTAAGATCAGTTAAATAATATGCTATGCCTAAATAATGTACAAATTTACAACCTGGCCCAAAAATGAGTACCTAGTTTCTCCAACTACCAAAGCACATGGCATATTCTCTTGATTTGCACTTACTATTCATGCATAATAGGTGCTGAGTAAAATGTGCTACCTATATCAATATCAATATATGCCTTTTTCAGCTTCATTCAGCCACTATCCCAATAACTATTCCAATAATTATACCAATACACCCTAATCATTAATGTTCTTTAAAAAAATCCCACTTCAATTGTTTTACATTTCCCAGGCACTACAATCTCTATTACATCATTCACAGTCATCTGTAAAATAAACACCTTCTATCACTAGGCCCAGTAGATGCAAAACCCTAGAAAAGTTTAAACAAATATTTTGATTTTGTTTACATATGTGCCACCGGCTGCTTAAGAATATCTGCACTTGAGATAAACACAAATTACAGAAGAAACCCATATTATAAACACCTGGATTTAAACACTCAACAAAAAGCCAGAAAGTAAACACTGCAATATTAAATACAATCAACTGGGAGGAACCTACTCCCCAGTGGATCTGAGAAATTGTTTAATTTCACATAAAAGGGTCTCTGAATAAGTGGCAGGCAAAGGGAACAGAGCAGATGGAAAGGGTAGGCTCCCTGTTGTGCAAATAGCCATCTTTCATCAGAGTGGGTGCTGGTGGATTGTTGGAAAGGTTGGAATTCTCCAAATACACAGAACTTCTCCTCTGACTATGCCTTTCCCAGCTTATAAAGAGGACCATTTGACCACACATTCACTTTCCATTAGCAGGAAGCCCACTTACTAAGTAAAGTCAACAGCTTAATTCAGATAAACACTTACTGAGAGAGCAGTGAGCGCTGTGCTAAGTATCAGGAATACAGAGATTAGTAAAAGGAGTTACTTCCCACAGGGATCTACAATTTAGTGAGGGCTGAAATAACTGTGAAGGATTGTATACTATTCATAATACATGCTGGAATAGCAGTTAGTGCTAGGACGAGCAGTGGCTTAAAGTAGGAAATAATGAACTGTTGCAGGCTTGGAAAAGCCTTCTTAGAAGAAATGAGGGCCCATTTGAGTCTTGGAGAATGCCTAGGAGTTTCTCCAATATTTAGCAGAGGAACGATAAGTTGGCAAATATGAAGGGGGTTGCAAAATCACATTTCAGGCATAGAAAACATCATCGCAAAAACAAAGAGGGGTTCTCAGTATTTCCCTGGAGTCTGAGCTTGCATGCGGGGCCAACTACTATCTGCAGTTGCTGGACCCAACTACACAAGCACATGGTGCCGCCTGGGTTATCTCCTCTACTTACACATATGCTCCATTGTCCTATTGGATTTTACTTCCAAAACACAGAGTCAAATATAAAATTTTTAAGAATTCCAAAATGTTGAGAGTAAAATATTAAACCAAGTGAAGGGTTTTTCTCAGAGTCAGGCTACTGCACAGGTTTCGAGCCTATGAAATCAGCCCTGCACTTAGCTCAGCATAAATTAGCAGATGATCAACAAACTTTCAGATTTCCCCTCTACCGTCCCTAAATGTAGTGTTAATGAAGTTTGGGATGTGGAAACACATTTGGAAATTGGGGAGGGGAAAGTGGAAAGGAGTGGGATGAAGCTGGTATAAGAAACAGAGCCCAGATCAAGCCAAGTTTTATACTGCATGTTGAATTTGGTATATACCCTGTAAGTCAAGAGGCATCATGGAATTATTTAAGGCAGGGATGTCACAGATGAAATTTGTAGATTAGGAAATTGAATCCTGTGTTCATGTGGTGGATGGATTTGATGTCTGAAAAACAGGAGATTAACCAGGTTTGAGCACTAGAGGTGGGGGAATCTTTTATCTCCCCCTGTGGCTGTAGAGATGATTGCTACCAGTTGGTACCCACCATCTTTTCTAGTTTTGAATGGACATAACCTATTTCTCACACAAGAGTTAAAGTTCTGGGTATGGTAGTCGTGGTGGTGATGGTGCCTTTTAAATACAAGATGATTTGTATGGTATTTCCTGTTAAACCGAGGTTGCCTTAGCTATTTGAGTGATTACATCAAAATCTTGACTCACAAAAAGGTCTTAGTATGAATGAAACCAAAATTATGCGTTACCATAAGGTAAATGGATTTAGTCTGGTGGTGTTGTGTATTACACAGGGACTACCAGCCTTCACCAATGTTCTTGAATGAAGTTAAATCTTATACCTGAATGTGATCCTCACAGAGAAACAATATTTTTTTAAATTTTTTTATTATACTTTAAGTTCTAGGGTACATGTGCACAACGTGCAGGTTTGTTACATATGTATACATGTGCCAGGTTGGTGTGCTGCACCCATTAACTCGTCATTTACATTAGGTATATCTCCTAATGTTATCCCTCCCCCCCGCCTCCCCACAATAGGACCTGGTGTGTGATGTTCCCCTTCCTGTGTCCAGGTGATCTCATTGTTCAATTCTCACCTATGAGTGAGAACATGCGGTGTTTGGTTTTCTGTTCTTGTGATAGTTTGCTGAGAATGATGGTTTCCAGCTGCATCCATGTCCCTACAAAGGACACAAACTCATCCTTTTTTATGACTGCATAGTATTCCATGGTGTGTATGTGCCACATTTTCTTAATCCAGTCTGTCACTGATGGACATTTGGGTTGATTCCAAGTCTTTGTTATTGTGAATAGTGCCGCAATAAACATACTTGTGCATGTGTCTTTATAGCAGCATGACTTATAATCCTTTGGGTATATCCCCAGTAATGGGATGGCTGGGTCAAATGGTATTTCTAGTTCTAGATCCTTGAGGAATCACCACACTGTTTTCCACAATGGTTAAACTAGGTTACAGTCCCACCAACAGTGTAAAAGTGAGGAACAATATTTTTAAAACCACTGTATTTAGTCGTAAGTGCATTATAAATCAATCAGTGTATGTTCATTGATAAGGGAAATTTTATTATGATTCTATTTGTAGAGAAGAAGTGATGTTTATATTTTGAACACTTCAGGTAGCTGTCTTTTCTGCATAAGATTTGTGATACCACAGTCACGATGGATTGGGGTGTCTAAAATTAATACAGTGAAGTGATAGTTTTCAATCCCAGCATTACACACACCTGGGGAGTGTTTAAATTTTACTCTTGCCTGAGTTCCTCCACAACTGAGATAGAATCTCTGTGGGTAGGACTTGAGTATCTGAATTTTCCACAAGCTTTGTTGACTTATACATATTTTAACTACAGTAAAATATCATTTGAAGGTGATTTCTATCCCTATAGTTGTGCCTATTCCAGAATATCATGTAAGTGGAATCAGAGACCACGTAGTGTTTTTTGCCTGGTTTCCACTTAGCATATTTCTTTTGATATTCATCATATTGCATGTGTCAGAAGACCATTCCTTTAAACTGTATTGAGAATATTGAGCCGTATTGTATAGTATGATCATACTACAGTTTGTCTCTTCCTTCACTGGTCGATGCAACAATCTGAACTCTTTAAAAGCTTCCAATAGCATAGCAAGGGTTGAGAACCAGTACCATAAAGGAACTTACATATGAATATTACTTTATATTTTACCAAATACCTATAGAGGCCTCAGTCATGGTACTTGCACTGATTCATTTAATGGTCTATGTGGAAGAAGTTAGAATTATCACACACTAGTTTATAGACCACGCTATCTAAAACACATAATAACTTTGATCATATCTCCTTAACAATTATTTTTTATTTGACATTTTCTAAAAAATGCATGTACTTTTCCATGGCAGAGTGAATTCATACCACATATCCAACTGTCTCTGTGATCAATGGGGCCTGAAAATGCTGGCGGAAGATTTATTTTTTAAAAAACATATTTCCGATCATCTTCTCCTACCCATAAATGGAAAATTCTTGCCTATAAAAGACTAGTTTCAGGACCCACAATTATTATTATTATTATTTTTGAGATGGAAGCCTTGCTCTGTAGCCCAGGCTAGAGTGCAGTGGCGCGATCTCAGCTCACTGCAACCTCCGCCTCCTGGGTTCAAGCGATTCTCCTGTATTAGCCTCCTGAGTAGCTGGGATTACAGGTATGCGCCACCAAGCCTGGCTAATTTTTGTATTTTTAGTAGAGACGGGGTTTCACCATGTTGGTGAGGCTGGTCTCGAACTCCTGACCTTGTGATCTGCCTGCTTCAGCCTCCCAAAGTGCTGGGATTACAGGTGTGAAAGCCACTGCGCCCGGCCCACAATTACTAAACTATCTAACATATACATATTTCTGACCAAAAGCATTGGATAGCATTATGAAGATACTTCAGTATCCAAGTTTATAAATTATGGTTAAGAACAATGTATAAGGGCACAGCTACTTGTTTCATGAAAGCTTGGTTGTAAGGGTTTATCTGTGCCTTAGCCATCCTTTAAAGGCAAAACGCAGAAGTAATAGCATCAGAAATATCCTGGAAACTTCAATATAACAATGAACAAGCGTGCAATTGGCTCTCCATATCCATGAATTTCACATCCAAAAATTCAACAAAGCTTACATTGAAAATATTCAGAAAAATAAATAATCCAAAATAAAAAAAGATACAACTATCTACATATCATTTACATTATACTCAGTATTATAAGTTATCTAGGGATGATTTAAGGTATACAGGAAGATATATACATGAGGGTGGTCCTGGAACCAATGGCTCCTGGATAGTGAGTGATAACTATAGGTGTCAGTGCCTTTTGGTTAAATGTGAGTTTCTGGGACAGTTCGTGAATTTCTGTGATGTAATAGATTATGGTGATGTTGGATACATAAAGCAACTGTGAGTCACAAGGAGATGGCTGCAGACCTTGAAGACTCCACGGAGGCTTATACAAGAGACATGCAGCTTGAGAACAAAGGCTTATAGAAATTAAAACACATATTAAGGGAGTTTCTCTGAGTTAAATGAAGCTTCAATTCTATTGCGCATGAGGTTATGTGATGCTGAGACAAAATCAAGAACAATTTAAATTGTGAGTAACTTTTATTGCTGTTGCATGTTACCACATCTCTCCACCCTGAAAATGCTGCCATTGAGAACTGAGCTTTTTGGAGATGACAATATTCATGACTATTGCAGTCTTTTGGCTTCAGTAAATAAAGTTCCCTGGAATTTCAAGAGTTTCCCTTGTCTGTCCTAGAAAAAAAAAGCATTATTTTTCAGAATTGTTATGACTCGGCTTTGCTTTTTCTCTTAGAAAGTTAATGGGCAATGCTTATCAGGCTTGCATTGTTCAACAAGGTTAGGGAGATTTATTTCTCACTCTTCTGAAGGTCATTCCATTCATCACATTGCAAAAGTTCTTTCTTTTGGCAACCAAAGGATAATGGAGCATTGATTTCCCTGGGGATGTTTATTCTATTCCCCCAACATGTATGCACACACAGACATATTACTGAAGCAATCCCTAGTTTCTAAGGATGTGCCAAATCTGGCAGAGACAGCAATGAGGTAATTCTAAAGTGAATGATAGCTTTGTCCTCTGAAAAACAGACAAAAGGAAATAACTTAAAAAAGAATTAACACGGCAATAAAAGATAACCTTAATAAAATGATTTCTCAAAAAAAGACATACATGCGGCCAACAAGCATATGAAAAAAATGTTCAACCACTAATAATTCGAGAAATGCAAATCAAAACCACAATGAGATACCATCTCACACTAGTCAGAATGGCTATCATTAAAAGGTCAAAAAATAATAGATGCTGGCGAGGTTACAGAAAAAAAGGAATGTTTATATACTGCTGGTAGGAGTGTAAATTAGTTCAGCTATTGTGGAAAGCAGTTTGGAAATTCTCAGATAACTTAAAACAGAACTGTCATTCAACCTAGCAATCCCGTTACTGGATGTATACCCAAAGGGATATAAATCGTTCTACCATAAAGATGCATGCGTATGTTCATGACAGCGCGATTCACCATAGAAAAGACATGGAATCAACCTAAATGCTCATCAATGATAAACTGGATTTAAAAAATTGATACATATACACCATGGAATACTATGCATCCATAAAAAAGAATAAAATCATGTCCTTTGCAATAACATGAATGGAGCAGCAGGCTATTATTCTAAGTGAATTAATAAAGGAACAGAAAATCAAATATCACATGTTCTCACTTATAAGTGGGAGCTACACCCTGGGTACACATGAACACAAAGAAGGGAATGGTAGACACTGAGGCCTACTCTGAGGGTGGAGGATGGGAGGAGGGTGAGGATCAAAAAACTATACCTGTAGGGCACTATGCTTATTACCTGTGTGATGAAGTAATCTGTACACCAAACTCCCATGACATATAATTTACCCATGTAACAAACCTGCCTGTGTACTCCCCTGAGCCTAAAATAAAAAGTTGGAAATAAAAAAATAAAACTAAAAGAAATAGAATTGAGAGATTAAGGGCATGTTCTCATTTTCTTGTGAAGAACTTAACATTATTTTAAGAAAATACGTAATTAAATAGCTTAAGACTTGTAGACTGGGTTGAATGGTGTCACCCCAAAGTTCATGTCTTTCCTAAAATCTCAGAATCTGACCTTATTTGGAAATAGGGTCATTGCAGTTATAATGATAAGATGCAGTCACATTGGAATAGGGTGGGCCTTTAATCCAATATGACTGGTGTCCTTATAAGAAGAGATACAAGGGCATAGAGCCACTGACACAGAGAAAAGACAGCCCTGTGAACACTGGGGCAAAGATCAGAGTGATACATCCACAAGCCAAGGAACACTTGGGGCTACTAGAAACCGAAAGAAGCAAAAAAGGATCTTCCCCCGAAGGCTCAGGAGGTGGCACGGCCCTGCCCATGCCTTGATTTTGGACTTCTACTTCCAGAACAATAAGAGAGGACATTTCTGTTTTTTTACGCCACCAGTTTCTGACACTTTGATATGACAGCCCTAGGAAATTAATTCAGCCCACCTCTGGATTTTTGGCAAAGTGAGCATTAAGAACTGACCATTCTATAGACCGATGTTCTAGAAGGACTTGAGAAAACTTTTAGAATCAAACAAAGGGAACAGCACTTCATTTTTACCTGCATATTCATCATGACTTCTTCACAGTCTCATATATTGTGAGCTATCAATATGAGGATCCCTTGGGATGTGCAAACAGCAGATGCTCTGCCCAGACCCAGTGTGTTGGTTAGAATATCTCTGGTTAGAAACAAGGAATCTGCATTTTACTAGTTCTTAAGTCATTCTGATGAATGCTAGAGCTCTAGATTCATACAGAATAGCTTCTGTTACTATCTTTGAAGGATAATCAAACAAAAACCCATTCGTCTATTGAGGGCCAACAAAAGGCACAATGCTATCCTCAAGTGTGTAGACAGGGCCAAGTGAAATTTGAATATCAGACAAATTAGCAGCCACCTAGGACCACACAGTCTCTTATCAGGACATGGGATTTACAAACAGCACACCCAAGTGGCCCTTGATTTTATTCTTGCTCCCCAACCCACACAACAAGTAATCATAGCAAGTAATTGGCCCTCTTACCTTATGCCAGACCATTGCAGCTGGAACTTGGAAAGGATGGAGGAGAAATAGAGAAACTAGTGAATGTATACCTTGCTACCTATATGGTTTTCTTCTTTATCCTTTTGACAAAATGATAACTGTACAGTTTCAAAATAAATTTAAAAATATTACTAAGATCAAATTAAGGGAGATGGAAAAAACTTTCCACAAAAGAAAAGTTTTCTCAAGAGAAAAGTTATAACTTTTATATATATATATAACTTTTATATAAAATGTTTCTCAACATGCAGTCTCAAATTATTCATTGTAACACTTCTTCTTTACAAATATATGCATTTAAGATGACGAAATTTCTTTTTATTTACACCATTAGCTATATAACACAAGTTTTGATATATTGTGTTTGCATTAAAATTAAGTTCAAAATATTTGTAGTTTTTATTGAATATCCTTTTACTCATGGATTAATTAAAAGTAGATTAAGTTGCTTAATTTCCAATATTTGATTGGTTTTGCTATTTTTGTTTGTTTTATTTCTAACGTAACTTATATTGGGATCAGAGAAAATATTTTGCATGATTTCAATCCTTTCAATTGTATTGAGGCTTGCTTTATGGCACAGAATATGGTCTTTCTCTATATCTAATTATTCCTTGTTCTGGATAGATTGCTATGTTCATTTCTCCATTCATTTATTAAACTCTTTCTCAGGGGATTAAAGATGCAATAATAGGCATAAAGCAAATATTTTATAGTTCCACAGGCTGTGAAACATTAGCAGGAAAAGACCATATAAATATAGTCATATATGTATTTGTTATCTATATATGTTACATATATAAAAAACATATATATTTGTTATATATGTTTATATACATATTTGTTTATATATTTTATTTAAAAGATGTATATTTGTTATATATGTATGTATATACATGTAAGACTATATAGATACATGTATACATACATGTAAGATGATATAGATACTTATATATATGTTTAAGACTATATGCATAGACTATAAAGACTATATATAAGCTATAGATGTATAGACTATATATGGACTATAGATATAGACAATATATAGACAATAGATATATAGGCTATATAGACCATATAGACTATATAGACATAAGACTATATATATAAGACATAAGACATATATAAAAGTATATATGTAAGTCATATATATGTCATATATAGTCTTACATGTGTATATATACATGTGTGTATATTTAGGTAACAAATTTTAACAATCTAGTTTATTTCAGTTCTTCAATTTTTTATATATATATGTATATAGTCTTAAAACCCAAATTCTCTCCTTAAGGACATGAATGTACATTAGTTTCCCGTTTTATTTATTTTGCTATCTGTCATATAGACCATTTTATTCTTTTTCTATAGTAGAAAAAATTAGAACAGCTGTTATTTATCATCACAGTCTCACAAATGATGAAACAGAGATTCAGAGACTTCTCCAAGGAGTGTAAATCCTACCTTCCTATGTCACACAGCTGATGACAAAGTGAAATGAAACACCATAGGTAAGTTTGCTTTGTACAATTGCAGGCTCTACATGTGTGGATGTCGTGTGGTGCTCTCGCAAGTACTTCTTAAAAAGAAGTAGCTCAGGTGCTGTTTAAAACTATAATGCTCATTACCAGTTTTCAATCCTTTTGACATTAACTTTAATATGCAGATGCACTGATCCTTACTGATAACCCTTTTTCCAAACATGGGATTGCTTTTTGAGAATCTTAAAGCCTTATTGAAAATCAGCTATTTACATGGTATATTTTTCCAAAGGATTTGAAAAGTTCATGTTTGGGTTTTCAGCTTCCTTTTGCCATGAATTTTCCTCCATTCTTTGTAGAGGAAGAAACAAAGGACTCCAAAGCAGCCCATGAGGAAGTATAATAAGAAGGCCTAGAACTCGGATGCAAGGGGCCTCTTTGGGTGGAGACTTTACCGTGGTTGTATGCTTTAATCTTGACCTACACTTCCTCTTCTTTTTAAAAATAAACTCTAAGCATTGTTCCTTGGATATAATTGTAACTGATCTTTCCAGAAAAAGAAGAAATCTGTTTTTAAAGAACCTGGTAAATACTAGTGAAACCTGCATGATTGAGGGTTGGTCAAACTCTAAGTGGCTAGAACCGGAAATTCCACAAGACCATGACATTCCTTCATTGCAGCCAAGTGGCCCACACTGAGGGAAGATCCCTTTCTAGCCCTACACAGACTAAGACATTTCATAGAATTTAGATTATTTTTTGAAATGACTTTAAAGTCCTCTTATTTTAAGGAGTGGCATTTAAGTTTATGTCATTGTGAACATAGGACTTTTGTTGTTTTGTTATTCTAGTAATATGTACATTTGAGAATACCTGGAAAATTCAGAATCAGCCAATATTAATTTTATGGCATTTACCTAATCGAAATTGGAAAATGTTGGCATACCTTCTTTAAATGCAATACTTTGGTTCATATTCTCTAACATAATGGGTATGTTCTGTAGTTTAAAGAACCTTTGTTTACAAGAGGAACATAATGGCTCAGTGCCCTGTAATTGATTTTCAGGGCCCAATACTGAAACAGGTAGTACGGTATTCCATTACTGCAGCCAGTTTCACAAATCAATCTAAATAAATGTGTTTTCTTTGCAGACTTTAATCAATAAAAACAAATTTGCAAACCTCGTACATGGGGAGGAGAAAAGTGTCAACGATTGTGTGAGTTTGAGAAGGCTTTTGTTCTTCTGAAATATTTTTTAAAAGTTATTGGATCTTCAGTTTTTAAAGTAAATCTCTAAAACATTTCTTTACCGAGTAACATTATATGCTAGTTGCTTTAGGTCGTCAAAAAATGTGTAATTTATCCAACACGCATGTCATTATTGTAAAGCTACCAAAGTTTTACAATATGTAATGTTTAAACTGAAACCATCCAAAAGACATTCAAGTATTTAGGTTTAGCTGACTACAAAGTTATTGACGATTAGACTCAGAAGAACCTTTCATCCAGTTATCCTTGTCTATGTCTACTGCCATAGTCTAATGACTAGGCCTTTCCTTGTCTGTGTGCAGAGAGTTTCTAACATCAGCCTCAGGACATCTGTATGTGCCTGTCTGCCAGTTTTATTTAATCCACGAATATTTATTGAAACAATATTTTGGGCTACACAACTTGCTAAAAGCTGACAATGTAAAGATGAGTAAGACAGGCTTCTGCTATAGCATATGAGGAAGTGTACATGTAAACAAAAAGTTCCAATATTTTTTGTTATATATTATATGCTATATTATGCAGAGTTTTGGACAAAATGCTGAAAAGCATAAATGAATAGAATAATTTTAGAGGTATAAATAAAATGACTTCAGAGAAGAGGCATAATTTAAGCCAGGCATTGAAAAGAGAGCAGAAAAGCTGAAAAATAAGAGAATGACTAAATATTAAAAGCACATGGTAGCTCTTAATTCAGAACAAAAAAATCCAAATTAAACGTTAATGGGCACTAGGATTAACTGTGAGGTCCTTTCAAATGATATGTACTCCTCTTCTGACTCATCTCAAGTGTCTCTGCTGTTTACTGAATGAAAAAGTCCTTGCAAATGATATGAAAGTATTATGTCCTCAGACACATGGGTGACAGAAAATGGTTTAGTACCCTGGTTAATACAAAACTATTATTGATTCTCAAATGAAGTGCTTAAATTGTGTAGAGTCAGCTAGCTATGGAAGAAGATTCTATATGTAATAACTGATGTTAAGCAAGTATACTTGTTCCAAAAACGAAGACAGCTATATGAAGGTTTCTCTAGTAGTGTGTGGTGAAATTTTTCATGGTGGATATAAGGACAGTGGCTTATTCGGCTTTGCACCTATATCTCTGACACAGTATCTCATCAGAATCACCAGGCATATTAAAAAAAAAAAAAAAAAGTGCTGGGTGCGGTGGCTCAGGCCTGTAATCCCAGCACTTTGGGAGGCCGAGGCAGGTGGATCACGAGGTCAGGAGACAGAGACCATCCTGGCTAAACACAGTGAAACCTCATCTGCACTAAAAACACAAAAAATTAGCCGGGTGTGGCGGCGGGAGCCTGTGGTCCCAGCTACTTGGGAGGCTGAGGCAGGAGAAGGGCGTGAACCCTGGAGGCGAAGCTTGCAGTGAGCCGAGATCGCGCCACTGCACTCCAGCCTGGGCGACAGAGCAAGACTCTGTCTCCAAAAAAAAAAAAAAAAAAAAAAAAGAGAAGAGTCCTGTGGTACTTACAAGATTTACGGAATCATAACATCTGGGTATGAAAGCAGTTAATTTTAATTTTAGTCAGCTTCTCAGGTATTTCCTTGACTGCTAAAGTCTGAGATTGAATGAGCTAAGTTCTGAACATGCTAAGTTCAGTGTGCCTTCACTACTGAATTTGTCCTTCATTTGAAGCAGACTGTGATGAAGGTAAGTCAGATATAGGCATCCATCCTAGACTCAGTTCCACCACCAACTTCCCTGAAACTGCTTCTTCATCTTCAATTATTGTTCAACTAAAAGATTTGTATTTCACTCAGTTATTCATGCTTTAACCCGGATAAACATTTTTTAGTACCTATTGTGTAGTAAACACTGCTGCATGAGAACCATGAATAACATATGTTCAGGGAAAATCATGGTTTCAAATTGGGCTTAGTTGTCAGAGGGAGTGTAGTATAATGTGGGTGCTGTATATGGAACCAGCAGAGTCTCAGAAAGGCCATCCTTCTCAGTAAGGCCATTTTTCACCTCTGAGTAAGCTGAGAATTAAATTTTCCCGATGCTGAAAGCTCTGTTCAGGTAGATTTACAATAATTGCCCTTTGGTGCTTTGGGGGAACTCTCGCTCTCAAAGAATCTTAATGGAGACAAGAGGGTTTATTACTCAATTCTTGAGGCCACAGAAGTCAATTCCTTGAATTAACTTTTTGTGTAGTGCAGATAGTTAAAAAGTAAAATTCCCTTTTGGGGCTTAGAATGAGGAAACTTTAGACTGATTGTAAACCTTTAGGGGATCAAGAGGAGTCTACGTTATAATAGAAGCTCATGGAATTCTGAAGATAAAGGAGAAGATTATGCTGATTTAGGAAGTTTAAGAGACCCTTTAGGCATTTTCTTCATTCAGTAGATGGATGATTAGTTTTTTCCTTTCTTTGCTAACTGCTCACAGTGACATTTTGGATGATCATGGGATGTATATGTGGTAAAATAAAGGCAAGTACATTTTTAGCCTTGTAGAAAATAAAATAAAAATTAAAAAAATTATAGAAATTGTCATGCAGTAACCAAACTTGTGATATTCTGTTTGCTTTAGTTATGATTTGTTATGTATGAGATTTCTATAAGCCTTAACTCTAGTTAAGCATTGCAATTAATGTTATGAGAAGGTTAAAACCACCTTATTGAGAACAGAAGATTAAAACATGTTTTGCTCAAACAGGAAAGTTCATCGCTTCATTTGGGCACACAAAGGCCTTCTCTTTTGCTTGTAATTTCCGTCAATATTGGAACTTCCTTTCAACGGAGGTTTTTATTCAACCATAGATCATGAGGGTCTTTGATGGTTCTTGTTCAACTTCGTTTCTCCCAAGTTCCATGCCATTAATTTTTCTCCTTCTACCCCATGCTTTCTGCATGACTATGTTCATTGGTCTTACAGCCTCAACTCTCGCCTCTATGTTGATATGACATCCTGAGGCTACACATTCAGTCCTTTTAAGAGAATGTCTTCCTCTTGGTTTTTCCACCCTGGGGCTCCCTAACGCCCTGTAGAGGTCATCTCAAATCTCTCTTTGGGGAAGCCTTCTTCAATCCTCAGATTCCAGCTAATGAGTTATTTCTTTGTGCCTCCTCAGGCCTTTCCATGAAGCTCCTTCACACACAATTCAGGGCAAATCTCTCTCTCTTCCCCTAGATTAATGAGGACAGCAATCATCTGTTATCTATCTTCCCCTGCATAGTAGGGAGCAATGAATGATCATTCTTAAAGAATTGGCTGCAGAGTTCCAATTCGGATGAAATGGTGGGACAGGCAAAGGCAAAACTCTAATTCTACCCAAAACACATAAAAATGCTGGAGAAACTGATTAAAAATAGCTTTGGAGATTCTAAATAAGCACAAATGAAGAACAAAGCTTAATTTTATGAGTTGGGCTGAAATGGCTTATCAAGGGAGTAAGCCATGAGAAGCCCTTATTCTAGCACTTAAAATTTTAACCCCTAGGAAGGGAGAAGAGAAATAATATTGAGCTGGAGAAAAGGCAAGGAAACAGAACTGAGACCTCTTCCCAAAGTGGGGATCTTGGAAATATTGCCTTTACTGAGCAGGCAAGTCTGCACGATGAGTTGTCACAGAGACCAACTTTACATTAACTGCCCATGTAATCAACCAACAGGTTCTTCCTGACCACTGCACAGACCATGGCATTAAAATAAAGAAAGAATGTAATTGAGGCTAGGTCAGCTAGGCCATGAAAGAGATGGAGATTTTACTCAAATCAATCTTCCCTAAGGCTCGCAGGTTAGGGGTTTTCAAGGATAGTTTGGTAGGCAGGGGACTAGGAAATGGGAAATGTTGATTGGGGATGAAATCATAGGGGTGTGGTAAACAGTTCTTAAAATTGTTTTCAGAATTTCTGTTAGTAACTGATAGGTTAGAAAATAATTAATAAATATAAAGAAAATTTGAACAAAAAACATAATAAGCTTTGCCTAATAGAGACATACACACACACATAGGTGTGCATGTACCTATAGAATATATTTATGTATGTGTAGGTACATATATGATACACATATATTACATAGACAACATAAATATGATACATATGTATGTGTGTATACATAGTGAGCTGCACTAGAAAATTAGAAAATACATATTTTCAAAGACCATGGCACATTTATAAAAATCACCTTCTATACTTCAAATCTTGGAAGTCTTCAATATGATGACCATGATATCTGAAAAAAAATGGTAACATTAGACATAGGTAGGACTATAACTCCAAAATATATTTAAATTTTTTAAATCCACTTTTAAGCTATTTAAAATAATTTATTTTATTTTATTTATTTATTTTTTTTTTGAGACAGAGTCTCGCTCTGTCGCCCAGGCTGGGGTGCAGTGGCCGGATCTCAGCTCACTGCAAGCTCTGCCTCCCGGGTTTAGGCCATTCTCCTGCCTCAGCCTCCCGAGTAGCTGGGACTACAGGAGCCCGCCACCTCGCCCGGCTAGTTTTTTTTTTTGTATTTTTTAGTAGAGATGGGGTTTCACCGTGTTAGCCAGGATGGTCTCGATCTCCTGACCTCGTGATCCGCCCGTCTCGGCCTCCCAAAGTGCTGGGATTACAGGCTTGAGCCACCGCGCCCGGCCTAAAATAATTTAAGTGATAAAAAAATCATAACTATAAGTAGTTGGAACAGAGTGACATTAAACCATCTTTCCAGAATGTATGACACAGCCAAAAGCAGTACTTGCAGGAAAATATATCCCATTACATCCATATGCTTGAAGAAAAAAAAGAAAAATTGAAAATTAAGAAATTAGAAAAGATTGCTGAGTGCAGTGGCACATGCCTATAGTCCCAGCTGCTCAGGAGAATCACTTGCACCCAGGAGTTCAAGCCTGTAGTGCACTATGATCATGCCTGGGAATAGCCAGCCTGGCAACATAGCAAGATATTATCACTACAAAACAAACAAAAAGAGGTTAGAAAAGGAACACAAAGTGTGATGGTTAATACTGAGGGTCAACTTAATTGAAGCATCCAATTGTTCCTAGGTGTGTCTGTGAGAGTGTTGCCAAAGGAGATTAACATTTAAGCCAGTGGACTGGGAGAGGCCGACCCGCCCTCAGTCTAGGTGGGCACCATCTAATCAGCTGGCAGCATAAAAGCAGAAATAGAAAGAGCAGACTTGCTGAGTCTTCTGGCCTCCATCTTTCTCCCCTGCTGGATGTTTCTGCCCTCAAACATCAGACTCCAAGTTCTTCAGCTTTTGGACTCTTGGACCCACACCAGTGGTTCACCCGGGGCTCTCGAGCCTTTGGCCACAGACTACTGCACTGTCAGCTTCCCTACTTTTGAGGTTTTGGGACTCAAACTGGCTTCCTTGCTCTTCAGCTTGCAAACAGCCTATTGTGGGACTTCACCTTGTGATCGTGTGAATCAATACTTCTTAATAAACTCCGTTTCATATATACATTTATCCTATCAGTCCTGTCCCTCTAGAGAAGCCTAATACATAAAGCAAACCCAAAGAAAAGAATAAAAATTAGATCCCTAAGCAATGAAATAGAAAACAAATCCTAGAGGAGCTAAGATCGCTAATTTATGTTAACTTTAGACCATGAGAGGTCCAGATGCCTGGTGAAACATGACCTTCTGGTATGTCTGTGAGAGGATTTCTGGAGGAGACTGGCATTTGAATTGGTAGGATGGGCAAAGATTGCCCTCACCGCTGTGGGTGGGCACCATCCAATCCATTGGGGGTCTCAAGAGATCAAAAAGGTGAGGGAGGGCTAATTTTCTCTCTCCTCTCAGGCTAGAATTTCATCTTCTCTTGCCCTCAAACATGACAGCTCTTGGTTCTTGAGCCTTTGGACTCCACTGGAAGTTACATCATTGGCTCCCTTGGCTCTCAGGCCTTTGGACATAGACTGCATGACACTACCAGCGTCCCTGGTGCTCCAGCTTGCAGACACCAAATCATAAGACTTCCATCATCACACAAGCCAGTTCCCATTATGTATATTTCCTAGTGATTCTGTTTCTCTGGAGAACCCTGACTAATACAGGACCCAATAAAAGTTAGAGACTAATAAAATAATAATCTCCTGCCCAAATTGATTTATTACCAAAAAAAAAAAAAAAAAAGAAAAAAGAAGAACACAAAACCAGCTGTGGGAAAAAACATGTGTAGATACGGGACACTATAGACATACACAATACCTTTGAAACCTTAGATTACATGGAGAAAGTTCACACAGAAAAAGTTTGCTACAAGTGACCAAAACAAAACAAAAATCCAACAAACAAAAAACACCTTAACTTATTGACCCTATGTTTCCATTGATGTTTCCATTGAAAATAATATGTGATTCTCACCTCACTACCACACATAAATTTAAGGTACAAAAAGTGGCTAGGTGCAGTGACTCAAGCCTGTAACCCCAGTAGTTTGGGACACAGAGGTGGGCGGATCACCTGAGGTCGGGAGTTTGAGATCAGCCTGACCAACAGGGAGAAACCTCGCCTCTCCTAAAAGTACAAAATTAGCCAGGCATGGTGGCGCACGCCTGTAACCCCAGCTATTCAGGAGGCTGAGACAGGAGAATCACTTGAACCCGGGAGGCAGAGGTTGCGGTGGGCAGAGATTGTGCCATTGCACTCCAACCTGGGCAACAAGAGCGAAACTCTATCTCAAAAGTAATTGCAGTTTTTGCTGTTACTTTCGAAGTTTAAATCTTGTAGATCTGCACCAACTGATAGTTTCACGGTCTAAGTAGAAAAGCAAATTTTTAAAATTATAGAATAGCATATTTTTAAGAATACAGAAAAGGAAATCTTTCTTAAATAAGACAAAAAAATCATAAATAATACAGAAAATCATATCCGCTTATTTATATATGTTCTGATAGTACTGAAATAATACTTTACATATCCCGGGTGGGATGGGAGCATAGGCAGCATTAAGGGGTAATTGGAAAAGAGGATGCTTAAAAACATTGTCAAGCTTTGATTTCTGCTGATTATGGGCTCTAGGCTTGCTCCTCCTAAAGTAGATTCCAGAATAACACCATGCCCAAGGGCTATGGATTTAAGCCACCATCAGCCTCTTTTACTTTGGTGTGGAGGTAACTTTAGATTCTACAGGGCCCTTGGGAATGGGGGGTGGGTTAAGCATCTCTAGTTGTCCCTGACCTTATAGGTGGCAGGCACGGGACAGTTGAGAACAAGGAGGAAATGTCTTGCACAGTGTGCTTGGAGAGAATCAGGTATTTATTTATTTATTTATTTATTTATTTATTTATTTATTTATTTTGAGATGGAGTCTCTCTCTGTTGCCCAGGCTGGATCTCGGCTCACTGCAACCTCTGCCTCCCGGGTTCAAGCAATTCTCCTGCCTCAGTTTCTCGAGTAGCTAGGACTACAGTCGCATGCCACCACGCCTGGCTATTTTTTTTGTATTTTTAGTAGAGACGGGGTTTCACTGTGTTAGCCAGGATGGTCTTGATCGCCTGACCTAGTGATCGGCCTGCCTCAGCCTCCCAAAGTGCTGGGATTATAGGCATGAGCCATAGCACCCAGCCAGGGATCTTTTTAATTAAAAACAGCTATATAACAAATACTGCTTCAATACAGATCATTTCTTTGATGAGACTGCTGTCCATGAGCATCTTTTTTTACACAGAATGTGGGATAGCCGCCAATAAGAACCGTGACTCGCATTCAACCTGAAATCTGAGACATGGAGAAAACAAACCAGAGATGACGATCAAAATACTTGGTAGACACAAACAGGTGGAAAGCTCTGCAACTAAGGGGGCTGAGAAAACGTCACGATTGTGGGGTGTCGATCATTTGATAATGCTAGGTTTCAACAAAAATGTTCTTTTGTGGGATCTGTGTGTACTGATTTGGCCTCAGAAACTTTTAAAGTAGCAGCAATAAACCCAATAAGAAAGGTGACAGATAACCCCTGTGTGCCAGTGACACACTAGGCTCAGAGAGATTAGGAGCAAGATTTAACTGGGCCTTTTTGACTGCAAAGCTCATGTTCTTTATTTTCCGATATGACTTTAAAATAAGTGTTGTGATGTTTAATTTTCCGTGTCAGCTTGACTGGACTAAGGGATGCCCAGATAGCTGGTAAAACAGTTTCTACGTGTGACTGTGAGGGTATTTATGGAAGAAATGAGCCTGCCCTCACCGATGTGAGGCATCATCTAATTTATTGAGGACCTGAAAAAAATAAAAAGGCAGAAGGAGGGTAAATTCCTCTCTTCTTGAGATGGAGTGTCTATCTCCTCTTGGTCCTAGACATCAGAGGTCCTGGTTCTCAGACCGTCAAGCTCTGGGACTTACACTAGCACTCCCCTTCTTACTGGGTTCTCAGGACCTCCTCCTTGGTCTGGGAGTTACACTATTGGTTCCCCTTGTTCTTAGGCCTCTGAATTCAGACTGAATTTCACCAAGGGCATTCTCGTCTTTCAGCTTGCATAATGTGGAATTTCTCAGCTTCCATAATCGTGTGAGCCAATTCCTATGATAAATCTATAACTACATATCTATACCCATATTATTGATTCTGTATCTCTGAAGAACCTTGATTAATACAGGTGTTATCCTAATTTCTCAATTGAAGCAGCTAAGAGTCAGGGAGTTTAGGAGCTATTGATTGAATGTTCGTATGTCCCCAAATTTATGTTGAAATCTAGTTCCCCGTGTTATAGTATTTGGAAGTGGAATCTTTGGGAGGTGGTTAAGTCTGGAGGGGAAAGAGAACCCTAAGAACTCCCTCACTCTCCATGTGAAGACACAGCAAGAAGGAACATTTATGAATCAGGAAATGGGCTCTCGCCAGACACTGAATCTGCTGGTACCTTAATCTTGCACTTCTCAGCCTCTAGAACTGAGAGAAATAGATGTTTGTTGATAAAGCTACCCAGTCTATTGTATTTTTGTTATACAAGCCCAAAGGGGTTAACACATTAGGTAACATCTGAAAATCACAGAAACTTTAACCTCAGACTTTCTTTTTCATCCCAAATATTCTAAAGACTGTGATCTTTATATTCACTTTTACACTGGACTCTGTATCTGTGCACGTATGTGCTTGTGTGTATGTGTGTGTGTGTGACAGAGAGAGAGAGAGAGAGAGGGAGAGAGAGAGGGGGGGAGAGAGAGAGAGAGAGAGAAGAGAATAAAAAATAATATTTGCAACTTTGGTTTGGAATTTTTTTTTCAGTTGGAAGAGTTCCTAGAACATTACGTTTTTCCCATGCTTTACATTTTAACTGAAGTTAAAAGAAATAAAAGCTGTGCATATTTTACAATATTATATAAACAAATCACCTTTTCTTTAGCTGATTACCCATTAGGCCAAGGTAGACGCTGCTGACTAACCACCAGCCAATCTTTCCAACTCAATGACAAGAAAATATAAAGCAATCAGGTGATCTACATTGTGTCTAATTTTGGGAGCCTCTTAACCCAACGTTCAGATTATCAGCTGTGTGTAGTTTTCATTTTTCTGTAGAGTCAGTCAAGGCCTACCGTTTCTCAGAAATGCAAACACTCATATTTGTTCTTTGCAATTTTTATTTTCTTTAATTTGAAAAGTGCAACTGTGGTTCAGAATGATTTCTTTACGCAAGCTATTTTCTTTGGATTCCAATGAAGCAATGCAGAACACATTTGGACACTGGGCGGAATATGCATTTAGTAAACTACATCCTTGTAAATAATAAAGCCTCGTCAATGATCGATCAGCCATTTGGCTGTTTCCTGTTATGTAATCCTTGTCTGTGATGAGATCATAGATTCAGAATAACATTTGTTTCTCCAGGTTTGTGGTATAGCTGAAAATCACGTTCCCGTAACTTTGTATTTTGACTGGCTGGCTTCATGGTGAAGTCAAATTTAAAAAACTGTGGAAAACTGTGGGTGGTTTCTTTCTAACACATTCTTAGAATGGAGAAAGTATTCAGTTCGTCACATTACAGTGACATGCTTCTTTTCATGTGATGATTTCTTCCTTGTTATAAATAAGCTGTATTTGATTGCCTCTGCACATTTTTTATTAGTTAACATCTTGTTGTTTTGAAATTTTATGTGTATTTGTGAAGAAAGTAAGTTGAATTAACAGAGATTTTTTTTTAAATTGTAAATTTCTTAAATAATTTCAAGGCTATTAATTCTTATTAATTGTACATAATGAAAATGTTGCTGGCAATTTCTCACTCCTTGTCTCTTAATATTAGGTGTCAAAGGGCTAGTCCCGAATATTCAAAGGTCCTATTTATTTATTTTCCATATAATTAGTTTCCACTGAACTTCATGACAATGCATTCGTATAGCGAACATAAATATCTTAAGCTTTGTACTTCTTAAATTAATATTTTTAATGTGTTATTTCTGAGACACCTGCAAGAACTAGTGTGGGTCACTAATTTTTACTTTATGATTTTATAACATTTTCTATAGTAACTTTGCTGTATAAATTAGAATTGTCAGTAAACTATTACAGAAACAAATGAAAATGTTTAGGTTTAGAATTAAAACTCTGAGGTTTTAAGTTAACTGACATTGGATATTTGCATTACCTAAAATAACAATTTTTCTTTTTCCCTAAAGGCAATCAGAAAAATGTTATAATTTAATAACTGGATGCCTCAAGAGCTCATCCCCTGCAGTGGAGACTGCTGGATGCAATTCTAAGATCTATTTCATTTTTCTCTGTCACAAAATCCTGATTTCAGCCAACACATCACTGCTGAGAATAAGAGTCCACATATCACAGCTTCCTATACATACTAGATGTGGCATGTGGCTAGTAGATGGCCATAAAAATTAGGAGTAATATTTTTGGTGGGACACATTTCAAAGGAAGGATAATCCTCTTTTTTTCCCTCTTTCTCTAGCATATAGCTGGGAATACAAATGTGATAGCTGGAGCACTAACAGCTACCTTGGACCATGAGGCAATAGCAAGGCTAGTAGTTCTCTGTGTTGAAAGGTATCTAGTACCTTCATGGACCTGCTGTATAGTATAGGATTACCTACCACTGGACTTGTTTTACAAGAAAGAGAAATTAAGTTCCCTCTTATTTAAACTAATTATTTCAATTTTTTACTGCCGTGTGAAAACAAGCCTAATCCTAAGTAAAAAAGTACCATAATACTACAATAATAAATAATTAATATAACAATTATAATAACAACTAACATTTATTCATTCAATTTTACTATGCATCAGATAATGTGTTAAACACTATACTAATTAATTTGATTCTCACAGCAACCTTACAAGGTAAATAATATTATTACTTCCTTTTTAATAGATGAGAAAACCAAAGTTCAGAAGACTGAAACTGCAGACAGAGGATCCAGGCTCCAAATGTGAAGAATCTCACTCTAAAACTTACATTCCTACCACAGGGTCATGTGCCACCATTGGAAAATTAGCACTGGTCACTTGTAGTTGGAGATCAGACTTTCCATGCATATCATGGCATGCTATCATCTTCTGCCATCTTCGTGACCCTGCATCACTTAGATGTATATGCAGATTGAAGAAAATGAAGATTTATTGATTGCATGCTATATTCAGGCACTGTAATAGACATAGGATATACATTCTCCTCCAATCTTAACCATTGTCCGGTGAGGGAATCAGAGTCATAAAATTAATCCCAGGAACCCCACTTACTAGGTTTGGGACCTTGGGACAACTAAGTGATTTCTCTGAGTATATTATAAGGTGGTTGAGTAATTAAAATAGTTAATCCCTAAAAAATGCTTAGAACAGAGCCCAACACATGGTAACCACTCCATGCAATTAATAGCTCAATGAGCTATTAATATCCCTCATATGTTACAGATGAGGGTCCTGAGGCTTGGATAAGTCAGTGAACCGGCTGTTGTGGACCAAGTTCTCTTGAAAACTAACTCTGAGACTGAGGTTCATGTGTAGAAAAATTATTAGAAGACACTCTTAGCAACAACTCCTGTGGGGGAGTTGGGGAGCTGGTTTGAGCAGAGATGTCAGCTGTGATGCAGAGGCAGTAGAACTCAGCTGATGCCACAGGAGCCTTGAGCTGGGATGGCCTTCAGAGTTGTCTCCCTTTGGGGACAGAGGTCTAGGCCTTTGCACCTGTGCTTTGACAAGTCACTGGATATGAAAGGGTCCAGGAAGGGGACACAACTCAGGGTGAAGTAGCTCCCTCTGGGGGAGGACGATTTCCAGGGTGTTCTCAGGTGAGAGCCTACAGAAGCCCACACTTAGCAGCTGTTGGAAGAATAAATGCCTTGGTCATAGGGAGATATCCAGATGTCTCTCCATGATGCCAAATCCATGAGCACAGAGTCTTAAGTGACAGAGCTGGTTTCAGTCAGATCCATACTCCGTAAGCCACTGCCTCCTTGTATGGTGCTGCAGAGGCTCTCACACAACTTATGTAAGAAATCTGTTGGTTGGTAACCACAGAGTCACTTCAAAGGGAGCCTACATGAGACCATTCCCCATCATGTGACTGTTTGCTGGGAGAACTTGATATAACTTGCTTCATCATTTAGCATTACTCATTTTATTCCTTCTGTTTTCTTGCAGGAACGCCTACCTTAGACTATTTTTCTTTTTTCTAGCAGCAAAGAAGCAAAAAAGAAAAGAAAAGGACTATATGAAAAAACTACTGAGATGAATAGGAAACTCATGCATTATACAATTACTGGCAGATTTTTCACATTTTCTTTTTTTACAAGCCAACTATTATCTGTGCTATAAAGTGAGTAATTGATTGGGAGGCTGGTAAGGCAAATAAACAATCAGTGCTTACACACATGCATATATATATATGTGTGTATGTGTGTATATTTACACACACATATGTGTGTATATATAGACACACACACATTTATATGAAATCTATGTCTGTATGTTTTTTAATTTTTAAAAGTATTCCCCCAAATACTTTCCTGGCAAGTAAGTGGTGGGAGGCAATGCAGACGATGAACAATACTGCTCCAGGGAACCAGGGACTTGCTCCATGTATACCATCCCTCCACTTTCTATCACTTCCATGGGTCCAGTGTGCCTGAGGCAACATTTCTATACAGGCTCTGTTCTATTCTCTTGTTTAGAAATGATGTTTTAGTGTTTTACTGCATAAGAGAGCCATGTCTTGAGATAGTGCACATGGGACTATTTAGTAAAAGAAAACAGTTAATTATGTTTAACCCAGCTTTTCCAACACTTACCCTGCCACTTTCTCCTTTCTTCTATCCTTAATATCCTAAAGAATGCCCATAGGGAAAGTATACTCTCTTCTCATCTTCTATCCATGGACTTCTCCATTCCTGTTTCATGTTATCTCTTAGTATTTCTCAGCTGGGGATATTAACAGGTTTCATTTCTGTGTCCAGGCCATGGCAGTTTCTGCACCCATCATCATAGGTTCAAAAGAGTCCCAGCTGCTGCTGCTGCACTGCAGCCAGGGCTCAAATCACATCCTGATTCCCCTCATTATCTGGTGGGTGAAGAAACAGTCTGTTCTTGCATCGATGGTAGCTTTGCTCACTCTCTCCCCTCTCCTACAGTGTTCTCTCAGTGGTCCGGAGTCCTGCCTTGATTTTGGTCCTTAAACTAGCCTAACTCCAACAGTCTCTGATATGGTTTGGCTCTGTGTCCCCACCCAAATCTCATCTTGTAGCTCCCATAATTACCATGGGTTGTGGGAGGGACCTGGTGGGAGATAATTGAATCATAGAGGCAAGTCTTTCCCATGCTGTTCTCGTGATAGTGAATAAGTCTCACGAGATCCGATGGTTTTAAAAAAAGGGAGTTTTCCTGCACAGGCTCTCCTTTTGCCTGCCGCCATGCACACGAGATGTGACTTGCTCCTCCTTATCTTTCACCTTCCACCAATATTGTAAAGCCTCCCCAGCAACGAGGAACTGTAAGTCCAATAAACCTCTGTCTTTTGAAAACTGCCCAGTCCCGAGTATGTCTTTATCAACAGCATGAAAATGAACTAATACAGTCTTCTTCCTTGGAGCACCAGAACCAGCTTTTTCTCATGTGCTTCCTGCCTTGCAGTTGCCCTTCTCCTAGCCTCTCTGGAGTTTCACCTTGATCGCCGTTTAGGACCACCTTTTACTGCACTCGCCTGATCCATGCTTGAGCTTTCTCTGGGTCACGCAGAGTCTCTCTTCATTGTCAGACTGGGCGGCTGGCTGGATTCTTTTAGCCCTGTACTGAGTCGAGATTCTTTTAGTCCTGTACTGAAGCGAGATCAGGAGATAATAACAATGAACTCTATTTCTAGCCAGGTCAACTTTCAGTCTTTTCTTATCCCTTTCAGCCCTATTTTTATGCTTGTCCCAGTGTGTCTGGGAGACCAGAGTGTCTCCCCTTTACTGTAGGAGCTAGATGTATGACTCAAGACGTGGTTGGTTCTATGTTATCTGGGCCATTTTTACTTAAATTGGCCTTGCCAGATGCTGCTACATATGACCTGTATGTATGCTAAATGCTGCTGCATATGACCTATATGTCACTGTGATGTTGCTGTGAATGTTCAATATTACATGTTTCCTAGCATCACTAGATGTAAGTGTGGTGAGAGACACTGGAGATGGGAAAAAGGGTAAGACATAATGCTTACCCTCAATGCCCTTGTCATCCAGCTGGAAAGATACCATATTGTGTAAGGCAATCAGTATTGATATATGAAGCATTGCTATGTTTTAGCCAGCAATATCCACAATCCATAAGAGGAGGAGTGCTTACTATCTCTGCTTTGGTTTGAGAAGGCCTCATAGGAGAAGAAAGACCTGAGTGGGGCTTTGAAAATATAGGAAACTAGTAAGAAGAGGACTATTTGTTGAGCAACTCTTTCCAGGGGACTGTTTTGGGCTTTAGGGAGATTTGAAAAATAGAGCAAGGTGCTTGGTTTCAGAAGCTTCCAGTGTAATTATAGTAATAGAACTTGCATACAAGTGAATGATAAATGTAATATAAACCTGTAGAACTGATTGTGAGTTGCAGAAGCATAAACAAGGAAGATATCCAAGAGGGCTGAAGAGTTTGTGAAAGTACTACTGTTATAGTAGGAATTAAACAGTGCCTTAAAAAATGGTGGTATTTGGGTAAGGGAGGGGCACCAGGAAGGATGAATAATGGGCTAAGTAAGAGAGACACATATTAGGATGGCCACACGTCTTGGTTTGTCTAGAAGAGTCACTTAATTATTAATAGCACCAACTTTCACTTTCCAATATGCCTCAGTTTGGATGATAAATTAGCTGGTCACTGACTTGAGGAACTTTTTTATAATCCTCTTCAATGAAGATTTCATTAGTGCATGTACTAGAGATCTCTGTCTTCAAACATACCTACTGTTTCTTGGTTTCTGTTTCAGGCATTTAAAAAGTAGTTTGCTCATTTGGTGATATTTCTAATAGAACTTTTTGAGTGAAAATGGAATGTACAGCCTGTTCTATTTGTCTTTGGCCCACAAGACTCTATTACATGTATTATATATCACCTTGTTTCCTTTGGAGGGTGATGAAGTGCAGGAAGCTGGTTTTCTGTGCTTCTGATTTCATTCTATTTTCCCCTATGGATTTGTTACATTACACAATAGCAGACAGGTCCATTTCCATTACTTGGAGTTCTAAACTCCAAAAAATGAGCCTGAAGAAAAAGGTGTTCATTATAAAAGTGGTTTCCAAAGGTGTTTTTCTCTTGTAAAATACACGTATTTGTTTCACAGCAAACTTTTGAGCATAGCTGACAGATATATATCTGCAAAATATGACAGAGATTAATGGGTCCTAATAGCCGAAAGGGGTTGATAATTTCTGTGGTGAGTTAAACCCTTTTAGAAATGTACAACTTTTACAGTTATAGGAAATCCACAAATTTAATTTCTGTTTCATATTCAAGTGTGTGGCAAGTGGGTAATGATATCTAAGAAAATAGGCAATTACGAATTCATGTAGTTCAATTTGGAATATAATGTGTTCTGTTCCAAATCTTATGACTTACAGGAAGCAAAAATAATAGGTGTGTTTCCTGGAAGTAAAAGAACAACTTTTTCCATATTTTAAAAAATACTAAAATTATTTATTTATTTATTTATTTATTTATTTAGAGACAGAGTCTCACTCTGTCGCCTGGGCTGGAGTGCAGTGGCATGATCTCAGCTCACTGCAACCTTGGTTTCCCAGGTTCAGAGTTCAAGCAAATCTCTTGCCTCAGCCTCCCGAGTAGCTGGAACTACAGGCGCACACCATCACACCCAGCTAATTTTTTGTATTTTAGTAGAGACGGAGTTATACCATATTGCCTGACTGGTTTGAACTCCTGAACTCAGGCAATCTACCTGCCTCGGCCTCCCAAAGTACTAGGATCATAGGCATGAGCCACCTCACCTGGCAAAAAACTAAAATTCTTATCTTATTTTCTTCTTATATGAAAACCCCTGCTCCCAAACCCCCAAAACATCTGTTTTTTTATATGGTGAGATTCCTACCCAGTTTGAACCTCAGACTGATATAAATAAAACCATTTTGTTCAGACCTAGCTAAACAAAACAGTTTTATTAATATTGTTCTGTCTGATTCTCTTTCTCTGTCATTCTGTCTTCTTCCTTATCTGGTAAATTTGGCTGTGGATCTCATGAGTGCTGGCTCCTTCTTGAGATATCTGGCACTCACCCGTTATTATTTCCACTCCCAGATGGAATCCTGCAAAATCAGCCTTACTTTGACCCTCTGATTTTTAAACCCAGACAAAACCTTAGTGTGAAAAAGGAAAAGACAGAGCCTGGGTAACTTTAAGTGAGAAGCATAATTTTTTTTTTTGTAATTTAGTGGTAATCTTTAAGTCCTTATGCCAGATGAACTCCAGAAATATTGAGAACTAACACTGTATTGGCCCTTCTAAAATTGGTCTTTTGTGAGTTGGGAAGTGAAAGCAGGAAAAATATTTCAAATCCATAACTTATATCTGTGCTGCCCAATATGGTAGCTACTAGCCATGGGTATCTATTTAAATTTAAATTAATAATATTAAATGACATTAAAAATTAATTTCTTTAGGTACACTAGCCACATTTCAAGTGGCTACCATGTGGCTAGTGGCTACCATATTGGGCAAATAAAAATAAAACACTTTTATTACTGCAGAAAGCAATAATGATTATTGGATGATCTTCAATCATATCAGTGATCTTCAATCATAAAGAAGATCATAAGCATTTATTAAACATTGAAAAATGTTCAATAAAGTTTGTATTATATTCAATGTGACTATTACATGCTTACTTAGAAAATAATATAACATGAACGGTGTAGCCAGAGTGATGATAATTTGGGATAAGAAAACTGGTGGGAAAAAAATGCAAAACTGTATGGTAAGAGAAATAAGTTTTTCACTACCATCACAGCTTATCCTAAGAAAGCTTTAATTCTTTTTTTCTGTAAAATTATTTAAATATCCAGTCCCAAGATTCTTGAACATTTATTTATTTTTTTAATTTAAGAAAAATTTTAATATGACGAAGTATTAAAACTGAATACCTTAGGGAAGTTTTCATTTCTATAGTCATTACATTTCAATAAAACCACATTATTTATAGTTTTATTGTCTAATAGTCTATTTTAATATATCAAAATACACTGTCTTAGTCCATTTGGGTTGCTGTAAGAAAATACTATATATAGACTGGGGGACTCATAAACAACAGAAATTTAGTTCTCACAGTTTTTGAGGCTGGGAAGCCCAAGATCAAGCACCAACAGATTCAGTATCGGTGAAGGCCCACATCTTGGTTCACAGCCATCTTTGGCTGAGTCCTTATATGGTAGAAGGACCAAGGGAGCTTTCAGAAGTCTTTTTGTAAGGCCACTAATCTCATTCACAAGGGTGGAGCCCTCATGTCCTCATTACCTACCCGAAGCCCCACTTCTTAATACTATCAAGTACAAAGGGGTTAGAATTTCAATATACAAATTTTAGGGGGATGTTAACATTCCATTTATAACATTCCATTGCTGGACTCCCAGAATTTACATCCTCACATGCAAAGTACCCACCTAACCTGTAGCATTTTATTACAGCTGCCCAAACAGTCTAAGATAGAAATTGATACAGAGAAGTGGTTGTGCTTCTGTAACAAATACCTAAAAATGTGAAAACAGCTTTGAAATTGGGTGATGGGTAGAGGCTGGAAGAGTTTGGAAGTGCATACTAGAGAAACCCTACATTGCTGTGAATAGAACTTTAGAAGAAATTCTGGCGAGGGCTAAGAGATAAAAGGAGAGTTATGGAGAAAGCCTGAATCTTCTTAATACTTAAGTAATTGCCTTAGTCCTGTTCCTATAACACAATACCTGAGACTCAGTAATTTATAAAGAAAAGAGGTTCATTTCTCACAGTTCTGGAGGCTGGGAAGTCCAGATTGGGCAGCCACATCTGACTGACTTCCTGTGAGGGTCATGTGCTGCATCATAACATGGCGGAAGGCATCACGGGGCAAGAGGGGAGCACTGAGAGCCAGACTGGCTTTTGTAACAGACTTACTCTCTTGAAAACTAATCCACTCCTATGGTAACCCATTAATCCATTAATCCTGCCCTCATGACCCAATCATCTATTAAAGGTCTTATCTGTCAACATTGCTGAACTGGGGATAAAATTTCAACATGAGTTTCAGAGGGGACAAACCAGACTCAAACCATAGTAACAGTGATGAGCAGAGTGTTGGTACAAATAGGGACGGTCATTTGATGAGTTCTTAATTGAACAAAAGCATTATTAGAAAGTGGAAGGAAGGAGATTCTTTTTATAAAGTGGCAGAGAAGTTGGTTGAATTGTGTCCATGTTCTAGTGTTTTGTGGAAGTTACAATTTGTGAGTGGTAAAATTAGATATTTAGCTGAAGTGATTTCTAAGCAAAGTGTTCAAGGTGAAGCTTAGCTCTTCCTAACTGCTTATGGTAAGATGAGAGAGGATTGACTTAAAGGCAGAATTGCTAAGCAGAGAGGAATTGGAACTTTAAAATTTTGGAAGTTTTTAACCAATTCATATGGCAAAACATGAGAAAGTTTGTTCAGAAAAGGACATTAAGGATGTGGCCAGTTGACCCATTGATGTGGAGACAAGTATGAATGTGAATCATGGGGCTAATTATTAATCCCAACAGAAACCAGATGCTATTCCTTAAGACAAGTGTGAGCCTAAAGGTGACTTAGAGATAATCAAGGCTACCTCCTCAATTTCAAATGGAAGGGACCATTGCCTTCCTTTCAACATACTAGATGGCTTCTGTCCAAAACCACTGAAGGCAGGGCTGATCAAAGCTCTGAATGCCCAACTCCGACCAGGAAAGCTGCAGGAACAAGACTGCCACCCCAGTGTATCTTGATGGTGCGACCTTCAGCCCAGTGGACCTGAAGAAGAACATATCAAGGCACAGAGGATTATTTTTAAGCCTTAGATCTCAAGGAGTTTGCCTTGTCGTTTGGACTTGGAGAAGAACATATCAAGTCACAAAGGATTATTTTTAAGCCTTTGATCTCATGGAGTTTGCCTTGTCATTTGGATTCAATTGGGATCCATTACTTCTTTCTTCTTTCCTGTTTTTCCATTTTGAAATGGATATCTTTAAACTACACCTGTCCCGATATTATATTTTGGACGCATATAACTTGTTTAGTTTCACAGGTTCACAGCTGAAGAGGAATTTGCCTCAAGATAAATCATACTTTGAGTCTCACCCATATCTGATGTAGATGATATTTAGATGATATTTAGATTACACTTTGGGTTTTTACTTTATAGTTGATGCTGGAACAAGTGCTGCAACTGTTGGGATGTAATTAACATATTTTCCATGTGAGAAAGATATAAATTTGGAGAGGACAGGGATGGAATGCTATAGATTGAATTTTGTGTACTCCCAAAATCTAAATGTTAAAATCTTAATCCCCCAATATGATGATATTTGGAGGTGGGACCTTTGGTAGTTGATTAGGTTATTAGGACTTCACTGTCATGAATGGGATTAGTGTCCTTAGTGTTCATATTGAGGAGACTCTAGAGAGTGCCCTTAGCTTTTTGGCTATGTGAAGCCTCAAAGGGAAGACCGCCATTTAGATACGAACCAGGAAATGAACCCTCCAAAGACACTGAATCTGCTGACACCTTCATCTCGGACTTCCCAGGCTCTAGAACTGTGAGAAATAATTTTCTGTTGTTTATAATCCATCTGATCTATAGTCCTCTGTTATAACAGCCCAAATGGACTAAGACATGCACAAAACTAAAAAAAGCCAACAGTGAATAAATCTAATTTTTGGCCCCTTTTCTGATTTTATGTGTTGCTTCTTGCAGTTGGTCTTTCTTCAGATCATTTTATACAAATCAAAACTTTTAATTATACCTACTTAGATGAATTTTATAAGTGTAAAGGCAAATGTAATGAAGTATTTATCTCAGGTATTTGACGCAAATTCTTGCAGCTTATTTTAGTTAACAGCCTGAACATAGTACATATAACACAGAAAAGTCTTATGTATTAAAACAAACCATAATAGAAAATAAAATAGATAAGTCGAGATGAAATCACAATGTTTGTTTCATATTCTGTAATAATTTATATACCTTAAATATCATGTGGATGAAATATAACTTAAAGCTATTTTGAAAAGCTTTTTCTAAAATTAACAAATGAATGCTAACTTTACTGAATGAAACGTTTATGTTTTGTAATGCAAAAATTTATTTATAACAAATATTTATTAAGCTCTTATGATGAGCTCAGAACTATGTTAAATATTGGCAGTAGAATAGTGAATGAGAGAGGCCAGGTCCCTGCTCACTTAGACCTAGTGAACTGCATTTCAGTGGTGGAAACAGGCAGTAAACATGTAAAAGTCCCATTTCCTATCACACTAAGTGTGATGAAGAGAAGGAAAGAATCAATACAATGGAGAATAAGTGGAGTGGTAGGGACCACAGTGATTAAAGCAGTCAGAGAAATTCTAAAAAATTCTGAAAAATAACAGAAAATCTGTTAATGGCAAGATATTGAGATGGAGTAAATAAATGTAAGAAACCTTCAGAAAGAATTTTACACGTGCTAATAGTAATGTCTATTCACAGCTTTATCAAAATGCTTTTATGGCTAGCACATGAAAAGGAAGTCAAAAAAAAAGGTCACACCTGAAGACAAGATCCTATTGGCTTTTATTCCATTTATTCAACAACTATTTACTGAGTGTGTATAATGTTTCATGCTGTGGACTAGAGGTGGGAAACACAATGCTAAGAAAAACAGCCTATTCACATGTCTCTGAAGGCAGCCTTTGAGAATTACTGACCCTCAGGAATGAAGAATGTGGTTCCATGAGAAATATCATTGAAAATAAAGCAGTCAGATTTTAAAAACAAACACACACACACAAATAACAAAAGTGAGTGAGAGAGAGAGAGAGAAACAGAGAAAGGAAGTCTTAAAATTATAAGACACTCAAAGGTCTTTCTTTTTGGTTTGACATTTTAGTTTCATCACCTGCTCCAAGAATATCTATGATTGCAAGTACCGTATTTATAGCTCCAAGATGAAAAATAAAATAAAAAAGTCTTCTCTTTAATTAAACGTTTGCAAAAAATATGAATGGTCAGTAAAACAGGAGATATGGCCAAACACGGGTTTTGTTTTTGTTCATCATTCCTCCACCTGCTCTTTAAAGATTATAGTTTGTTTCCCACTAATTGTATCGGGCATGGATTTGGCAAGCTTATCTGCGAGACTTTCTCTATTGTGGTCTAGGTCAGCTTCACCCCATGGGAGAAAAGAAGGATCTGGTTCATTGAATCAAAGACCTAAAAAAGTCACTGAGGAAGTTTTCCTATAATCTTAAAGTTTGTTTTGTAAACAAGTCCTCTTTAATCAAGGCTTTCAAGCTATTCTGTCACTTCAAAGTCCTTCCAAACCAGCCCCAAGTCACATTTTTGGTGCACAGACAAAAAATGGGTCTGGCAAAAGCAGCCATCATTACCACTCATCATGATGGTTAGTCTTTTTTAAAACTCCAAGAAGCTACAGCAAGTTCCCTGAACAATTATTAAGAACAAATTTTAAGAAGAAAATTAATCTAATCAATTTATTTCGAGATCTACCTTTACAAAGCAACTGGGGACAGGACTCTATACTGTAAAGAGAGATGCAAAATGAACAAGTGATATTTCTCCTCAAAAAATCTGCAATTTCTCCAAGTAGTATGAAAGCCTAGGAGATCAGACACTGAGGATGAAAGCTCTTGGTATTTACAGTAAAACGAAGGGTTCCCATTCCCAGAGAATGTGACACCATCCAATTCCATGTCTAATCTACTGAGTCAGTAGAGGTAGGCTTTTAAATTAGCTTGTGTGAAATAAAATGTCCAACATGATAATAGCAACAGATTCTGATATACCGCATTTTGTGTGCCAGGTACTTGTCTAAGTGCTTTACATATGTAGCATTTTTAATCCTCAGGATATTGCTACCCTTATTATAATTCTCTTTATCCTGAAGGGGAAACTGAAGCAAAGAGAGTTTAAGTAATGCATGCAAGATTGCCCAGCAGGTGGGCAGTAGATTTAACCCTGTTTCTTCAACCTTGGTGACCGTTCTTTTAACTTCAAGCCAAATTGCATTTCATAGAGGAGTGTTGAAGAAGCAAACTTTTCATAAAGAAGGCAGGTCTTGAATGAATATTTATTTATTTATTTATTATATCACATCATGCGTTCAGTCATTATTGAACTGAGTACCTTATATTGCTGTAGAGCCTTCCACAATGTGTCTCTTGCCTAAAACAAACAAATAAAAATGATGGCAAAGATCTATTCAAGTGAAAGAATGCAATGATTGCCCACAATTCTCTGCATGGATATAGATGAGGAGATATGGGTGTCAAAATGTCAATTTCCAAAGTAGCCTCTAAGTCAGCAGAAAGCAAGGACTTTGTTTTCCAAGGTGGCCATCTCTGAAGCATTTTGCAAGGTTTTCATGAGCTAAACATGCCTTTCCTAAAGAAAAACAATGCCAACTTGGAACTCTTTAAAAATGAAAGACCTAAATGAACATAATTTCCATACATGTGAGTTGGAATGTGGAATTCACGCACTCTAAGAGAGTGGTTGCTCTGTAAGGACAGAAATGCATTGGCATCATTATGACTTGAAACCAGAGAACAATCCCAGGCATACTGGTTTCCTGTGGTCACTCTAACAAATTTCCACAAACTGGGTGGCTTAAAACAACAGAATTTTTTTTAATCTCCCAGTTCTAAAGTCCAGAGGTCCAAATTCAGAGTGTTAGCAGAGCCAAGCTCATTTTGGAGTCCCTAGAGGATCCATTCCTGGCCTCTTCCAGCTTCTAGTGGTTGCTGGTATTCTCTGACTTGTGGTTGCATCACTTTAATCTCTGCCTCTGTGATCACAATGCTTCCTCCTCTTCTGTTTGTGTCGTCTCCTTTTCTGTCTGACTCAAATCTCCTTCTGACTTTTTCTTATAAGGACACTTTTAATTTAAATAATGACCACTCACATGATCAAGAATAATCTCCTCATCTCAAGATCCTTAATTTAATTACACTTACAAGGGCTCTTTTTCAAGGTAACATTAGCAGGTTTCGGGAATGAAGAGTAAACTTATCTTTTTGAGGGTCACTCTTCTATCCACTATGCCAAGTAATGGCAAGATCACTCCAAGGGAACCTTACTGGGCAGTTCTCTTTACAAAACAGCTGATGTCACAAACCTCTCCTCCACCTTAATCACAAGCCCAGGAGAAGCACAAACTGTGAAGCCATTTATTGTATCTGAATGAGTGCATGTAGCATTGGAGTGAGGGTACCTGGTTTGCTGGAGTTAATAAGTCCTTAAACTGCAATACTATGTGAGTTTCAGGTCTATCAACTTTTCCTGCCCAGTCTTACAATAATAACTTGCTATGTGTTAGTGTATAAAGATAAATAAAATAGGGCTGCTGTCCTTGAATTGATCAACACACTGATAATCTGGCATTAGATTAATTCAGGGAATGCACTAAAGATTTTGCACCTTATATGATTTTATATTCTTGTCTGTTAGTGTTGCTTGCCTATCAGTCTGTTTCTTGTCCAATTCTGTATCATCCATCTCTCATGGGCCTGGAAATTCTGGAAGTTCATCATGAGTCTTAAAGGCAAGAGTGTTGTGTGAATTAGTGAATGTTTGCACTAGAGACAGTCCTTCTAGCTGGAAACGAGTAAGTGGTCAGTCCACCTTTCGAAACACAACTGAGAATAAATAATTTAATTTTAAAAATCTCCCAACATCTAAGTTAAATATGATATCTGGCTATTATAATTTGCCTAAATGCCCACTGCTAGGCAAGCTTCCCAATTATCACTAATTCCTAGTTATTCTTGTTTGCATGTGATTCTAATAATCCCTATTTAGCAGTTTCCTGAGTAAATAAGAAACATTAAACTGGACACATAGAGAGCAATAAAAAACTGCAGATATAAGCTTGACAGAGAAGTATTAGAATGAGGATTTATACTTTGCATAATATTCTCTGGGAATTTGATAGATAAGAACCACATTTTTATTAAAGAGTCTTGTTTACTTACCTATGTGCCTAATTATTCAATAAACTCTTGTTACAGTTCAGCAGATAGACTCTGAAAAGTACATTCTGGCTGACCATTCAAAAGACAATATCTACAAATGCAGCTTTTGAGATAGTGTAAGTGATAAACATTGGAAAGATTGTAAGGTTATAAGGCAGTGTCAGCCATTGCTCTCTATATCCATAAAATCTTTTTGGGTTAATAAATTCTGTTGCTGATCATCAGTTTGTCTGATAGCAGAATCTGCCTGGATTGAGGCTGCTGAGCTATTGGGGAAAGCATCAAAGTGATTTGCACATCTTCAGGTAGTGCAGACTTCATCAGTCAGGGTATAAGGATCCAAACCAGATTAGTGCACCAAAGAGCGGTACTCACTGTGCCTGTTCTACCCTCCCTTCCTCTGTCCCTCCTTCATTCCCTTCTTCCTTCCTTCCTTCCTTCCTTCCTTCCTTCCTTCCTTCCTACCTTCCTTCTTTGCTCCCTCCCTCTCTCCCTCCCTCCCTCTCTCCCTCCCTTCCTCTCTTATTCCCTCTCTTCCACTTTTCCTATCTTACCCCTCCTCCTTCCACCTTTCCTCCCTTCCTCACTCCCTTCTCCCTTCCTCTCTCCCTTCTTCCCTCCCTTCTTCCCTTCCTTCCTCCCTTCCCCTCTTCATTCCTTCCTCCATTCCCCCTTCCTTTCTCCCTTCCTTCCTCCCTCCTCCCTTCTTCCCTTATCCCTTCCTCCCTTCCTCCCTCCCTTCCTCCTTCCTTTCTCTCTCCCTCTTTATCTCCATTCTTCCCTCCTTCCTTTTCCTCTTCCTCCTTTCCTCCCTTCCCACCAGCTTCCTTCCCCCTTCTTCCTTCCTTTCCTCCTTCCCCCTTCTCTCTTTCTCTCCTTCCCCCTTCCTGCTTCCTTCCTTCCTCCCTTCCTCCATAACTCCCTTCCCCCTTCCCTCCTCCCTCCCTTCCTTCCCTCCTTCCTTCCTCCCTCCCTTCCTTCCTCCCTTCTTCCCTTCATTACTCCCTGTCTTCCTTCCTTACTATCTTCCCCTTCTTCCCTCCCTCCCTCTTCACCTTCCTTTCTTTCTCCCTTCCTCTCTCCTTCCTCCCTCCCTTCTTCCCTTCCTTCCTCATTTTTCCACTTTGTTCCTTCATTCCTTCCCCCACTTTCTTCCTTCCTCCCTTCCTTCCTCCCTCCTCCCTTCCTCCCTCATTCCTTCCTCCTTTCCTCCATTCTCCCTTCCTCCCTTTCTCCCCATCCCTTCCTCCCTTGTCCCTTCCTCCCTTCCTCCCTCCCTTTCCCCCTTCCTTTCTCCCTCCCTTCCCCCCTCCTTCCTTTCCCCTTTCTCTTTTCCTCCCTTCCCCTTCCTCCCTTCCTCCCTTTCTTCCTTCCTTTTTTCCTTCCTCCCTTCCTCCTCTCTTCCTTCTCCCTTCCTCCCTTCCCATTTCCTTTCTTCCCCCTTCTTCCTTTCCCCTTTCCTTTCTTCCACCCTTCCTTTCTTCCTTCCTTTCTTCCCCTTTCCTCAATTCCTCCTTTTCTTCCTTCCCTGCTTCCCTCTTCCCCCTTCCCTTTTCCTATTTCCTTCCTTCCTTCCTTCCTTCTTTCCTTCCTCCCTCCCTCCCTCCCTCCTCTCTACTCCTCCCTCCTTTTTCTCCTTCCCTCCCTCTCTCCCTTCGTTCGTTCGTTCCTTCCTTCGTTCCTTCCTTCCTTCCTTCCTTCCTTCCTTCCTTCCTTCCTTCCTTCCTTCCTTTCTTCCTTCCTTCCTTCCTTCCTTCCCTCCCTCCCTCCCTCCCTCCAGAATAAGTGTTACACCAAGCTCACCCATGTAGCATTCCTACCCTATTTATGATAACCAGCTCTTACACTTTTAATTTTCTGGAATGACAGAAAATATGTTTGTGTACAAGGAAGAAATATTATGTAATATAACAACAGAAGACTTTTTTTCCTGGGGGATTGTGCACAAAAAGTCAACTTGGTAAACACTTAAGTAAAAACAGTCAATGTAAATATTTGCAACAGAGTTTGAAAGATGACAGACTCAAGAGCAGATCTGAGCTGAAGATATTTTTTATTTGAGCTTTATGGAATTTCTGAATTTGAACCAAAACTTGGAAATTTAGAGACTCAATGTGCAAATCATATATTTTAGCTTCTCATGTAAATATTAGTAACGGCAATGCTAGGGCCACATTTTGGCATGGCTACAAATCCCTCTCCTCCCCAGACTTGACTACAGTCTATGTCTGACATTCATGCCACATAGGCATAACACCTTACTCATGGTTACTTCACTAATTTAGCTTGTGTGAAATGAAATGTCCATCATGACAACAGCAATGGATTCTGATATATCATATTTTGTGTGCCAGGTACATGTCTAAGCTCTTTACATATGTAATACTTATAATCCTTGTGGTGTTGCTACCTTTATTATAATTCTCTTTTTCCTGAAGGGGAAACTGAAGCATAGAGAGAACATAGGCAAAAAAAAAAAATTCCTTTCCTAGTACTTGGTGCAGTTGACCAACTAAATGTCATTATTAATTAAGCAGGGTTGTTGAATTGTGTAAGACCAAAAGTAATCACATAATCAGAGGTCTTATTAGGTTTCCTTGGTGGTGCTCAGAGTATAATGTATAAATTAAACCCTAGATTTTATTTTTCTGGTGGTTTATCCCTCATATCTAGTAGAAGAGGTACTTTGTAAGCTTGCCGACACTAAAAGTTTTAGTAAATCCTCAGTTTGAAACCCTTGAAGAGTATCTAGAGCTTTAAACTGACATCTCCAAGTACTTTATGACTAGGCTGTACACACATTGGCCACTGAATCCAGTGCTTAGGAACCTAATGTCTTTAGATGGTTGGTGCAGAGGATGAATTCCTGGTCATGAAAGATATATTACATATCCTCTATGTCAAGTTTGTCCAGCCCGCAGCCCACAGGCTGCATGCAGCCCAGGATGGCTTTGAATGCAGTCCAACACAAATTCATAAACTTTCTTAAAACATGACGAGATTTTCGTGCAACTTTTTTTGTTTATTGTTAGCTCATCAGTTACTGTTAGTGGTAGTGTATTTTATGTGTGCCCCAAGACAAATCTTCTTCCAATGTGGCCCAGGGAAGCCAAAAGATTGGACACCCCTGTTCTAGGTAAATACATCTCTGGTACTTTTAAATTAAAAATTTTGCTTTTGTTTTCTTCAAATCCTGAGTGGTCATGACGTGCCTTGTCCATAGTTTCTTCCAGTGATCTTCCCTGCAATTTGCCCTCATTAATTTCAGACTGCAGTGATACTTATGGCCCTTTTAGTATGCCCATTTTCCAGTGATCTCTACATTCTTTTGTTATTTCATCGTTTTTTATTTTATTTTTTACTCATATTTTGAATATACTGTGTAATAAATTTGTAACTACCATTCAAAGCAAAATAGCAAGTATTTCCTTCAGGACAGAAATTTTCTTTCCCTGCTTACCCACCCAAACCTATCCACAACCACTTTTACTCAAGCTCATTGAGGTTTAATTGACCTACCTTAACCCACATACAATACACATGTGCAATTTGATAAGTTTATATGTATATTTACATACACTCATGATACTGTAATCACAGTCAAGATGAGATTGTAGTAAAGTACTTATCAGCTGAGAGCATGTGTGGTATTGTAATACCTATTGGTCAGGAAAGTATAACATAAATATTAAAATACAATAAGACGATACCTAAAAATTTCTAACATATTGCCTTGAGAGCTCTCAATTACTGAAAGTTCAAAATAGTCCACATGTATGTGAATACACACACATATTATATATGCCTACACACACTTACATATATACACACATACATGTATGTATAAAAATACAGAATGATTATACATATATATATGTATATATGGAAAAGCTTTCAAAGACAAATTACAAAGTAAAATTGCCTAAAGCAGCATTAAAACGATATATTCATATTGATTATGAGACAGAGATAATACACTCAAGAGGTATGTTTCGCTAAGAAATGGCTTGCTATATCTAAAGGTTGAAACTTTCCTAACTCTATTACAATGAGCATATTATGTCTTCTCAAAAACACACACGCTGTTTAGGTGGACCATGGATAATGAACAAGGAAATACTTTTTAATATGAAAGGCCAGGAAGATGTTCACAACTTCTTGGGTTCAAAGAGGAAATAAATACCAACTAAAATGAAAAGAAAAACCTGCTGGGAAAAAAGCACTGGAGAACCCAGCTTCATTTTTTAATTTGATGTTCATAATTTATCCATTATGACCTAAAAAAAGCAGTGTCTGCAGTTTCTCATTTCTGGAGCCTGTTTTGCTCCACTATCTTACAACAGAAACTAAATGTCCTTGTAGTTGAGCTGAATCCCAGAACCTACTTAAATAAGATAAGCAGTTGCTTTAACCATTTCTTAAGTATATTCATCAAAGTTGTTGGAATACCTCTTGCCACTATTAATAATTCCCAGAAAAGATTTTGTTTTCTTTAAAAAATTAGTATGAAAAGTGTTATTTAAATCTCTCCCTGTAGATTGTTTTAGTTTCTGAAGCTATTTTAGAACCTCTTTATCTGCTGGTCAAAAATCTAAAATGATTTTTTGCTTTGACTGTCAATTGGAAAAAAAGTACTCTAAACGCTCCCATTGTGAACAGTTTACAATGATTCCTTTGAAGTAGCTATTCTGAGGCATATACTCATTTATTAGTATATAACAGGTTAGCACTTTGAGATAAAAGACATTACATACATTTTACAGTATGCAAATATTCAACTTTGTGTAGGATCTCTCTCTCTCTCTCTCTTTGAAGACGAGTAGGTGAAGCCAAAGTTGACAGATAAACATATGTATGGTCTGAAACCTTCAACTTGACCATAAAACAACCATGGCTCATAATAATATAATTTATGCAATTTCAGTAGAAATAAATTTGTTTCTCATAGGTTAAAAAGGAGTCTAATGCTTATATCTATCATGTTAGCAATTACACGTACAAGTTTTTTTTTTTTTTTTTTTTTTTACAATTGGATGTATTTCAGAAAACATGAATACGTTGACATTTTAAAGTCAAATATCTTTTTATACATATTTAATATTATTTAATTAAAAGAACTCTTTTATACTTTTATGAAAGAAAATACACCTAAATTTGTTGCTTTATAAATCAGTTACAAGATTTTCCCTTAAAATTGCTGTTTTATTTATTTGTATATTATAGATTATAATTATGTGATTCCTTTGCAAAGTCTGTTTTAAAATTAAACTTTTTAAATTGTATTTTAATTGACAAATAATAATTGTGTATACTTAAGGGGCTATAGTGTGATGTTTTGATCTATGTATACATTGTAGAAAGATTCAGTTAAGCTAATTAATATGTCCATCACCTTATCAACATGTTTTGTGATTAGGAATATTATAAATGTATTCCTCTAGCATTTTGGAAATACACAATGCATTATTATTGACGGTGGCACAGTTACTACACTGTGCAGTCAGTTCAATAAAATGTATTCCTTCAGTCTAACTGAAACTTTGCACCCTTTGGCCACCATCTTCCCTTTCCCCATGTCTCACTTTCATCTCCAGCCTCTGGCAAACACCCCCTGACCTCCTCAAAAATTACAAAGCTTTAAATACATCTATTTGTATTTATGTATGTATGGATTTATTTGAGACAGAGTCCCGCTTTGTCACCCAGGCTAGAGTGCAGTGGTGCCATCACAACTCATTGCAGCCTCAACCTCCTCGGACTCAGGCCATCTTCCCACCTCAGCCTCCCAAAGTGCTGGGATTACAGATACAAACCACCACACCCAGCTAATTTTTAAAATTATTTGTAGAGACAGGGTTTCCCTGTGTTGCCTAGGCTGGTCTCAAATTCCTGGACTCAAGCAATCCTCCCGCCTTGGCCTCTGAAAGGGCTGGGATTGCAGGTGTGAGCCACTGCACCTGGCCTAAATGAAGTTTTAAATAAAATTGGCACAGGCTCCATTTGGATTACAGATTCTCTATGGATGAACATAGAATTTTATGATCTGATTACTGAATTTTTTATTTAGACAAACTATGAAGAGTTTGATTGATCCTTTGTTCATCACAGTAACTCCAGAACCACATCATTTTCCCTTCTGTTCTTCTCCTTCAATTTAGCACCTTTCCTAAAACGGAGATTAGTAGATATTAAAATCTCCAGGCAAGTTAAAATAACATGTAATTATGTCTTTCCTTTGAAGGATTCTTAAAAGAAAGAGATGTGAAGAAAAGCACAAACACCAACATTGGTTTAAACAGAAAACATACTCCACAAGATTTGTGGACTTGAGGAGATCACCAGGGATTTTTCTTCCTTGAAAGAAGATAGCCTTCCAGGCTTCATCTTTCTCCCACGCTGGATGCTTCCTGCCCTCAAACATCAGACTCCACGTTCTTTGGCTTTTGGAGTCTTGGACTTACACTAGTTTATTGCCAGGGGCTCTCAGGCCTTCGGGCACAGACTGAAAGCTGCACTGTTAGCTTTCCTACTTTTGAGGTTTGAGGACTTGGACTCATTTACTACTGGCTCCCTTGCTCCTTAGCTTGCAGATGGCCTATCATGGAGCTTTACCTTGTGATCATGTGAGTCAATTCAACTTAATAAGCTCCCTTTCATATATACATACATCCTATTAGTGCTGTCCCTCTAGAGAACGCTGACAATACAGCCTTCTTTCTCATTCACAGATGGCACTGTTTAGCTGAGTCTGCTCTTCCCACCTTCTTCTGCCGGCTTTATTTTAGCCATGCTGGCAGCTGATCAGAGGGTGCCCACCCAGATTGAGTGTGGGTCTGCCTGTTCCAGTCCACTGACTCAAATGTTAATCTCCTTTGGCAACACCCTCACAGACATACCCAGGAACTATACATTGCATCCTTCAACCCAATCAAGTTGACACTCAATATTAATTATCACAAGGGCCCTTAGCAGGCACTGAATCTGCTGGCACCTTAATCTTGGATTTCTCAGCCTGTAGAACTTTCAGAAATAAATTTCTGTCATTTATAAGCTACCTAAGCTACAGTATTTTGTATGTATTTTTATAGCAGCACAAATAGACTAAGAAAATATGACAGCCAATTCCTTATTTTATATAAATATATATACACACACACATACATATACATACACACATACATGAGCATATATGTGTATATAAATGATCCACAGTTTGAGTTGACAAGCTGCTGACCTAGGAGACCCTGGAGAGTCAATGGTGTAGTTTCCACCTGAAGAAGAGCAGATATTTCAATTCAAGTCTAAGGACGGGAAAACACTTACTGAATCAACAGAGTATATGTGTGCATGTGTATATGTATGTATACCTTATTGATTCTATTTCTCTGGAGAACCTGGACTCATACAAAAATGTAAACAGAAGATTAGGAAAGAAAAATAAAACTGTCCTCATTCACAGATTGTATGAATGTCTATGTAGGAAATCCTAAAGAATAAAAAGCAAAACCAAAAATCTTGATCTAAATGATTATAGCCAGCTTGCAGGATACAAGGTTAATATTTAAAAGTCAATTATTTTCTTAGATACCAGGAATGAACAATTGAATTTCCAAGTATTTATTTCTGGTATCTAAGAAAATAATTGACAATTGGGATTTCAATTTTTTATTCCTGGTATATAAGAAAATAATTGTCATTACATTAGCACCAAATAAGTAATACTTAGGTATTAGTCTAAAATAATGTAAAATATTTATGAAGAAAACTATAAAACTCTGATGAATGAAATCAAAGAAGATTTAATTAAGTGAAGTTAATTTGAACCCTCTTACCATGTCCATGAACATGGACAGTAAGACTCCAATGTTGTCAAGACATCAGTTCTTCACAACTTGATCCACATATTTAATAAAATTTCAATCAAAATCTTAGTTAATTATTTTGTCTGATTAAATATTTATGAATAAATTTATCATAGTCTATTAAATATCTCACTTGGATTTTTATTAAGATTGCATTAAATCTATAGATCAACTTAGGAAAGACTGACATCCTAACAATATTGAGTCTTTTAATCCATGAACATCTAATATATTTTTACTTTTTCAGATAATCTTTTTTTCCTACGTATGACAGTTTTCTGCAAATAGATCTTGTGAATATTTTGTTAGATTTATGCCTAATAACTTAATTTCTTGTTTTTGTTTTTCTTTGTTTTGATACTCTTGTAAATGGTAGTTTTATTTAATTGCAAATTCTAATAGTGCAATGCACATATACAGGAAAGCAATTGACTTGCACAAGTGAACATTTTATTCCGTGATCTTGCTGTACCTTCTTATTAGTTTCGGGGTTGTTGTTTTTCCTTTTTTTCCTTTTTTTGGTATATAATATCACTAGCATGTAAATTTGGTATTATAGCTTCCTTGCCAATGTGTATACGTGTATATTTTTCTTTTTCTTTTGTTATTTTATTTTCAGGGACTTCCAGTGCCATCCTGAATAGGAGTCGTGAGAAGAGACTTCATTACCTTGTTCCAAGTCTCAGGGGAAAAAATCTTAATGGGAAAGTTTCCCACCATTAAGTACGATATTAGCTACAGGATTTTTGTAGATGAGATTTTTTTTGGCAAGTTGAGCAAGTTTTCCACCATTCTTAGTTTGCTGAGAGGTTTCCCTTAATCATGAATGGATATCGAAGTTTTTTTAGTGCTTTCAGCATCAATTTATATGATCACATGCTTTTTCTTTAGCTTGTTGATGTGGTTTGTTACATTGACTAGACTTTTATGTTTGTTTGTTTGTTTGTTTGTTGAGACAGGGTCTTGCTCTGTCACCCAGACTGGAATGCAATGGCACAATCTCCTTTCACTGCGACCTCTGCCTCCCAGGTTCAAGCAATTCTCCTGCCTCAGCCTCCTGAGTAGCTGGGATAACAGGCACGTGTCACCATGTCTGGCTAATATTTGTATTTTCAGTAGAGAGGGGGTTTTGCCATGTTGGCCATGCTAGTCTCAAATTCCTGGCCTCATGTAATCTGCCTGTCTTAGCTTTCCCAAAATGTTGGGATTACAGGCGTGAGCCACGGCACGTGGCCACATTGACTAAATTCTAAATGCTGAATCAGTGTGCGTATTGGAAATAAATTCCACTCATTTGTGGTATGTAATTCTTTGTATACATTGATGGATGCTGTTTGCTAATATTTTGTTGAGAAGTTTTGCATCTTTACCCATGAGTGATATTATTCTTTAAAGTTTTCCTTTCTACTCATGTGTTCGTCTGGTTTTGTTGGGAAAATGCTGGCCTCATAGAATGAGTTAGGAAGTGTTCCCTCTGCTTTTATCTTCTGGTAGAGTCTGTGGAGAGTTAGTGTTACTTCTTTTCTGACTGTCTGGTAGAATGCACCATTGAAACCATCTGGGCCTGGTGCTTTCTTTTCTGGAAAATTATTAAATATTGATTGAATTTCTTTAACATACATAGCATGAGTGAAGTCACTCTTTCTCCTTGTATGCATTTTGGAAGTTTGTATTTTTCAAGCTATTGTCCATTTTATCTGAGTTATTAAAAGATGTAGTCATAGTTTTGTTTGAAGTGTTCCCTTATTATCCTTCTAACATCTGTGAGATCAATAGGGATGATGCTATTTTCATTTCTGATACTGTTAATTTGAACCCTCTTACCACTCTTCTTGGTTAGCCTGGCTAGAAGTTGATTGATATGTTAAGCTTTAAGAGAATCAGTTTTTTAAATTAGGTTTCTTATATGCCACATACAGTTGTATCTTATTAATTAATTTTCAGAACAATTTTACTTTTAAAAAATAATTTAGCAATTTTTAAACTAGTGGAATTTTAACCTTCTAAAATACCATCTAAATGAAATGTAGTTATAGCCAAAAGTCAGGTAAGAATTACTTTGATTAATAGGATACATTTGGAAGTGCTGAAAGACTCATTTGATCTTTTAAAATTCACATATACTTTGATATTAATTTAAATTCCTCTTGTGGTATTTGATTTTTTAATAATTAGTTTTTAATATGCTTCCAAGGATATTTGGGGAGAAATCAGAATTATAATTGCTTCTAGATGACATCAAATTAAAAGAATTTATTAAAATAATTTCCTTTGAGGTTATATTAGAAATGCACATAGAACTATAATGCATAATTTTATTAATTGTCTTTTACTGTAGATAGATGATCACATGTCTCTAAAGTTGATTGGATATTAGTATAATGTAATGGATTCTAGCAAAAGGTTTGTAATCAAGCAGGCAAAATTTTTAATTCTCCTCATGCCACATACCAGTATTTAACCATGGGCACATTACTTAAACTCTCTGAGTTGCAAATATCAACTAATATGGGAATCAAATCAAATGAAAAATATAAACTATTGTGTCAGATGGATGTAGCTTCTTGACCATGCTCTACTATTGATTAGCTATATAAATTAGTTATTTAAGTTAAGTAGTTTCTATAAGTCTGTTTTCTTACCTGTTAAATAGAAAATTGTAAATTAGTTACAGTGGGTTTTCTGAAAATTAAGCAAATATTATATTACACTTATTAATAGAATATAAGTTTAAAGGTGCCCAAAAGTGCTTCACACAATATACTTTCTAATTGTGATAAAATATTTCTTCATTCAGAAATAAGAAATCATTGATTAATATAATTTTTGAATTTTTCTCTTTCACAGTTTAATATTTTAAAATATTAAATATTAACAATGTTAAAAAGAATCTCTTGCTTATTTAGATCTACAAAAAGAAAAGTGGCAGTAATAATTAATAAGTAAATCAATAAAACAGATTTTGCTTTGCATTTTCTCATTTCTGGAAGTGATACTTGACTGTTTAAAGCAAATATAATAACAATGTATTATAGATTTTATAATATAGTGGAAGAGGGAGGAGGAAATGGAAGGATACTTTGTAAGGCACTAGGTTATATATTACAAGGCATTATGTTGTTTAAATATAGACTATAAAAAATTAAACAGGTACATTATAACCCAGAGCAACTACAAAAAATTTTTAAAAAGAAGTATTGCTGATAAAAGTAGCAGCAAGCATAAACTTACAGATAATTAATTCATATAAAAGGAAGCAGGGACAGAGGAAAAAAATAACAAAGAATGTATGGAACAAATAGGAAACATAGTAATCATATGGATAATTTCCAATAAATGTAGATAGTCTAAGTGCTTCCATGAGAAAATAGAGGTTGTTCATACTGGATAAAGTAGCAAGATCCAATTTTACGCTATGTGAAGGAAGCCAGAAACAAATTATTATACAAGCTATGATTTCATTTATATGAAGTTACATAAATAGCCAACTTTTAGTGACAGAAAACATACTGGTGTTTTCCAGGGGCTAAGGGTGAGGTGAGCAGATTGATTTTAATTGGGCATGGAAGAACTTCTTGGGGTGATAGAATCTTCTATATCCTAATTGTGGGAATGATTATAAAACTATGTACATTTGCTAAGACTCATCAAACCGAGACCTTAAAATAGGCTAGTTTTACCGTATGAAATTTGTAACTTGTAAAAAGTAATTTAAAACAGTTTATGAACATCCATGTTTGAAAACCATAAATGATTTCCAAGGGGCCTTCCTTTCTGTTAGATTCTTTCAGTTTTCAGATTTGTACATTTAGCCATGAATTTTGCAGAGACAGAAGGAGTGAGTTTTCAACGTGTTCAGCTTATGTGGGTGTTCAATAAATTATTTTTAATCAGTTGGATGACTCAAAGGAAGCGAATCTGAGATGGGGGTTGGGGTTAGTTACCACTAGCACAGTGTATCTTTAAAACCTAAAGTGCCTTAAACATTTGCCTTTTGGGCTCCTAATTTCTTTCTTTCTTTTTTTATTTGAAAATATACTTTCCTCCGCTTAGCTGGAAGAATAAAATCAATGGCAGCTCTATTCCAGAAATTTGTTATGGTGTGACTGGAAACTATTGCATACTTGAGCAGGCTATTTGGAAGAAGATTCTCCATACTATGTAAGGCAATAAACTTACTTCTTTCCTCAATTGTTTTGCTGATGCCTGAAAAAATGAAGTAATTTTAGAGAGGTCTCTCATTTTAAGATTCTATTCAGATGCTAGTAGGCTAACATTAATTTGTAGTTTTTTAATATTGTGAGTTAATAGCACTACTACATAAGCAATATATAATTTTTTTAAAAGACATGAAACATACAAGCATAAAGGATGGCTTGAGCTAGTGTTTGAGCAGGCAATGAGAGAGTATTTTAAGAGCCTGAACCAAGGATTATAAACATGCATAGACGATAAAATTCAGACCCTTCGAGTAGATAAACTTTTTTCCCTTCTAGGAGTTATTCAATGACATAGCTGTTAGCTATTTGATGCTGATCACAAATGTATTAATAATGAAAAATTTGAATTTGATCCATAAATGAATAAGAAACAGAAAATGCAATCAACTATAGCAAGTGGCTAGGTTCTCTCTGGTAATTTAAGGTTCTGGAATTCACTTAAACTAAAATAAATTGTCAGAAGTGTCCCCCTGGGTGTCCAATAGAGCTTTATGGCAGATTTAAGGACTTGGAAGAGACTCACTCCAGACCCAGGAGGCCTGAGTGTCTCTTTGATCAATTATTGTGCTTCCATTAAAATATTTTCACTTCAAAATACTCAGGGGGCATCTTGATCACCGTGATTCTTGCTACAGCTATCAGATCATCTAGGTCTTTTACTTTTAAAGGTTATCACTCCTCTCTGCTAATGCATCCAATATTTAAGGAGTTCAACATGCAATTGATACAAATCTTTCTTGCTGGACCAAGAATTGACTTTTCCTTGCAGTAAAAGATGTTTGTCATAAAATATCCTAGTGAAATTCACGTGCTAGCCCCTTAACAATTTGGGTGATAGAATAACATAAGTAGTAGCCTTGATGGCTCAGCTATGTTAATAGTCTTCTGTGGTAATAGGAGTGATTGATATATGCTGTAATCCTACACTGTGATTTTGTAATATTTCTTTGGATTTTTATGTTGATGTGAAAACTCTGCTTGGAAAATGACTGGTCACCAACACACACACACTCACACACACACACACACACACACACAAAATGTTAACTCTGGGCAGCAAATCTGTTGAATATTCACTGGACCAGATTTTTAAAAATCACATCATATAATGAAGTGAATGCTTGCTCCTTCTCTACATTAAAGGGAAGTTACCAAAATTAATTAAAAATCTGGAAAATACTTTGGTCTTCTGAAATCTACAATATACCTGCGTAGTAATACTTTCATAGTAGTGCATTCGGTAATTGTTAAAATAAATTCTTAGTCATTGATACTTGGTGTATTCGCTTTTATTTCTAATTTGTAGTTATTTGTTTATTTGTTTTGTATTTGCGATAGCACTTCTATACAAGAAGTGTATAGATATTCAATTATTTAACAACTTTGGATTCTTGTTGATTCGTTTTATTGGCTACTTTGAACATTAAGCATATTAACGTTTAAGTTTTGAAACAATTTTAGAATCTTATAGATTCATATTTTTTTGTTCAGAACCCTCATTAGTAGAATAAAAAAGTTCAGGCTAACATCTCTTTCTGCAGGTTACAAACATGCAAACATCACTGTCTCTACAGGAACATTCTTAAACTAACCAATGGGCAATTAGGTGGCATAGATTTAGGTCAGTCCCAGAAGTGAAACTTTATATATACTTGTATTTCATTATCGTAACGGCATAAAACATACTCAGTATAAAGCTAAAAGCACAACGATGTTTTATAGTGGAGGAGAATGGTAATAGTAAAAGAAGAGACATTCATAGATATTCTAAGAGTAAAAGTAAGAGAAACGAAAGATAGGTTTTCAACCCAAATAAACTACCATTACAAGTTATTAAGAGGACTGAATAATGCTTCAAGAATTTTTCACCCTGATGTACAAACATCATGATGTGGATTAATGATAATATAATAGTTTCTTTCACAGAAATTTGTTCTTTTGTGAGCTTGACATGTGAAATAATCATTTACTTTAGACATTTGTGAATGTGCTATTTAACCAATATTCCATTAAAAACCTATGAGACTAAATGTTTATGGAAACCTTCTATCCCTCCTAACTCAACATGATCTCAGATCAGAATCTTAAAAAAGAATGAGTATAGTCTCTAGGTATCTTCTATGATGAAAAGATGAAGTTTTTTATTTATATATTATTCAAAGGCTGCAAGCAAAAAGAAGACAAGCCCATTCACCCAAACACAGTACCATCATAGTAAAAATTTTATAGTTGAGGCGAAGGAGTGTGTGCTTCTATGTGTTGTATTTTTAGGTTGTTAATTTAAAACATCTATATCCATACACATTTACATTAAATTACTTGGTTCTTATTTTCTAAAATCCTCATTAACTTCATTGTTGCCATTTTTTTTTCTTCTTCCCCTGCACGTTCTCTCTCAAGATCATATGGAAAAATATATGGTATTTAGGTGTTCTGTTGATTTCCTAGGGTTGGGTGCTTAAAACTACAGAAATTTATTCTCTCCCTGTTCTGGAGGTAAGAAGTTCCAAATCCAGGATTGTTCTCTTATAGAGGTTCTGAAGGAGAATTTGTCTCACGTCATCCTGCTGCCTTCTGGTGGTTTTCAGGAGTCCTTGGTGTTTCTTGAATTGCAGATTCACCACATCTATCTCTGTCTCTGTCTTCAGATGCCATTTTCCTCTGTGTGTGTCTGTGTTTCTTTTCTTCCTATAAGGATATTGGTCATATTAGATTTAGGGACCGTCTTAATCTAATATGACCTTTACTTCATCTGTGAAGACCTGATTTACAAATAATGTCTCATGCATAGGTTTTCAGGGTTATGGCTTCTATATATTTTCATGAGGGACACAATTAAACCCCTAAGAGCTGTTTACAGAATGTATATGTACATACATACACATGTAGTTTCTGCATCTTTCTTTCTTCACAGAATAATACCTCATGGAAATTCCTTGAAGCCAATTGCTATGGCTCTAACACATTTATTAATGCCTGTATAATATTCCATGGTATAGGTGCTTGAAAATTTATTCACTGCTTGCCAATGAAGGGCATTCACTGTTTTTTAGATTTCATCACTACAAACTAAGGTGCCCTAAGTGCCTTAGTGCCTTTTCCAGCTAGTTCTTTGTATCTATGTAACAGATTCCAAGGTGTGGGATCAAAAGGTATATGTGTTTTAAATTTCCTAGGTGTTACCAGATTAATTTCCAAACAGTTACAACAATTTGTCTTTTCCCCAACAGTAAACAGGCATAGTCCTTTTCTTGCATTTCTGCCAGAACAGGTATTGAAGCTTGTATTTAATCTTTCAGCACAATGAGTATGGAGTGGTATCTTACTCTTACATTCCTCACTAATGGGTTTGACCACATTTTTATCCTTCTTTGGCCACTTGGACTTGTTTTAAATTGTGATAGATGCCTTTTTCCTATCAATTCACATGAATCTGTTGGATAGTAAGTATGTTTAACCTTCATTAGCATGTATGTTATATATATATTTTCTGCCAACTTATTTAAATTTAAATTTTATTTATATCTATTTTTTCTGCAAATATATCATTTGTGAATTGATTTGTTACACAGTTCTATAATTTTATATAGTCAAGTACAAACTATTTTTTCTTTTACTGGTCCAGAGTTGACGATTTTGCTGGAGAAACATTCCCCAGGAGCAGCCAAACATTCATTTAGAGCAAGCAATTGCCATGGCAACTGTGACCTGTCTCCCAAGATCCCTGCTCTGCTCCCTTCTGGTAGTGATAGGGCCTTTGGGTCTTTGTTATGCCAATGGCTATTCAAGCAAGAGAGCACTTGACAACCTCCCTTGTAGTCTGGTTTATCCATGTTACTTAACTCTGCAACCTGGGAGGTGAGCAGAATGAAGTCATACCTTTTTAAAAGAGCACATGGCCTCCTCTTACATTTCCCCTTCCACACTGGCTGAAATGTGTGTGAGCTACTTTGAACCATGAGAATTAGGATAGTACCCAAGGACTGCAGAGTAATTTGATGGAAAGAGGCTCAGTTCCAATTCTCTACATCATGGAGCCACCATGTAAGCCCGAGGCTCCTTTCCCATGATCATTCCCTAGGAGGGAAATAAACTTTCTTAAACCATTGCCATTTGCAGACCCAGTTAAAGCAGCCACAATTAAACCCTAAATAATATAGAAACCAAAGAATCTCATGTGTTCTAAATTTGGAAATAGTGTTAACCATCTAGCAAAAGATCTTTGACCAGAATAGCATGATTCGGGATTCTATTCACACTAAAAGATTGATTTGCCTATATAATTTTGTCTGTTTAAAAAAATAAAATATTTTTCCATTATTTTCCCAGCATACTATTGAATGATTCATTAATATCTCCGTATTTATTCAGGCACCTAGTAATTATTTTTCTGAAGCAGTGCTAACAGAAAGCCAAAGAAGTTCAAATAATAACTTTGTAAATATGAATTATAGGCTCAAAACTGAGTCTGACATTTTCAGTGGTGGGTGTGAGAATTCTTGAGGCAGCAGGAATGACTGGGTGCTTAATACCTGTTTGCTTTATTTAATAACAACGTGTACTGTACTCAGCAGGAACAGCAGCTCTCCCCGCAGACTCTCAGCAAATATAGCTTCATGCATGCTAAAAGCATCGTTTGATCTAAAAAGTATTTTTATTCTCTTAAAGAGTGATCTTATCAATGTTAATACTATTTGGCATTGAAATATTAAATAAAAGTTATTTGTCATGGTCAATATATACATATTTTTTTTCACGAACACGTCTTTCTCATTCTATTCCCTAAGTGTTGGCGTTTCCCAGGTTACACCTTCAGTCACTTTCTTACCTCCCTCTACATTTTCATTTACAATAATTGTCCTTTTCCACTCATTCTATGATGCAGATCTGGACTTGTTTCTACCCTACACAAGAGGAAACACTTTCCCCATTCTTATTACATTCCAGTATCAGCCTGCAAAGAGAAGCATTCTATCACTACCTCACCTTTCTCAGAAGTGCTGAAGAACAACCTTTCACTCTTACTTACTCAGGGAAAGTGGACTGGCTAATTCATGATCACTATCCGAGGCAAGACTGGATCAACATCTATTGTTTTCTATGGAGCTGCTACTTTTGTGTTCAGGTTGGAAGGACCATTGACTGTCTCATTCTCTATGACCCATTGAGTCAAGGCTGAGAGCCTGACTTCCCAAAGTAGGCAGTGGGGCCACGTGTTGATGCTCCCTATATGTTTGCAGTTGGGTTTGTTCACCAGATGGCTACCCTTTGTGGGACCAGTGGAGTGTTTGAGACAGAGTCATGCCCCAATGTCTAGAATTCTTGGAGAGCTAATAGAAAACCCCAATTTAATCTCATATTAAAGCCACACATTTTCCCCCTTTTTAAAGTCACTGCTTCTTTACTTAATTAATATTTATTGTGTTATGCTATTTACTAGATAATAGTAATAAGATAGTGAACATACAGATTAGTTACTTACCCTTATGGAATTTTCAGTGAGAGGGGAAATGTCAACTTAAAAAATAATTATATAAACATAAAGCAGGTGCTAAGGGAAAAAATTAGACAGTATCAAATGATTAATAACTGGAACACCAATTTGTTCTGGGTAGGTAAGAGACCAGGAGGAAGTCATGGGGCCTCCTGGTGGAAGAAATATGTGACTGAGACTTAAAATTAAACAAGCATGAGAGGACTTCATAGGACAGAGACAACAACTGACTTGAGGATCTGCAGGGTAGACAGACTGTGGTATCTTCACAGAATGGAAGGATTCCATCATAGGTGGAGTGAACACAGGTACGAGGGTAAAAGGTAGCTTAAGAGAGAGGTGACGATCAGATTAATATAGGGCAAATTAAGGATTTTACGTCTTATCCCAAAGAGGCTGCAAACAAAGGAAAGTGTTGCCCCATTTGCATTTGAAAAATAAGTCACTTAGAAGCCAGAGCTGTTTGGGAGCCGGAAAGAAGGAAGTGGTTCTGAGTTGAGACCATAAAGGCTTAGACTCACCCATGGTGATGAGAATGAAGAGGAGCACAGAATTTAAAAGATATCTAGGAGGAAGGATGAAAATATTTACTGCAAGATTTCATACCTGAGTGAGGAAAGTAGAAGAGATAAGACTATATTCCAGGCTTCTGATCAGCATGTAGGTGGAGGTGGATACCATTTCCGAAGCAGAAACAATGGAGGACCATCATTTCTAGGATGAAGGAGCTCTCCCTGCATAGCAGTCTAGCCTTCCAATATCTGAGCTTTAATGAAATTCCTCCCTCTTTATTAATTTGCTAGGGCTGCAATAACAAAGTACCATAGACAGTAGGCTTCAACAGCATAACTGCATTTTCTCACAGTTCTGGAGGCTGAAAGTCTAAGATCAAGGTGTTGGCAGGTTTGGTTCTCCTAAGGTCTCTCTCCTTGGCTTGCAGATGGCTGCCTTTTCACTGAGTCCTCACATGGCCTCTCCTCTGTGCAAGTGCATCATCCTGGTGTCTCTTCCTCTTCTTACAAGCCACCAGTTGTATTTGATTAGGGCTCAACTGTTATGTCCTCACTTACCATTAATTACCTCTGTAGAAGCCCTATCTCCAAATTCAACATATTGAGGTTTAGGGGTTCAATGTATGAATTTTGGGGGACACAATTTGGTCCAAAACACTCTCCCATGGCACACCTGCTGGCTAATAGATTCTTGCTTCATAAACTCAATATATGTGAATCCGATATTACTCATGTTGAAAATAAATGTCTGAAAATTTTATCAGCCTTTTTTTCCTCTATGTTATCAGAATCCAGAAACAATGTCTTATAAGATTTTGTATCTCCCATTGCACAGAGCTAGTCCCACACCATTAAAAAAAATGATTAAATGACCGCTAATATTTTAGAGATTTATACTTTTTAAGATTAGGTTATGAACATGAAGAGAATGAAATATATGTCAAAGATATTAATGGTCTAGCTATTTATTCATTAATGAGAAATGTAATTCATATTTATAAAGTTTGGTAACAAATTTACACAGGACTTAATATTTTGGTCCTAATGTCTTTTCATATTTGCCACAGATCTCTGATATAGTTTGGCTTTGTGTCCCCACCCAAATATCATCTTGAATAGTAATTCCATAATCCCCATGTTTCATGGGAGGGACTCAGTGAGAATCCTGGGGACAGTTTCCCCCATGTTGAATCACTGGGGACAGTTTCCCCCATGCTGCTCTTGTAATAGTGAGTAAGTTCTCATGAGATTTGATGGTTTTATAAGCATCTGGCATTTCCCCTGCTGGCACTCATTCTTTTTCCTGCTGCCCTGTGAAGACGTGCCATCCGCTGTGATTGTAAGTTTCCTGAGGCCTCCCCAGCCATGCAGAACTGTGAATCAATTAAGCCTCTTTTCCTTATAAATTACCCAGTCTCAGGTATTTCTTCATAGCAGCATAAGAATGGACAAATACAGTCCCCTTTGTTGTTAATAAATTAAACCTTTAATTAACAAAGGATGCTTGTATTAATGTATTCTAAACTAATCAAAAGTATTATAGCCAAATAGGATGCTAATTAACAGATTAGTTAAATATCAAGCATAGGCTGAATCCCTTTTTGCAACAGTTTCAATAATGTTTTAAAATACTGTAGTGAACTTGTTCTTTCAGACCTATTCTCATAAACATATCAATGATTACTCACATTTCCAGATTAACACACAATTTTTCTAAAGCACTGGTAAAAACATAATTTGGGCTTTTAATACAATTTTCAAATTGCATCAAAATACTATCACATTTGTGTAAAACACCTTAATAATATATTAGATTAGAATAACAAAATTCTTTAAGAAAGTATGTCTTAGATGAGCGTTTAATTTCTACAGGTAAAAGATGGTTTTTCCATTACCTGAATGTAAACAGTCTGTGAGATAACAATTCATCTGTTGGGTAATCCATTCATTCAGTCAATTAATCTTCAGGAAGCATTTACCAATAAATTACTGTATGTAAGACTGTCCACTTAAAAAGTAATAGACAATTCTCAAACAAATAAGAAATCACAAAGACATTTAAAAATGGGATATATAACATGCTACAACATGTCATCCTATACATATGCTAAATATAAAGGAAACATGTTTATTTTAATAAATATGTAAGAGAAGGAAACAAATCGGTTAACTTTTAAAGAGGAAATAAGTCGATGAAAAAATGTATACATTTTTAGAAAAAAATTATTTTGTTATGTATCTTTAAACAGTATATAAAAATCCTAAAGAAAACAATGAGTCCATAAGTACCAAATTTGAAATGATGGTAGAACAGTATGATTATACCCATTGGTTAATTTCTATAAGCTGACATTTCTTAATGTTTACTGGGTATTGTATTACATCTGTCTATTAATCATGATATAAAAATTTCATAAAAATAATAAACCATTTAAAAATGCATTTAAAATATTTTACTGTTTTCAGTTTGCTAACTGTACTTTGCCTTAGAAACTTCATGTGGTTTTATGCCACTCAAGACTTTGATTCAATCAGCTAATATTATAGGGCAATAATTCTAAAACTATCTCAGGAGAAAGATCAGTTTAGCTTTGTTTTTAAAATTCTAAATTTATTGCCAAATGGTACATTTTTAAATAAAATAAAACAGAATTATTTGTTAAAGTAAATCTAAAAAGACATACAAATTATAAGCCTTTTTAAAAAAATTATTGGATTCAACAGGCATAAAACTACTCTGTCAAAAGACTATAAAACCTTTTTAAATGTTTCTTTATACTTCTCATGTCTTGGACCGGTAACAAACACCAAACTTTTAATATCACTGTTCTGAAAGACACAACAGTGGACAAAAGAAACAAAAATCTCTGTCAAAAGTAAAGCACTGGGGAGCGGGTATGCTGAAGAAGTACAATTTATTTATTTATTTATTTATTTATTTATTTATTTAAGACTGGGTCTCACTTTGTTGCCCAGGCTGTAGTGCAGTGGTGAGTGGCCTGATCACAGCTCACTACAGCCTTTACCTGCCAGGCTCAAGAGATCCTCCCAACTCAGCCTCCCAAGTAGCTGGGACTACAGGCATTTACCACGATGGCCAGCTAATTTTTAAATTTTTTTTTTTGTAGAGATGGGGTCTCACTGTGCTGTCCAGGTTGTTCTCGAACTCCTGAGCTCAAGAGATCCTCCTGTCTTGGCCTCCTGAAGTTCTAGGATTACAGGTATGAGCCACTGCACCCAGCCAAAGTATAATTTTAAATAAGATGGTAATAAAGGTCATATCTGCAAAGGTAACATTTGATCTAATACCTGAAGGAAATGAGAGACCCAACTATGCGAATAACTAGGAAAATATCATTCTTGGCAGAAGGAATGGAAAGGACAAAGGCCAAGTAACTTAAACATAGTAAGAGAGAGAAAATGGTAGAAGATTAAATAAAAGGGAAAATGGAAAGCCAGGTTACGCTGGGGCTTTGTGAGGACTTTTGGCTTTCACTGTGAATGAAATATGGAGACAGTCATTGGAGAATTTTCAGCGGAGGAGACAAATCATCCGACTTAGATTTGAAAGAGGATCCTTCTGGCTACCGTATTCAGCAGACCACAGAGGTCCATGGCAGGAATAAGGAACCTCAATAATCATGTGAGAGGCTTGGGCCACTTGTGGAAGTGTTGAGAAGACACTCATTTCTAGATATATTGTGAAGGAAAAGCTGAGAATATTTGCTAATGGGTTGACTATGCGGCTAAAGAGAATAAAGGATGAATCCAAGTTTTATTTGTTTGTTTTATTGTGTCCTAAGCAACTGGAAAAACGGAATAGTCATTCGTTAAAATGGAGAAGACTGGATAGATTAACTTTGGGCAATAAATCAGGAGATTTGTTTTAGAGATAAGTTTGAGATGCACATTTAACACACAAGTAGAGATGTTAGACAGCTCAATCTCTGGAGAGAAGGAATTAGAAACAAAAAGTATATAAAAAAACTTTTAGAAGAGTGTTGTTATAAAGGGAACCAGGAATATAGGATACAAACTGGGGTAATGCAGATTTTGTTTTAGGATGGAAGGCAACAAAACAGCATCTTTTTTTTAAAAAAAAATTATTTTTGTTTTTATTTATTTATTTTTTGAGACAGAGTTTTGCTCTTGTTGCCCAGGCTGGACTGCAATGGTGCCATCTTGGCTTACCACAACCTCCGCCTCCCAGGTTCAAGTGATTCTCCTGCCTCAGCCTCCCGAGTTACTGGGTTTACAGGCATGTGCCACCACGCCCAGCTAATTTTGTATTTTTAGTAGAGATGGGGTTTCTCCATGTTGGTCAGGCTGGTCTCGAACTCCCTAACTCAGGTGATCCACCTGCCTCGGCCTCCAAAAGTGCTGGGATTACAGGCATCAGCCACCACGCCGGGCCAAAACAGCATATTTTTATACTGATGTGAAATACCCAATAGCCAGGGAAAGCTGGTGATGCAGGAAAAACAGGAGAAGCTCTGCTGAATTGATATTATTTTCATAAAATGAGCTAGAATAGGATTTAGTGCACAGATAAAGAGGTGACTAAGGATACAAGCATGAAAAGTTTATCCATAGTAAGAGAAGAGAAGCATATATAATGGCCATTACCTGTGTGCAGGTAGGTGGTTAGTGGTGGTGGTAGGGTATTGTGAAAGTTTGCACTGATTGTTTCTCAGTAAAATACGAGGCCACATCATCAACTGGGAGTGATTATGAAGGTGTGTGTGTTAAGAGATTGAGGAGAGAGGTAAATCAGCAATACAAGCTGTGGAGAATGAAAGAGAATGAACTAGTTAAATTTGATAAAATTGCTAGATAGGACCAAGGTCGCACTTGAAGTTACTGGCCACAAAATTTACCTAAGAAAAGTCGGCATGACTGTATGTATTCTCCACCCCTGTTCAGCTGTGTAGCTACAGGCACAAATGAGCAAAATCATGTTGTTTTGCCATCAATTACAATGAAATGACATAGTAGCAAGATAATTAGGGATTTATGCAGTGCGTAAGTATGATGACAGCCTCTGGAATTTAGACTGCATAAAAAAGCAGTGAGAACATGAAGGAAACTGAGGGAGAATGAAAATGTGTAGAATCAGTGGATCAAAGATTCTGGGTAGTGAACGGATTTTCAGGATTTAGGGACTAGAAAGAGTGAGATGGAAAATAGAAAATGTTAGTTGGTTGCTTAAAATTGAGATTGTATAGGGGATGTGGTTAATGTAATGACACAGTCTAATGGTATTTCTATGATGAGTTGAGATAGGAGTGCACAAAATTTATTGAGGAGAATCTGAATGGGCAAGATGTAGGAAGAACTGTCTATGCAGATATTAAAATTACCAAGTTGTAGACTAGGAGTGATGGTTTAAGACTGATAATGAACAAGAAGCTCAAATATGAGAAGAATGAAAGAAAGTTAATGGAGTTGGCAGATAATTGCAGCAAGCAAGACATAATAAAAGATTTAAACTTGGAATAGTAAGAGATGACAGAGAGAGCAAAGTGGTCTGCCCCTGGCAATAAAGAGCATGAAGAATAGCTCCCCTATCTCCAGGCAAAGGAGGAGTGTTAGAGATAAAAATACTTGCAACTTGCAGGGTGAAAAGCAAGAAATGTCTAGCTTTCAGTGACAACAATGTAAATGGAACATTTTTGAGGAAAGGTTGAATATATAGAGATTTTGCTAATGAGCCTGGTATGCAAACTCTTTCATACTTTATTCATTCTCAGTTAATTATGGGCTTAATTATTGTGCATATTTAATCACAACATATTCCAATACAGTTAGTCATTGCTCTGTGTAGTTCTTTGAATAGCGTCCCCAAAAATTCATGCCTGGGACCTCTGAATGCAACCTCATTTGGAAATATGGTCTTTTCAAATGTTATTAAAGGATATTGAGATGGAATTCTCCTGAATTTAGGATGGTTCCTAAATCCAATGACTGGTGGCCTTATAAGAAGAGGCATGGGCTGGGCGCGGTGGCTCAAGCCTGTAATCCCAGCACTTTGGGAGGCCGAGACGGGCGGATCACGAGGTCAGGAGATCGAGACCATCCTGGCTAACACGGTGAAACCCCGTCTCTACTAAAAAGTACAAAAAAAACTAGCCAGGCGAGGTGGCGGGCGCCTGTAGTCCCAGCTACTCGGGAGGCTGAGCCAGGAGAACGGTGTGAACCCGGGAGGCGGAGCTTGCAGTGAGCAGAGATCCAGCCACCGCACTCCAGCCTGGGTGACAGAGCGAGACTCCGTTTCAAAAAAAAAAAAAAAAAAGAAGAGGCATGACACAGAGAGACACAAACAGAGGAGGCAGACACCCAAGGAAGAGGGTCATGTGACAATGGAGGCAGAAATTGAAATGATGCATCTGTAAGCCAAGTCAAGGACTGTTGGAATCACCAGAAGCTGGGAAGAGGCATGGAACAGATTCCCCCTCAGAGCCTCCAGAAGGAACCAAATATCAAAAAGACTTTGGGCTTCTGGCTCCCTTGAATTGTTGGAGAATACATTTCTGCTATTTTAAGACACCCAATTTGTTACCCTTTGTTAGCGCACTTCTAGAAGCTAAAACACTCTGTAACAAACCACCTCAAAACTTCAGAGCTTAAAACAACTCTCTCTTGTGCACACTCTATCTCTTTCTCTCTGTCATGCTCTCGCTCTAGCTCTTTTGCTCTCTCTCTCCTTCAGGAGAGCTTCTGGGCTGATTACGATGTTTTGCTGATCTGAGCCACTTTGCTGTTCTAACCTTGACCTGCTCAATGCAACTGACTTAGGATGGCCTCAGCTAAGATGAAGTGGATTTTCTTTATGTTGTCTGTCATCCTCCAGTAAGACCGCCAAATCTTGTTCACATGGCAGGGGTTGAAAGGAGAGTGGAAAATTTGAGTGTGTTTTCAAAGTTCAGTTTACATCACATGTTCTGATTCCAAAGCAAGTCAGATGGCGAAAACCTGAGTCAGCGTGGGAGGGCACTACCCATGGGCGTGGATTCACCGAGGTGTAAAAATTGAGCCATTAGTGCACTCATTTTACAAAGAGTGAATTACCAGTTATGATGTTTCGTTACCTTTTTTCCCAACTGTCAAGACATAGTTGATATTTAGACCACTTGTACAGACTTTTAATACTTATTAAATATTGACTTTAGTCTGTGGGGAGGAAGGAGCTAAGGTGGCTTGTCTATGATCTATACATTCTCTTTAATGGAGGACACACCCTGAGGAAGGAAAAAAAGTCAACTGACTTTATCCAATTGCCTTATCAATGTGATAGCCAGACTTCCAGATAAATAAACTAATAACGTTTTTAGTAAGGAGTTCATATCTATGGAATATTCCTGGTTAAGCATTGAAACAAAGAGGAAATGTATGTATTTATGAGGCTTGACTCCCTGGAAAATGTCATGTAAATTGGGGTATAAAATGGATGAATTTCATAAACTACATATGCTCTATGGTGGGAGGTAATGACCTCAACTTAGAGACTGGGCCAGAGAGTCTGTGTCTGATGCAGGAAAGAAGGACAGGGAGAGATGCCCTCAATGTCCCAAACTTCCTCCTGCTCCTCTGACCCTCTCAATTGTTTATATCCTTAATTGTAAGATATCCTTGGTTGCCTGTATTAATAAAGCTTGATATCCTGTGAGAGCTCTGATTTCTGTATGACTTGGCAATCCAGTCCTGTGTAGCAGTGCTGTCTATTAGCTTAAATAATGCATTAGTCACATTATTTAAATGGTTGTGGAACATAATCTCCTACATATCAGTTCCGACTAGTACAAAATAAAACTAATTTCATTTCAATTAAAGATGAACTTCTATCCTGTTCCTTTGGTCACATTTCACATTTTGGGAGAATAATAACTGCTTGGAGAGGCTTTAATTTTCTAAATGTAAGAATCTATATTTATATTTATTCTTTCCACAGATATTTATTTAGTGCCTATACTGTATTAGCCATTGTTCATGAGTCTGAGTCAAGTGCTGTATTTCTCAAACTGTAACCATTGGATTTTCCCTCAACAATCTGTTGTAGGCTGATAATTTTGTAAAATACAGTGAATATATCTTTTGTTACTGCAACAACATCAATTGCTATTACAGTTTCTAAATACTAATGCTTAGTTTATATACTTTTGTTGCAGATCAGTGGTAGTTTATCTAAAGGTGAAGTCTCTGAGTAGCACTTTGAGTAGCACTGCAGATGGAGATATACAACAGTAATACAAAGGCACTAAATTTTATTCCAGTGAAGAATTAATTAAGTACACTAATAATTAAAGTAAAATGTAACATATTATGTCATGGAATATTATGAAACTCAAATATTATAAAATAAGTAGGTTTCCTTTGTCCTGACAGACAATTGTATAGGCACAGAAAATCTGCAAGTCAAAGTCCAGAATTGGGAACAATGGTGTTCCCCAAGGATAGAGACTAATGCAGGGGTTGAGGGGGTGGGGAGGGCTGGAAGTCATATTGGTAATAATTCTTTCCTCTTTTAACCTTAAATACCTTTAAATTTTTCTTTAAATAAAAACATGTATTACCTATTAAGTAAATTAATTTTACAACTAGAATATAATAATATAATAGAGGCATAAGGAGCTTCAAGAGTTCATGGGAAACAAAATTAAAAGATAAAAATAAAAATATAATCTTTTCAATATAAGCTCTATCAAGTGCAGGACACTTTGGTAAATGATGATACCAGATATTTAGCCTGTCCCTAAATAACTGAAGTTGTTGGGAATTTAACCATATCAATGCTGTCTTTTTTACATCATTAACAGAAGGAAAATGAGTGCACTTTACAGATTTTTTTAAGATTAGGAAACAGAAAGAAAAAGAAGTCAGAGGGAGCCAAATCAGATGGTATGGTGAATACTTAATTATTTCCCAGCAAAAGTCTTGCAGAATTTCCCTTGTTTGATGAGAAGAATGAGCAGGAGCATTGCCCTGGTGGAGCAGAACTCTCTGGTGAAGCTTTCCTAAGTATTTTTCCGATAAAGCTTTGGCTAACAGTCTCAAAATCCTCTCATAATAAGCAGAAGTTTATTGTTCTTTGGTCCCCCAGAAAGTCAACAAACAAAGTGCCTTGAGCATCCCTAAAAGCTGACCCTTACTTTGACCAGTATGCTTTTGCTTTGACTGGACTTCTACCTCTTGCTCTGAGTGTCCTTTGCTCTCAGGATTGTACTGGTAAAGCCATGTTCCATCGCCTGTTACAATTCTTCAAAGAAATGATTCAGGATCTTAATCACACTTATTTAAAATTTCCATTGGAAGCTCTGCTCTTGTCTGCAGCTAATCTGAGAGCAATGGTTTTGGAACCCATTGAGTGGAAAATAAGCTAAATTTGAATTTTTCAATCTGAATTGTGTAGGCTGAGCCAATTGAGATGTCTATGGTATGGGCTGTTGTTTCTGCTGCTAATCTTTAGTCCTCTTCAACTGGGCAAGGAATAAACTGAGCTTTTTCCTCACAAATTGATGTGGGTGGTCTGCCATTGCAGGTTTCATCATCAACATTGTCTCATTCCTTCTTGAAACAAATAATCCATCTGCAAACTGATGATTTCTTGGGGGCATTGTCCCTGTAAATTTTTCAGAAAGCATCGATGATTTAACCATTCTTCCACTGAAGTGTCATCAGTTTGATGTTTGTTCTTGTCTCTATTTTAGCAGAATACATGTTGCCCTGATAGGGGCCCTTTTCAAACTTATATCTCATTCTCCTTGGTGCTTCAAACTAGATTCTGTTCAAACATGTTATAGCAACATAGTATGAGTTTATCTTGGTGTACAGTTTTTGAAATCCAGGCATAGTTTTTTCATAATATACATTTTCCAAGGACTTTTTGAAAAGCCCTCCTATAAAGGTCCAGATATCATTTAGTAAAAAATATGTATGTTTTTCAACCCCTCTTAAAATATGAAAACATTTAACGATAACCATGTTACTCTGAATGCATTTCATGTCCCCTCTGCTTATGTGTTTTATATCTAACCTGCTATCCTTATAGCACACATCATACCACACAGACACACACACACACATACTTTACATATATATCATATATGATTTATTCTACTTTTTGCCATTGATTTTATTTTTTCTGTTTAACAGAATGGTTCACATTAGATGTTTTAAGTATTTGTCAAGTAAAATTTTTTCTTAATTATTTTGGGGAGAATACATTCATTCAAGTAAGCCATCAAAGCACTCAGAGATGGTAAGATTTGGGCATGGCTGTTTCTCTTGTTTTAATCAGATAGCCTATTCATGTGTGTACAGCACGAGAAGGCCACCTTGTACATATAGAGATGTAAGTTTCACAGAAGGAAATTTCAGTGCTTGTTGTTACACTTGTCCTGTTATGAAGATTTTCATACACATGAGCAGATTTTTCTCTGAATGTTATAACCTGAGAAACCAAACAACATTAATAAAAAAGAAATCATAAAAAACTCCCTGTGTCATACTTTGGGTGATGTTATCTTGAAGATTCATAAGAATGAACTTGGCCCCATCATATATTGATGTCATTTCTGGACATTTTGAAAATGGATAATAATCATAAGCGTGTTAAAACTCCCAATCACTACTACTCTTGGTGTATTAGTCAATTTCTCACACTGTTATAAAGAACTGCCCGGGGCAGGGTGATTTGTAAAGGAAAGAGGTTCAATTGACTCACAGTTAGTTCTGCATGTCTGGGAAGGTCTCAGGAAACTTACAATCATGGCAGAAGATAAGGCAAAATCAAGGTACCTTTTTCACGAGGCAGCAGGAAGGAGAATGAATGCGGGAGGAACTACCAAACACTTACAAATCCATCAGATCTTGCGATAACTCATTCACTATCACAAAAACAGCATGGGGTTAACCACCCCCATGATTCAATTACTTCCACCTGGTCTCTTCCTTGACACGTGGGGATTATAGGGATTATGGAGATTACAATTCATGATGAGATTCTGGGTGGAGACATAACCAAACCATATCAATAGGGTTGTACTTGTTGATCTAGCATCCATTTTTTCAACTTTTTGAACATGTTTATGACACCAGTGAGCATAGCACCACCATTATCCATACCATGAATTATTCTGAGTTATTCTACTAAAATGCATAGAGACCAGTTTCTTCTAAAACAGTGATTTGACTATAATAGCTTTTTGCCAAACATTTTAAGTTTGATCTGATTCGATGACTATTTACTTACTTAACATTACTTAATATTTAAATGGCTTTGGAGTTAGGTGGCCTGGGTTCACATTTGGCTCTATCATTTACTAGCACATAACTCTCACAGTTTTATGCAGAATACAGATGATTCCAGAGAGGTATCTGATGATGGGTTTTCTCAAGAATTTCTGAACATTACTGACAGCACTGATGGCCATGGTACATTATAATTGGCCATTTCTCTTTCCTGGAGAGTGGATATTTGGTATGTTAAGAATAGAGGAACATTGCTGATCAGTAAACAGCATAATTTATTTAACAGTGAGCCAGAAATTTGAATACTTGGATATATAAAGTGAGTCTTGTCCAGCTGAACATGGGTGGTTACTTGCCTTAGCAGTTTTCTCATCACAGCCATCACCTCCAGAGCAATACTGGATTACGAGGCACTCAACTAAAATAAAATGAATTTGTCATTCCAAATAGTTCTCATGAGAGTATGACTAAAATTGATATAGACATTTAAATTTTCTCAATGTGCTCCTGGAAAACCAACTGATCTCACCATCTTCAAGTCAGTACACAACATCTCACCTCCTTTTCTAGTCATAGTTCAACCCTACAAAACTGATATGGAAACTGATATGGTTTGGCTGTGTCCCTACCCAAATCTCATCTTCAATTGTAGTTCCCATAATTCCCAAGTGTTTTTAGAGGGACGCGGTGGGAGATAATTGAATCATGGGGGGCAGTTTCTTCCATACTGTTCTCGTGATAGTGAATAAGTCTCACAAGATCTGATGGTTTTAAAAGAGGAAACCCCTTTAGCTTGATTCTCATCTCTTCTCTTGTCTGCCACTATGCGAGATGTGCCTTTCACCTTCTGCCATGATTGTGAGGCCTCTTCAGCCATGTGGAACTGTTAGTCCATTAAACTTCAAAATTTCTTTTATAAATTGCTCAGTCTCAGCTATGTCTTTATCAGCAGTGTGAGAACAGACTAATACAGAAACTAAATAGAAACTAAAAGTGAGTTTCCAGGAACCTCATTAAGACTGGTCATCCACAGCTACTAGATTGTATTGGACACCATGTTGCTAGTCAACTATAAGGATGATAGGCTTATGTTATAGAGATTGGAGCTTTAATATCTGTATTCAATCAATCACTTATTTAGTTACTCCTTAACATAATCAATTAACATTTACTGAGTGATTCTCATGGCCCAGGTCCTATATCTTGTGACAGTAAAAATAAAATAAAACAACAGTTTGTTTTGTCTCTACATTAAAATTATTTCTGCTGCAGGTGTAGACTGAAAAATTTGCACAGAGAAATGCCACATATAAAATAATAGGGATGGGAAATATGAACACGTGGTCTACCTTCTGTTTATTATTAATAAATTCATGAATAGATGCATATACCACCATAAAATACAAAAACTGGGGCAGGATATATAGCAGAAAGTGAGACCCCCATCAATTATAGCCTTAACCAGTGTTCCACCCAAAATTTATGTGCATTCTTCAAAATGTTTGCTATATTTATACACACCCTTGCTTTCCCATATGTATGATATAAAATATATGTTTGTGTATGTATATGCATATACATATGTATAGTTTTAAGAATTTGTGGGTTTGTTTCCAATATAATTCAGCTTGTGCAATAATATGATTCTATAATTTGTTTTCTCCATATATATATTTTGGGAATGTTCCCACATCAGTGTATTTAGCTCTGCTTTCTTCTTTTAGCTGAGTCATGGAAGACTAGCATAGAGAGGTATTCTTTATTAACATTAACTCATAAGATGATAATAATTTATAAATCACCAATTTTTTAAAAATAGGGCAAGAAAGTTGATGAAAAATTTTCCCATTTCTAAAAGTAGTATGAGAAACTGGATATGAATTTGTCCTTTTTGCCTTATTTTTATTTTTAAAATTTCATTTTAAAAATAAAATTTCACCTGTGAGAGTTGGAAAAACGTATAATACATAGGCTGAGTTCCTTAGAATAGAAAACCATGCCACCATATTGCAAGTTCTGGAGAAGCTAGTTACATCATAATCTGAGTATCGCCCCTGGGGTTTTTCTGCACGCAATGCATAGCCACATATTGTAGCCTTGATGGGAAAGAAGACAACTTAAGGAAGAGCACTCTAGGCACAAGGAAGAGCCAATATGAAGCACATGAGTTGGACAAGATAAGTTTAAGGCTAGAGTTGAATATAATGAGGGAAAAAAATGAGTTGAAGAAGACAAAGAAGAGCCAGTCACACAGAACCTTGCAGACCATCACTAAGGGATAAATGAAAGTGAGAAGAAGGAAAAAAGATAAGAAGGAGAAAGAGAAGGAGGAGGAGAGGAGAAAGAGATATAGAAAAGGAGAAGAAAATTAAACAGGTGATAACAATATAGAGAAGAAAGAGTAGTAATGCTATTTAAATGATAAAATTAAAGACCACAATGATTTAGAAGAATTTCCCAAGAGGCAGAAAACAAAAATGGTAGAACTTATCAGTTCCTCATAGAAGGGAATACCTGAAAAATCTTGGAGGTATCACGGGTATAGTTTCAGGTATATAAAAAACTATAATCTGGGTAGAGCAACTGATGAAGATCACAAATATTTGTTTGACTTTACTGACATTTTAAAGCCAACTTCATCCAGTAATCTTCATGGAGACAAGTCTGAGCAGACAGTCTTACAGAATCTATAAAGAAGATCCCAATCTCCTGTATTATGCTTTATTTATGCTGAGTAACCCTAGGAGACAGATTTTCCTCTCATATTCTTGTGTTGATTTAATTTCAAATATGTCTAAAAGAAAAAAAATGAATCAGTTACACAGCTTGACAGGCATAAACAGGTTTTGCTCGGCTACCCACATGATCTGTAACATTGTCATTCTTTTTGTCTCTCCACTTGGCATTCACAAGGTACAGTACCAATTATTTAGTTGTGAAGAAATTCCTGTGTTATTTTGAAATGAGTTATAATCAGTTACAAAATTTGACATGCATGTAATCTAATGTCCAAAGGCATTAGAGCTCTTGGATATGTTTTCTATTTGTAGTGGTGAGAGGGACAAGAAGAGAATTTAATTCAGTTCTCACTCGTCTGAAAGGTGTCAAGATTTGTTCTTGCATTACAATTTTTTTCTTCTCTCTTACACTTCTCTGTGGATAAATACTAAGAAAAATAACTTTGCTGGAATTCTGACCTGTTATTTCATTGTGTGTCTCATGTTTGACTTGGTGGAGAGAATGCTAGATTAAGGCAGTGCCTGCAACAGCATGCTGAAGAGTGCTATATATGAAAGCCAGTCTTGACAAGGGAGGCTGGGCTTAACAATGGCTGTGCTGGTTAAAGAAGAGTACCACATCCAGATCAAGTACCTAGTATGTGAAGAATCACAATGTATACAGAGAAGATTGCCTGAGCCCGTGTATGCTGTGTGTACAAGAGAATGGCCAGCATTATCTCAGTGCTGTGAACATATTTGGTGCTCTTTAAAGGTTATTACCAGCAACCCAGGCTCCACTTCCTGGAGGAGCGCTTCAGTGTTAAGGACGGAAAGCACGTTGGTGTTATATTCTATTATTGCTCAGCCACACCAGAGAGCAAAGCTCCAAATTCTATAAAATCTCATATTTGTATCAACATCTGTTTCTTCTTTATTTATTCCATTTAATAGTTTATTCAACAAATATTTATTATGCACATAGGTTGTATTAGACACTATGAGACTTCATGTAGACAAATGCAATCCTCTACGATTCCCTCTGAGCAGTGTGAGGGTCCATAAGATCAGGCTGTTTCTGAGGTTGCCCCTCAGTGATCTCAAGTCTTTAACAGCATTGCAATCCTAAGTCTCCCATCAGAAGGTTAGGTGCAACTTTTTACTTCTCATCAAATCAGGATAAAGTGTACAAAAACTCATGGGACCAAAGTCTGAATGCCTGAAGTTAGATGGTGTGACTCTCTCTGGTTTATGAATAAGAGAACTTTGTGGTTAGAAACAACAAATAGGTAGAAGAGCTTAAACATGTTCTTGGCAGAGTGCTTCTGTTCTTAGGGTAAATAATTTGTTAACCATTTCATATGAATTTTCTAGTTTGACATGTTAGTCTTTTTATAAGGATTGATCTCTATGATGATGCCTTCAGAAACTAATGGGTGAGCTGGCCATTTACTTTTAAATGTCAAATATCTAGTTCCTGCTTCTGGAAGTGAGCTGTGTGGAGGCTGAACTCTGTAGGCGATATTGCTTATATCATGTGCCAGGAGTCAGAATTTCATCTGATATTCAGGTCCGAACTTTCTTGTGAAAATATCAATCTACTTACATCTATGTCTACATATTTATCAATCTTAGTAAATGTACATGTCTTCATAATGGAATAAATTATATAACTTAGGACTTCATAAAAATAAAGGTATTCACTGAAAATTATATATGTGTATAAACCATCTTTGCAAAAATCATAACAATGAGAAAATTATGACAGTGAAAGAGACTGACCTAACCAATCCTCATCTTGCCTTTAACCTCCAAACTTCCATTGGTTATTCCTCAGGTAAGTACAAGCTAACTTTGGGAGAAAAGTAGTTTAAATGATAATAGCCCTTTCCCCAAACTAACACCTTTTGTAAAACTAATGAAAGATGACCAGGTTAGGAGGATGAGAGGGGCCTGAATTCTGCTAAGATGTAGGTGTAAATGAACACCAGGCATTATTGCAGAGATCAAAAGATTTGCAACTTCCCCAATTACTCCTGCAGATAACATCACTATTGTAGAATGTAAGATTGACCTTTTGAGATGTCCTTTCAGGCCTCTGCATTTCTGTTGACTGGATGACCCAATCAAAAGCAGACTCAACACATGAGGACTATTTTCCACACCCTTACTATTGCATCCCCAACTGATCAGCAGCACCCAGTCCCCTAGCTCTCTGCCCACTTTCCTTGAAAAACCCTAGCCTCTGAATTTTTGAGGAGGCTGATGTGAGTAATAATTAAAACTCCCATCTTCCCTTTGGCCTGCTCTATGTGCATTAAACTCTTTCTCTATTGCAATTCACCTGTCTATATTGACTCTATCGGGGCAGCAAACAAAATGAACCCACTGGGCAGCGACATGTATACACACATACAAACATATTTGCAAGCATATGCATACGCATGCACATGTACATACATGCGCGTGCACACACACACACACACACACACAGATTTAGGTTTCCACCTACACCAGGGGTTTTTGTGATGGGTCAGTGACTCTTTCTATGGCTTTTTACTTCAGCTTCTGGACTCCTTCTCATCCCCATTTCCTCACACATTTGTCCAAGGTCTAATCCTTATAATGAGTCAATTATTCCCATAATGCCCATAATGGCCAGGCTTTCATGATTGAATCCTTATTGATAAGTATGTGAGGTGAATAGAATGATGATAACCTTTATTTTTAAAATTGATCACTGGCTGCTCTCTAGAGGATGTATTAAAAGAGATACAACTGGAATCTAGAGGATCACTTAGGGGCTATCACTAGGACATGGAAGGAAGTGGCTGAGCAAGAATTTTGGAGAAAGAAGTAACAGGGGTTGATGAAATGTTAAAATACTTTATGAGATTTGTCATGCAGTTATATTTCTGGATCTCTTTTCAAATGGAAAGTTCTGACAATATTGGCCAATCATGATCTGAGTGATAGTTTCCTCTAATTGGATCAGGTGGCCTCTGGTTTTTCAAAGTCCCCATTTCTCCCTATTATTTTACATATTTCTCATTTTATGACTTGACAGTATATGCCTGGTTTCTCTTTGTGATCTGCTTTGGTTTGAATGTGGCCCCAAATTTCATTTGCTGAAAACTTAATCTCCAGTCAGCAGTGTTGGGAGTTGGGGGCCTAGTGGGTGATGGTTAGGTCATGAGAGTCCATGCTTATGAACAAATTCATGGAGATTATAAAGAGATCTGAAGCTACGAGTTCTATCCTTTTTATGCGCACCCTCTCTTACCCTTTTAACTTCCACCACTGTTTGAGTTAGCAAGGAGGCCCTTACGAGACACTGGCACTTTGATACTGGACTTCCCAAACTCCAGAGAACTGTGGGAAATAAATTTCTTCTTGTTGTAAAATATGCAGTCTGTGGTATTCTGTTATGGTAACACAAAACAGAGTAAACATGAGCCTTTATGAAGTACTTAATAAACAATAGCCCTTTTCTGTGTTATTATTGTGAAAAATTTGCATGGAGGAATAGAAAAGATACTGGGCTTCCAATGAGAATTACTGAGCACAGTTAAAGAATCACCAGTTAGCCCAGGCACACTGGACATTTCTGAATCTCCAAATACGTAACATTGAGGATAAAAACATTTATTGACCTCCCCCACAGAGCTGTTGTGAGAATCAGGTGAGGGCAATAACCTCTCTTCTCTAGCTCTAATGTCATGCAGAGCTCACATATATATTTCCTCTAACACCTATTTTAACATCTTGTATAGTTTGTGTGGTTTTTTTCTCTATGAAGTCATTTATTCCTTGAGGAGTGGTAGTGTGCCTGATTCATTTCTGCATCTCCTACAGCTTGAGCAAACAGATTTGCACATAGTGGCACTAAGTAAAAAACTGAATTTGTTAAGCAATATATATTTGAGATATCTTATAAATTGTGAGTGGATCCTGACGTGTAAAAATGTAGCACACCTCTGAATCACTGTGTCCTGATTCTCTGGCTATTGCTCTAAACTAGGATCACCTGTGCAACACCTTCAATCTGAATCTACATGCAGGTCCCATTTATAGTAGTTGATCACAAGTTTCAAGAAATCCAATGCAGTGTGACTTAAATGCTAAAGTTCTGAGAAGCTCACAGGTAGGAAATGGAACAGGTGTGGCTTGATTAGATGTGTGGCTTGATTAGAGAGCTGTTTTGTTCCTGTCTGATTCTTCTAGTTTGGCTCTGCTCTCTGTTGTTTCTTTGTTCTTAAACTGGATTGCCTTGTCATGAAATGATGTTCATAACATGCTATAAAGAGCTTTTAGGCTTCACAACTGCTCACCACACTGTATATGAGAGAGAACATTGGTGTCCACAATTCCCAGAAAATGTCCTGAAATCTGTGCTGATTGGAGTGTTTGGCTAAGGCCTAACTTGCCCAAACATGTGGCAAGCTGAGCTACGCTACCCTGGGTGATGCTCATGAGGGGAGTTGTGGGCTTTCTTGATGGGACATTTCCCTATTGTGTGTAATCATTTGCATTTCTGCTTGCTACCACTCAGTGTCAATGGCACCCTCTAGTCACTGAGACAACTAAAAGTGCCCCTCTCTAATTGACTCTGAGGGAAGAGTGTCCCTACTAGTTAAGACTAATCAGGATTCTTTCCTAAAGCTTATGGAACCAAATGTTGCTACATATTGGAGAAATAGTGCAACAGCTGCTGAGAACTCAACAACATCCAACATACTGAGCAGCCTAAAACCAAGGGGAGATTGGTGGCCACTTCCGTTGTTTATAATCACAAAAGAGACCAGGAAATACTTCTTTCCCTCCCATTTCCTTAAGAATAGAAATGACAATCATTTGTTGCCATTATTTTAGGTTCTTTGTGACACTTTATCCCCTGTAACATTCACAACAACACTACATGTATTCATATACCCTTACAAGTGGGAAAGCTGAGACTCAAAGTGTAGTGTCTTAGTAAATTACCCATTACCACAGCTGATAAGGGGCTACACCAGGAGCTGGCAAACATTTTCTTTAAAGAGTCACGTAGTAAATATTTTAGACTCTATGGATGATACAGTTTGTGTAACAACTACTGTGTCATTGTAGTGCACTACAGCCATATACAATATGTAAACAATAGATGTGCTGTGTTCCAATAAAACTTTATATATAGCAACTATGATTTAAATTTCATATAATTTTCAATGTCATTAAATATTCTTCTTCTTTTGATTCTTTTCAAACGTGCAAAAAAGAATTTCTTAGTCACAGGTGATATGCGTTAGGCTTTGTGTCCCCACTGTGACCAGGCAATCCAGTTTAAGAACAAAGAAACAAAGATGAATCTTGAATTGTCATTCTTATAATCCCCACATGTCAAGGGAGAGACCAGGTGGAGGGAATTGGATCATGGGTTGGTTTCCTCCATGCTGTTCTCATGATAGTGAGAGAGTTCTCATGAGATCTGATGGTTTCATAAGGGGCTCTTCCGCCTCTGCTCGGCACTTCTCCTTCCTGTCCGCTTTGTGAAGAAGGTGCCTTGCTTCCCCTTCACCTTCCACCATGACTGTAAGTTTCCTGAGGCCTCCCCAGCCATACTGAACTGTGAGTCAATTAAACCTCTTTCCTTTATGAATTACCCAGTCTCAGGCAGTTCTTCATAGCAGTGTGAAAATGGACTAGTATAATGGGCATATAAAAGCATGTGGTAGGCTGGATTGGGCCCATGGGTCATAGTTTGCTGTATCCTGCCACACAGAAAAATCCCACTGTGTTCTGGGATGGAACTGGGAGGGTTATATGGCCATCTAGTTGTAGAACCATCACTCTTAGCCCCATACCCTTATTGACAGTGCTCTACATGCCCATGTCATCAGTGACTCACATTCTGAAGCCTGGAGGCCAACACAGTGGGATCTTATAGTTCTTCATGAGTCTGGACATTTGAGTCCATCATCTACCTGGATTCAAGGCTTTAGTGTTCACAAAGGCATGTCCTGTGAGTTACTGGACCTTATAGAATGCCTCAAATCCCACCAGTGATGTCAGCTCTTTGCTTTGCCACAGTTGTCCATAATTTAGTTTTCTTTTTAAAAAGGTATTCTATAGACCTGATATTGGCCTATTATTTTACTAGTGTATGCTTTTATTTTGATCTCACACATTAAAAAGCTGGGTTTGAGAAGCAAGTGTTTGATGGCTTTCTTTCCCTCTTTAAGAAACATGCCATGCTGTTGAAGGCAATCAGGACTCACACCTGTCACTGAGCACCAGCTGAACTTGCTCATCAGAGATGCATCCTGGACCACGTTCAGGACCAGCCCGAGGCAGAGGCAAGTGAGGCAGCTGCCTGGGGTGAGAATCAGCACAAACTTGAACAGGTGCCTGGAGGCCTGAATACTTCAAATATTTAAGATGGGAACCTTGCCCACTAGTAATTTTAAACCCGTACATTTATCTTTTGGTTTTGCCTTCAAGCCCATTTTGTAAAAAGCATTTGAGTTTCCTTCTGTAGGTTCACTGTTCATTTTAGAAAGGTTTCATGTATTTTTCTTAATTTTTTCTTTTTTTACATGGAAAGTCAGTATATGGTCTCACACTTAGCATAGTGATATATTTTCTATATCCAGCTTGTTAGCATATGAATGAATAAAAATACAATTCTCCAAACTAAGGAAAAAAGGCTGCTTTTCATAAAATATTTTAGCATAAAAATAGAAGAGACATGACAATTTTACCTTTAAGCTTTAATTTTAATTCAGTTCTGAATTCAAGTTGTAGAAAGGGGAGTCACAGGCGAGAACTAAGGATCCTACTGCCTTGAAGACATCACCATATGGAAGCCATTTGTGAGCAGCGGCTGTACTAGACAAACCTTTGTCTCCTGAATGCAATTTAATGTGAGATGTGGCTCTTTAAGATGCTTGGTAATCACATATGGGGATTTCCTTCACCTTCAGCTCTCTGGAACAGGGTTGGCCTCCAGAGCATGTGGTTCTGAGAGTTATATCTCACGGCGCTCAGATAGGAACACGGCGCTGGAAAAATGTCATTTAAATATCTTGCTTTGTGATCTTGATTGTTGATTGTGGTTGTTGTTTGGGGTTTCTTTTTCTGTTAGTAGGTCTGATTTTCACAACTGTAATTCATATTTTATCTTAAAGGAAAAAATAAACATTAATTTGACACAATAATATAATAACTTAAGAATTTGCCAAATGCCTTTGTTTTTCCATTTGCACAATTTTGAATTTTATTTTAAACATTTCTTCTGGCTCATTTGTATTGCTATCATTCCTTGGAAATGCTGTCATTATGATAGCATGCCTATTAATGAGGATGCATTTACTAGTACATGTTGTTGACGGAAATTTTATAGGTGGTAGGAAAACCATTCACTCACTTCTTTATGACATTATAACTCTTGAATTCCTCCCGCTTTCCAGGTCCTCTGTGGGCTTTGGATAGAGTTTAGAATAGATTAGACACATTTTCCTATGCTGATGCAACTACCAGTCTACTGAGAGATGTGCAAAATAAATAAGAAATATTGGGACATGTTTTAGAATATAATATGTGTTACTGTATGAATGCCATTAAATGACTAGTTTTAATGCCATTAAATACTAACTCTAATAATGTTGAATGTGTCACCATTCCCAAATACATATGTGATTGTGAATTAAAAGTATGGTGGCAAGATCCAGCTGAAATTTGAGTGTGGCAATATTTGGAGAAGGAAACATTGCTGGGCAGATCTGTTCTGGGAAGATAATTGTAAGGAACAGGACCATCAGAAAGTGTCATATACACTTTGACAACTGCCACTGGCTGCAGATACTGTTCCTGTTCTTCAAGTGAAGAAATCGAAGCTCAGAAAAGTTAAGTGCCCAAGAGGGCCTGGCCACTAAGTGGTTTGGCTAAGATCTGGAGAGTCAGTCTCAGGAACATCATGGTAAAGATCACATACTCCAACTGTATTTCTTTGATCCAGTCTCTGCCACTTCCTGGCTTATGGTCTTCAGCATGTTTCTTAACCCTTCTGTGTCTTAGTTTCTTTTTCTATAAAATGGGTATATGAAGAGTATTTTCCTTATTTGAATTACTATAAGGATTAAATTAGTTCACATTAGCCAAGTGTGTAGAACTGTACTGAGGATACAACCAGCACTGTATAAGTGTTTGCTAAATAAAACAAACATTAAAGTATGAGTACCAGGTCTGTCTGACTCCAGAACTTGCTGTCTTTATATAGCCTCGTGCTGATTTGGGAGTGCAGCTACAAGTGATAAGTTTATTCCCTTTTTCTTCTCTTCTATCAGCTGTGTAGCTTTCTGATACTAGAAGGGTGGGCGGGGGGGGGGGCGGGCATCAGAGGTAGAAGTAAATGAGATGAGAAATCACAAATTTTTCATTCTGTCATTATAGCCACTGTGATCCCTTTTTCCAAAAAGGACCAAATTGGGTTTGTTTTCAGAACAAGTCAGAAAAAAGGTATTGTTACTCCAGGGCCTTCATGAAAAAGAAAAGGCATGTAAGTAAACAAGCAATAACAAAAACCGTCTCCTCTGGTTTGTTGATGCATGACATTCCATTAGAAAGACACTTTCTTTCATCTTCCAATTGATGTTTTAGGATAAAACAGTTCAGCTGATATAAATGATCCTGAGCCTTCTTCCCAGAGGATATATTAATCAAGGTATCACTGCGGGGTGGAAGTTGAATAATTTAGCATCTTTTAGTCAAGAATTGAATAAACGCATGGTTATTCATTTTATTTTAAGTACATTTAAATGAATACAAAATTTCTAACCATTAGTAACAGTAGATGTTGCTGTGATGCTTTTGGATATGTCTAAAATTATTTTACACTGTAGAGCACAATTATATACTTGGCTATAAAAATTCTAATGGGAAATAGACTCAATTTATCAACTAAACATAAGAAGTGTCAAATAAATATCAGCTTGATCTAGTTAGTCATTTATAACTGCTAATAAAATGAATAAACCTACTTAACAGTATTTCCTTGAAGTCTAAAAATGCTATTTTTAGATTTAAAAAAACGCAAAAATGTGCTTGCTTATCAACACTCTGGAGAGCAAATAAATCTTATAACTAAATTTTCACTAATATCCTGATTCATACCATTCCTTGAGTGTGGTTTAAATCAATCTGTAAAAACAAGAAAAAAGTCTAATTCACAAAAACCAGGTTGATTTTTAATCAAATAATATTAAATATTTAAGAATTGGAAAAGTATATGAGGAGTCTTCAAAATGTTCATGGAAAATGTGTATTGTGAAGAAACTATGCATGGATTTCAAAACATTTTTGCACTGAAATAAACTCATATTAACTGGTTATAATATGCCAGAATAGGATGTAGTTTGAGGCAGTGAGAAGGATGGCACATTAGTTTGAAAATAGTCCCTATGAAAGCAACATGTATTCTGCTAAAATTGAACAAAAACAAATCTTAAATCGATGGTGAGGCTTGGATTGAAGAATGGCAAAATCATTGATGCTTTATGAAAAGTGTATAGGGATAATTCCCCCAAGAATCAGCAGTTTACAAATGCAGTCATTAAGTCAGAGGAGGGGACAAGATGGCTGAATGGAAACAGCTCTGGTCTGCAGCTCCCAGCAAGACCAACACAGAAGGCAGGTGATTTCTGCATTTCCAACCGAGGTACCCAGTTCATCTCATTGGGACTGGTTAGGCAGTGGGTGTGACCCATGGAGAGTGAGCAGAAGCAGGGTGGAGCATCAGCTCACCAAGGAAGTACACAGAGCTGGGGACTTCCCTCCCCTACTGAGGAAAGCAGTGAGGGACTGTGCTACCTGCCCAAGGTACTACGCTTTTCCTACGGATTTTTGCCATCTGAGGATCAGGAGATTCCTTCGTGAACTTACACCACCAGGGCCTTGGGTTTCAAGCACAAAACTGGGCAGCAGTTTGGGCAGATGCTGAGCTGCAGGAGTTTTTTCATACTCTAGCAGTGCCTGGAACTCCAGTAAGACAGGACAACTCTCCACTGTCCTGGAAAGGGGGCTAAAGCCAGGGAGTCAAGTGGTCTTGCTCAGCGAGTCCCACTCACATGGAACCCAGCAAGTTAAGAACCACTGGCTTGAAATTTTCACTGCCAGCACAGCAGTTCGGAGTCAAATGGGACTATTGAGTTTGGTGGGGGGAGGAGTGACCACCCTTACTGTGGCTTTAGTAGGCTGTTTTCCCCCTGACAGTGCTAAGAAGACTGGGAGGTTTGGACTGGATGGAATTCACCACAGCACAGCAAAGCGGCTGTGACCAGACTGCTTCTCTGGATTCCTCCTCATTGGGCAGGGCATCTCTGCAGGAAATCCAGCAGCTCCAGTTAGGGGCTTACAGACAAAACTCTCATGTCCGTGGGACAGAGCACCTCGGGGAAGGGGCGACTACAGTGGCAACTTCAGCAGACTTAATCTTTCCTGCCTGCCAGCTCTGAAGAGAACGGCTGATCCTGACAAGGGGGATTCTCCCAGCACAGTGCACCACCTCTGCTAAGGGACACGCTGCCTCCTCAAGTGGGTCCTTGACTCCTGTGCCTCCTGACTGGGAGAGACCTCCTGATAAGGGTCAACAGACACCTCATACAGGAGAGCTCTAGCTGGCATCAGGCCAGCGCCCCTCTGGGATAAAGATTCCAGAGGAAGGAGCAGGCAGCAATTTTTGCTGTTGTGCAGTCTCCACTGGTGATATCCTGGCAAACAGAGTCTGAAGTGGACCTCCAGAAAACTGCAGCAGACCTGCAGAATAGGTGCCCGACTGTTAGAAGAAAAACTAACAAACAGAAAGCAACAACAACATCAATAAAAAAGACCCCCCCCCCGCCAAAAAAAATTAAAAACCTCATCCAAAGGTCATTGGCCTCAAAGATCAAAGGTAGATAAATCCATGAAGAGGAGGAAAAACAGCACAAAAACACTGAAAATTCCAAAAGTCGGAATACCTCTTCTCCTGCAAATGATTGCAACACCTCTCCAGCAAGGGTGCAGAATTGGATGGAGGATGAGATGGATGAATTGACAGAAGTAGGCTTCAAAAGGTGGGTCATAACAAACTCTGTTGAGCTAAAGGAGCATGTTCCAACCCAATGTAAAGAAGCTAAGAACCTTGATAAAACATAGGAAGTGCTAACGAGAATAACCATTTTAGAGAGGAACATAAATGACCTGATAGAGCTGAAAAACACAGCACAAGAACTTCGTGAAGCATACACAAGTATTAAGAGCTGAATCAATCAAGTGGAAGAAGGGATATCAGAGTTTGAAGACCACCTTGCTGAAATAAGGCATGCAGACAATATTAGAGAAAAAAGAATGAAAATTAATGAACAAAGATTCCAAGAAATATGAGACTATGTCAAAAGACCAAACACAGAATTAATTGGAGTACCTGAAAGAGACAGGGAGAACCAAGTTGGAAAACACACCTCAGTATATTATCCAGGAGAACTTCCCCAATCTAGCAAGACAAGCCAACGTTCATATTCAGGAAACAGAGAACACCACTAAGATACTCCACAAGAAGATCAACTCCAAGACACACAATCATCAGATTCTCCAAGGTTGAAATGAAGAAAAAAATACTAAGGGCAGCAGGGAGAAAGGTCAGGTCACCTATAAAGGGAAGCCTATCAGACTAACAGTGGATCTCTCAGCAGAAACCCTACCAGCCAGAAGAGAGTGGAGCCCAATATTCAACACTCTTAAAGAAAAGAATTTTCAATGCAGAATTTCATATCCAGTCAAACTAAGCTTCATAAAAGAAGGAGAAATAAAATCCTTTCCAGACAAACAAATTCTAAGGGATTTTTGTCACCACCAGGCTTGCCTTAAAAGCATTACCAATGACACTCTGGAGAAACTGCATTAGCTAATGTGCAAAAGAGCCAGCTAGCATCATGACGACAGGATCAGATTCACACATAACAATTATAACCTTAAATGTAAATGGGCTAAATGCCCCAAATAAAAGATACAGGTTGGCAAATTGGATTAAGAGTCAAGACCCATTGGTGTGCTGTATTCAGGAGACCCATCTCATATGCAGATACACATAAGCTCAAAATAAAGGGATGGAGGAAAATTTACCATGCAAATGGAAAGAAAAAAAAAAAAAAGCAGGAGTTTCAATCCTTGTCTTTGATAAAACAGACTTTAAACCAACAAAGATCAAAGAAGACAAAGAAGGGCATTATATAATGGTAAAGGGATCAATGCAACAAAAAGAGCTTACTATCCTAAATATATATGCACCCAATAAAGGAGCACACAGATTCATAAAGTAAGTTCTTAGAGACCTACAAGGAGACTTATACTCCCATACAATAATAGTGGGAGACTTTAACACCCCACTGTCAATATTAGACAGATTAACAAGGCAGAAAATTAACAAGGATATTCAGGAGTTGAACTCAGTTCTGAACCAAGTGGACCTAATAGACATCTACAGAACTCTCTGCCCCAAATCAATAGAATATACATTCTTCTCAGTACCACATAGCACATATTCTAAAATCAACCACATAATTGGAAGTAAAACACTCCTCAGCAAATGCCAAAAAACTGAAGTCATAGCAAACAGTTTCTCAGACCACAGTGCAATCAAATTAGAACTCAGGATCAAGAAACTCACTCAAAACCACACAACTACATGGAAATTGAACAACTTGCTTCTGAATGACTCCTGGGTAAATAACGAAATTAAGGCAGAAATAAATAAGTTATTTGAAACCAAATGAGATAAAGATCTTTGACAAACCTGACAAAAATTAGCAATGGGGAAAGGATTCCCTACTTAATAAATGGCGGTGGGAAAACTGGCTAGCTATGCAGAAAACTGAAACTGGACCCCTTCCTTACACCTTATACAAAAATTAACTCAAGATAGATTAAAGACTTACATGTAAAATCCAAAACTATAAAAACCCTAGAAGAAAACCTAGGCAATACCATTCAGGACATAAGCATGGGCAAAGACTTCATGATGAAAACTCCAAAAGCAAATGCAACAAAAGCCAAAATTGACAAATGGGATCTAAATAAACTAAAGAGCTTCTTCACAGCAAAAGAAACTAGCATCAGAGTGAGCACACAGCCTACAGAATGGGAGAAAAATTTCTGCAATCTACCCATTGGACAAAAGTCTAATATCCAGAATCTACAAGGAACTTAAACAAATTTACAAGACTAAAACAAACAACCCCATCAAAAAGTGGGCAAAGGATGTGAACAGACACTTCTAAAAATAAGACATTTGTGTGGCCAACAAACATGAGAAAAAGCTCATCATCACTGATCTTTAGAGAAATACAAATTGAAACCACAATAAGTTACCATCTCACACCACTCAGAATGGTGATTATTAAAAAGCCAAGAAACAATAGATTCTGGTGAGGCTGTGGAGAAAGGGAAATGCTTTTGCACTGTTGGTGGGAATGCAGATTGGTTCAACCATTGTGGAGGACAGTGTGGTGATTCCTCAGTATCTAGAACCAGAAATACCTTTTAACCCAGCATTCCCATTGCTGGATATATACCCAAAGGCATATAAACCATTCTACTATAAAGACTCACGCACATGTATGTTTATTGCAGCACTATTTACAATAGCAAAGACAGAGAACCAACCAAAATGCCCATCAACTATAGACTGGATAAAGAAAATGTGATACATATACATCATGGAATACTATGCAGCCATAAAAAACAATGAGATCATGTCCTTTGCAGGGACATGGATGAAGCTGGAAGCCATCATCCTCAGCAAACTAACACAGGAACAGAAAGCCAAATAACACATGTTCTCACTCATAACCAGAAGTTGAACAATGAGAACGCGTGTACACAGGGAGGGGAACAACACACATCAGGGCCTGTCAGGGGGTGGGGGTCAAGGTGAGGAAGAGCATTAGTACAAACACCTAATGCATGCAGGGCTTAAAACTTAGATGATGGGTTGATAGGCACAGCAAACCACCATGGCACACGTATACCTATGCAACAAATCTGTGCATTCTGCACATGTATCCTGGAACTTAAAGTAAAATAAAAACAAACAAGCAAACAAACAAAAGACAATCAACCAAAAACAACAACAAAAAATGGGTTATTCATTTTAAGAAGGGACAAGGCAATGTTAAAGATGAAGCCTGCAGTGGCAGATGACCAACATCAATTTGCAAGGAAAAAAATCATCTTTTTCATGCCCTAATTGAAGAGTTCCAACAATTAACAGCAAAAACAATAGCCAACACCATAGAAATCTCAATTGTTTCCGTAAACATAATCCTGACTGAAAAATTAAACTTGAGCAAATTTCCACTTTGTGGGTACCAAAAATATTATGCTCAGATTGGCTGCAGACAAAATCAGAGTTTCAGTGGAAATTTTAAACAAGTGGGATCAAGATCCTGAAGGATTTCTTCATGGTATTGTAACAGGGGAGAAGCATGGCTTTACCAGTATGATCCTGAAGATAAAGCACAATGAAAGCAATGGCTACCAAGAGCTGAATGTGGTCCAGTCAAAGCAAAAGCAGACGGGTCAAGAGGAAAGGACATGGCAACAGTTGTTGTTGTTTTGTTTGTTTGTTTGTTTTTACTTTAAGTTCTGGGATACATGTGCAGAAAATACAGGTTTGTTATATGGCAACAGATTTTGAGGATACTCAAGGCATTTTGCTTGTTGACTTTCTGGGGGACCAAAGAACAATAAACGTCTGCATATTATGACAGTGTTTTGAGATTGTTGGCCAAATCTTTATCAGGAAAACAGCAAAAAAAAAAAAAAAAAAAAAAAAAAAAAAAAAGTTTCACCAGAGATTCCTTCTTCATCACAACAAGGTTACTGCTCATGTTTCTGATAAAACAAGGGAAACTCCGCAGGAGTTTTGATGAGGAATCATTAGGCATCCACCCTGCAATCCTGATTTGTCTCCTTCTGACTTTTTTTTTTTTTTTCCTAATCTTAAGAAAATCTGTAAAGGGCACCCATTTTTTTTCAGTTAGTAGTGTAACAAACATTGCATTGACATCTTTACTTTCCTGGTCCCATAGTTCTTTAAGGGATTGATGAAATGGTTTGTACTATTGCTTACAAAAGTGTATTGAGCTTGAAGCTTATATTGAGAAACAAATTATATATTTTTCATTACCTTTTAAAGTAATTTTTCCACAAACTTTTCTGAAGCCCTCTCATATTTCTTTTAAAATCTATTTTTATGTTGCCCTCAATGAAACCATAGCAGGTTTAATGAAAAGCAACTTATAATATACGTAAAATATGTTTTTCAGGGATTAACTCATATCATTACCTTTCCTTTTACAAATGAATTAAGTTTATTTTAAATTTAACCCTTTCTCTGTTATTTGTCATCTTCTGGAAAGTTTAATTTCTCTAGCATTTACACTGTCCAGCTGCTTGTTAATACCAAGTGTTCCACTTACAAATATTTGCTACCTTAGCTTCATTATCTGTGCATAATTGTATCTACACAGTGGTATTGTGAGAATCAAATAGAATTCTACATGTAAAGATTTTGTAATAGTTGTTGGCACATATTAAACACTCAAAAATGTAGGCATTTTTGTTAGTAATAAAATAATGTATATTAAGGCATTTACATAAAGAGAACTCTCGAGAAATTTTTGTTTCTTCATTTCCTACATTATTTATTTCTTTTTGTACAGTAATTTATTGTTTCTAAACTCCAAGAGGATACTATGCATTTTTAAAAAATTAATACATAATAATAAGATACTCCAAGGAAGTGAAGTTCAGCAAATATCAGCTAACTTCTCCATGACAAAAGCCATGTTTATGTTTGGGGTAAACAAAAAAAGATAACACATGGATTGATTGTACCTTTGGATCCAAGAATGTTGCCTCTGAGAGAGGGACAGGATATAAAACAGTTTTAATATTTTGGTATTTGTGGGTAATGTATTGTAACGGAGTATTAGATAAAGTTTGATAGGACTCAGAGATGGTTAAGTTTTTAAGCCAATGCCAAATGTGTTCTAACCAGATGGCAAATATTTAATTCACATCTGCATTGGTTGCTTATATATACCTACTTTTACAAGGTATGGGGTTTTAGTTTCCTGTCTTTGTAGTCCTAATAATCTGCTTGTCGAAATAAAGACATGCAAAGCGTAAAAGTATGCAGCATTGAGTGTATAATAATACATCAACAATATAAGTAATGTCAAATTGCAGTGACATAAGATTTCAAAGAAGAGAAAGTCAGTTACAGCAGAATTTTCTGAAAAGGCTTCTGGTAGAAGAAAGGGCTTAGTTGGGCCTTGACAAATAGAGAGGATTTAAATACCTAGAGATCAGAGAAGGGAGATTTACTAGGTGTGTGTAGAGTTTTTAAGCTTGTAAAGGAACAGATATGAGAAATTGCAAGTGGTGTGCTATGATGGCAAGTACCGCTTCTTGGTCACACAAAGCAAAGTTTCATGGGAGATTCAAAGGACACAAGGATAGATTTTGAGGTTCCTTGAATACAACATAAAGGATTTTTTTCTCCTGTAAGCATAGGAGAGAGATATAGTACCCCCAAAATATTAGATATTCAATAAATAATTTTAAAAGAATGTATATAGGCTTATATTCACACTTTCACAAAATGCATCTGAAAATGGAACATACTAAAGTAGGGACTCAGGGATTTAGTTACTAACCCAATAGGAAATGAAGAATAACTAAAAGTACTTAATGCATATGCAGTTAGGAAAACCATACTCATTTTTAGCTATTTAGATATGTCTAATATTATACAAATAGTCAAAATATCTAAATTTTCATTAAAAATGTCCACTTTTCTTTCCTATTTTATTTTTTTAAGGATTTGTTTTCTTTGTAACTATAGAGTCTTGCTTTGTTGCCCAGACAAGTCTCTAGCACCCCCCTCCATTTCCTAAAGTGGTGGGATTATAGGCATGAGCCACCGCACCCAGGTACTTTCTTAAACCCTCTTACTATAAGAAAATATTTATAGAAAAATATTGTATGTTTTCAATAATGTATTGTGCAACTGCGCTGTACAGATAATAATAAAATTAAATAGTATTTTGCTTAAATTTGCTCTTATGAATAAAACTAAAATATCATTAAACAATTTGGGAAATTACTATCTTGAAAGTTGTTGTATTTATGTTTATTTTTTCCCCAGAACAATTGCACCTTGAAACAGATCTAGAGAAGCAATCTTTTTTGATATTATGTATCCTAGTGTTTCTTTGCATATAAACTTTGTAATAGCAGAATTTTACTTTACTTTAATGGCATTAAGCTGAAAGTGATTTATGATGCCCTTTGAAATAAATGTAACAATCACACATTTAAGAGTTTGCAATAAATGAGGCTGAGAAGACCCAAAAGAAAGAGGAAACAAATCCATAATCCTTAATATTATTTATCCTAATGAACCAAACAACTCAAAATCACCAAAATACAGAGAACAAGTTTTAAAATATCTCTGCCATGAATACTGGTAACCACTGGGCCTTTGTTGCAGACCTCTGATAAATACCAGAGAGGCAGGATGAACATATAAGACCTTTGCTGATTTTCAGTTATTGCACACAATTTGCTACTAGCAGTAGGAAACGATATGCCAATAGGAGACCGATTTTGCCATGAATTCCACTGTCCTGATACACAACTGTTTTCCTTTTCTTCTATTTCTTTTAAACTCTTTATCCAAGTGTAACTAATTGCCTTTTAAAAAGGGTTTAATCACTACATATCTGCAATTTGGTAGTCATTATTTTCATTAAATCAATTGCGTGTATCTTTTATGTTGCTTCAGTTTCATAATTGCAGTTGCAATTTTGCCTATTTTTTAAAATTTAATGTCTCATAATTGGCTATTCGTCAATTGTTTGATTTTTAGGTAGTTTTCTTTTTTTCACAGGTAGAGTAAATTCTGTAATTAATAAGTTTATGCATACAGTTGTATTCTATTTTTAAAATTATTTCCTTAGGATAAAATCTCAGAAGAGATATTACTGGGTCAAAAGGTGTAATGGTTTTTATAGCTTTTCAAACTAGTTGCCAAATTGCCTTTTGAAAGGATTTTACCACCTCAATTTATAATACCCTGGATGTCTCTCCTGATAATAATACATATATATCTACTCACTATCCCTTACTATTCGTTCCTGTATCCTCTATGAGTTTTCAAGCTGTAGATCCTGTGGATCATCCTAATTTCATGTCTATTTTCCCAAAGTAGTTGTGTCTTCTTTAAAGTATTTAAAGTATAGTATCCAAAAATTAAATACTAGGAGGGAACTCCTGTTCCTGCCTATGCCACCCTGCAGAATCATTAACATCTAGAATTTTCCTTACAGCAAGCAGTGGATAATTGGGTTTTTTGCCTCATTGAGGGACACTTAAAAACTACTTTGCAAAGTTAAGAATAATAGATTAAGGCAGAATCAGTGACACCAAGTATTTGTTTAGATAACTAGGTTTACCTGATCTCCCAAGGATGCTGGAATTCAATTTAGTATTTTATCTTTTCATTAAATATGTATAGATTTGTGATTACTTATGATTTTGCCCATCTCCTTTATTTCAGTAAGACATTAATACTGTAACTTATCCTCCCCAAACACTTCAAGCACAAAGCTCATAAGAGTTTTTGAATGGAGCAAGAATTGGCCTCAGATTCCAACTCCACAGCTTACAAATCACATGGCCATGGGAAGTAACCTGACTTCTTTGAGCCACAAATTTCTCATTTATTAAATGAGAGTGGTATTAACTCCCACTTTCTCATACTATGAAGACTGCATGAGATAACACATGTTCAATTCCTAAAACACGGTATGCTTCCAATAACTAATAATTTTTAGAAGACATTAGCACAGATTAACTATGTTTTACTATTAAAGCCTGTTAATATATACCAAGAAGTCATGTTGGGACAATCTAGCATCCAAATATACTGATAGTATTTCCAAACCATTTTTTCAGCCATGGACTTATTTGAACATTTCTTGAAAGCTATCTGTATTAGTCAGGGTTCTCTAGAGGGACAGGACTAATAGGATAGATGTATATATGAAAGGCAGTTTATTAAGAAGCATTGACTCACACGATCACAAGGTGAAGTCCCACAATAGGCCATCTGCAAGCTGAGAACCAAAGACACCAGCCTGAGTCCCAAAATCTCAAACGTAGGGAAGCTGATAGTGCAGCCTTTGGTTTGTGGCCGAAGGCCCAAGAGCCCCTGGCAAGCTACTGGTGTAGGTCCAAGAGTCAAAAAGCTGAAGAAGTTGCCTGTGTTAGAGGGCAGGAAGCATCCAGCACAGGAGAAAGATGGAGGCCAGAAGACTTAACCAGTCTAGTCCTTCCGTGCTCCTTTGTCTGCTTTTATCCTAGCTGAGCTGGCAGCTGATTAGATGGTGTCCATCCAGACTGAGGGGGGTCTGCTTCTCCTAGTCCACTGACTCAAATATTAATCTCCTTTGGCAATACCCTCACAGACACACCCAGGATCAATACTTTATATCCTTCAATTCAATCAAGTTGGCACTCAATATTAACCATCACACTATCAATTATCTCTCCAAGATAATTGATAATTTTCCCGAGAAAACTGTATCCTGGTCTTCCAGGACTCTAAAGCTGAGTTCAGTGACCTCACATAAAAGTTCCCACTCCTATATATTTCATTTCCAATAAGAAGAAATTACACCTCCAAGAACTTACATGGTCTGTTCAATCAGTGTTCTGTAATTATATAAACACATACAGCAGATCAAAATCACTGTATCTGGTTCTTTTTAATAGGAATGTATATTCAGCAATGTCCAGTAGGAGCTGGAGTTGTTAATTGTTATCTCTTCTAAGATGACACTTTTGTGTAAAAACTTGATTTAAAAAACTGTAAAACAAAAAGTCATTTCACAAAAATAAATGTAAAGCAAAAAGGTCATTATGTCTTATTGATTTTTTCTTCTCTGCCAATACCAAAGATCACACCCTGCTGTTAATATAGAAACTTTAGTGAATTCGGTCTTCTAATTCACATTGAAGAGTGCAACATTCTTTCTTGGCCTTCGTTGGAGGCCAGGAAGGATCAGCACATTTTAGCTGTGTGGTCCTGGTCTCTAGGACTGCTAACTCAGAGGCGAGTCGCAAAAGATGATTCATTGCACTGGGACTTAGTTATTTGTAGTGTCTAACTCTCTGCTAGTTTCTATACATTCCAGTGTTTTCAAAGGAGAATATCTGACCCACAAGTGTTCAAGAGAGGTCCCCCCACAGAATCTCATCAGGCTAGCAAAGCAGCAGTACATCATTCAAATGAAGTTGGAAACCTGTCTGCTTGGTGTGGGGAGGTAGTATGTGGCACAAGAAAGTACGTTTTCTGTGACAAAAATATTAAAACAAAAGCAACCCAAAATTTCTTTTGAAAAGTCAAAAAAAAAAAAAAAACAAGAAAACTGGAATAATGTAATCTTTAAGCACACATGGAAACTTACAATAATGGAAATAATCACTTCCATTTACGAGGTCAGGTATCTAGTTAGAATATGGAAAATAGTAAGAACAGCCACTCTCATACTAACAGCCATAGCAGCGTGGATGAGTATCACACCCACAGATTTGTATTAACCTGTGACAGAGCAAAGAATGCAATAAAACCTAAGCTAATTACATTTTTAAAAAATAAGTCTTTTCTCACATAGGAAAGAAGCCATCCTCACGAGAAGGGGGAAGATTTTATGACAGACAGGAGGAAGGATAAAATAGAAAAACTTTTAGTTTATAACAAATTCATACGGCTGCTTATGGATGGAGGACCAGAGTAGAATTTTGAGGAGCCCAGCACACAATGACACTTTAGTTTTTTTACCCCTGGGTCTTCAACAACTATCAGGGGCTGGTATGCCAGACACTGGAAAGAAGGGAGTGGATGAAACAAATCCCACTCAGATACATGGGGTCTCTCCCAAGTGCAGAGCCATTGTTTTCTAAATGGAGGTACAAGGGAGAGTAAGAGGGTTGACGTGAGGTGAGAGGAACCCATCTGGGGTACTCAAGTCCCTCGCCTACCTTTAAGATTGTAACCAGGCAGCTTAACTTGAAAATGCATTTTAAAGCATTTCCCCCCACACCTTTCTCTTGGGTTTCAAGATAAACCGTAGAAGGGTTTATCTTGAAGCAAAGACGGGTTTCTTGAAGCAAACCATAGAAGTCTTTTCACTTAGCCTTAAACCCCATATTGCTCCCTTTCTCACTGCATATACTCCCTTTACATTTATCTAACTGCAGGCTAGTATCTAATTATGTGCCTTCTTAGAAGTTCCAGGGGCTAATCTTGAGACAGTTAGACCAAGCCTAGAGACCCAGCTGCAAAATTCCAGCGATTACCTCAAGGCAGCTAGTCAACAACCCAGCCACTGTTGAGATGATGCCAGCCCATGCTCCAGGTGACCTGAGACCCAAGATAGCCACCAGAACAAAACACACAGGCATTGCATTTGGCATAATTCTTGCATCCCTTGCATATCAAGTTTTCTTTCTAAACTCTTGCCTTCCCCCCAAAAATTTGAAGTGGTTGCTTTGGATGGGAATTCAGCCACTTCTCCTTTGCTAGCTTTGAAAATAACGTCATTTTCTTTCTACTATACCTCACTCTTGTGCTTTAGATGGGAATTCAGTCACCTCCCGTTTGCTAGCTTTGGAAATAAGGTCACCTTCTTTCTACCATCCCTCACTCTTGTTAATTGGGTTCTGCAAGTGGTGAGCAACAGAACTCGCGTTCAGTTATGACACTACGGCAGGAAAAGAGAGTTGAGAGAAAGCAATTTGAGACATCCCAGCTTTCACCTACCAAGAAAGGAGCAAGCACAGGAGAACTGGGGAAAACATCTCTAAGGAGTTCTGAGCACTCAGGGATTGCAAGGCAGTTCCTTCCTAAGGCTTAGAGCAAAATGTCAGAGTTGGAAATTGGAGAGCAAAGGGAAGTCTCCAGCAACCAAAAAAGCAGGCTTCTTCATTATAAAGCACACAGAGATCTCTGGGGGCTTGTCAGTGCTCAGCCCCCAGGCCTTGCTAGAGAGAAGGTCCTGACACTGACCACAAACATTTGAATCTGGTGATGAACTGAATCAAACTAAAGCTATAACAAGTTATTCAGCCAGCTCCAATAATCGCCCATTTGGCCTGAATGGAAAAAAGTGTGATTTTTTTTTCTGGAGACAAATTTTCAACATGCTATATATATACTTTTTTAATGAGAAAATGTGAAACATGGCCAAGAAAGGAAACAGTCAACTAAAGAAGATTCAGAGGCAACACAGAGGTTGGAATTACATGATAGGAACTGTAAAATAACTATTGTAAAATATGTTAAATGATATACTTGAGAAGATTCACAATATTCACAGAAATATGAGAAAGCCAAATAGAAATGTAGAAATGGTAGAAATGAAAAATACAAAATCAAAAATAAAGAATATTAAATCGACTTGACAGCAGATTGGATACAATACAGGAAAGGATCAGTGAACTTGAAGATGGGTCAATAAAAAATACTTAACTGAAGCCCAAGAAGAAAGAAGAGTGAAAAAATGAGGCAATTTTAAAGCATGTCTACAAATTCTTTGACACTCTCTCATCAAGAGGATATTTTGTAGTTTCTTTGACAGACAGAATGTGGTTAAAGTGACACTTTTGTGACTTCTGGGACAAGGTTTAAAAAAGAACATGGCTCCTCTGCTCTCTCCCAAGGGATACTCATGCTTGGAATCCAGCCACTATGTTGTGAAGAAACTCAGGCAAAATAGAGTAGACATGTGTAGATGTCCCAGCTGCCATTCCCCACTGAAGTCCCAGATGACAGTCTGCACCACCAGCAAGCATGTGAGTGAGGAAGACTTTGAGATGACTCTAGGTTGATTAAAATCAAGTGAGACATACTTAGTAAGACCTTTGAAGAGCCATCCTGGTTTCAGAGCTTCCATGGATCTGACTGAGGTCTTCATGAGACATTATGATGATCCAACTTTTCTCTCTGTCCAACCCTATTTGTTCCTCCCTCCCTGCAGGTAATGATCCTAATAGTACTCCCTGACAAAGCTTGTGCTAGTGGTCTTCAGCCTAGAGTCAGTTTCCTAGGGATTCTAACCTGTGACAGACCCCAATCTTAAACTCTATTTATCAATGGATAGGTAAAAATAAAGAAATAAACAATACAAGTAAAAGTATAGTAAGACTATCTGAGAAGCTATATTTTCCTATCTAGTAATGGGAGAAACCTTCTTAACCAAGACTGGGAACCCAGGAGATATACTTTTGAAAAAATGGACATATATTAATATAATTTAAATTATTTTGTATAAAAATTACTTCAGCTTATTTCTTTTTCTCCTTTAATTCCTCTTTAAATCTGTTTCAAACAGGCCTTTGTCATGTTACAGACTAAGTGATAGCAAAATTAATTCTATATACAAACACTTGTTTTGATGAAAAATATTTTTGATGCAGAGAGCTCCATGTATAATATTCAAAAGGCTGTTACTTTTTGACTAAAAAGAGACAAACCAAAACAAAAAGTGTAAATATAGAAGAGCAAACTTCAAGAGACTACAGATGTATGAAAAAATGAAATGCTGGAGCTCAATAAAATTCAAGGAAATGTAAACTATAATATAATAAGGTTTTTATATCCATTGCAGTAATTTAAATAAAAAAGAGTAAAAACACCTATTACTGGCAAGAATTGAATTGTTTCAGTTTTCCATAGAGCATCTTTAAAATATTCTAATAATATGAATTAAAAATACATATTCCTTTGGACAAGTAATTTTATCTTGAGACTTTATTTGACAGCTAGAAGTAACAGAACATGGGAACACAGGTATCTAGAGTAATATTATAGTGACAAAAAAGAAAAGAAAAGTGAATGACCTTCAATAGGAAAGCAAGTTAATAAGTTCAATAAGTGAATTCCTATAATTTTATGTTGCCTTGGCATCCATTTTGAATATGGTTTTAACTTTCTTGTACCAGAAGCAGGGCTTATTTACCCTTGACAGTTTTCATTTCTCCACCTCCTCCCAGTTCCTCAGTATAATCAACCAACTTTTATAAAATTGCCTCCTGGTGACCTAACCTACATAGTTTCTACACCCCGTATAGACTATATAGATATGCCACAGTCATTGGGACTCCATTGAACATGTGCCTGCTTGCTCTAAACTCACCATTTAGAACTTCCTGCAGGAAACCTGCTTGGATAATACCTCAGACCCCAATAAAGGTCATGGTTCATAGGTCCATCTCTCTCTGGCTCCCCCACCCATTGGTTGAGTGTGCATGTCCTGAATGGCTCTGCCCTTTACTTTGGCCCTCTGAGGCATGCTGCCGTCTTCTTTCTAGGATCTGTAAGTAACAGACTACTCCTGTTGTTGTATTTGTTTTGTTGAGTTGCTTGTATTTGTTTTGTTGAGTTGCTTGTATTTGTTTTGTTGAGTTGCTTGCAGTTTGTGTCCAATCTGCAAACCTAACATTTTTCAAGATGAGTGTTCTCTTAGACACTGACTATCTTGGCAGGAGTAAACTGGACACAGATCAGAGAAGAACCACATGGGTGTCTGCCAGTATAAACAAGTTTTCTATGAAAGGGACATCTGGTCCCAGGTTGAACACTTAGGCATTAGGCCATCCGCGAGGTTAAAGAAATATCCGATGAAAAGCACACTGTAAACATTCATGACCAAATCCTCTGGAGTCAGGGCAGGGCTAGAGTTTATAGCTACTTTCATGAAAAAGACCTCAATGCCAAATTAGAGAGAAACACAAGTTATGAAACATATACATCCTGGAATATTATGTGGCTATTGGAAATAATGAATGAGAGCTAAGTGTACACTCAGTGTACTAAGTAGATTCGGGGACAGGCGGGGAGACCAGTCCTCCCAGATAATGGTTATAAGGAGGCTTTCTGTCTGTAACACATTTACTCAAATAGAAGACGCTCTGCTTATTTACATCAAGATATGCTGCTGGTAATTCTAAACAATCTTACTGATAATATACTTCTCAGCCAGGCCCCGTGGCTCATGCCTGTCATTCCAGCACTTTAGGAGGCAAAAGTGGGAGGATCACGTGAGGCCAGGAGGTCAAGACAATACACTGCTCCCCACCAGAGTAAATCCTCCCTGCCACTTCCCTGCCCTTGGCATCCCTCTATGTGCCAATTAACTTGGAGATATGTCCACAAAGTACTGGTGAGTGAAAAAAGGAAAAATGTAAAATAGGTCTGTCATATTATCCGATTTTTCTTTAAAAGGATGATCAAAACCGTGTATTTATATGCATGTTTATAGGAAAATAGAAATCACAAATATTTATAACACATATACATATATATTCATTATTTCATATCAATTGAATCAATTGAAATCAAATAATCAATTGAAATGATTATTGAGCATGAGAAAGAAAAACGGCTGCTTTCTATGTTGTTAACATGGGCTATGGGGGACCAGACAAGAGGGGCATGGACAGGAAGGAGAAGAAAAGACAGGACATAAGCAAAAACACATTTTAAAGTACTACATTAAAAGCATATGTATGATTTGACCACATCTGTACAGTTACATACATATCAGGGTGGAAATGTAACATCGCTTTTAATAATTTCAAAAACAAACAGAAAAATAACAAAGTTTAATACTCGCAAGCTGAAAATTTGGGATCCAGGTTTCAGAATTCCATGCTGTCTGATGATACGAAGATCTGAAATTCTATGGGAAGGAACACGCTTTAGCTTTTAAGCTCAGACTTGGGAGCTAGCTGATAAACCCACAACCATCGCTAAAATGCTGAATTTACTCCATCAGGAAGCCCTTACCATTTGCTTTAATTGCAAGTTGAGAACTGACTCTTTTAGTCCAACACAAAAGCATACACATAATAGTCACTCACCACTCCACTGCAAATTAGTATTCAGAATGAAGGCTACCTTTTAAAATACCATTTTCTTTAGAGCAAATATAATCAAATGGTTAAAAGAGGCATTTCGATGATTTTTACTTCATTTCCTAGCTTTGCTTGCTTGCTTGTTTAATTATCCAGAAAATTGTGACACAAGTGACTTGTTTTTTACTGTCATCTTTATAAACACAAAAGCTTGAATTTCACTAATTCCAAGAAAGCAGAGCAGGGGTGGGTATTGGGTCATAGTTTGTACCTGACACAAAACAAACTTTTTAATTGTATCTAATCAGAAACAGATTTTGTTTTGAATTCCGATGTTAAATCCAGCAGTTCACATTGACAAATCTGTGCAGAGGCACTACAGATTTCTCTATTAGTCATTCATGCTGCTTTGTTCATGTCATTGTGACCTTGCAAAGAACACAGTGTCCTTAGAAACATTAAAATAATGTTCTAGGTGAACTTCATAAAGTACATTAAAGTTATAACTTTATCTTGTTTAAAGGACTGCAAATTTACTAAAAGATATAAAAAAGTCTTTTTTAAATATATAATCTGGATTAAGGTACATGTTAGGATTTGGAGGATCTATTGCTTGTATCAAAGTCACTAGATTTATAGTATCAGCAACTTATTATAAATTAATAGGATCAGGTTAGTATCTTTTTATCTTTTGAACAGTTATTTTAATTTTAGGCAAAAAGACAGTATAAAGAATCAAACAGAACATTGCCAGGCAAAGCCTTTCATTTCCAGTTCTACTTTGGTCCCAGGTAGTGTTTAACTATTTCCAACAAACAAAAATAAATATCATTTTTCATAAAGAGCTTCACAGTCAATCTCTGCAATCAAAGGAGTTTCTACAAAACAGATTATTCAGATAAATGCCTTTCTCTCATTCAATAAATAAACATTGAGTTAGACAAAGATTTTGTTCCAAGTTTTGAACACTTGCTGGTCACAGATGGACCAGTAAAACACAAGCCTGTTCTCAAAATGTTTACAGGCTCAGACAGAATACAATGTGATGGTCATCCTAATTATGTTTGTACAAGGAATTGTGTAAGCATAGAAAACTATGAAAAACATAATTTTGATTACATATGTATATATTTTTGTAATATAAGTAGTTCCAAGATCAGGGTTGTGGCCACACATTGCTCTAATTTAACACTTAAAGCCCATGCTATGGGACCACCTACATGGTGTTAGGGTTATCCAGCAGCCAAATCCACGTGCGTGAGGCACAATCGAGATCATGTTTTTATGCCAAATTCTGTATCTTACCAAACAGAATTACGTCAAGTACCATCTTCCTTTTAGAAAAATTATACTTGTATTTCTCAGACATGGAAGTATCATTAGGAATTTGGATCTGTTCACTATGGAATAGTGCATGCCACTTTGGAATTTAATTCCTTGTTCGTGTATGGAAAATGAATTATGCAACTTAAGCTGCCATCTGACCAGGTACTTTTCTCTCCAACTCTCTGTCATTAGATGATGACGAATAAAGGCAGTAAAATATTTTCTCAAAATCTAGGCAAATAGCCTGGAATTGTTGATGACTACTTAATAAGGAATTTTGACTTGTAGATTTTCTTAGGAAGCAGTAAACTCATGTAAGTATTGAAGTTGCTGATTTGAAAGATGTTTCATTTTTGTTTTTTCTTTTTTAATTCAATACTCATGAAATGAGTTTTTATTTTTATTTTATTTATTTATTTTTTTTATTTTATTTCTTGAGACAGGGTCTGGCTCTGTCTCCCAGGCTGGAGTGCAGTGGCACGAACTCACCTCACTGCAACTTCTACCTCCCGGTTTCAAGCCATCCTCCCACCTCAGCCTCCCAAGTAGGTGGGACTACAGGTGCACACGACCACACCCAGATAATTTTCGTATTTTTTGCATAGACGAGGTTTCACTATGTTTCCCAGGCTGGTCTCGAACTCCTGAGCTCAAGTGGTGCACCCACCTCAACCTCCCAAAGTGCTGAGATTACAGGCATGAGCCATGGCACCTAACTCCATGGCATGAGTTAAAAAAATAAAAGTCCAGGATGCCTTGTTCATGATTTATTTTCACACCAATTTCCCTTAATAGTTAACATTATCAATCTCTATATAAAGATTTATTTGGATACAAATAAAGAAAAAAGCATTATAGACCTCAAAGAGCTTTTGGAAGAAATTTTTGAAATGAACTATGATGCTTAGTTTTTTTTTTTTAAAAGGTGATTCTGGTTCAGCTTCATACTTTGACTTTTTAATTCTTGGTAACTGTAAACTTAAGCATTGACCTAAAATAGCAAATTTAAAATAAATTAGGTAAAAATGTATTCAGATAAATAAATCCTAATAATCTTTTGGGAAATAATTGGATATGTTTTGTCTTCTTCCTGTTCAGCGAAATATGGATTATCTAGCTCTAGCAGTAACATTTATTGCAGGTCTTAGTATGTGTGGGAAATCTATGAAGCTCTTTGTGAGCCCTATCTCAATTAAATTTTGCAACAACCCTACGTAGTGTGCATTTGCATTAGCTAAAAGGAAGTTGACTGCTGTAACAGGGAAACCCCATCATTTGAGTACCTTAAAAAAAGATATTGTTTTCTCACTCATGTAAAGCACAGTTATGTACTTAGGAGCAGAGCAAGGTGTCTTTTCTATACAGTCTTTCAGGTGACTCAGGCTGAAGGAGGCACAGCCATATACAAATTATGTGGATTCTAGTGATCTTTGTAGGCAATACAATCCACCAAATGGATGAAGGAAGAAATAGTAGAGAATCAAATGGGATAATTTCATTGGCCAGGCTTGGAAGTGGCATACATTATAGACCTCAGAGACACAGCCTTATCTTATTGCACAGGGGGCTGGAAAAGTGTTACCTAGCTCTGCACCCAAGAGGAATGGGTATATTTGGTAAGTAGCTAGACAGTCTGTACCAAAGTACAGTATATCTTCTAATTTACTGCTGAAGAAAGTAAGGCATGAAGAAATTTCAACTCTAGCAAATGATGGACTATAAAGCACATCTATTAAATATTGTCTATGTGTAAATAGTTTAGCTTATTATATGTTTGTCATTAATATGCTGTACTCTGAATGTAAAAGTCTGTGCTTCATGATATCATACTGAGTTTGCATATAACATATGTTAAATGACTTGACTAAAAATTTTTTCAAATAAACTTCAATTTTATGTGGCAGTAGGTTACATCCTTGTAGGTTTTCAGTAACTAAATATGTGAAAAAACTAAGTGTGCAAAAGACTAAAGACACAAAACAATCTTGTTTGAATAATGGACTCGATTCAGTAAGTCTAAACTGACTGAACTATGGAGCTAGTAGAAGAAAGTCAGAAGGCGATGCGAAGTGACTTGATGTAGTTAAAAGAAGTCCGACATATATTCAGAGGTGCAAATGATGCCTTTCCCAAACTACCAGTAAAGGTGTCCAAGAGCCCCACTAAACAGTGGGCCTGTGAACACTTTGGCTCAGCAAACTCTCTGCCCTGACAGTTTAAATCTTAATCTAAACAACACAAGGATGTGGCAGGTGGGGCATGGAAGAGTGGAGCTGATTTTTCTCAAAATTGAAGACCTTAAAAGAGGAGCTATTAATTTATGCTACCTGTATCTTGGGCAAGATCCAATTTCTTGTTCCCTCTGAGCTTTCAAGCTTTAAACTTCATAAGGAAGTCTTGTTCAAACATAAATATTCCCAGCTGTGGATGAACTTGAAAGATATATTTTCATCAGATCTTTGAGGGGGTAGCATCTAAGCAGATTTTTTGTAAGTGCAAAAAATATCTCTAGACCTTGTAATCTATTTAAAACATTAACAGATACTTGTATTCAGCTCTATGAAAGACTCATGTTTGGTTTTTATCTCTGTGATAGATACTGCTATTTTTACAGGACTTTGGGCAATTTTTATGCTCTAGGAGACATGTAATGTTTACTCTGTTGTTGAGATGCCCCTAGCACATTACCATGTCCTCCTAAGGGTACTGATAGCGTGATAGTGAAGCAGGCTTCAAAGATGCCTCCGATGGTAATCTTTAAGGGTTCACCTTTCGAGATGGATCATTACCGTAATTGTTTTGTCATCATCAGGTTATTTGTTGAGCCACATGTAAGCCATATTCTCGGCACCTACACTTATTTTATTATACAAATTATATATATCCACTAAAGGTCATCAACATGTTAAAAACAAATAAAATGTATGAATTTATTTATACATTAAAAAAATTAAAAAAAATCTGTTCAAGGAGGCTGTACTTCTGCTCAATAATGTGAGATCAGTGGTGCTCAGAATTTAACAATGCTACAGGCTGTATCCCAGTTTTCCACATCTACTCTCACAGATACTGTGGGTTTGGTTCCAGGCCATCTCAGTAAAGAAAATATGGCAATAAAGTGAGTCGCAAACATTTTTGACTTTCCAGTGAATATAAAAATTATATTTACACTGTATTATTGTTTACTAACTATGCATTAGCATTATGTCTAAAGAAACCATGCATATACCTTAATTAAGGTGTGTACTTAATATCATATTGCTAAAAAGTGCTAATGATAATCTGAGCCTTTTGAAAGTTGTAAACATTTTGTTGGTGGATGGTCTTGCCAGATGTTGATGGCTGCCGACTGATCAGGGTGGTAGTTGCTAAGTGACGGAGAAGCAATGTCTTAAAATAAGACAACAATGAAGTTTGCTGCATTTATTGACTCTTCTTTACATAGAAGTTTTCCCAGTAGCATGTGATGCCATTTGATAACATTTTATGCACAGAAGAACACCTTTCAAAATTGGAGTCAATCCTCTCAAACCCTGCCACTGCCTTATCAACTAAATTTACGTAATAGTCTACATCGTCTGTTGTCATTTCAACATTGTTCACAACATCATCACCAGAAATAGCTTCCATCTTAAGAAATGACTTTTATTGCTTATCCATAAAAAACAACTCCTCATCCACTAACATTTCATCATGAGGCTGCAGCCATTCAGTTATATCTTCAGGCTCCATTCTCATTCTGCTCCTCTTGCTACTTCCACCACATCTTCAGTTACTTCTTCCCCTCAAGTCTTGAGCCCCTCAAAGTCATTCATGAGTGTTGAAATCAACTTCTCCCAAACTCCTGTTAATGTTGATATTTTGACCTCTTCCCATGAATGATAATTGTTCTTAATGGCACTGAGAATGGTGAATCTTTCCCATTCAGTTTCCTTTACAAAGACCCATCAGAGGAATCACTGTCTATGGCAGCTATAGCCTTACAAAATGTATTTTTTGCATAAGACTTGAAAGTTGAAATTACTCCTTGATCCATGGGCTTCAGAATGGATGTTGTGTTAGAAGACATGAAAACAACACTAATCTCCTTGTACATTTCCATCAGCACTCCTGGGAGATGAGGTGCATTGTCAATGAGCACTAATATTTTGAAAAGAATCCTTTTTTTTTTCTGAGCAGTAGGCTCCAACAAAGGGCTTAAAATATTCAGTATACCATGATGTCAACAGATATGCAGTCATCTAGTCTTTGTTATTCCATTTATAGAGCACAGACAGAGTAGATTTGGCAAAATTCTTATGGACCCCAGGAGTCTGGGAATGATACATGGGCATTGGCTTCAGCTTAAGAATCATCAGCTGTATTATCCCTTAAAAAGAAAGTAAATCTGTCCTTTGAAGCTTTGAAGCCGGACATTGACTTCTTCTCTCTAACTGTGAAATTTCCAGGTGGCATCTTCTTCCAATAGAAAGCTGTTTTGTCTACACTGAAAATCTATTATTTAGCACAGCCACCTTCATAAACTGTCTTGGCTAGATCATCTGGGTAACTTACTGTAGCTTCTATACCAACATTTCCTGCTTCATCTTGCACTTTCATGTTAATGAAGATGGCTTCTTTCCTTCAATCTCATGAACCAACATTTGTAGGTTTAAACTTTGCAGCTTTAAAATTTTTCTTCTGCAACTTCCTCATTTCTCTCGGCCTTCATAGAACTGCAGAGAGATAGGGCCTTGCTTTGGATTAGACTTTGGCTTATGGTGATATTGTGTCTGGTTTGACCTTCTATCCAGACCACTAGAACTTTCTTCATATCAACAATGAGGGTGTTTTGCTTTCTTATGATTTGTGTGTTCACTGGGGTAGCATTTTTAATTTTCTTCAAGATTTTTTTCCTTTGCATTCATGACTTTGCTGTTGTAAGAAGGCTGAGATTCAGCCTATTTCAGCTTTTGACATGCCTTGCTCACTTAGCTTAATCATTTTTAGCTTTTGATTTAAAGTAAGAGGTATGGGACTCTTCCTTACACTTGAACACTTAAGAGACCATTGTAGGGTTATTAATGCCTAATTTCAATATTGTTGTATTTTGCGGAACAGGGAGGCCCAAGGCGAGGGAGAAAAATGGGGGGAACAGATAGTCAGTGGAACAGTCATAATGTACAAAATATTTATTGATTACATTTGCCATGGACGCGGTTTGTGGTGCCCCACCACCACTGCAACAGAAACATCAAAGATCACTGATCACAAATTATCATAAAAGATACCATACTAATGAAAAAGCTTGAAGTAGTGTGAGAATTACCCAAACAGGACACAGAAACATGAAGTGAGCACACGCTATTGGAAAAAGGCACCAATAAACTCACCGTACGCAGGGTTGCCACAAACCTTCAACATGTAAAACATGCAGTATCTGTGAAATGCAATAAAGTGAAGCACAATAAAATGAGGTGTGCCTGTCCCTCCTTCAGGGCTCAGATCAGTTATACCTTATCACATTGGCCCAGCATTCTCTATCCCCTCACTTTGTTTTAGTTTTTTATAGCAACTTTAATCACAAAATATATCACATATAGGCTTATTTACCAATTTTATGTGTCCCCCAAGTAGAATGGAGACTTGAAGGAAATGGAAGCTTTGCTTTATTCATGGATAAATTCCTGTCATTTACAGTAATAACTGCCAAAAGAAGCATTTAATAACATTTGTTGAATTAATAAGTACCTTTTTAAAGTTTAAGTCATAGGAAAATATTTTATAACTTTTAAATTTTTTATTTTATCGTCATAGATATACAAAAGTTGCAAAGATAATACATACAGAGATATTCTATGTACTCTTGTCCAGTGTCTTCCCTCAAATATTAAATCTTAAATAATAACAGCACAAGATGAAAACCAGAATATTGACCTTGGTAAAATGTGCATGCAGAAACTAAAAAATTTTATCAAATGTGCCTATTTATGGAATCACTCCAATGAAGATACAGAACTATTCCATCACCATTAGACCTTTCTTGTGCTACCCCTTAAGACTACATACATTCTTCCACCCTTCTTCATTGCTAACCCTTGGCAAACCACTCATGTGCTTCTCACATGTATAGTTTTGTAATTTTGAGAATCTTACATAAATGAAATTACATTATAAAGTATGCGACTCTGGGATTGGCCTTTTTCACTCAGGAGAATATCCTTGAGATCCATCCAAATTATTATATCTGTCAGTATTCTGTTATTTTAAAATTGCTGAATAAAAGTTCATGGCATAGCTGACCCACCTTTTAAACATTCACCTAGTGAGAAACATTTTGGCCATTTCAGCTTTTTGCTATTACTAATGAAGCTGTTTCAAAAAATAGTGTGCAGGTTCCTGTGTGAACATAAGTTTTTGTTTTTATGGGATAAATGTCTAGATATGCAATTGCTGAGTTTATGATAATTGTATTTTTAGTGTTTTCCAAAGAAATTTCCAAAATATTTTTAGAGTGGTTGTACCATTTTACATTCCCGCTAGCAATGGATATAGATCCAGTTTTTCAACACCATCACCAATATTTGGTATTTGGTCGTGCATGCGTGCGTGTGTGTGTGTGTGCATGTGCGTGTGTGTGTGTTTATACATTTGACCCTTGAAAAACATGGGGGCAAGGAGCACTGACCTTCCGCATAGTCAAAAATCCATGTATAACTTTTGACTCCTCAAAAACTCAACCAATAATGGCCTAATGTTGACCAGAAGTCTTTCCAATAACAACAAAGTAATACATATTTCATATGCTATATGTATTATGTACTGTATTCTTACAGTAAAGTAAGCTAGGAAAAGAAAATGTTATCAATAAAATTTTAAGAAAGAAGAAATATATTCAGCATTCAGTAAGTGGAAGTGGACCATCCTAAAGGTCTTCATGCTCACTGTCTTCATGTTGAGTAGTCTGAGGAAGAGGATGGGTTGACCTTGCTGTCTCAGGGGTGGCAGAGGTGGAGGAGGTGGAAGGAGAGGCAGGAGAAGCAAGCATACTTACTATAACTTTTATTGAAAAAAAAATTATGCAGAAGTGTACCCGCACAGTTCAAACCTTTTGTTCAAGGGTCAACTGTATACTGTTTTAATAGGAGAGCAGTGATATTTCATTTTCCTAACAGTTAATGATGTTAAACACCTGTTTTAGGCTTATTTTTGTCATCATGTCTTTTACTCATTTTCTAATTGGATTGACTTTTTTCATTAACTATTGAGTTTCAGGAGTTCTTTATATATTTTGGATGTGAGTCTTTTGCCAGCTATGTGATTGGCAATTTATTTTTTACCTCTTGTAGCTTATCCTTTAATTTTTCTAACAGTATCTTTCACAGAGTAAAAATGTTTAATTATGACACATTTCAGTTAATTGTTTGATAGAACATGCCCTCAGTCTCACATCTAAAAACTCTTCACACTGTAGTACCATAGTTTTAGGCTTTACATTTAGCTCCATAATACATTTTGAGGTTTGGGTTTTTTGTTTTTTTGTTTTTTTTTTGAGATGAAGTCTCGCTCTATCCCAAGCTGGAGTGCAGTGGCACGATCTCAGATCACTGCAAGCTCCACCTCCCGGGTTCATGCCATTCTCCTGCCTCAGCCTCCCAAGTAACTGGGACTACAGGCGCCCGCCACCACACCCGGCTAATTTTTTGTATTTTTAGTAGAGACGGGGTTTCACCGTGTTAGCCAAGATGGTCTAGATCTCCTGACCTTGTGATCCGCCCGCCTTGGCCTCCCAAAGTGCTGGGATTATAGGCGTGAGCCACTGCACCTGGCCCTTGAGTTAATTTTTGTATAAAGCATGAAGTTTAGGTTTTGCATAAAGTGTACTTTTTCTGTCTATACATGCTCAATTTCTCCAGTATCATTTATTGGGAAAGCAATCCAGTCGCAGTTGAATTGCTTTGCTCCTTTGTCAAATATTAATTAGGCATATTTGTATAAATCTATTTCTGGATTCAGTATTCTGTTCTATTGATCTATATGGATATCCTTCCACAAACACCACACAGCCATGTCATAAGAGTCATATAACTGTAGCCATATGATAACGGTAGCTGTATAATAAATCTTAAATTCAGTTAGGATGATTCCTCTCCCTTCATTTTTTTTTTAGAATTATTTTAGCTATTCTAGTTAGTTTACCTTCTCATATAAATTTTAGTATAGTCTCATTTGCAAAAAAAATCTTCTGAGACATGATTGGAATTACATTAAACCTGTATATCAATTTGAGAAGTCACATCTTTACTAATACCCATGGAAACGGAATGTCTCTCATATTCTTGATTTTTTCATTAACATTTTCTCATTTTCAGCATAGAAGTCCTATACATATTTATTAGACTTATACCAAAGCATTTTATTTTCAAGGTATTGTAAATAGTACTGAATTTTAAATTTTGGTTTCCACGTGTTAATTGCTAGGATACAAAAATACAGTTGATGTTTGTATGTTTATCTTTTTTCTTGGGAACTTGCTGAACTCACTGAGTCCTAGAAGATTTTTTGTAGATTCCTTGGGATTTTCTGCATAGACTATTATGGCATCTGCCTATATGTAGATGGTCTTCTTTTTAAAAAATTCCTTTTCTGTCTATGTGCTTTCTATTCTTTAAAATCTTCTTGTGCTGGCTAGAATTTCTAGTATTATGTTGAATAGTACTGGTGAGAGAAAACATTCTAACTTCCTGACTCTAATTTTTTTCGGTAGATATTCTTTACTAAGTTGAAGAAGTTCTCTATTGCTAGTTTCCTAAGAGTTTTCATTATGAATGAGTGTTGAGTTTTGTCAATATTTCCTTGCATCAATTGATATTATGTTATGATTTTTTTTCCTTTTAGTCTGCTTATATTTTGGATCACACTAATTTCCAACTACTATACTAGCCTTTATTTCTGCTACAACTCGCACTTGGTCAGACATTGCTGAACCATATTTTATAATGTTGTGTTAAAATTTTTGGATGTATATTCATGAAAGATATTGGTCAGTAGTTTTCCTTTTGTGTGTGCACTGTCTGGTTTTGGTAATAAGGTAACATTAGCTATTATAATAAGTCAGGAAGCATTCCCTCCTCTTTTGTTTTTTGAAAGAGACTATATGAAATTTGTCTGAATTTTTATTTAATTATTTGGTAAAATTCTCCAGAGGTACCATCTGGGCTTGGAAATTTTTTTTCAGGATATTTAAAATTATGCTGGGCGTGGTGGCTCACGCCTGTCATCCTAGCACTTTGGGACACCCAGGTGGGTAGCTTACCTGAGGTTGGGAGTTCAAGACCAGCCTGGCCAACATGGTGATAGCCCATCTCTACTAAAAATACAAAAAATCAGCCAGGTGCCGTGGCGCACACCTGTAATCCCAGCTACTCTGCAGTCTGAGGCAGGAGAATTGCTTGAACCCGGGAGGCAGAGGTTGCGGTGACCAAGATCGTGCCACTGAACTCCAGCCTGGGCTACAGAGCGAGACTTTGTTTCAAAATAAAATAAAATAAAATAAAATAAAATAAAATAAAATATTAATTTCCTTTATGGGTATAGGTCTATTCAAATTACTTCATATCTGGTAAGATGTATTAATTTGTATTTTGATACTTGTTTCTATTTCATGTAAGTTGGCAAATTTATGTATATAAAGTTGCTCTGAGCATTTTTCTATCATCATTTTGATGTCTTAGAGGACTGCAGAGACCTCTTGTTTTATTTAGGGTACTGGTAATTAGAGTATTCTTTCTTTTCTTCTTGTCAGTCTTTGTGAGAATTTGGTCAATTTTATTGGTCTTTTTCAAAGAACCTGCTTTTTGTTTCATTAGTTTTTCTCTATTTTTTTGTTTTTAATTTCATTATTTCTGTTTTTATGTTTTGTAATTTCCCCTTTCTGCTTATTTTACGCTAATTTTTGCTCTTCTTTTTCTAGGTTCCTTAGGTTAGTACTTAAATGGTTAGGATTTTCTCTCTGTGCTAATGTATGCAATTAATGCTATTTATTTTCCTCTCAGTACTTCCTTAGCTGTGTCCTACAAATTTTGATAAGCCATATTTTTATTTTCTTTTAGTTTTTATTTTTCTTCTAGTTTTTAAAGTTTCCCTTGAGACTATCTCTTTAACCCATGGGTTACTTACAAGTATGTTATTAAGTTTTTAAGTCTTTGGATATTTTTCTTTTATATTTCTGTTATTTTCAATTAATTGTAGTCAGATAACATACTCTGTATAATTTCAGTTATTTTCAGTTGGTTGAGGTTTGTTTTAGGGCAAATAATGTGTTCTACCTAAGTATATATTCTATAGATACTTTAAAAAGTGTATTTGGCTATAGTTTCATAGAATGTCCTATAAATGTCAATAAGATCTTTTAGTTGATAGTGTTTTAAGTTTATTTATATCCTTGCTGATTTTCTAACTGTTCTATCAACATTTAAGAGAATAGTGTTTAAGTTTCTAGTTGTAATTGTGGACTTGTCCATTTTTCCTTTCAGTTTAATGAGTTTTACTTCACACATTTTGCAAACCCGCTGCTTTGTGTATACATATTTTGTATCTTCGTGTCTTCTTTTTTGGAATCATCCTTTAAAATTTCGTAACATGTTTTCTGTCTCTGATAATTATATTTATTTTAAAATATGCTTTATTTGAAGTTAATGTAGTCACTTCTGTTTTCTTTTGATTAATGTTTGTATTATATATCTTTTTCCATCCTTTTATTTTCTACTTACTTATATCACTATATTTAAAGTGCATTTCTAGTAGATAGCATATAGTTGGGTCATTTTTTAAAACCAACTGCAATCTCAATCTCTGTCTTTTAATTGATGTATTTAGTCCTTTTATATTTAATGTAATTATTTGTGTGTTATGGCTCAAATGTGGTGATTTATTTTTTATTTCTGTTCATTCTCTTATTAATGTTTTTTGTTTTCTTGCTTTCCTTTGAGTTAGCTGAATATTTTTTTAGACTTCCATCTTGATTTATTTAGTCAACCAATATTTTAATAATTTCAGTAAAGTGCAGAGATCATTACTCCCTCCCATTTTCAATATAATTGTCTTAAATACTGTATAAACACTGAGGATCACATTACACAGTATTATAATTTTTTGCTTCACTCTAAATGTAATTTAGAAAGCTCAAGAAGAAAGAAAAATCTATTGTGTTACCATATTTTTCCTCTTTTCACTAATTCTTCCTTCAAAATATTCTAACATCCTGTCTTTTATTATTTCATTTTTGTTTAGATAACTTCATTTTGCCATATTTTAAAAGAGAAGGTCTACTAGTAAAAAATTCCCTTTTTTTAATCATCTAAGAATGTCTTGCTTTCTCTTCATTCATAAAGGTTGTTTTGCTAGATATAGAATTCTGAGTTGACAGTTATTTTCTTATTTTCTTTCAGTGCTTGAAAAATTATACCCTGCTTCTTTCTGGACTTCATGGTTTCTAGTTGGAAACTAACTTTCCATTTTAATTCCCACTATAAATCACATATTATTTTTTTCTGGATGCTTTGAAGATTATTTGTCTTTTTTTTTTATAAGTTTGACTATGATATGTCCTAGTGTGTCTTATCATATATAATGAGGGAAAAAATACAGTTACCAGGGATCTGAGTTTCAGCAAAATAGATCAATAGGCCAGGTGTGGTGGCTCATGCCTGTAATCTCAGCACTTTGGGAGGCTGAGGCAGGCAGATCTCTTGAGCTCAGAAGTTCAAGACCAGCCTGGGCAATATGGCAATACAATGTCTCTACAAAAAGTACAAAATTTAGCTGGGTGTGATGACATGCATCTGTCGTCCCAGCTACTTGGGAGGCTGAGGTAGGAGAATTGCTTCAGCCTAGGAGGCAGGGATTGCAGTGAGCCGAGTTTGACCATTGTACTCTAGCCTGGGTGACAGGAGTGAAACTGTCTCAAAAAAAGTAGATCAACAACGTAGCAGCCAGGGAAGAATTAAGGGCACAGAGAAGAAAGCTATAACAGTGAAGAAACACCTGTAAAGCTCATAGGTCTGAGAAAGATGCCAACTACAAGTTTGAAGATTTATTTATAGCATTTTAAAAGCTTCTCCTCACCTTTACTTTACCACCATGTAACACAGCTCAACTATAATAAAGACAAATTGCAGCTGAAAGAGCTGGAATATACTGACTCTCTCTGAGGAGAAGTATTTGAGAAAACCCAAACTTAAAAGAGGAAACAAAAACAATGACACTAAAAATATTGGGAACCTTATGTATATGTAACTACAACAATACATAAATGCAACCTAACGTCTAGCCAAAGTAACAAATACCCTCACAATAAATGCAAGTTTACTTCAGTCCCTGTAATCCAAAGAGTATGTTCAGGTTTCAACAAGAAAACTAAGTCATGCCACAAAAGAAAAGAAAATGCAATATGAAGAGACAAAGCAATCATAGTTAAGAAATTTGCAAAATTAATGACAAACACCAAACTATATATTCAGAAAGTTCACAGAATACCAAAATTATAAATACCAAAAAAGAGACAAACCGACAAAAACAACCTAAGTATATCATATTTCAACTACAATCAATCAAAGTCAAGGAGAAATTCTTTAAAGAATCCGGAAGGAATAAACACTTTAACTACAAGGACAAGAACTATAGTGAATTTTTATCTGAAACCATGCAAGCAAGAAGAGAATAGCCTGAAATATCTCAAGAATTAGAAAACAAATCAACTAAAATTCTATATTCAGCAACAATTTTCTCCAAAAGTGAAGTAAATTATATATTCTTAGACAAATAAAAACAACTCTATCTCTGGCAGACCCTTCCTAGAAGAAATTTTAAAAAATTTCTTCAGGCCAAAGAAAAAATGGTATAGGTCAGAAATCCATATCTATGGAAAGAAAGGAAGAACATTGAAGAAGGAATAAGGAAGTAGTCTTATTTTCAATTTTCTTAACGGATTTAAAAAACAACTTTTTGTTCAAAACAGTAACAATAGCATTGTATTTTATGTTTATACCTACATGGATAAGTGAAATCAATGAGTGCAGTGTTATAACATACACTTGGAATGAATTTGAGATAGTTGGGTTAATATCTACCATGTTTGTAACTGCTTTCTATTCATTCCATGTGCTCCTTGTTTCTTCCTCCTAACTTTTTTTCTCACTTTCCCTGGCTTCAGTAAGCACTTTATATGATTCCAATTTACCTACTCTCTCAGATTATTAATTACATATATTTTTTTTAAAAAAAACAAGTGTTTGTGCTACAACTTACAGTATATGCTACTTACTTATCCCAGTGTGCCTTAAAATAATTCTATACAGCTTACCATATAATGTAGGTATCAGAATATTTCAAATTTAACACTTACAGAACACTTTTTTCAGCAACAGCAGAACATCTACTCTTTACAGGCTCACATGGAACAGTTGCATAGACCATATTCTGGGTCATAGGCATATCTTTAAAAATTTAAGAGACAACAAATCATACAAAATATATTCTTAGACCTCACTGGAATTAAAAAAGAAATGAAGAACAGAAAGGTAGCTGGAAAATCATTGAATATTTGGAAATTTAAGAATACACTTCTGAATAACCCGTAAGTCAAATAAGAAATTTCAAGAAAAGTAAAAATTATCTTGAACTCAATGAATGAAAATTCAACCTATCAAAATCTGTGGGATTCAGTGAAAACAGTATTCAAAGGGAAATATATATAATGTATATATTAAGAAGATAATAAGAAAGATCTTAAATCAATAAGTTATGTTTTGACTTTAAGAAATGAGAGAAAAAAAGAATAAATTAAGCCAAAAGCAATCAAAATGGAGGAAATAAAAATTAGAGCAGAAATCAATGAAATTGAAATTAAGAAAACAGTAAAGAACATCAACAAAATTTAGTTCACTGCAAAGATAAAACAATTAACAAAACTCTAGCTGATAGTGAATAAAAGAGAAAAAACACAATAACCAACAGTAGATGAGCCATCCACACTGATCTCATGGATAATAAAAACATAAAGTGGATAAGAAAATACTGGCCAGGTATGGTGGCTCAGGCCTGTAGTCCCAGCACTTTGAGAGGCTGATTGTTTGAGCCTGGGAGTTGAAGACTACCCTGGGCAACATAGGGGGATCTTATCTCTACAAAAAATATAAAAATTAGCTAGAATGGTGGCCCGTGCCTGTAGTCCTAGTTACTCAGGAGGATGAGGTGGGAGGATCGATTGAGCCTGGGAGGTTGAGGCTGTGGTGATCCACAGCACACTCAAGTCTGGATGAGAGAGCAAGACCCTGTCTCAAACAAAGAAAAGAAAAGACAAGGCTATGAACATTTCTATACCCACATATTTGATAACTTAGTGAAACTTAAATGAAATGAACCAATTTATTGAAACACACAAAATATCAAAATTCACACAAAGAGAAATTGATAACCTGATTAGGCGAATATTTACACTATAAATAAATGATTTAAAAACTAAAGAAAAAAATCCATCAGGCCCAGATGGTTTCGCTCTTGAACTGTACCAACCATTTAAGGGAAAAAAACAGACACTGTTTTCCACAATTTGTCCCATACAATAGAACCAGTGGGTATTCTTCCTAACTCATACTTTTGTTGGGGTCCGCCTGTTTCCTAAACAAAGGAATAAACACACAAGACAACACAAGACAAGACAAACATGGCGGCCACCTCGAATGGCGTGCTCTGCTTTATTTTATACAGTCGTTTGTGGAACGTTGCCAAGTCACAAGACACATTGTTGTTTTTCTGACCTTTCCCTGACTTTCTGGATTTTCAAGATGTTTACACATAAACAAGCCCCCAACGCCCTGCTTCGTTTGCAAGAGCAGGACTTACCAGGAACGCCTCGTTTGCGAGCACGTAGTCCTCTACATACTTTAAGCTCAGCATTACCCTAACACTGAAATCAAGACAAAGACTTTACAAGAAAAAAGAATAAAATTATATACCAATAACTACCATGAATATAGATGCAAAATTATCTACCAAAATTTTTGTATATTGAGTCCAACAATGCATAAAAATTTACATCACAACCAAGAAACATTTATTTAGGTATGTAAGGCTATTTCCGTATTCAGAAATTAATGTTCTTGGTCTATTGACAGGCTAAAGAAGAAAAGTTAAAGTTATATGATTATATTAACTGACATGAGAAAACCATTCAAAACAATCTCATACCCATAAATGAAATATCATTTAGCAACCTAGGAATAGAGGGGTAGTTTCTCAACTTCATCAAGAACAAAAAGCTCTACAAGTAACATATTTAGTGGTGAGAGACTGGATGCTTTCCTTCGAAGACTGGAAAGTAGGGAAAGATGTCCTCTCTAACAACTGTTGTTCAATATCATACTGGAAGCCCCAGGATAACTTAAAAAATTGGAGATTTGAAAGAAACAAAACTATCTTTATTTGACAATGACAACATTGTCTATATAGATAGCTACAAAGACTCTACATGAATACTTCTTGAATTGATAAGTGAGTATAACATAAAAGAACACTATACAAAACTGCACTGCTTTCCTATATACAAGCATTGAACAATTGAAATTTGAAATTTAAACTATGTATCATTTACAATAGCACCAAAGTAAGGTATCTAGGTACAAATATATCAACATATGTGCAAAAATCTGTTTTTAGATGAATTAGTCCATTTACATACTGTTATGAAGAAATACCCAACACTGGATAATTTATAAAGGAAAAAGGGCTTAATGGACTCACAGTTTCACATGGCTGGGGAGGCCTCACAATCATGGCAGAAGGCAAAGGAGGAGGAAAGGCACATCTTACATGGTGGCAGGCAAGAGAGCGTGTGCAGAGGAACTGCCCTATATGAAACTGTTAGATCTCATAAGACTTATTCACTATTATGAGAACAGCATGGGAAAAACCTGCCCATATGATTCAATTACCTCTCACCAGGTCCCTCCCAGGACACATTGGGATTGTGGGAGTTACAATTCAATATGAGATTTGGATAGAGACACAACCAAACCATACCATTCCTTGTATATAAACTGGAAGACTCAATATTAAGATGTTAATTCTTCCCAAATTGACCTACAGAATGTATGCAATCCCAGTCAAACTTCCTGAAAGATATTTTGTAGATATCAACAAACTGATTCTTAAATTAATATGGAAAGGCAAATGAACTGGAATAACAACTACAATTTTGAAAAAGAAGAACAAAGTTGGCAACTTACACCTCAACTTCAAGGCATACTATTAAGCTGTGATAATCAAGACACAGTGGTAACAGTGAAACAATACACCTTTAAATCAAAGGAACCCAACAAATTGACCCAAACAGATTCAAATAATTGGCAAAGATGCAAAGAAAATTCAATGGAGAAAAGATGGTCTCTTAATCAAATGGTGCTGGAACTATTGGAATCCACATGCATAAATAAAAATTTAAAAAGTAAATGAACTTAGACGCAGCCCTTGCATATCACACAAACATTAACTGGAAACAGATCACAGATGTAAATGTTAAAACTATACTTTTTTTAGAAGAAAACATAACAAAGTGTAGTTGACTTTCAGTTTTGTGATGGATTGTTAGATACAACACAAAATCACCATTTATAAAATAAAAATGGATAATTTGGACTTTATTAAATTTAAAATTCACATTTGTGAAAGAAACTGTTGTGGGAATGAGAAGATAAGCCACAATCTATGAGAAAATAGTGACAAAATATATTTCTGAAGAAAGACTTGTATACAAATATGTAAATAATCTTTAATGTCAACAATAAGAAGCCACACAACCCAACCAAGTATCTGAATAGACGCTTTACCAAAGAAGATATACAGAGGACAAACAAGGACACACACAAAAAATGCTCAATATAATTTGTCATTAGAGAAATGCAAATTAAAACAACAATGAAATGCTGAGACATATCTATTGGGATGGTTTATCTCTGAAACTTGATAATAATGATCACTGGCAAGGATGCAGAATAACAGGAACTCTCAGTTATTTTGGGTAGAATACAAACAGTACAGTCACTTTGGAAGACAGTTTGGCAGTTTGTTACACAGTAAAACACAGTCTTACCACATAATCCAGCAATTGTGTTCCTAGGTATTTACCAAATTAATTTTAAAAGTTATGCCCATATGAAGTCTTGCATACAAAAGTTTATAGCAGTTTTATTCAAGATGTTTTATAATATGTTGCTCAAGATGTTATTCAGTAAATTGTGATATATCTATGCAATGGAATACTATTCAACAATAAAAAGAGGTGAGCCACTAAGCTATGCAAAATTATAGATGCATGTTAAAAGCATATTTATTAACCAAAGAAGTCATTTTGAGCACTGTATTCTGCATGATTCTACTTTTATGACATTCTGGAAAAGATAAAATTATACAAACTGAAAATATCTGTGATTGCCAAGGACTTGGGTAGAAGAAAGGGTTGAATAAATATAGCATAGTGGACTTTTTAGATCGTGAAACTGTTTTGTATACCATAATGGTGGGTACATGAACACTCTGTATTTGTTAAAGCCCATAAAACTACACAGTGAAAAAAAATTAACCTTAATATATGCATATTTAAATTTTCATTTAGGAGGTTGGGGGATCCCAAATGGAAGGCAGACTGTGACAAAAGTATGGAACCATATTATAAATGCTATAAATAATCTCTCTGAAGAGGTTGAGGGTAAGAGTTCTAAGTAACATTGAAAACGAATAGAGACTATAAAACAAAGAGTAAAGGGACATAAGTATTGCACTTTGTTTGATAAAGTTATTTCCCATGGGGATATATCCGTAAACAATTTTGAAACCACTGTGCACATATGCGGGAACTGAACAATTAACTTAATAAATGGCACATGGTAGGAGTTAGGTTTCTCATGCTGGAGTGGAAGGTTACAGATGAGCAAAAGAAAGAATCTAGTATAATGCATGTGGTAATGCATTAGAGCTGGAAACATCAATATAAACATGTTTAACTTAATATAAATATAGATATATCAATATAGAAATATATATTCTATAAATATACAGTTATAGAAAGTAAGTACATATGCAAAGAATATATATAGAAAAAAATACGTATGTGTAAGTAAATGAGCTAGTATATACATATATATTTCCTTGCTCTTTTTCAGCTAAAAGTGTCTGGAGGCAACTATGATCCAGTAGCAATGAGCACAACTTCTGCCCATATCTTGGTTTCTAATACCATTCTTCAACAAAAAAGAACCAAAGACCCCCTGAGAAATTATTTATTCTAGATCTGGATTACAGAGGACACAAAATGAGCCTGGAGCATGTTGCAGTGCCAGAAAAAGTGATGAGGTGCTTTCAAAAAATACACACACACGTGCATGCACGCAAATGCACACATGATATATGATGGGATATGTCAAAGGGATACAGGAGCCAACTGAAAGCGCTTCCAGTGGCCAAAGCTAGAATAATTTTAGCAATAAGATAAATAACGTAGTATTGGATTAAAACCAAAGTAAACAGTAAATAGCCAAAAGTCTAGACTTTTACAAAAAAAATTGAATAAACAAATTCGCAGAGAAGTAAGAACAAACCTCCTACTCAGAATAATTATAAATAATTGATGTAAGTACTCTGCTCTCAAGAAGGGCCCACACTGAACACCCCACTCCTTAAGTGCAGGCTGCACATAGTCATGTCCTTTTAAAGAGTACAGTACAAAAAGAGGATAAAAAAGTGCTATGATTTGAATATGTCCCCCAAAGTTCACGTGTTGTAAACTTAATTTCCAATTTGACAGTACTAAGAGGTGAGACTTTAGGAGGTGATTAGGCTGTGAAGTTTCTTGCCTCTTGAATGGATTAATACCATTATTGTAGAAATGGGTCTCTCATAAAAGGACAGGTTCAGCCCTCTTTTGGCTTTCTTCCTCCCCCACCTTTCTCTCACCCTCTCTTGTCCTTCTGTCTTTTGCCATGGGATGATGCAACAAGTGGTACTTGCTAGATGCTGGCCCCTCCATCTTGGACTTCCCAGCCTCCAGAACTATAAGCTTTCTATTTATTGTAAATTACCCAGCCTTCTGTATTTTGTTATAGCAGCACAAAATGAATTAAGACACAAAGTAACTTTACAGTGGAGAAAACTGACAAACTCTCACTCAGTCAATGATCAAGATGAACTCACCATCAATAAGTCAAGTTGATAACATGTAATAGCACTTATTTCTCGAAACAATGCAGCCTAATCATGAGAGCAACATCAGATAAATCCCGGTTGGAAACATTATACAAAGTATCTGACCCATACTCCTCAATACTATCATCATCAGAAACAGGGAAAGTCCTAGAAACTGTCACGACTGAGGAAAGCCTAAGGAAGTCTGAAAACTAAATATAATCTGGTATTGCAGATGGGTTTCTGTAACAGAAAAATGACATATGGTAAAAAATAAACAAATAAATAAAACCGGAAGAATGGATTACAGTATGGACTTTAGTTACTAATAACCTAGTATGATTGGTTTATTGCTTGTGAAAATATATTATACTACTTTAAGATGTTAATGAAAAGGAAAACTAGGTGTCAGATAGGTGGGAACTCTCAAGTTTTCTATAAATCTAAAACTATTTTTAATGTTTTATTTTAAAAAATACTCTTCCAAAAACTTAAATATATGAGCCTTTGAAAATTGCTGATGTGACAGTAGTCAAAATAATGTAATTGTACATTTAAAAATAACTAAAAGTGTATAACTGGATTGTTTGTAACACAAGAATAAATGCTTGATGGGGTAGATACCCATTTTCCATATGTGATTATTATGTATCACATGCCTGTATCAAAATATCTCACATACCTCATAAATACATACATGTACTATGTACTCACAAAAACTAAAAATGAAATATATTTAATGTGCTGATGTGGACTGCGGGAAGCGGGGATATTATTGGCAGCACAGGTGCTTACAAAGTAATTAAGACTCCCATTTTTTATTTCGCATTGTATATTGATGTTTTATTCATCATTTTCCACCAATATGTCAGGCCTTCTTGTTCTTTCACCATCTCACTTGCTTATAAAAACTTTGCTGTCACCTTTCAACTTATAGTTATAATTGATGAAAAATAAACTGAAATGTTTGAGCCAAGGATTTCTAAGGAGAAAGAAATAGCAAATAAATTAAATAAAGGAAATCTGTAAATGTTAAGATACCTAAGTGTAATCAGTTTCCTAGGTGGCGATATTTCCCAGGTGGTACAATTTAGAAAAATCAAATTTTCTACAATAGGTAAAGTGTACCACTTAGAGTTACAAATATTATTATACAGGATTTTTTAAATGTTGAGATTACCAACCATGTTGGACTCGTACACTGATTGCTGCCTACAGCTCCGTTCTTAGTATGCATGCTGTGAGATCTCTATATGTGTGAAATAATTTTTAATCAGAACAAGCCCTATTTGATATTTTAGAAACAGGCTGTATTATGTAGGCAGTGATCTAGGATAGATTCGCTGCAGTAAAGTGCGTTGCGCGTCATGATTAGATTTAATTTTTAAACTTTAATAATATATTCCTAGATCAGCACTATGATTAAAGTATCTAAAATGGTAACTATAGTCAGTCTGGTGGTTTTGGTCTTATTAGTGAATTTAAGGCCAAGATAAAAAAATAACTCTTGGTTTGAACCTGTAAAATTAAATAGCAACTGGTTAAGATTCACCATCTGCAGGAAGAATCCCCGTTATGCAGTGATGTGTGTATCTGTTGCTAAGGAGATAGGGAACAACTAAGTTCAGTCTTCATGATGAGAGCACATCATCCAAAGTAAAATGAAACAAAAGGAAGCTGCAACTTAATCAACTCAATTGTCATAGCACGATTTAGAGTTAGGAGGTATATATTGGTTTGGACCATATGGTGTTGTTGATATTTGATCATTTTTGACCAAAAAATGGAAATGTTATGTGGTTCAACCAAATATATTCAATCTTCCAGAGTGGTGGGGTCACAAAAGCAAGAACATTAGTGTTTTTCTAATTTTCTCAGGGAAGCAAATGCTCTGGATTTTTGCTGAATACAGCAGTTATTTCCCTAGCAATATTCCTGAGTGGAAGAAGACTGTACATTAGGATATACAACCTATTAGAACTGGAATTCCAAAAAGTTTCCTCTCCTTTGTAACATGGTGCTCCATGGTAATATTTGCATCTATAATTTGGCCTCCTCAGACAACTTTCCTATCAAAAATGGTTTGGGAAGCTAGACTTCAAGTTTTCAAGCTAGATGTGACTCCTATGTTGAAACGCTAACTTGGAATCCTGGATTATTAACCAGTGTCTTGGAATTTGCTTACATGGGTCAATGCCTCTGAGCCAAATCCATTAAATACATATTGAGCAGCCCTACAGTCAAGCAACTATGTTGAGCAATAATAAAAAATTGTGGACTCATAACCCCCAATGGGCTCACAATCCATACCAGGAAATGGATATATACACAAACTCTAAAGTGCTATGGGATCTAGAAGAAAAGGTGGGTCCTTCTGAATGTTGGAACTGGAGACAATTTCCCAGAAAAGATGAGAGTTGTGCTGGGCTTTACATAGTCAACACACAGAGGATTGGTGATGGAATTGGTAAAGGAGAGAATATGCATGGCAATATCACATAAGAAAGTATACGATGTGTGAGGGAAGAGCATATTTTTGGTATGGGGATGTCTTAAGATCTGCAGCCAGGAGATAGAAAGGTAGAGTTTTTGATAACCGACCAAGTGCCTTAAATACTGTGCTTACTAATTCTGTAGATTGACTGACCATTTCTGCCTCCAAACACCATCCATGAGTAATATTCTCTCATCAAGACTAAGTCTCATTATGGACCATGACTATCTCTGTGGGAATAGAAAGTACCCTGGGATGGGAGGGTAAAATTATAACTTGTAATTGTAAGGTTCTTAATATGTCCATCAAGGTTCAACAAACAACAAAGTACCAGGAGCACTGCTGTAGCCAAACAGAGTTAGGTGTACTTATCTGACTGCAACAATGGTGAGCACACTCCAAAGGAAAGTTGACAGGACTATGTAGTGGGATTAAGGAGGGACATTTTATGAGTCTTGGATTTATGTCCAGTGATTTTTAGGAGGAATTAGGGAAGCCAAAGTTAGTTCTGAATAGGGCAATGTGAAGTCACAGGGGCTAGTTTGTGACTGGAAATATTTTTTTGTCTTTTTTTTTTCCTTTTTGTGGAGAACGGGGTCTTGCTATATTACCCAGGCAGGTCTCGAACTCCTGGGCTCAAGGTATCCTCCCGCCTCTGCCTCCCTGAGAGCTGGGATTACAGGCGTGAGCCACCGCACCTGGCCAATAACTGGGAATCTTAATAAATGTGTCGCTGCAGTGGGAAGATCAAAATGGGGCTCATGTTGTAATGGAAAAAAAAGCAGCAATCACTCATGTTGGCCAGAAGAGAGGAATGTGTAGTCATGTTGTGATAGTACCATGGCTTTGTCTGTGTCCTGGTTTGAGTATCATTCATGTTCTGATGAAAATACTGTCAGCAAGGCTTATCCTTACTTTCACCAGTTGCCAGTAAGTCTGATTTAACTTTTTAGTTCAGTGTGTCCCCAGTCATCAATCTCTCCTTTGCTGATTATCTACTGAAAACACATCAAAGTTTATTTTTGTTTGTTTGTTTGAACAAGACAGGGATACATCTTAATCACCTGAAAATAATAACTATGGTAACTTTGTAAAAGAGGTATTAAAAACAGGAATCTCTGAAGACATGTAAACTAGTTAGGAGACAATTTTTTTAAAATCTAGGTAAAAATTATGGGAGCCTTAGACACTGAGATTAGAAAGAATGAGAAAAAGTCATGGCACATTTCCACAGTAGAATTTATGATTTACCTGCCAAATTATGTGGGTTATTCAGGAGGTGTTCTGAAAGAATTTGCCAATAAGTATACTGAATATGCATATGTAATTAAGCACCTCTTGGAAAATACACATCATTCTAATGCTTTTATGTATGCATCATGGTTTTTAAACTGTAATTGGAAGATGAGCAAAATATAATCTTTACCTGCCTTTGTGCAGTTCACTGTTAAGACAGGTATGCAGATATCTCAAAGACACCATGAAAATAAGTGACATAAGAATTATATAGAATCATGGACAGTGGGGAATTAGAACTTTCCCTGAGAAAGTAACCTGGAATTTGGGACTAGAAGTATCAAAAGAAGAGAGAATAAAGGCTAAGACTACAATATGAAATACAAATTCAGTCTCTAATGCTACCAAGAAACAATATGAACATATAAATATAAAGAACTAATTATTAAGTAACTAAGAATGCTATTGTAGAGTGGATATGTGATGTTGGAGAAGAAAGCAAGGTTGGGGGAGAGTTTAGAAGTTTGGAAAAACAGGTTAGGATGAGTCTATGCTGACGAAATGTGACTATAAACTGTAGGTAACCGAAAGCCATAAACGAGATTAAGGAGTGAGCAACAGTCATCTATTTCTATAATATACATTAATTTGGGATTTTTATATTATCAATAATTGAAACTAAATTGGCCATGGTAAAAACTTACAAGAGTCATTTAATTTATAGTCTACTTTATTTATTATGTACTCTCCTGCACATATTAAACCCATTTCTGCTTATAAAGACCTCCATTAGATTACACCATTTTATCTAAAATCCAGTTCCAGTATTAACAATCATTGCCAGGAGGTTTTGGTTTTTCTTCCAGCAGAAAAGTGGCTGCTTTCTTCTCTGTCTTGCTGGATCCTGCATCCTAGTAACCATGGAGCTGTGATCACTGTACCTTGAAGTCACAATCTCTACCACAGCCTCAGGAGCACTGGAAGCAGGCAGTTTAATTTGCCTTCAATAAATTAGGAAAGTATACTTTGTGGATGCATATCAGAGCATTCTGTGCCTTTACAATTTTGCATTCCTTTTGTCTAAACTTTCTGAAAAGTTTCTCGTCAGGCTCCCAGGAAGCAGATTTGCTAATAAACTCACTACATCTCAGTGTGCTACATGTAGAGTGAGAGAAAAACTCCCCCCAGGTATTTTAAAATTCCAACCCAATGACTAACAAGCCATGAAGTCCCTGGTAGTACTCACTAAACCCAGATGTGATGCCCAGCTGGAAGAAATACGATGGGCATCTGACATTGACTTAGGTTGTTAATATTCAGAATACTCCAATAAAAACTGCTCAAACAGTCTTCTATAATTTTACTCTGTGGTGAAGCCATTCTAGAGGCTGAGTATAGAGTTTTAGTGATGTATTCCGTGGCATTTTAAATACCATCTTGTTTCTTCCCCTTCCTATTAGCAGCCCTCCCTCCACACCTTCCTTGGCTACCTCCACTATCTGCTGGTTCCTGAAACCACATTTCTATCTTACAAGTTAATTGGGCTGGAATGCTCTCTGACTTCCATTTCTTAAGCTCCCTCAGTCACAACTCCAGATCTTCCATAATTTCAGACAACTGATGAAAGTAATTTGTGAAAGTAATTTCTTTCTAGTTTTATTGTAGTTTTCTAGTTAATCACTTTAGTTAGTTTTATTATTTGTTCATCTGGAAGACTTTCCTACCAAATATTATTTTAATCTGGTAATATCATTTATTTGTATCACACTTTTAAGCATTTTATGTATACATGTATATTTATATATAAAAATATATAGTGTATATGTATTCATATATATGATATATATGTATATACATGATATATGTATATAAATTATATATATAGTCTACATTTGTTTCCTACTTCATGCAAAACACCTCTTCTTTTAAAACGAAAGTTGCTTTAGGATGGGGATTAAATTTCTGCCATACTTGTTTCATGCTCATTATTTTATGTACTGTGGGTATAGTGAGCAGAATATCAAGAAGGACATAGTGTATCAAATAAATGTACACATATATACAGAAAAGCTTATATGCTTTAACCTTTCAGAATTTAATATTACATATAGTGCACGTTTGTATCAGTCAGGGTTCTTCAAAGAAACAGAACAAATGGGATATACAGATACATAGTTTATCATAAGGAATGGGGTCACTGGATTATGGAGGCTTACAAGTCCCAATATCTCCTGTCAGGAAGCTGGAGACCCGGGAGAGTCAATGGTGTAGCTCCAGTCCAAATGCCATCAGGCTTAAGACCCAAAAAGAGTGGCACTTCCATTTGAGTCTGAAGGCTTGAAAAAAACAACGCCCCAGTTGGTGGCAGTCAAACAGAAGGAAATTTCCTCTTACTCATAGAAGGGCCAATCTTTTTGTTCTATTTAGTTCTTCAGTTAATTAAATGGGGCCCACCCACACAGGGAGAGAAATCTTCGTTTCACACTCTACAAATTCAAATGTTAGTCTTATCCACAATACCCTTACGAACACACCCAGAATATTGTTTGATGAAATATCTGGGCACCCTTTGTCCCAGTCAAATTAACACATAAAATTAACCACTGCAACATTCAAGCTATATATCTACCTAAAGGGTACTTGTTCTAATATCAGATAAAGAATATTCTGTGGTTTTGGAATTTAAAATGGGTTGACTGATATCATGTTAAAAAGTATTTTACATATTAAATTTATAACATGCTTTATTTTTAAATACGTGAACTCACAAACCACACATATATTGCTTATGTTCATTTTTCCTTTTCTATGGATACTTTAAAAAGAATTTAAAAAGAAGTAAAAAAATGAGTTCCTTAGTTTTTCAGTAAACATATTAGATGTGCATATAGAATTCATATATGTATAATATAGTCAAAAAGAAAGAAAATGTCTACTGGAAACAATTAGTTGCAAACAAAAATATTCCATCACTATCATATATGACCAAGGAAAATAAAGAAACAGTTCTCTATTGGTTGCTCTGGTAAATGTTATTTTTAATTTAATTTAAACAAAAGAGATATTGGCCAACAAATTAAAAGTCATATCCTTGGAACATTAAAATGTCTCTACTCGTTTTTGTTGTCAAGTCTGATTCCAATAATATTCTTTAATGTTGGTTTCTAATAATTTAATAATTTATTAAAATTTTATCAATTTTAATAAATTAAATATTCTTTAATGTTGGTTTCTAATAATTTAATAATTTATTAAAATTTTATCAATTTTAATAAATTAAATATTCTTTAATGTTGGTTTCTAATAATTTAATAATTTATTAAAATTTTATTTTGGGGTAATTACATATTTACATGCAATTGAACGCAATACAGACAGTCCCTGACTCATGATGGATCCACTTATGATTTTTTTAACTTACAATGGTGTAAAAGTGATATGCTTTTAGTACAATATTCAATAAATTGTGTGAGATATTCAATACTTTATTATGAAATAGGCTTTTTGTGGGCTGGGTGCAGTGGCTTATGCCTGTAATCTCAGCATTTTGGGAGGCTGAGGTGGGCGGATCACCTGAGGCCGTGAGTTCGAGACCAGCCTGACCAGTATGGAGAAACCCCATCTCTACAAAAAATTCAAAATTAGCTGGGTGTGGTGGTGCATGACTGTAATCCCAGCTACTTGGGAAGCGGAGGCAGGAGAATCGCTTGAACCCAGGAGGTGGAGGTTGCAGTGAGCCAAGATCGTGCCATTGCACCCCAGCCTGGGGAACAAGAGCAAAACTCTGTCTCTAAAAAATAAATAAATAAATAGGCTTTCTGTTACACGATCCTGCCTAATTGTAGACTACTATAAATACTCTGCGTATATTTAATTTGGTAGGCTAAGCTACAATGTTCAGTAGGTTAAGTGTATTAAATTTATTTTTGACTTAAAATATTTTCAACTTACAGTGGGTTTATTGGGCTGTAACCCCATTGTAAGTTGAGGAGCATCTGTACAGAGAAATCCCTCTGCCCTTCACAAAATTTCTACAATGAAAACTTCTTGCATAACTCTAGTATAATATCATAGCAGGAGAATTAACCTTGGTACAATCCACTGATTTATTCAGATTTCAGAGTTTCATGTGCACTTATTTGTAGGGCTGTGTGTGTGTAACTTTGTCACATAGGGCTATTTTTGTAATTGCCACCACAGTCAAGATGTAAGATTTCAATTTTTTTTTAAGCTATCAGTGATCATCCTGACAAGGTAGTTCATCAAAAAAACTAGCTTAACAGAAATGAACTAACTTAATAAAGATGTATTAACGTTAACAAAAATGTATTAATGATAAAACGTATTAATGATAAAGAGAGAGAAAAACAGATAAAATGTAAAAAGCACTAGCTTGCTGGGGAGTGGAATCTGTGACTCAATTAGAGTTGCCTGAGTTAAAGGGCCACTAAGGCTTGTGGGCTGAGCCTTTCTCATGACCACTCCCCTTTCCAATGAATCCCCACAATGTGAAAGGTTCTATTCCTTGGTGATATGGTTTGGCTGTGTCCCCACCCAAGTCTCACGTTCAATTGTAACAATCCCCATGTGTCAAGGGCAGGGCTGAGTGGAGACAATTGAATCATATGGGTGGTTTCCCACATACCATTCTCATGGCAGTAAATCTCCTGAAACCTGATAGTTTTACAAATGGGAGTTCCTCTGCACAAACCCTCTTGCCTGCTACCATATAAGATGTTCCTTTGCTTCTCCTTTGCCATCCACATGTGTGGTGGATGTGAGCCCTCCCCAGCCTTGAGGAACTGTGAGTCCATTAAACTTCTTTCCTTTATAAATTACCCAGTCTCAGGCATGTCTTGATTAGCAGCATGAGAATAGACTAATACACTTGGTTTGCAGAGATTCCCAACTTTTTAATAGCTTGTGATTTATTTTTCCTTAATCGAGTCTGAACTTCATTAGCACATCGAACTATATGCCAGATAAAATTATCTACCCACCAATATACACCCTTTATATCTATTAAGAAATTAGCTGTCTCTATTCACTGGTGTTTCCTTTGAACATTTTTAGCATTGTAGTCATCATAGGTGAAATTAATCATAGCATCATCCAGCACCATACGAAGGTTTGAGTATGAAACTCCACTCTGCAAGTGTGTATTAGTACTTTTTGGTCTCCTAATTTATTCATCCCTAATATTCTGATAATTTGGTAACTGTCCTAATTCATGAAAATAAATGCATGAAAATTGCCTAGGATAGTGCCTTGCATGTAGGAATCCATAGGAAACATTTGTCCCTTTTCTGCCATCTTAAAATATACACATGTACACACATGCACACACAAAGTAAGAGAAGAAAAGACTCATTTTACAGTTTAAATATCATTTTGGAGCAAAGCTAAAAAGGCAGAAAGAAATCACCATATCCTCAATAATCAAGTGTAGAGCTGGTTTAGACAAGCACTGATGGCATTACTAAAAAGAAAATGATCTAGTATAGTTTGTACTTTTAGTGCCCTCTATCAAGACAGCTCATCAGGATGAACTGTGCAATCTGCATGCACATTATCACCCTGCCCTTTATAGCCTATGGATAGCCCGTTGCTGTCATGCTTGAACCCTGGGATTTCCTTGTAAGCCCTCAAATTTTCCAGGCAGATTCCTACCTCAGGAATTAGCATTGTTTTCTTCTCTAATTAAATGCTCCTTTCCATGTGGTAGGCTAATATAATTCGCTTTGCTCAAATTGCTGCCTTTGTAGCTAGGCTTTTCTTGGACACACTATTTAGAAATAAAAAGTAAACTCTGAATCACTACTATTCATGGTGTATTGGTCCATTTTCACAGTGCTATAAATAACTACCTGAGACTGGGTAATATATAAAGATAAGTTTAATTGACTCACAGTTCCGCATGACTAGGGAAGCCTTAGGAAACTTACAATCATGACGGAAGGTGAAGGGGAAGCAGGGTATGTCTTACATAGCAGCAGGAGAGAAAGAACAAGTGAAGGGGGAAAACTGCACACTTTTAAACAACTAGATTTCATGAGAATTCGTTCCCTATCAGGAGTACAGCAAGGGGGAAGTTCACTCCCATGATTCAGTCACCTCCCACCAGGCCCCTCCTCTGACACATGGGGACTACTATCCAAGATGAGATTTGGGTGGGGCCACAGAGCCAAACCATATCACCTGGGAATCCTCATCATGGGGAATCATTTTCCGTAATTCTTACTGCAATCTGACATTCTAATATATATGCCTGTACCCTCCCTCGAATCCCCATTAGAATGTTCTGCTCCATAGGCTTAATAGAAGCTCCATAAAATATTAACTGAATAAATGAATGAATTATAACTCACAGATAAAAGAACACAAAATGGTTGAGCAGTAAAATACTGAGAAGTTACAGGAAAGAAGTTATTGGAAAATGTTTATCAATACAACCTACACAATTGCTCCATGCCCATAGTTTTTCCCCAGTGGGAGATAGCTCTGAAGATTATTTCCTCTGCCCAAATGGGTAGAAGCACTTTCAAGCCCAATGCAATCACCCTTCACTTTCCCTTCTAGGGTGACCAACTCATCCAGGTTTGGCAGGGATTTTCCCATTTTCAGCACCGAAAGTCCTCCATCCAAACTAATATTCCACAATCTCCCTCAGTTCCAGGAAAACTGGAACAGTTGGCCACCTTACATCCAACCGATGAACAAGTCTATCAATATTACCTCACTAATGCCTCTTGAATCCATCCACCTTTGTCAGTCTCCTTGTTTCTATCCTAGTTCTACCTACCACCCCTTCTCACAATGGGTCTTAAATAGCCTCCTACTTGATCTAAGCAGAGCCACCTTGAATATCCTCTAATTTCTTGCACTGCGCAGCACAAAACTATATTGAAGAATGCTACACTTCCCCTGCTAGGAACTCTTGAATGAATGTCCTGTTGCTCTCAGAATAATGGAACTTAATACAGACTTGTAGGATCTGGTCCCCAGCTTCTCCTCCAGCCTCATCCTATACCATTGTTTTCACTCCAGGGCTACTCTCAGGCCCTCATCCTCATCATGCTCCCTTCTACCACAGGGCTTTGGTATATGCACTGTCCCATGTGCATAATGTTCGTTTCCCTCCACTTAGCCTTTATTCCTTCTTCTCACCTTTCAGACCTACTTGAAACATTCCTAACTCAGGGAAATGCAGCCAACCCATCTGACTTGGGCAGATTGTCCAAATGTAAAGCCATGCACTTTTTTTTTCTGAGAGCTGTTGTTGCAGTCACAATTTACCCATTTTTATATGATTATTCGACTAATAGCTGTCTCCTCTACTAGTTTATAAGCTAGTACACCTATATTCATCTCCCTTGACACAGAGTAGGATTCCGAAACATTTTTGAATAAATAAATGAATTAAGGGAGCAAGCACACCAAAGCAATGTGAACAAAATTTAAAGCCCCATAATCATGTAAATAGACAAAATATCTCTGGGCATGAGTAAGCAGCCTCAGGCATTTAGCAGAAGGTGTATCAGCAAAAATCCCCACAAAGCTCAGCAATAAAATTGTTACAGACTTTATAGTAGTGAAGAGGTAAAGAATAAGAATTATCTACAACTAACAAAGTTGTGTAAGGGAAAAACCGCTTGTTTTTACAGACTAAAACAAAGTCTGTTATACAGACTAAAATAAATAGCAACTGAACTATGGAGAGAGAGAGAAACAAAAAGAGACAGAAACAGACTTTGATTTTCTGGATAAGTAATTACAGATCATTTTCTTAGCCATATCGTATTAACGAATTCACCAGTTTCTGAATGAGAGTAATTTTAAATGATAATGGCGCACCTCCTTGTGTTATCCCCTTCCCTCGAGTATGGGTGAGACCTGTGACTTGCTTCTAACCAATAGATTATAGGAAAGGTGAAAGAATTTTGCAGATGTAATTAGGGTCCTAAATCAGTTAACTTTCAGTTTAATTGAAAAGGAGATTATATTGGGTGAACCCCCCTCCCCAGTCAGGTGAGCCCTTTAAAAGAGGGTCTAGAGGTTGCACATATAAGCAGCCAGATTCCGCTGCTGGCCTTGCAGAAACAAAATGCCATGTAATTGCCTATGGGGAGGGTTATGTGGCAGGCAACTGCAGGTGTCTTCTAGCTGCTAGGAGTCTCAGTCTTACAACCACAAATCGCTAATCAGCATGAGGATTTATTATTGAATTCTACGAAATTACCATTATTTTATGTGTCAAAAAATAGTCAAACATGCAAAAGTCTGTAGGATTAAACTCGTGTACACAAAGAATTCTACATTGCTGTATGAGAAATAATAATACACTTCATGGCTTAACCTAGCATCCATGTATTATATCACTGTGTCTACAGGTCAGAAGTCCAGGCACAGTGCCACTGGGTTCCCTGCTCAGGGTCTCACGGGCTGAAATCAAGGTATCAGCTTGGGGTTCCTCACCTGGAGCTCAGGGCCCTCTCTCATCTCACATGAATCTGTTTTTGATTACCATCCTAGTCATTTGTAACATTTTATTTTCTTTATTAAGCATTTAGAAAACCACATTAGATAGAGATATGAATTAAAAGGACTTTGCCTGATTATAATACATGATATTATGTTAATTTAACCTAAAGAGGCCAGGTAAATAGCATCCAGTAATGAAAAGTGCCTTAAGATGCAATCTGATAGAAATGAATCATTTGCTATCTAATGGCATTGGCTATTTAAAAAAGATTCTGGGAAAACTAATTGGATCATTTTATAAAGTATCTGAATCCCTCTGGGCTAAAGCATAAGTTATAATAATATCTTTAATATTATCTGGAAGACATTCTGATACATAAATATCAACAATTTAACTTCTCTCTACCCCTTTATTATTTTGCATAAAAATTCAAATTTACTATATTATACAGATGGTTCGAAAACTAAATTGAAGGCTACCCACCAAAAGTCATGTGCTTCATTGACCCTTTACACAAGGGCAACGTGTTTTTATATCAATGTACATGCCATGAACACAGCTAACCTAAAGTGTATGCCAATAAGAAAGAAGATAAGAAAAGCTCTTAGTGGTTGCTTCAGCATCTGGCAGAAAAATACCAGTTATCATGATGTTTCAAGTTAATTTTTTTTTTTTTTTTAACTATTCTTTGACATTATATATAAAACATGTGAAAGGAAACTGATTGCTTAGTAAGGGTAGCTATATCTCCACTATAGAAGTAATTTAGTTTTGATTTCTTTTTAGGCAAGCATTCAGAAAGACATTCAGATGTAAAACAAATTTAATTACTTTAAAAAAGCGTGGTAAAATATTGTGGAAAAATAGAGATCATTAGTTTTATGTGGAAGCCTAGAATTTTCTCTGATTCCAGAAAAGCACACTGAAAAGAAAAAAGATTCTCCATTTATTTTCATTTTGTTTCATGTCTCCTTCCTTCCTTCCTTCCCTCCCTCTTTCCTTCCTTCCTCACTTCTTTCCTCCCTTCCTTCCTCACTTCCTTCCTTACTTTCTCCTTCCCTCCCTCCCTTCCTTCCTCCTTCCCTCCCTTCCTCCCTTCCTTTCTTCCTCACTTCCTTCCTTCCTTCCTTCTTTCCAACCTTCCTTCCACAAATGTTTGTTGAGTCCCTACTATGTGCCAGTGGCCTGGAGACATAGTGAACAAAACAGACGTGATTCTTGCCCTCATACAGTTCATACTCTATTAGGGAAGACTGTTAAAACAGTAAGTATGTAACACTGAAAACAAATAATATGAAGAAAAACTTTTGCAGTTAAGGGGTTAGGCTGATGGGGGTGGCTACTTTAGATACTGAAAGAAATACCTGTTGGAACACTCTGGGGATCAAGTGAAGTACGCATAAGCACTTTGGTTTTCCTAACATACTGAGCACAGGAAAGCCAAGTTCATTCTCTGTCCTATGCCAGGAATAATGACTTCTCCCTTCGCAGCTTTTCAGGCTCACCTTCACTCATTCTAGAGCAAGCTTGCCCAATCCACGGCCCATGGGCTTCATGTTGCCCAGGACAGCTTTGAATGCAGTCCAAGACAAATTCATACACTTTCTTGAAACATGAAGAGCTTTTCTTGCAATTCTTAAAAGCTCATCAGCTATCATTAGTGTTAGCATGTTTTATGAGTGGCCCAAGACAATTATTCTTCTTCCAGGGTGGGCCACGAAAGCCAGCAGATTGGACATTTGTGTTCTAGAGTAAGAAGCCTTGAATTTGCAGAGAACCAAAAGCAGCACTGTGCCACCAGCTGATATTCTAAGAGTCTCTCCTTGCCTAGGTGTACCTGACTTGGGCAAAACATTTACAAAATTTTCTCATGAAGGGTACAGGAGAGGATGCAGAGATCATGCTAAAAAGTATATCTTACAATAACCAGTGAGAGTGCCTGGTGAGAAGGAATATTACAGGAGGGCATTTGGAAGGGGCCTTGGAGGACTTGGGGTCGAGAAAGAAAGGGGAAAGGATCTCAGAGGCTAAATTTCCATATTTTGCACTGCAGCTTGCTATTGGTAATAGTGTTTTTAATCTCTGAAAATGACCACAGGTTGTTTGTCATGGTACATGTGGAGCCTTAAAGTGGTACACACATGAAGTCATGTTAATGAAATTTATCTAACTGGGGCATCCACAACTAACCATATTTTGAAAACTTGATCAGCTTGGAAAGAGCACTGACTTTCAGCTACAGGAAATGTGGTATAAGTTCTAATTCTATGATTTACACACTCAGTGATCTTGGACAACCTCTCACATTAATTTTATGTTACTCAGTATTTCAATGTGCGTGGCTACTATATTTTCATGGTGGGGTGTACCTTTGATCAGTATTGGTAAGCCCTTTGGTGATTGAATATATTCTTTCCCTAATTTTACCATGATGTGTTTATTTTACTTCATTTTTTCATTTGTATGCCTGTAGTGTCTTATTCATCTCATCATTTCTTCTATTTCTGGACCATGTTGGATTAGCTATATGTCTTACAAGTATTAACCGGGAATTTTGCCTTATGATTGAATTTGAGTGTTTTTAACTTTTAAAATAAAGTTTGAACAAACCAAAGCGGTTATACAGTAATATTTTCAATCACATTTGGTCATTTTTTAAGGCTCATTCCATTTTTCTATTTTTTTTTTGTCATTTACTTATTGTTCTTTTCTCATTGTATTATTATACTTTAAGTTCTAGGGTACATGTGCACAACGTGCAGGTTTCTTACATATTTATACATGTGCAATGTTGGTGTGCTGCACCCATTAACTTGTCATTTACATTAGGTATATATCCTAATGCTATCCTCCCCCGTCCCCACATAGGACCCAGTGTGTGAGGTTCCCCTTCCTGTGTCCAAGTGATCTCATTGTTCAATTCTCACCTATGAGTAAGAACATGTGGTATTTGGTTTTCTGTTCTTGCGATAGTTTGCTGAGAATGATGGTTTCCAGCTGCATCCATGTCCCTACAAAGAACACGAACTCATCCTTTTTTTATGGCTGCATAGTATTCCATGGTGTATATGTGCCACATTTTCTTAATCCAGTCTGTCACTGATGGACATTTGGGTTGATTCTAAGTCTTTGCTATTGTGAATAATGCCGCAATAAACATACATGTGCATGTGTCTTTATAGCTGCATGACTTATAATCCTTTGGGTATATCCCCAATAATGGGATGGCTGGGTCAAATGGTATTTCTAGTTATAGATCCTTGAGGAATCACCACACTGTTTTCCACAATGGTTGAACTAGTTTACGGTCCCACTAACAGTGTAAAAGTGTTCCTATTTCTCCACATCCTCTCCAGCACCTGTTGTTTCCTGATATTTTAATGATTGCCATTCTAACTGGTGTGAGATGGTATCTCATTGTGGTTTTGATTTGCATTTCTCTGATGGCCAGTGACGATGAGCATTTTTTCATGTGTCTGTTGACTGTATGAATGTCTTCTTTTGAGAAGTGTCTGTTCATATCCTTTGCCCACTTTTTGATGGGGTTGTGTTTTTTTTTCTTGTAAATTTGATTGAGTTCTTTAGAGGTTCTGGATATGAGCCTTTTGTCAGATGAGTAGATTGCAAAAATTTTCTCCCATTCTGTAGGTTGCCTGTTCACTCTGATGGTAGTTTCTTTTGCTGTGCAGAAGCTCTTTAGTTTAATTAGATCCCATTTGTCAATTTTGGCTTTTGTTGCCGTTGCTTTTGGTGTTTTAGACATGAGGTCCTTGCCCATGCCTATGTCCTGAATGGTATTCCCTAGGTTTTCTTCTAGAGTTTTTATAGTTTTAGGTCTAACATTTAAGTCTCTAATCCACCTTGAATTAATTTTCGTAAAAGGAGTAAGGAAAGGATCCAGTTTCAGCTTTCTACTTATTGCTAGCCAATTTTCCCAGCACCATTTATTAAATAGGGAATCCTTTCCCCATTTCTTGTTTTTGCCAGGTTTGTCAATGATCAGATGGCTGTAGATGTGTGGTATTATTTCTGAGGACTCTGTTCTGTTCCATTGTTCTATAGCTCTGTTTTGGTACCAGTACCATGCTATTTTGGTTACTGTAGCCTTGCAGTATAGTTTGAAGTCAGGTAGCATGATGCCTCCAGCTTTGTTCTTTTGGCTTAGGATTGTCTTGGCAATGTGGGGTCTTTTTAGGTTCCATATGAACTTTAAAGCAGTTTTTTCCAATTCTGTGAAGAAAGTCATTGGTAGCTTAATGGGGATGGCATTGAATCTATAAATTACCTTGGGCAGTAAGGCCATTTTCACAATATTGATTCTTCCTATTCATGAGCATGGTATGTTCTTCCATTTGTTTGTGTCCTCTTTTATTTCACTGAGCAGTGGTTTGTATTTCTCCTTGAAGAGGTCCTTTACATCCCTTGTAAGTTGGATTCCTAGGCATTTTATTCTCTTTGAAGTTATTGTGAATGGGAGCTCACTCATGATTTGGCTCTCTTTTTGTCTGTTAGTGGTGTATAAGAATGCTTGTGATTTTTGCACATTGATTTTGTATCCTGAGACTTTGCTGAAGTTGCTTATCAGCTTAAGGAGATCTGGGGCTGAGACAATGGGGTTTTCTAAATATACAATCATGTCATCTGCAAACAGAGACAATTTGACTTCTTCTTTTCCTAACTGAATACACTTTACTTCTTTCTCTTGCCTGATTGCCCTAGCCAGAACTTCCAACAGTATGTTGAATAGGAGTGGTGAGAGAGAGCATCCCTGTCTTGTGCCAGTTTTCAAAGGGAATGCTTCCGGTTTTTGCCCATTCACTATGATATTGGCTGTGAGTTTGTCATGAATAGCTCTTATTATTTTGAGATACGTTCCATCAATACCGAATTTATTGAGAGTTTTTAGCATGAAGGGCTGTTGAATTTTGTCAAAGGCCTTTTCTGCATCTATTGAGATAATCATGTGGTTTTTGTCTTTGGTTCTGTTTATATGCTGGATTACATTTATTAATTTGCATATGTTGAACCAGCCTTGCATCCCAGGGATGAAGCCCACTTAATCATGGTGGATAAGCTTTTTGCTGTGCTGCTGGATTCAGTTTGCCAGTATTTTATTGAGGATTTTTGCATCAATGTTCATCAGGGATATTGGTCTAAAATTCTCTTCTTTTGTTGTATCTTTGTCAGACGTTGGTATCAGGATGATGTTAACCTCATAAAATGAGTTAGGGAGGATTCCCTCTTTTTCTATTGATTGGAATAGTTTCAGAAGGAATGGTATCAACTTCTCCTCATACGTCTGGTAGAATTCGGCTGTGAATCCTTCTGGTCCTGGACTTTTTTTGGTTGGTAGGCTATTAATTATTGCCTCAATTTCAGAGCCTTCTGTTGGTCTATTCAGGGACTCAACTTCTTCCTGGTAGTCTTGGGAGAGTGCAAGTGTCCAGGAAATTATCCATTTCTTCTAGGTTTCCTAGTTTATTTGCGTAGAGGTGTTTATAGTATTCTCTGATGGTAGTTTGTATTTCTGTGGGGTCGGTGGTGATATCCCCTTTATCATTTTTTATTGCATCTATTTGATTCTTCTCTCTTTTCTTCTTTATTAGTCTTGCTAGCGGTCTATCAATTTTGTTGATCTTTTCAAAAAAACCAGCTCCTGGATTCATTGATTTGTTGGAGCGTTTTCTGTGTCTCTATATCCTTCAGTTCTGCTCTGATCTTAGGTATTTCTTGCCTTCTGCTAGCTTTTGAATGTGTTTGCTCTTGCTTCTTTAGTTATTTTAATTGTGATATTAGGGTGTCAATTTTAGATCTTTCCTGCTTTCTCTTGTGGGAATTTAGTGCTATAAATTTCCCTCTACACACTGCTTTAAATGTGTCCCAGAGTTTCTGGTATGTTGTAACTTTGTTCTCATTGGTTTTAAAGAACACTTTATTTCTCCCTTCATTTCATTATGTACCCAGTAGTCATTCAGGAGCAGGTTGTTCAGTTTCCATATAGTTGAGCGGTTTTGATTGAGTTTCTTAGTCCTGAGTTCTAGTTTGATTGCACTGTGGTCTAAGAGACAGTTTGTTATAATTTCTGTTCTTTTACATTTTCTGAGGAGTGCTTTACTTCCAACTATGTGGTCAATTTTGGAATAAGTGTGATGTGGTGCTGAGAATAATGTATATTCTGTTGATTTGGGGTGGAGAGTTCTGTAGATGTCTATTAGGTCTGCTTGGTGCAGAGTTGAGTTCAATTCCTGGATGTCCTTGTTAACTTTCTGTCTTGTTGATCTGTCTAATGTTGACAGTGGGGTGTTAAAGTCTTCCATTATTATTGTATGGGAGTCTAAGTCTCTTTGTAAGTCTCTAAGGACTTGCTTTATGAATCTGGGTGCTCCTGTGTTGGGTGCATATATATTTAGGATAGTTAGCTCTTCCTTGATGAATTGATCCATTTACCATTATGTAATGGCCTTCTTTGTCTCTTTTGATCTTTGATGGTTTAAAGTCTGTTTTACCAGAGACTAGGATTGCAACCCCTGCTTTTTTTTGTTTTCCATTTGCTTGGTAGATCTTCCTCCATCCCTTTATTTTGAGTCTATGTGTGTCTCTGCATGTGAGATGGTTCTCCTGAATACAGCAAACTGATGGGTCTTGACTCTTTATCCAATTTTCCAGTCTGTGCCTTTTTATGGACAACTTAGTCCAATTACATTTAAGGTTAATATTGTTTTGTGTGAACTTGATCCTGTCATTATGATATTAGCTGGTTATTTTGCTCACTAGTTGATGCAGTTTCTTCCTAGCATCAATGGACTTTACATTTTGACATGTTTTTGCAATGACTGGTACCTGTTGTTCTTTTCCATGTTTAGTGCTTCCTTCAGGATCTCTTGTAGGGCAGGCCTGGTGGTGACAAAATCTCTAAGCATTTGCTTGTCTGTAAAGGATTTTTATTTCTCCTTCACTTATGAATCTTAGTTTGGCTGGATATGAAATTCTGGGTTGAAAATTCTTTTCTTTAAGAATGTTGAATATTGGCCCCCACTCTCTTCTGGCTTGGAGAGTTTCTGCCGAGAGATCTGCTGTTAGTCTGATGGGCTTCCGTTTGTGTGTAACCCGACCTTTCTCTCTGACTGCCCTTAAGATTTTTTCCTTCATTTCAACTTTGGTGAATCTGACAATTATGTGTCTTGGAGTTGCTCTTCTCGAGGAGTATCTTTGTGGCATTCTCTGTATTTCCTGAATTTGAATGTTGGCCTGCCTTACTAGGTTGAGGAAGTTCTCCTGGATGATATCCTGAAGAGTGTTTTCCAACTTGGTTCCATTTTCCCCACCACTTTCAGGCACACCAATCATATGTAGATTTGGTCTTTTCACATAATCCCATATTTCTTAGAGGTTTTGTTCATTTCTTTTTACTCTTTTTTCTCCACACTTCTCTTCTCGCTTCATTTCATTCATTTGATCTTCAATCGCTGATACTCTTTCTTCCAGTTGATCAAGTCCGTTACTAAAGCTTGTGCATTTGTCATGTAGTTCTTGTGTTATAGTTTTCATCTCTATCAGTTCTTTTAAGGTCTTCTCTGCATTGATTATTCTAGTTATCTATTCATCCATTCTTTTTTCAAGGTTTTTAGTTTCTTTGCGCTGGTTATGTAGTTCCTCCTTTAGCTCCGAGAAGTTTGATTGACTGAAGCCTTCTTCTCTCAACTCGTCAAAGTCATTCTCCAGTCAGCTTTGTTCCATTGCTGGTGATGAGCTGCATTCCTTTGGAGGGGGAGATGTGTTCTGATTTTTTGAATTTCCAGCTTTTCTGAACTGCTTTTTCCCCATCTTTGTGGTTTTATCTGCCTTTGGTCTTTGATGATGGTGACGTACTGATGGGGTTTTGGTGTGGTGTCCTTTCTGTTTGTTAGTTTTCCTTTTAACAGTCAGGACCCTCAGCTGTAGGTCTGTTGGAGTTTGCTTGAGGTCCACTCCAGACCCTGTTTGCCTGGGTATCAGCAGCGGAGGCTGCAGAAGATAGAATGTTGCTGAACAGCGAGTGTTGCTGTCTGATTCTTGCTCTGGAAGCTTCGTCTCAGGGGCGTGAGGTGTGAGGTGTCGGTCTGCACCTAGTGGGGGATGTCTCCCAGTTAGGCTACTCAAGAGTCAGGGACCCACTTGAGCAGGCAGTCTGTCCGTTCTCAGATCTCAACCTCTGTGCTGGGAGATCCACTGCTCTCTTCAAAGCTGTCAGACAGGGGCATTTACCTCTGCTGAGGTTTCTGCTGCTTTTTGTTTAGCTATGCCCTGTCCCCAGAGAGGAGGAGTCTACAGACGCAGGCCAGCCTCCTTGAGCTGTGGTGGGCTCCACCCGATTCGAGCTTCCGGCGGCTTTGTTTACCTACTTAAGCCTCAGCAATGGCGGGTGCCAGTCCTGCAGCCTCGCTGATGCCTTGCAGTTAGATCTCAGACTGCTGTGCTAGCAATGAGGGAGGCTCCATGGGTGTGGGACCCTCTGGGCCAGGTGTGGGATATAATCTCCTGGTGTGCCATTTGCTAAGACCCTTGGTAAAGTGCAGTATTAGGGTGGGAGTTACCCTATTTTCCAGATGTTTTGTGTCTCAATTTCCTTTGGCTAGGAAAAGGAATTCCCTTCCCCCTTGTGCTTCCCAGGTGAGGCGATGCCTCACCCTGCTTCAGCTCTCACTGGTCGGGCTGCACCCGTGTACCAGCGCCAATTGTTCGACACGCCCCAGTGAGATGAACCTGGTACCTCAGTTGAAAATGCAGAAATCGCCCGTCTTCTGTGTCGCTCACGCTGGGAGCTGGAGGCTGGAGCTGTTCCTATTCGGCCATCTTGGGCGCACCCCCCTCATTTTTCTATTTCTATATTACTCAAATTCTAACTTTTGCTTTGTAACAGTGTTGTTCAATTTATCTTTTCATCCTCATGTAGTAAAGAAAATATGACTTTTTGTATGAAATGTTACTTTTCTATTGGACTCTTGTAGAAGGCTTGTTTCATACTGAAAAAAAACCAGAATAGATTCTTACATGTTTAATTTCCAATTCATCACAATATGGTATTAGTACGTTTGAACTTTATTCTTTAAGGATGAGTGATTTGTATTTGGTGACTAGTAAAACATCAAGTGTAGCAATCTTTGACTTAAATGTGATAGTATAATATAAATTCTGATTAAAATTTTGCAACCTTCTTTTATACCTTCTTACATATAGTCTACTTTTATTTCATTTGATTTTTTGGGGGATGGGTTCTCGCTATATTGCCCAGGCTGGAGTGTAGTGGCTACTCATAGGCGTGAATATAGCGCACTACAGCTCAGAATTGCCTAAGCCCAAGATTCCCAGGTAGCTGGGACTATAGGTATGTGTCACCATGCCCAGTCCTATAGTCTACTTTGTAATGGTATTTTACTTAGTATATTGTGATATTTCATGTCCTAGGAAGTATGAGATGAGGTATTCATATTTTTCCCTTAAAATGTGTCATATTTTCCATGTGGTTCCTTAATAATGTGCTTTCTTCTTCATATGCTTCTTAAATCTGTATTTTTAACTGATATGACCTTTTGATTATCAATAAAAAGCAGTATGAGAAAAGCATTAAAGAAATGACAAATTAAATATAGGTTATTGTGGATATTTTCTTTTCCTCTTGACAGCTCAAAATCACAAGGACAATTTTCCAAGGTTAAAAAATGGGTCCATTTAAAACTGGAATTGCGTTCATCATTGGTGTCACAGTTGGCAATGGAGTGTGACGGGCGGCTGTTAACTCTAGCAACTTGTCATGTGCCAGCTGTTTTGTTACAACTCAAAGGGCCCACAGGCAAATTCTAAGCTGAAACAATTAAATGACAAAGAAACAGAATCATATAAAAATAAGACTGAAAACCAGAAGACCTTCGAGTTTCAGCAACCAATAGAGAAAGTAAACCCTTGTCGGGAAGTGGTCACCACAGGAGAGGTGAAGACTTATTTGCCTTCAGTGTCTTTAAAAAACAAAGCCAAACACTGCAATTTTTCATGACAGTCTCTAGATTTAATTCACAAAATTCTTAGGCTAATAAATCTATCGTTCTTTGAAAATTTTATAACCAGAATGCCATAGTACAACAAGATTATTTCAAATATATTTGTCAAAAGCAATTTCCCAAGAGAAACACCTAAATTATCATAGTCACAAAGTAGTCTGTACTCCTTAAGAATTTTAAGGCTAGCACATCAAAAACTGGGAAGATTTTCAGGACATATTCTTGGACATCACACTTTCAACACCATTCATATTCTAATACAAGTATTATCACTTCAGAATATATGAAGAAGTGATTTTCTTGTTCTTCTCCTTACTTAAATATTTGAAACGAATGGACTCAGCATCTTTTGGTGGGGCATTCACCACTAGTTGACTCCCACATCATCTGATTGAGAGTATAAATGATATTTAATAGCTGAAGGTAAAAGGATGAAGAAGCATGGAAGAAATTTCCCACTGCAAGGGGTTTCAGAGTACCCTGGGACCACCCTTGGGCTCTGTGATTGGACTGGAACAGTCCTTGGTAAGACATTGGCCCTTGTGGGGTTACTTCCACTTTGTCAGCATTGTCAGCATCAGCATAACTCTGTTATGACTGTTGGAGTCCTAGGACAGAGCAAGTCAGACCAGTTTCCTTCCTTCAGAGGCCCTAGAGCCTAGAACAGGGTGAGGGTGGGACACATTGAGAAGGAAGAAGTAGTATTAGACGAAGGCAGGGAGACAAGATGCGAGATGAGGGCTCAAGCTCTAGGATGAGATAAACCTGGATATGAATCCTGACTCCTCCACTACTAGGTGTGTAGCTACAGACAAGTTATTTCAACACACTGGGCTGTAGCAGTACTTGACCATAATATGAAGAAGGTGTACCTCCTCTTAATGTCATTATGAGGATTTAATCATATGATCTTCATAGGATTATTACTGGACTTCATAAGTAATACTTTAATAAACATTCCTTATTATTTTAGCTGTTTAGTTTTTTATTTATCATCGTCATCATTATCAACACCATTTTGAGTTTTTAGCTTCTTGAAATTGGCTTCAATTTTTATTTCCTCCAGGAAATACTTTCAGTTCCCCTTCCCTTACAATGTGGGACCTCTTCCACCTTGAAACCCGTCTCTCTATCTATTGATGCTTGCCTTATCTTCCAAGGCAGTGCCAACTCACTGAGTGTAAATAACTGATTTTATCTGCATGTCCCTATCATATTTAACATGACACTTTCATGTATGTAAAGCTCAGTACCAGAGCTTAGTATCATTTGTGGAATTGAATTGCCACCAGGTATGGGTGTAGCATGTTACTGGGCTTAATGTCTCCTCATGTAGTTGCAAAAAATGCTATAGTCATGTGCCATATAAAGATATTTCAATCCATGTCGGACTGCAGATAGGATAGTGGTCCCATAAGACTATAATGAAGCTGAAGAATTCCTATCACCTAGTAATGCTGTAGCCATCATACTGTTGTAGCACAATGCATTACTCATATGTTTGTGGTGATGTTAGTGTAAACAAACCTACTGCACTACCAGTCATATAAAATTAGCACAGACAATTATGTAGAGGACAAGATATTTGATAATGATAATAAATGATGATGTTACTGGTTGATGTATTTACTATACTATATTTTATTGTTATTTTAGAGTGTACTTCTTCTACTTATAAAAAAAATAGATGTAAAAACAATCTCAGGCAGGCCTTTCTGGAAGTATTCCAAAATAAGGTAGTGTAATCACAGGAGATGGCAGGTGCATGCACATTATTTCCCCTGAAGATCTTCCAGTGGGATAAGATATGAAGGTGGAAAACAGTGACACTTTTTTAATCTGAGGCTAATGTGTATGTTTGGGTTTTCATTTCTAATTTTAAAAAGTTTAAAAAGTAAAAGGTAATAAAAATGAGAAATTTCAAAAGCAGAAAAAAGAAGATTAAAGAATATGGATATAAAGAAAATATTTGTATAGCTGTACAATGTGTTTATGTCTTAAGCTGTGTAATTAAAATAGTCAAAAAGTTTAAAAAATTAAGTTTATAAAATATCAAAGTTGCAGTCAACTAAGGTTAATTTATTATTGAAGAGAGAAAAATATATTTCTCTAGCCTAAATGTACAATGTTTATAAAGCCCACAGTCATATACAGTAATGCCCTAGGCCTTCACATTCACTCACCACTCACTGATGTCTAGAGCAACTTCCAGTCCTTCAAGCTTCATTCATGGTAAATACAGCTGTACCATGTTTTATCTCTTCTACTGTTTTCTTACTGTATCTTTTCAATGTTTAAATATGTTTAGATACACAAATGCTCACCATTATGTTACAACTGTCTTCAGTATTCAGAACAGTAACATGCTGCACAAGTCTGTGCCAGGAGCAATAGGCTTTACACAATAGGCTAGATGTGCAGTAGGCTGTACCATCGAGGTTTATGTAAGTTCACTTGATGGTGTTCATGCAATGACAGAATCATGTAACCATGCATTTCTCAGAACATATTCCTGTTGTTAAGTGACATGTGACTGTACAGCGGACCCTGGAAACATGGTTTGAACTGTGCAGGTCCAATCATATATACATGGATTTTCTCCCACCTCTACTATACCTGACACAACCAAACCAACCCCTCCTCTTCCTCTTCCTCCTCAGCCTAGTCAACACAAAGACAAGGATGAAGTCTTTTATGCTGATTCACTTCCACTTAATGAAAAGTAAATATACTTTCTCTTTCTTATGATTTTTAACTAATATTTTCTTAACTGCATAGCTTACTGTTGACTGGAAGCTTTAACCATAACATAAAGAGTCGATTAACATACATTTTGTATGTTACATGTATTATACACTGTCTTCTTACCTTACTGTAGCTCCACTAGGGGAAGAGGTGGCATTCAAGGGGCCTGGGACTTAGGAAACTTTCAAGCTAATGACTCAACAACAATTAAAACTATATTAGCAGATTTATTCTGTGATAATTTCTTGACCCTTGAGAAGTGGTTGTAAAGTGCCCATGTCATAGAATAAAACTGCATTACCATGGAAAAGAGTAACTTTTGTCACCAACAGTATTAGAGATGTGCTAGAAATCCAATCTCAATTGGATATAAACATTAATATTCTTTTACTAACATCTTAATCATGAAATAAGGTGTCTTAAATTATGAAATTATGGAATGCTAAATCCAGATGTCATCTAATTCAATTATCCTCTTCTTATTTCTTTAAACAGGGAAGAAGGCATAGACTCACAACAAGTTTCCCAAAATATGCATTATGTTTTTCAAGTTGCACGTATTGAAAGCCCAAATCAAATAAATTAGTTACAGCAACAACAAAAACCCCCAGTAACTATAAAGCCTAAGAGCAATGCTGTATTCAGGAATAGCTGCATTCAGGAGCTGAGACATTTTGCAAGGATTTTGATTCTCAATGCATCTCAGGTCAATAGTCTCCTCTTCCCTATGTTCACCCTTGAGATCTAAGTATGAGCATGGTGACTGCAAGAAGCTTCTGCTTCACATGCTTCAATGTCCAGATCCCACAGGAAAAAGTTTTCTTTTATGCTACCATCTACCCGTGGCTTCACAAAAAACATGAAAATTGCTTTAACTAGACTTGCTGTAGATAAAGTCCCCACTTCTGACCCAATCCTCATGGCCACTAGAATATAAAGTAGTGATTGGCTTAGATGTTTCACTCTTAAAGTTGGAGGTGGGCCTTAGATCTCCTGGGCTAAGAGAGAAGGAGGGACCTCCACAAGCAAAAAATGAGTGAGCTATTACCAGAAGTAGATTCAAACTGAGGGCGTAAATAACTGTTAAGAACTAATCCAGACAAGCAGCCAGTGTGTTCCTTTCATTAAAATATTGCACCCCTTAGAGTCTTTATATAAAAAACATATATACTCCATGCATGTGGTAGGTAGTATATTATTCTCCCATATTATTCTCCCATATTTTTGGTGCCTCTCCTGGCAATAAAACTATACTCAGGTGAAACCAGGGACTCACCTTGTGAGCAGAGATATGTGACACATCTCAGTAGACTGATCAAGGGCCAGCACATGGTCTACCAAGTTTGCTCCTCTTTCTGCCATCATGACCAGTAGTACTTCTGCTAGAAGACTTCTCCATCAGCCTGGTTCCCAGAGGTGAAGATGAAATGGGGTACAGTCACAGGCAACCTATGAAACACATGGGACATGAGAGAGAGAGAGAGATCTTTCTTGATGTGTTGCACTAAAATTTTAGGATTATTTGTTATCAAAATATAACTTAGCCTGACTGATAAACCTCCTGAAAAGGATCACCAAATTTATTTCTCTTTTGGCATTTGTAAACCAAGGAGAATCTTTTCCTCTACAGCTTTTCTAATCTCATTTTACTCCAGAAAAGCTAGGCAAATCAAGGTTTATTTAAATTCGATATAATACTATTTACGTATATAAAATTAACCGTCTTTCACTTCCAGTTCCAAAATGGCGTCCCAGAAGCAAGCCAAAACAAATATACCACATGGCAATTATCATGAGCAATATCCCAGAACTCAAACGTGAGAATGAGAGAGTCCTTGGGGTCACAGAGAGATGAAAAACTCTGAGCAGAACAGAATCAGACTCCTGTATCCACAAGTGTCCTATCCCTTTTCTGCCCAGGAAAATGTACAGTGACAATTTCCTACTAACTCACGGTTTCTACGCTGGACAAAGTGGGATCAAGGTGGACAACCAGCTTCCCCACCATCCTGGACTCTGTAGCACAAACTTTTCCCTGCTTCAACCCACAGGAATCATTGCTAGTGTCTGAAGAGAGAAATATCTCTGGGAATATTCAGAGACAAAGTGGGGAAGCAGCACTATCATACCCAGTCCCAAAAACTTTGCTCTGTAACTTGGCCAAAGGAGAAGCGAGATCAGAGTGGTCGTGTAACAGCAGCATGATGCAGGAAGGTTGTTCTACACACCTCTTGGCAGGAATGCCTAGCCAGCCTTCCAGGATATTGCCTTTGGGACCTCCCCCATTCATATGGGCACAGTCTGATATGTTACTAGCTCCTAGGCAAATGTGAGTTTAAAGAAGCATCTAGGGCCTAAAAGGAGGCATCAACCTTGTAGGAAAAGAAAGAAAAGCAACAGGTAAATTACAAAGAATCTGTAAGTAAACATATCCAATAAAAACCAAAACAAGCCAGACAAAGAAGACTGGAATAAATAACTCATCCTTTAATGCAAAGACATAGACACACATCCACAAGAAACAGCAGCAAACAGGGACCTCCTAAAATGGACAAAGAAAGAAACCAGTGGCTGACCTTAAAGAAACAACAACATATGAAGAGCCAATCAACAGAATGAAGTGAAGAGACAACCCACAGGACGGGAGAACATCTTTGCAAACTATTGGTCTGACAGAATTAGTAAGCAAAATATATAAGGAGCTCAAACAATTCAATACCAAAAAAAAAAAAAAAAGCAAATAATCTGATCTGTGTAATTGGCAAAATATCTGAATAGATATTTTTCAAAAGAGGATATGCAGATGACCAAGAAGTCTATGAAAAGTGTTCAATATCACTAATCATCAGAGAAATGCAAGTCAAAACCACAATGAGATATCATCTCACCCCAGTTAAAATGGCTTTTATCAAAAAGGCTGGAAATAAGGGGTGCTGGTGAGGATATGAAGACAGGGAAACACTTGTACACTGTTGGTAGGAATGTAAATTAGTGCAATCACTATTGAAAACTGTATGGAGGTTCTTTAAAAACTAAAAATGAAACTTCCATATGATTCTGTAATTTCACTATTGGTTATGTATCCAAAAGAAAGAAAATACTTGCCCTCTCGTGTTTATTGCAGCACTAGTCACAATAGCCAACATATGGTATCAACCTAAGTGCCCATCAGTGGATGACTGGATAGACAAAATGTGGTATGTGTACACAATGGAATACTGTTCAGCCATAAAAAAGGAGGAAATCCAGTCACTTGCAACAACATGGATGGAGCTGGAGGTCATTACATTAAGTGAAATAAAACAAGCACAGAAAAGCAAATATTTCATATTCTTATTCATATGTGGGAACTTAAAAAAAAGTGTATCTCATGAAGATAGCAAGTAGATTGGTGGTCACCAGAGGCTGGAAAGCATAGAAGGGAGGAAGAATGAAGAGTAGTTGATTAATGCGTGCTAATATACAGTTAAATAGAAAAAATAAGACCTAACATTTGATAGATCGGTAGCGTGATTCTTTTTTTTTTTTTTTTTTTTTTTTTTTTTTTTTGAGATGGAGTCTCGCTCTGTCGCCCAGGCTGGAGTGCAGTGGCCGGATCTCAGCTCACTGCAAGCTCCGCCTCCTGGGTTCACGCCATTCTCCTGCCTCAGCCTCCCAAGTAGCTGGGACTACAGGCGCCCGCCACCTCGCCCGGCTAATTTTTTGTATTTTTTAGTAGAGACGGGGTTTCACCGTGTTAGCCAGGATGGTCTCGATCTCCTGACCTCGTGATCCGCCCATCTCGGCCTCCCAAAGTGCTGCGATTACAGGCTTGAGCCACCGCGCCCGGCCTCGGTAGCGTGATTCTATTGTTTATTTCAAAATAGCAAGAAAAGAATAATTTGAATGTTTTTAGCATAAAGAAAAGACAAATATTTAAGGTGATGGATACCCAATCACACTGTGTGGCAGTTAATATTAGGCATCAACTTGATTGGACTGAAGGATGCCTAAATAGCTGGTATTGGGTCTGGGCATGTCTGTGAGGGTGTTGCCACAGGAGATTAACATTTGAGTTACTAGACTGGGAGAGGAAGACTCACCCTCAATGTGGGTGGGCACCACCCAATCAGCTGCCAACGCAGCTAGAACAAAGCTGGCAGAAGAAGGTGGGAGAAGGGGGCTTGCTGAGTCTTCTGGCTTTCATCTTTCTCCCATGCTGGATGCTTCCATCCCTTATTCCTGCCCTTGGACATCAGACCTCAGGTTCTTTGGCCTTTGGACTCTTGGACTTACACCAGTGATTTGCCAGGGGGCTCTTGGGCCTTGAAGCTGCACTGTCTGCTTCCCTACTTCTGAGGCTTTTGGACTTGGACTGAGCCATTACTGGCTTCTTTCATCCTCAGCTTGCAGATGGTCTATCGTGGGACTTCACCTTGTGATTTTTTTGAGTCAATTCTCTATAATAAGCTCCCTTTCATATATGCATGTATCCTACAGATCCCTTTCATATGTGCATATATCCTGTTAGTTCTGTCCCTCTGGAGAACCTAATACACACTGATTTGATCTCTATAAATTATATGAAAGTATATTACCCCAGATACCCCAGAATTATGTACATCTATCATGTCAAAAAATTAATTAAAAATTTTCAAACTCTTCTTGTGATAAAAAAAAAATCAACTGTCAATTTTCTCTGTGTCTAATTTGATGCATGCCCCCTATAGCTATGTGGCCTTGGACAGATCCTGTAATCACCTTAGACTATATCACAATTATATCACAACTGTATCACAAATAATATATTAGTTATTTGTGAAATATCATATTTGATCACTAGATGATGTCTAAAGCCACTCTGTCAATGAATATCTATAGTTCCATGAGTTTATATCCTGCTTTCCTTCATAGCAATTCCTCTAATTTGTAATAATCCATCCTGTTATTGTTGCTTTTTGAAGTATCTCTCTCTTCATACTAGATTATAAACTCCATGAGGGCAGAGACCATCTCTGCCTTTTTTACTACTAATAGCTCAGTATCCAGTAGAATGTCTCAGATGTAATTAGACAAATAAGTTTTTATTTGTTTGTTTGGCTTTTATTACAAATGTTATGTATGCCTTTGGTTTTAATGAAACATCATCTAGATTACTAGCTTTAAACAGGCATGACCTGGCCTTTGTCTAAGCTCAAATGTCTGTGTGCATGTCCAGACATAACACATAATATGTATTCTATATATATACATTTTCCTTGAATTGGAAATATGCATCTGCTTTGGTGCTGATAGTTTAAAATATATGCAAATCATTCTATCAAATCATTGTAAATTAAAAAAAAAAACTATTAAGCTCATAGCTCTGGCATGCTAAAACATGTAAAGTTTTATGAGTTGAACAGAGGGTAGTAATTCAGTGATGGGAACATAGTTTGTTAGATGATTTTTTTTTTTATAGCTCAAAATTGATATGAAACAAAATATTACTAATGATAGTTGAATTTTTCAGCAGTTCCGCCTTTTGCCTCTAGATGTCTCACCTGGAATTCCCATTGTATAATAGAAGCTCTTCTGATGCAATACCCCACTATAGGGCTTGGCTGAAATGTCATCTTGGGAACTAAAAGAGTAAACCATGTGAACTTAACTGCAATTGGGTCAAAACATTCCATCAGTATTTTTTTTAACTTTCTGGAAAAATGCAAATAGCAGATGGTGGGAGAATAGGCAGATTTATGAGAAAAGTGACTTTATATTAGTCATTCTGATGAGCCACATCCCAAGGAGCCCTGCCTTTTTGGCTATGATGAACAGTTTCCAGGTGTAACCCTTGGTGTTGGGAAAGTGATATTTAAGACAATGGCCATCAGCCCACCTTAACAGCTTTTTTTCCACTTCAAACATAAGTTATATCATTTATATCCCAGTTGGTGAGGTATGGAATTCAATATATTAACATATGACTTTAGGATATTACTTATGTAAGAAAAATAATAATTTTACCCCAAGAAAGAAAATATTCTGTGAGTTCAACCAAACACAAAGTAACAGTTTTATTTCTTGAGAGGATAGGAAACATTTTGGCAATAGGCAGAAACAGTTTATTAAAATTTGTGAACATAAGTAATGAGACGTAATTCTCTTGTAAATATCCTTACTAGTGAAAACGTTTTCCAACACCATATGTTATATAGATTGACATATATACTATATGTGCTAATACTATGATAATATTTAGTCTATAAGGGAAAAGTGAAAAATAAAAAAAAACAACAGATGACCTGAAATGGACTAGAAGTGATATCCCAATTCAGGTGATACTCAAACTACTTCAAAGTGGCATAGAATATATTCTATCTGGGTGTGTTTAGATATGCTGAGCTTCTGCCACAAAATCTATATTTCTCTAAAGTAAGGAAGAAAAGGATACCTTTTCATCCCTGAAATAGTTCTAGCCAAAACAATTAGTATTTATTTGTTGAAAAAAAAAATGAATGAGCGAATGAAAGATGAGCAGAATCTGATTATTTTCTTGCATATTTACTAAATAAATGCTTGCTTTCTTGGTAGTTTTTAAAATTATACGAGGCCTAAGTTTCTATGTCTTTTAAATTTCATTTGTTTTATTTCAATTTGTAATTATTTTATTTTAATTTTTGGCAAAACGTATGATTCTCAAAATATGTCGTATAAATAACCATTTTGGTAGACAAAAAAAAACCACAAGCAAGCAACCAAACAGGCAGTGTGCCCCACTTTCCATCTGCTTTTGTTTTATTTTCATGAATTATCTTTTTTTTAGTTGATTCTAGTCAGTTTGGGTCACTTAAGTTACATATAACAAATACTGTATGTCACTTATTTATTTAAATGTATTTTCAAAGAATCATCACTAACTACCTAATCATCTCGGAATTTCGGGCTGTAGCATAGAAATCTCTCCCCAAACTAGTTTCATCCTCCTTATCTAGTCTTTTCTTCCCCTAACAACTGAAAAACAATCTAAGGTCTCTCCCCCCACTTACCTATTGTGGTAAATAATTGTTCAATCTAAATATTACCTACTTACATCATATGCTTGTTCTGGTTCACTCAGGTAGATGTGATCAAATCTATTCCTACTTAAGGAAATTGAAGAGCCATTATTTACCTAAGGTCTTAACTGTCTGCCTAGACTTTAAAGTCACTGACGTTAGCAACTATGACTTATTCCTAGAAACACTGTTTGGCCTTCAACAAAAATTGGTTAACATAAATTGAATTCCATTTGCCAATCTACCAATTAAAGAGATAGATATGGCTGACGTTATCAGTGGAAGGAGTAATGGTACAGCTCTGATAAGCTCTTAATGAGAAATAGGATGTCAGTGATAAGAGAGAAAGAGAGGCACAGAGAGAAGTTTGTGAAAAAAAGAGAGATTAGAGAGATACAAAAGGAAGAGAGGAACAGAGGGACAAAGAGGAATGGAATGAGCAGCAAAAAGGATAACTGGGCTTCTCCCTCACCCCTGAAGAGTATTGTGTCTGGGATCCCCTGTCTTAGCTCTCTCTCATCTTTCGGATTTTGTATAATGGTGAGGTTTGGGCTTCCAGTGAACCCATTGCCCAATAGCGAACTGACTTCTTCTTAGCAGTTCACTGGGAACCAATCAGCCTTTAAAGTCTTTGGGAATCTAGCCAGGATCTAACCAGGGATCAGCCCCTGCTCTGCAGGTCCGGAGAAGAGAGGAGGGTGAGACAACTCCCGCACCCTGTGTCCTTTTCCTTGCACAATACGATATTCTAGTAGCTTCAAAGGTCCTTTTCTCCCAAAAGGTATCTACTTCTCAGAGCATAGATTGGGTGCTTGGTCCACAGGGCAGCTGGAATTCTCTAGGAGACTACAGATCAAAATCCAGGGGCTTACACTTGGGCTGTAAAATTGGAAAGTATTTAAATTTTAAATCATTTGTGATCTTGGATGATTCACTTACATTCTCTTGGTCTCAATTTTCAAATTCTAGAGGGATTTTCCAATTCTATGCTGGATTTGTTGCAGAACTCTTTTAAGTATGAGGTCCTATTATTCAATTCTGGAACTCAAAGTCGGGTATTCAATCTAATCCCCTTATCATGATGACTCAATTAAATTTGTTTATTTCTAATGTAATAGTAATTATAGAGAGAAATTTACATCACAGATAGGTATAACCTAATTTTTAAAATAAATATGTAGTTATTGGACTCTGATTTTATATTTTTACATCCTCCTTTTCAGTTATATTAGAAAATAGAGTAAGTTTTGATTTATTTACAAATTCAATACATATTTATTGAGAATCTATCATGAGCCCACCTCTGGTAAGTGCTTGGAATACAGCAATGAAGAAAACACTTCTTGTTCTTCACATGAAGCAGACACTTGAACTGACGGGAAAGGCTAATACTTCTAACTAAATTTTATGTTTTGTGGACACAAAGACGGAAATAATAGACATTGAGGACTCCAAACCAGAAGAAGGGAGGAGCGGGGAGAGGGTTGAAAAACTGTCCATTGGGTACACTGTTCACTGTTTGGGTGATGGGTTCACTGGAAGTCCAAAACCTCACCATTACACAAAATACGCAAGTAATAAATTTGTACATGTACCCCCTAAATCTAAAATACAATTTAAATAATAAGATAAATAAAATAAAATAAATTGTATATTTTGGAGATATTTTGACCCCACTGCTTTTACAGCCTTTCTCCACAGCATTTAATATTTTTCTTTAACCAAAGTAATAAAATCTGCTTTTTAAAAGCACTGTAATGATGCCAACCATAGCAAACAGAATATATTTTTATTAGGACATTAACCATTTCATTTAAAAAGACAGCTAAGTTTTGATAAATGTACCTAGGTTGTTGAGAATATGGAAAAAAAACTAGAACTGATACGAAGTTTCTATTTTTATTAAATCTCTGTAAGGTCTGCTTGAACTTAATTCTGATAATCAATATGTCTGTCATGATATGTCTGTCAATATTCATGTTTGGATAGAAACAAATACCTGTTTCAAATACCATAGTTCAGAGATTTTTAATAAAGATAACCCTTTTCTTTACAAATGGGTGGGCCAGGGTTTAGAGAAACCAAGAGATGGCTCAGCCCACGCAGGGCTAGCAGTGGTGGGTAGCTGTTATTACCCATAGGCCTAAAGTGGAGAAAGGGGTCACCAGAACTTGGAGAAATTTGATGTATCGACAGGACTGCCTGGGAAGCTTCTGACCTTTGGCAGAGTAACACACCTAACCAGTGGCCACTTGGTAAGAAGGGTGACCACATTCTCCTCCTCCAAGCTGATCTACTGCCAGGGCTTCTCACTGATCCACCCCACTGGCAAGCCAAAGGGCAAGGTAGCCCAATGATACAGTCCATAGACGTCAGCCTTCTATAACATAGGGTAGAACCAGGAAGGATGGTATATAGATCTAGACAAGAACATGGATGACATCCAGAATAGTATGATCATCAGAAGTTATCAGAATTATCTCTTGACAAACTTTTTACTTTAACATTGAAAAATGACTTTCCTAACAGAAAAGTATGTTAATTTCTGTTGTATTTTGAAATCAGTTTTCATAATGCAAATTATTATTTTAGTTACTCACATTTCTATAAACCATAAAATATATTAATTCATCTTTCTAGAGACATTATTTATATTATCACAGGGAAGGTAGTACTTTCTCAAAAATTAGTTTAAATAGGTCACCTTTGCAATTATTGAATGATAACGGAGGTGTTTCAAAGACTTTGCATTTCTACATGGCATATAATGAGCATTTCAGAATTTATTTTTAAAAGGAACAAAAGAAGAAAGAAGTGTATTTATATACAGCCTTCATCACCAAGCAGTTATCTCTGCCTCATTTTAGGAGAGAATAAACAGATATTTGGACTTTTATAACATGAAAAGTTTGTTCCCCCCAAAAACAAAATACATGGCCTCAATAACGCAAACATCTAGGGAATATTAGTAGAATCTGAATTTCTTTTCAGGAACAGATCATTTTAATCATATTTATTTTATTTTATTTTGCTTCTCTGAGTAGCTGTCTTCTCCCCAAATTAGAACAAAAAAAATTCAAGTGTACTGTTATTTTTTAAAGGTAACACACTCGCTGATAATAATTAACAACAAATTAACATGTAACTATTAATTTGTATTGAATGAATCACTCTGTTTTGCTTTGCTTCTATTTTAGATCTAAAGCTGAAAATAAAAGAACAAGATAAAGCTTTCCAGTTTATGAATGTTTCTTAATAAATGTACACACACTTTTATACATATTTAAACTGGCTTAGATCAAGCTGCCTGCTCTGTCAAGGGCAATGTATTCCACAAAACTAATTCTTTACAGTTCAACATGACATGTATTAAATATATATCAAATACTTGGTACAATTTTGCCTATTCAGCGCAACTGGCAAACCCTTCATAAGAAAGGCCACAATGTCACGTTGGCATGAAAATAGAATCTGGACTGAGAAGTGGAGAGAAAAATAAAAGTTCTCTTAAGGTCAAGGGCAACAGCTGAGCAGCTCCAGGGGCTCCAGGGGCTACCTGCTTCAAAGGATACGGTGCCTTGTGTTTATAGATAAAATTTTGGTTTCTATGGGGGGAGGGTGGTCACAGGAACAAATATCCCTGACACCCAAACAAAATAATCCCAAATAAAATGGATGATGTAGTCCATAGTAAAAAGGGAGATAACTATTCATGGGAAAAAATGCATGACCTCACCCTTTCAGAATACACAGTGATTCATCAGCATTTTCCAGCTTTCTTTCTTGCTTGCTTGCTTGCTTACTTTGAATCTCATAGCTCAGTCCCTTTCCCTTTTGCACCTAACGTCAGCTTACTTAATTGAAGATGTTAGGGGTTTGGGAAGGACGGTCAACTGTAAGGAAAGCTCATGGTTTGTGGAAGTATTTCTTGTCAATAATGTAGAGGTATCATCTTTGCTGATGACACATTTTTCTCAAAAGCTAAATGTGACACACACTTCTTTTTTTTTTTTTTGTCTCAGAAAAGCTGCATATTAACTTAGTTGATAAAGAAGCCCCTGTGATCATGAGGAAAATCTTATGGAAATATATTTATAAACAGGAGGAATCAGCTGAAAATATTACAAGCAAGCAAAGTTATAATTTTCAAGTGTGGTACTTGCAGAAACCTTCGAGTGCTATCAGTCCATCTCCTTCTTATAAAAATGCACCACAGTTTAATCAAGTAACTGTGAAACCACTGCCTCAAAATTGCAACCAAATTGTTTGGGCAGTGTTATGTATCTAAGGAAACAAATGTGGACTTCTAGAATTACATTATTAGTTTCTTTTGAGCCATGTGCACTTCAAAGATTTTTTAGAATCTAGTAATGCTATGTCACACAGAAGCCAACTACTACCCAGGTGGAAATAGTGGGCCCCTTGATGGTCGTTTGTTCTCATCTACCTGCCTCCTGGTGATTTCCAATTTTTGGCTCCTGCAATGTGGCGGGAAAAAGAGCGAGTTTTTATCTGGTTTGTTCTACCAGCCATCTACAAATGAATAAAGGGATGATGAAACGCTATTGGTGAAAATGTTTTTGACCAATCTGCTTCTTTCCATTGCACTCTACCAGTGATTCTCAGCATACACAGTAATGTGGATTCTTGTTAAAATGCCGCTTCCCAGGCCCTGCCTCCTGAGATTCAGCAGGTCTGGAACTGAAATCTATATTTGATACTTGGAATCCCTGGGGTTTGGGGGCCACACTTTGAGAAACACAGCACTACATGTTTCCTGTGTCCAAAGCCTGATCTTTAGAAATCAAGTCAAACCAGCACACTTTTTTATCTATGCTGACTGAACAGTTTCTAGAAGAAACATTTCGTTGCATCTCAGAACCTGGTGGTTCAGTGCCATCAAGGCAGCAGGTACAGCCCTGGGCCTCAAAAGTTTCAGATACTCTCTCTAAATAGCCCATTAACAAGAGATGTTTCAAAGAGAGTATTGGGGATGCTTAAAAATTACATATGAATATTGTCACCTCATTTGATGGACCTAATGGCTGCACTGTAGATGAAACTCTCTGGTTGTGAGCATCACCCATTCCCTTCAAGGGTCTGGGAAAGTGACAAACTCCTCATGGTACTTATTCATGGCTTTGGAACAATCACAGGTGGCAGGGGTGCAGGGTTTTGCACAAGCCCCTCTCTTACTTAACAGGTGTCTATGCATGCCTACATGGTCTGTGGGTCTTGGTGACCTGCGCTCATCTACTTGGATACTGGCCTTGGTGTTGCTGGCTGAGCAGACAAAGCATTTTGTTTTCACTCTGAGAGCTTTCCCTTCTGCTTATTTGCACTTCTATCATTCTGTACCCAGAAGATAAACCCCATCTGATTCAGGCCAGCCACTTACGCTTTATGCGGTCAGCACTATATTCACTTATACAAGTGGGCTGAGTGTAAATGTCTTTAGGGCTTTTCATGAGATGATTTGACCAACCAAACTGCAAACAACTTATCTCCAGGATAATTATTTTCTTAGGGAACTCAAACCTAGGGTCCCTCCAATAGCTAATCAATGGAATCAATCAATTCATTATTTAGTAGATAATGTCATTCTTGTGAATTATTTAACTAATATTAGTTAAGGTATAATTTATGTACACTAAAATTCCCATGTAAAATGTACAGGTTGATGAATTTTTTTAATAAACTATATTTTAGGGCAATTTTAGGTTTACAGCCAAATTGAGAAGAAAATTTAAAGATTTCTCATATACTCTTAATTGTAACAAATGTACCCCTCTACTGGGGGATGTTGACAATAAGGGAGGCTATGCGTGTGTGGGTGCAGGAGGTACATAGATTTCTTTTTAAACTTTTAAAAAATTTTGTAATTAGTATACATTCACAGGAAGCTGCATCATGCTACTCCTTTGTAGTTACCTCCACACCCTATCTTTTACCACTGTAATACCTGGTAACCAATAATCTGTTGTTTGTCTCTATAGTTTTATCATTTCAAGAATGTTATATAAAAGGAATGATACAGAATGTGGATTTTTTGTGACTGGCTTTTATCACTCAACTAATGCCCTTACAATTCATTAAAAATCATTTATCCAATTTGTTGTGTGCTTGTTCTTTTTATTGCTGAGTAATATTCCAACTTATGATATTTATGTATTGAATTTATCTATATGCATTTATTTCCAAAGGCTTTAACATGACGTATATCAACATATGTACTAACGAGGCTAAGAAAACACAAATACAACATTAGGAATATTGAAAACAGAAAACCATAGTATGCTAAGCTTAGTAATGGTCAACATAGTCACTATGGCTATGTTTCAGAACTGGCTCTGAAATTCCTGGCATGACAGTCAAAAGAGAACATGATAGATAAATGGCATAGTCCTCATTATTAGAAAGAAGGAAGCAAGCCAGTACTTAAGTAGAGAGAAGTTTTCTGCTGGTGTCAAATGTAAAAGAAATAACTCATGAGAAGTTTTACATAGGCCATACTGATGTGATAAACAGCATTCTCAACAATATTTCTATGGCAAACACAAACATGAATTTTACATAGCTGGCTCCTTTTCATTATGAACATTGTTGGTCACAAGGCAAAAACCAAACTATTAAAGTACAACTCAATGGACGGAGCAAGGTGGTAGAATAAAAGCTGACACCATTCATTCCTCCTGCTAGAATAACAAATTTTAACAACGATTTACACACAAAAAATGCCATGCTGGACCCAGCCAGTGTCCATGCATGCAAGGAGTGATGGGCCAGCCCTAGCCAGTGAGGAATTGCCCATCCCAGTAGTTAGAATTTGAGTTTCTCAGAAAGCCTCACCACCATGTGGTGAAGTGTTTTGGGGTCTTAGGTAAAGGTAAAATGCAGTGTAGGACACAAGGACTGCAATTCCCAGGCAACTCTTAGGGATAGGCTGGGCTTAGAGCCAGTGGCTTGCAATAAATACCTAACTCTTCAATACCCAGACACTGATGAACATCTACAAGCATCAACACCATCTAGGAAAATGTGACCTCACCAAATGAAATAAATAAGGCACCAGGGACCAATACCAGTGAAATGGAGATATATGACCCTTCAGACAGATAATTCAAAATAGCCATTTTTAGGAAACTCAAAGAAATTCAAGTTAACACAGAGAAGGAATTTAGAATTCTATCAAATAAATTTAAATTGAAAAATGCAATTGACATGCTGAAGAATGCATCAGAGCCTCTTAATAGCAGAATTGATCAAGCGAAAGAAAGAATTAATGAGCCCGAAGACAGGCTACTTGAAAATACATAGTCAGAGGAGACAAAAGAAAAAAGAATAAGAAACAATGAAGCCTGTATATAAGATCCAGAAAATAGCCTCAAAAGGGCAAATTTAAGAGTTACTGACCTTAAAGATGAGATAGAGAAAGAGATAGGGGTAAAAATGGTTTTCAAAGGGATAATAACAGAGAACTTCCCAAACCTAGAGAAAGGTATCAACATTCATACACAAGAAAGTTATAGAACACCAAGGAGATGTAACTCAAAAAAGACTACCTCAAAGCATTTAATAATCAAACGCTAAAAGGTCAAGGATAAAGAAAGAATCCTAAAATCAGCAATATAAAATAAATAAATAACATACAATGGAGCTTCCATAAGTCTGGCAGCAGACTTCAGTGGAAATATTACAATCGGCAGCAGACTTCAGTGGAAATATTACAATCGAGGAGAGAGTGGTATGACATAAAGGAAAAACTTTCATCCTAGAATTGTGTATCTGACAAAAATATCCTCAAGCATGAAGGAGAAATAAAGTCCTTCCCAGTCAAACAAAAGCTGAGGGATTTCATTAACATCAGGCATATCCTGCAAGAAATGTTAAAGAGAGTCCTTCAATCTGAAAAAAAAAGTTAATGAGCAAGAAGAAATCATTTGAAGGTACAAAACTCACTTGTAATAGGAAACACACAGAAGAAAAAGAATAGTGTAACACTGTAATTGTGGTGTGTAAACTACTCTGGTCCTAAGTAGAAAGACTAAATGATCAACCAATCAAAAAAAAATTATAACAACTTTTCAAGACATGGTGAAATAAGACATAAAGAGAAACAGTAAAAAGTCAAAAAGCAGGGAATGAAGTTAAGGTATAGAGTTCTTAGTTTTCTTTTTTCGTGTTATGTAATCAGTGTTATGTTATCATCAGCTTAAATTAATAGGTTATAAGATGGTATATGCAAGTCTTATGGTAACCTCAAATAAAAAACATACAATGGAGACATAAAAAGATAAAAAGCAAGAAATTAAAGCATACCACACAGAGAAAATCACCTTCACTAGAAGGAAGACAGGAAGAAAGGAAAGAAACAAGAGAAGGCTGCAAAAGAACCAGGAAACATTTAACAAAATGGCAGGAGTAAGCCCCTACTTATCAATAATAACATTGAATGCAAATGGACTAAACTTTCCAGTCAAAAGATGCAAAGCAGCTGAATGAATTTTAAAAACAAGACCTATTGGTCTGTTGCCTACAAGAAACACATTTCATGTACAAAGATACACATAGACAGAAAATAAAGGGATGAAAAAAGATATTCCATGCCAATGGAAACCAAAAAGAGCAGGAGTAGCTATACTTATATCAGACAAAGTAGATTTCATGACAAAAACTATAAAAAGAGACAAAGAATGTTATTATATAATGATAAAGGCATCAATTCAACAAGAGAATATAATGATTATAAATAATTATGCACCAAACACTGGACACCCAGTTATATAAAGCAAATACTATTAGAGGTAAAGAAAGAAATAGAACCCAATAAATAATAGCTGGAGAGTTCAACACCCCAATTTCAGCATTGGGCAGATATTCAGACAGAAAATCAACAAAGAAACATCTAACTTAATCTGTACTGTAGAGCAAATGGATCTAATTGATATTTACAAAATATTTCATTCAATGGCTGCCAAATACACATTTTTTCCCTCCGCACATGGATTATTCTCAAGGATAGACCATATGTTAGGTTACAAAACAAGTCTTAAAATACCCCCCAAAACTGAAATAATATCAAGCATTTTCTCTGACCACAATGGAATAAAACTAGAAAACACTAAGAAGAGGAAGTTTGGAAACTACAAATACATGGAAATTAAACAATATAATTCTCAATTGCCAGGGTGTCAACGAAGAGATTAAGAAAATAATTGAAAAAATTACTGGATCAAATGATAATGGAAACATAATATACCAAAGCTATAGGATATAACAAAAGCAGTACTAAAGGGAAATTAATAGATATAAGTGCCTACATGAAGAAAGAAGAAAAACTTCAAATAAACAATGTAATAAAGCATCTTTAAAAACTAGAAAATCAATAACAAACTGAACACAAAATTAGGAGACGAAAAAATAATAAGAATCAAAGCAGAAAGAAATAAATTTGAAATTAAGAATACTACACAAAAGATAAATGAAAAGATCAATGAAAAGCTGTATCTTTTTTTAAGAAAAAGAGATTACAAAAATTGACAAGTCTTTAGCCAGATTAAGAAAAAAAGAGAGAAGACCCAAATAAATAAAATCAGAGATGAAAAAGGAAACATTTCAACTGATTTTGTAGAAATCCAAAGGATCATTAGTGGCTACTATGAACAACTATATGCCAATAAATTGGAAAGTCTAGAAGCAATGGATAAATTCCTAGACACATACAACCTATGAAGATTGAACCACAAATAAATCCAAAGCATGAACAGACCAGTAACATATAATGAGTTTGAAGCTGTAATAAAAAGTTTCCCAGTAAAGTCTAAGACCCATAGTTTCACTGCTGAATTCTACCAAACATTTAAAGAAGAACTGATACCAATCCTACTAGAATTGTTCTGGGAAATAGAAAATGAGGGAATATTTCCAAATTCATTCTGCAGGGACAGTGCTACTCTGATATCAAAACCAGACAAAGACACATAAAAAAAATAATACAAGCCAGTATCTCTGATGAACATTAATGCAAAAATCCTCAACAAAATACTAGCTAAATGAATTCAACAATACATTAAAAAGATTATTCATCATAACCAAGTGAGATTTATCCCAGGGATGCAAGGATCATTCAACATATGCAAATCAGTCAATGTAATACATCATATCAACAGAAAGAAGGACAAAAACTATACGATCATTTCAATTGATGCTGAAAAAGCATTTGATAAAGTTCAACATCTCTTTATGATGAAAACCCTCAAAAAACTGGGTATAGAAGGAACATGTGTCAACATAATAAAAGCCATATACGTATGACAGACCCACAACCGCATGGAGAAGAACTGAAAGACTTTCTTCTTAGGTCTGGAACACGAAAAAATGCCCACTTTCAGCACCGTTACTCAATATAGTCCCGGAAGTCCCAGCTAGAGCAATCAGACAAGAGAAAGAAACAAAGGGCATCCAAATTGGAAAGGAAGAATTCAAATTATCCTTGATTGTAGATGATATACTCTGTTATTTGAAAAAAATCTAAAAAATCCACAAAAAATTATTCAAACTGATAAATTCAGCAAAGCTGCAGGATACAAAATCAATATACAAAAATCAGTAACATTTCTATATGTCAACAATGAACAATCTGAAAAAGTAATCCTATTTAAGATAGACCAAGTAAAATTAAATACCTAGGAATTAATGTAGCCAAATAAGGGAAATATCTCTACAGTGAAACTTCAAAATGCTGATAAAACAAATTAAAAAGGGCACAAAGAAATGGAAAGATACTCCATGTTCATGGATTGGAAGAATCAATATTGTTAAAAAGTTTCTACTACCCAGAGCAATCTACAGATTCAATGCAGTCCCTACCAAAATACCAATGACATTCTTCACAGAAATAGCTACAAAAATCCTAAATTTTATATGGAATCACAAAAGACCCACAATAGCCAAAGGTAACCTGAGCAAAAAGAACAAAACTGGAAGAATTACATTACCTGACTTCAAATAATATTACAGAGCCATAGTAACCAAAACAGCATGGTATTGACCAAAAAAAAAAAAAAAAAGGATACAGACCAATGGAACAGAATAGAGAACCCAGAAACAAATCCACCCCCTACAGTAAACTCATTTTGACAAATGTGTCAAGAACATACAGTGAGGAAAAGACAGCCTCTTCAATAAATGATGCTGGGAAAACTGAATATCCATATGCAAAACAATGAAACTAGACCCCTATTTCTCACCATATGCAAAAATCAAATAAAAATGGATTAAAGACTTAAATCTAAGACCTCATACTACAAAACTACTACAAGAAAATATTGGGGAAAGTCTCCAGGACATTGGTCTGGGCAAAAATTTTTTAAGCAATACCCCACAAGCACAGGCAACCAAAGCAAAAATGGATAAATGGGATCGTATCAACTTAAAAGGCTTCTGTACAGCAAAGGATACAACATTTACTCACTTGTTACACCTCCAATATAATTGCTATTTTGTAAAAAGTAGCAAATACCCCTTCCTTTGATAAAAACGTGGGAAGTATTAAATGATAGTAATGTATAAAACCTATTTACCAATCCCTGAAGAGAAATATATTTTTTCTTGAAATACGTCTTATTTGGATTAAATAAACTATTTTCTTTAACCTATAGCTGTTAATCTCTTAATTTAAAAATAAGTGACGAGACAATCCACAGAATGGGATAAAAAAATTTGCAAACTACCTCTCTGACGAGGGATTAATAATCAGAATATTTAAGAAGCTCAAACAACTCCACAGGAAAAAAATCAAATAACCTGATTTTAAAATGGGCAAAATGTTTGAATCAACATTTCTGAAAAGAAGACATACAAATGGCAAATAGACATATGGAAAGGTAGGTGTTCAACATCATTGTTCATCAGAGAAATGCAAAACAAAACTACAAGGAGAAATTATTGCATCTCAGTTAAAATGGCTTATATCCAAAAGACAGGCAATAACAAATTCTGGTGAGAATATGGAGAAAAGGGAATCCTTGTACACCGTTGGTGGGAATGTAAGTTAGTACAACCCTATAGAGAACAGTTTGGAGGTTCCATAAAAAAGTATAAATAGAGCTACCATTTGATCCAGCAATCCCTCTCCTAGGTATATACCGAAAATAAAGGAAATCAGTTTATGAAGAACTCTCTGCACTCCCATGTTTGTTGCAGCACTATCATTATAGCCAAGGTTTGGAACCAAGCTAAGAGTCCATCAACAGATGAATGGATAAGAAAATGTGGTGCTTATACACAATACAGTAGTAGTCTGCCATAATAAAAGAACGAGACTCTGTCATTTGCAACAACATGGATGAAACTGGAGGTTATTATGTTAAGTGAAACGAACCAGGCACAGAAAGACAAACATTGTATGTTCTCACTTATTTGTGGGATCTAAAAATAAAAACATGCAGATAGAGACTCACGCAGATAGAGAAGGATGGGCCGGTGCGGTGGCTCATGACTTGTAATCCTGGCAATTTGGAAGGCCTAGGCAAGCAGACCACTTGAGCTTAGGAGTCTGAGACCAGCCTGGGTAACAGGGCAAAACCCATCTCTACAAAAAAACACAAAAACTAACCAGGCATGGTGGTGCACACCTGTAGCCCAAGCTACTGGAAAGACTGACATAGGAGAATTGCTTGAGCCTGGGAGGCAGAGGTTGCAGTGAGTGTAGATCATGCCACTGCATTCCAGTATGGGTGACAGAGTGAGACTCTGCCTCAAATTAAAAAAAAAAAAAAAAAAGGAAAAGAAAATAGAAAGATGGTTACTAGAGCTGGGAGGGTAGTGGGGTGCAGATTATGTGGGAGGTGAGAAAGGTTAATTGGTACAAAAAAAAATAGAAAGAATAAGACCGAGTATTTGACAGCATAATATGGGGAATATAGTCAATAATAATTTAATGGTTCATCTTAAAATAACTAAAATAGTATAATTAGATTGTTTGTAATACAAAGGATAAATGCCTGAAGGAATGGATACCAAATTTTCTATGATGTGGTTATTGTGCATTGCATGCCTGTATTAAAATATCTTGTATATCTTAATACCTCATAAACACATACACCTACTATATACCCACAACAGTTAAAAATAGAAATCATAAAAAGCATGAAAATAAAAATAAAAAGCAAAGAAAATAAATAAATAAAAACCCAGGCCCTCCAAAAAAATAAAAAATAAAGTATAAATTCATAAATTCCAACCAACAAGGCATATCATGATATTAGCACTTCAGTGCATCATAAGGAAGTCTGTGAGGGGGGCTCATAAAGTCAATATTAGTGTGACTCAACACATATATCTGGTTCTTCTTTTTTGCCTCCTTGTGAGTGGATGGGGTCAGGTACCCACTTACGGCAAATGAGTTGTGAGTATAGTAGTATGTATTTTTTTAAAAAATGTCTCTTCTTTTAATACAACACTAACATTCCTCCATCAAGAGATTGGGTTCAGCTTTTTTCTCCTTGAACATGTGCAGGCTTTATAGAAATGATGCTGTGCAGTTCTGAATATTAGCTTCTGCTAATTTCTATCTGGCCTTCAATCTCAATTTCTCTCTTTCTCTCTCTCCTTGCATTTTTGAAGTCCTGGGCCATCACATAAGTTTAATCATTATGAAGTTGTTATGCGGAAGGAATCATACTGAGAAACTACATAGTGATAAGGAGTGTTGTCCAAAGAGCCCCAGAAGTTCCAGCTCCATAGCTGTTTAAGTCAACCCAGGCTAGGATCTAGATATGGGAATAATGAAGTCTTGAAGATGATTGAACTTGACATCTTTTCACAGCAATCTCAGGAAAATAGATTAATTAAATATTTATTTTCAATGATATTTGGAGCAAATTTCTTAGGCTTCAAAGGTCTAGGACAGTGATTGAATTGCAAACCCTTATGCTATTTGTACAAGCTGATGAAGAGTGTAAGAATATTCTGGATACTAGAGTCAATTTTGAATAATCCCAGAGATCAGGCTTACCTTGAAATATTAGAGAAAAAATTACCAGTTTTTATAGGACATCCTCTTTTGAATAATACCCATGGGCAAAGAAACAAACAAACAAAAAACAAAAACAAAAACAAAACAATTCAACAAATACTTCTATAACTTCAATTGTAATACATTTTATTAGGCATGTTTCTCTTCCAAAGTGTGTTTCTTCATTTTCGTGACTTGTTCCCTTCAGTGCTTTCTCCTTTTGTTTTATATTCTAGAACAAAGTTGATTATAAGCATCTGATTGATTATAAGAGAGTATACATTTAGGGTTACCTAAGACTTTAATGATAATCTTGGCCTAAACATCCCCAATGTTATGACTGAGGAAACTTAAGATCCAGGACATCGCTAAAGGATTGTAAAGGACATTGTGAATGGATTGTAACCCGTCATCTGACTGCTATGTTCTCTTCTATGCTCTCTTCTAAGATCTCACCTGACTTAATGAATATGCAACAAGTAGCCTTAGCATAAATCAGGACATGGCATATGAGTGTCCCCAAAACGGTTGAAGAATGTGACAGAAGAGATTGTGAGAGTCCCTCTCTGCTGGTCATTGGTAGGCATCACCCTCCACATTTAAGTACCTTGTAAGTACCTCAACCCTGCCCCACAACACAGAGATATAACCAACATTTACTGACTCTTTACACCTCCAATATAACTGTGCTGTTTTGTAAAAAGTAGGAAATACCCCTTCCTTTGCTAAAAATGTGAGAAGTATTAAATGATAGTAATGTATAAAAACTATTTACCAATCCCTCACGAGAAAGATATTTTTTTCTTGAAATACGTCTTATTTGGATTAAACTATTTTCTTTAACCTATAGCTGTTAATCTCTTGATCATTCCCTATGATATTTTCTTGCCCAAAATCACACACATTCAGAGTTCTAAAACTGGCTGAATCTTATGTCTCTCTGACAATATATTCATTATTTTTTTAATTTGGATTGAAGAGATTTATACGTACTTAAACTTTTAGTAAATGTCATACACTCAGAGAAATCTTCCCTTACCAGGCCTTCCCCCTTTCAATTTAAAATATCCTTCCTTGTTAATACTTTCTGTACATACAATATACTTCTCTTTCAGAGCTCTTACCCTAAGTAGATTATTATTTGTATCCTGTATTTCTTCTCACCAGTCTGTAAAACCCATGAAGGCAGAGACAATATCTGAGACGTTTATCATTATAGGTTTGTGAGAGTAAGAACTTGTAAGAACTTGTTGAATAAAGAAAACATCACCTTTCAGCTCTGACACTCTCTATTTTACCTTTTATAGGTTCATCTTCTTAGAGAATAAATAAGAAAAACACATGGAATGATATTGTGGTTAATACAATGTAAGAGATCACACAACAGACTCCAAAGAAGACACAGACTGATAATATAAACAATAAGTGCTGGAAGAGTTGAAGAGGTAGCTGTATCCCTCGGAGGAGGTGTTCAGATAATACATCAAGCAGAAACTTGCACCTTGAAAGATGAGTGGAAAGAGGGGTGGGAAATACATCGATAGTGGGAAAAAAACTAGTGAAAACAAAATCAAAAAGAGAAATGTATACACTATGCACAGCAGAGACAGCTCCATGCTTCTGACTCTCTAGGGAAAATATCCACATAGGAACATTATGAAATATAAACTTGGAAAGGTCATTTGCGGCATCTGTGGAATTACTGGATTTTTTTTAATGCTGGAGTCTAGGTCCAGTGTCTGTCCCGTAAATGCTGGAAACGACTCATTATTTGAACAGTTAAGTGGCAAGATTAAAAAACTGTAACAGCAAGGTGCACCAGTAGTTTAATGTAAGATGTATTGAGGAGAGAAGTCCAAAGGGAGAAAGGCTAAACTTGTTGAAATACCATAACCAAGGTGGAAGTAGTTGGCATAAAAAAGAAGGTTATATGTGACATGTGTTATGAAATATAATGAAATATTAAGAGTGAACATGGATTGTAGGTAGAAATTAATGGTAAGGGAAAGGAGTAAACCAAAAAAAAAAAACATGACAACTAGGTAGACTATAAGAAAACAGAAGGTAGGAAATCAGGTAGAAGAAATGATTTGTGTAGATCAAATGATAAATTACAGATACTAAATTATCATTGGCAATGAAATCTCCAAGTGACCATTTGTTGTAAACAAAGTTCATATAAGATGGGACTTTGAGGGTGAAGTCAGTGGTGGAGATCATTGAGTTTATTGAAACTAATTTTGTGACTTACGCACTGGTCAGATTTTGTGAAGGTCCCATATGTCTTGAAAAATAATCAGTGTTACATAAAGGTAAAGTGAATTTTTCTTTATGTTTATTTTAAATCAAGAGTATTAATTATGTCATGTAATACTTCTATATTTTCACTAGCTTTTTGTTGCTTGACTTGTCAATATTAAAATATTAAAAAAATATTAAAATCTTTTTTTGGAAGGGGTAAAGATTCCACCATGCATGTTTAAAAAATAATTTGTGTTCTTTAAAACTGGCATGCAAACTTGGCATATTTCCTTCAAATAAATGTTAATCATTATGTTGTTTACAAATCTGTGTTTTTATTACTATTTTTCTGCTTATCCTGCCAACTTTCTGAATTATGTCAATATCTCCACTAATTTTGTATGTTCCAATTTTGAAATATAATTTTGTCAAACATTTTTTGTATATTTTAAGATTATGTTGCATTCAAGTTCAAAATTTTAATTTTGTAGTGAGTATTCATTTTATCTTTAAGTTGGGAATGACTTTTATTTATAATGAAGTTAATTTTTATCCAACATTAATATTAATTTACAAGATTTGCTTTATATCTTATTTTCACCTTTCACTTTGAATCTTTGTAAGTCAACCTACCTCAGACATGTCTCTTCTAAGCAGCTTATAGCTGGATTTTTTGAGAATCAAAACTGAGAATTTCTTTTTTGTAAGACATAATTTTCTGTTTCAATTGTTGTTTTCTTTACTGATAAATTTGTATTTCAGTCCAGTATTTTAGTTTCAACTTATTTTTAACTTCTGCTACTTCTTAGTCATTATTTTCTCTCAAAATATTCTGTTTATTTTACTTTTAATTTTTATAGATACCTAATATTTGTGCTTACGTATGTGGTACCTGTGATATTTTGATACCAGCATGCGATATATAATGATCAAATCTGGCTAACTGGTATATCTACCACCTGAAACATTTGTTACTTATTTGTGTTAGGAATAGTCTAAATCCAGTCTTCTAGTTATTTTGAAATATACAATAAATTACTGTTAACTATAGTGACCTTATTGTGCTGGTGAACACTAGATCTTATTCCCTCTATTAATATCTAACTACAGCTTTATACATTAACCAGCCCCTCTTTATCTACCTGCCCCCCACCACCAGGCCCACTCAACTTCATTTCCCAGCTGTTCCCATCAATGAATGAATGGATTAAAAGATGCACAATGGAATATTATTCTGCTATATAAAAAATAAAATCCTGTAATTTGCAACAACCTGGATGAACTGGAGGGCATTATGTTAAGTTTAGTAATCCAGGCACAGAAAGACAAATGTCTCATATTCTCACTCATGTGTGGGAGCCAAAAAGTTGATCATATGGAGGTAGTGAATACACTGGTAGTTGCCAAAAGGGTCATATTTAGATTTATCAACTAGTTTACCAACCTCTTTTCCTGTTACAAGTTCTTGCATCATGTTCCCTTATGAATTCAATTTCTTACTACGTGTATTCTTCTGAAGTTCCTTCAGAAACGGTATTTGAGTCATTAACTGTCTCACCTTTATCTGAAAAATGTCTAAATTTTGCATTATCTTGAATGACAATCTAGTTAGATGGATATAGATTTCAACTGGGTTGAAATACTCTTCATTTATTTACATAAACATCTCTCTCTTTTTTCTAGACTGTGTCTCTTAAGAGTCATAATAATTTCTGATTCATTTTTTAGTTGCCCAATAGGTAATCCACAAATATCTGTGAAGAGAATGACCAGGGCCCCCTTTCTCACCAATGGCAGTGTCTTGGATAAACTTCATTTTAAAGGAAAGTAATGATACGTAATTTATTCTTCCTTTTGACCATAGATAAAGACAAATCCTGGAATTTTTGTACAGACTTGGGGAGTAACTAAAGTGTATCTCATGGTCACTCTTTAACTCCTTCCTGAAATCTTTTTGAGTTATTACAATATAAAAAATATTAGAACCTAATTCTTTCCTTAAAATAGTGGTAACTGACCACAAAGCAATGAACTATTTTTTGTAAGTTTTTTTGTTTTGCTTATCTTTAAGTTGTATCAAATGCCCTCCAAAGATACAATGAGGATAAGGCAACTTTTTAACTTATAAAATTTGAGCTCCTTTAAGGTTTACATTCCCTACTAGTACTGGTGTTTCTTTTATGCATTTAAAAAATGCATAAACATGTTACATGCTCTGTAAACATGCTTAAAGAACAGTGTATGTACAACCAAGACAAACTAGGTTGGAGTGGGTCTATGTTGAAAGCGATTCTACTAACACTGTACACTGTACACTTAAAGAGCACTTTAAAGATGATAGAACAAAGATGTTTACTTACTTTTAAAATTACAGGTTGCTGAGCACATCTGCAGAATACAGAATGGATGCCAACTATCTCAGAGTTTGATTAGAGGAAAAAAATGAAATATATCAAGCCCTCTGAAGAATGAAAAATGAGTGAAAAAAAAGGTGACTGTATATAAAATATCACCTGTAGACTTCATTCGTTCATCTGTCATTCATTATGGGCATTCCAATAGAAATATACCAGTGGCCAGCCAGGCGTGGTGGCTCACGCCTGTAATCTCAGCACTTTGGGAGGGTTAGGTGGGTGGATCACGAGGTCAGTAGTTCTAGACCAGCGTGACTAACATAGTGAAACCCTGTCTCTACTAAAAATACAAAAAAAAATAACCAGGCATGGTGGCAGGCACGTGTAATCTCAGCTACTAGGGAGGCTGAGGCAGGAGAATTGCTTGAACCTGGGAAAGGGAGGTTGCAGTGAGCCAAGATCACGCCACTGTACTCCAGCCTGGGCGACTGTGAGATTCCTCCTAAAAAAAAAAAAAAAAAAAAGAAAAAACAAGAAAAAATATATATACCATTATATTTTTATTGTCAATTTACATTGTTGTGTAAATATATTTCCAGGTGCTTGATTACTGTGTAGTTCCCTCCCCTGCTTCTCCCCAGAGATGCAGACCCTCTTCATCTGCTGTATAAATCAGGCTTCTGAGATGAAAGCAGAGTTTCAACCCTGAACCTTAGAGAATTCATCAAAGCAAATGCCACCTTGTTTCCCTGATGGCACTTCTGATCTCACAGCATGTCCTTTTTCAAACATCTACAGGTACATGTGTTTGTTATGAATATTTTACTCACAATTCTTTTGCACCCTCAATTTGAGGTCATGATTGAAGTTAGCAGACGCCTAGAACCTCCTTGTCCAAGAACAAGGATGTTAATTATTCCTGGGCACAAGGGGCTCTCATGCTTCTCTGCACTGGCCTCATCCCAAACTTGAAACCAATTTTAGGTCTCTGCACTCTCACCATGGAGTATTCACTTGCAACAAAACCCCCTTAAATAGGTAGATTGTGCAAAGACTTTGTGGAGGAGACCTGGAGAGTCTGTGTGCAAATCACACAGAAAAAACATTATTTGACTTGTTCATTATTTTTGTACACCTTGAACTTCCGTGTTGGCTGTGCTCAAAGAAGCCTTTACAGAATCCAGGTACCCACAATGCTCTGCCTTCTGAAGACCAGCCCTCCTGACTCATGATTCTGAGCTGCTTTCACATCCATGGGGAGGTGGGTCCAGTCTCCATGCACCCACCAGTCATCCCTAAACCAAATTTACTTGTGGTAAATAAAGTCCTCTCCATCTCATTTTGCTATGCATTCTCTCTCTCACACCCTGGTTTTGCATGTATAAGCTTGTATATCTCCAACTTATAACCTACTTCCTATGCCTAATTCTTGCTAAGAAAGGTATTTTAAAAATTACCACAAACTTGGCAGCTTAAAATAGCACAGATTCATTACTCATAGTTTCCATGGGTCTGAAATTTGGGCATAGTGTGGCTAGATTTTCTGCTTAGGATCTCACGGGGATAAAATTTTACTATGATTTGGGGCCGTGGTCTCATTTGAGCTCAAGTTTCTATTTCAAGCTCATTGACTGTCAACAGAATTGATTTCACTGAAGCTGCAAGATGGAGATCCCTATTTTTCTTCCAGTTGTTGGCTGAAGACAATTCCCAGCAAATAGAGGTTGCTGGCAGTTCCTTGCCATATGGGCCCCATAGGTAGTTTACAGCCTATGTTTGTTTTCTTCCAGGTCAGCTAGTGCATGACTCTGATTTTCATTTCTGTGCCTGGTCAGAGAAAAGATGCGGCTTTTAAAGGGCTGGTGCAATTAGCTCAGGCTTACCTGGATAATCTCCCTCATCTCAAGGTTCACTGATTTAAGACCTAAATGATATCTGCAAAATCCCTTCATAGCAGTACGTAGATTAGTATGCTAATTAACTGGGAGAAGGGTTGTACACCAGTGGCTGAGCGTCTTGGAGAGCCTGTCTTAGAATTCCACCCACTGCAGTCAGGTTTATTGTGAAATAAATAAAGAATAAGCTTCAAAGTTCCTTACTTGCAGAACATTTTCCAGGAATCTAGGATGAGCCCTTTCTGTGTGTTCACATGGTCTTATGTTTATACAATTTTTGCAAAAGTCATATATTTTGTTAATATCTAGTTAAGAAAACTATTATTTACCACTCCAGATTCTCTCTGCTTTTTGTTTGGCCATGGCATTTTGGAGATTCAGCTAAGGGGAAGCTGAGTTAGGGATATTTTTACTTCTATTTAGTGGGATGTTTTTATGTGGTCCCTGTCACTTCTGTACGCTAGCTGGGGACAGTTTCTGCGAATAGTCCCACTGCTGTCCATTGCCACTCACCTGTTGGGGGAATACAAAGCCAGCCCTGCATTGTGCTGTGAATGAGAATCATGGAACCCAGTCCCAGAAGCAGGTAGGAAGAGGCAAATGAGTTAAAATGTATAGAGTTGGAAGTGAGGCTATTGAAAAGTCTTCACAAAATCAGAAATATAAAATTACAATCAGGGAATGTATTTCTCATTAGAGCCTGGTTGAGAGCAAAAATTTCTATTTTCAGCAATATTATGAGTAAGGCAGTATATTCAATCAAAAATTCACAATACTTTTTTTTAACTGGAAACAAAATATTTAATAAAGTTTGAGTACATCATTTGACTTCCAATTTGGAAAGATGATTGAGATAGTTTAAAAAATACAAAAATTTGGCTTATATCTGTATGGTGTGTACTATCTTTATCAAATTTAAATATATTGATTCAAGAGTTGAAAGAAATTTCATATAAAATAATGATATTTTAAACAAAAGTAATAAAGTTAAGCAATGAAATAAACTGAAATTATTCTCATACTGAGAACAAATTATAGCCAAAATATACACAGATTTTGTCAAAAGTAATAATTCCTTAAGAGAAAGAGACAGATTTTTAGTCACAGTAGTGAATAGTTTCTTTATTTCTTCACAGAAAATAATATTTTGAGTTTTTTATGAAGATGTGTTCTGCCAAATTATGTATTAAAGACTTTCATTATGTTATTTTTATGGATTTTGTTATATTGTAAGTTTCTCAGCATTCTAAAATGTACAATTCTCTGATATCTTCTTATTCTAAATAAATATTCACATTGGTTCCTAATTTCGTATTCAAAATATTGTTTTTATTTATTAAAGAAGCCCTCCCACACTGTAGAAGCTGCAGGCCCCTTAGCTCACACTCTGTTGTGTCTCCGGTGTTCTCATGGGTGTCAATCATGTCTATATACACACAAAGAGATTGCACCACTATCTCCTTATGGGCAGTACAAGATCCCAAATGGGTCTCATCTCCTCCAAGCCTTATGTCTTCCTTTATGGGCTTGGGACAGGGTGAGGACACTCAGAGCTGTAAGGTTCCATCAGATGAGACCCAGTAGCATTAGGATTTGACAGTTATCTGAAACATGAGCTACATTTTTTAAGAAAAATTTACTTAGCGTACAATTAACCATTTTAAAGTGCACAATTCAATGGCATCGAGTCTATTTGCAATGTTATGCAACTGCCAATTCTATCTAATTCTAAAACATTTTTATCACTCCCAAAGTAAACTCTATCTAATCTTTATGAGGCAGTCACCCTCCACCTCTTTTTCCCCTCACCCTTAGCCTCTGACAACCACTAATTTACTTACTTTCTCTATAGATTTAACCATTCTGAACATTTAATATAAATAAAACCATACAATAGCTGGGCTTTTGAGTTTGGCTTTTTCATTTACCATCATATTTTTAAGATTTATCGACATTGTGGTGTGTATCAGTGCTCTACTTTATTTTTATTTTTTAATTGATGGAAAATAGATGTACATATTTTGGGGGTACAACTGATAATTTAACACATTTATATAATTTTAAAATATCAGTGTAATTGGGATATGAATTACCTTAAATAATTATCTTTATGCTAGAAGCATTCAAATTAATCTCTTCAAGATATTTTGAAATATACAATACATTATTGTATAGTCACCTCACTGATCTATCAAATACTAGTTCCTATTTCTTCTACCAAATTGTATATTTGTACCCATTGATCAGCATCCCTTCATCCTCTTCCTTCCCCATTACCCTTCCTTGCCTCTGGTAACCAGCAATCTACTATCTTCATGAGATCCACTTTTTAATCTTCCACATATGAATGAAAATGTGGTATTTGTCTTTCTGTCCTTGGCTTCTTTCACTCAATATAATGGCCTCCAGTTCCATCCATGTTGTTGCAAGTGACTGGATTTCATTCTATTTATGGCTAAATAGTATTCCATTATGTATATATTCAACATTTTATCTATTCACCATTGATGGACACTTAGGTTAATTCCATATTTTGGCTATTGTGAATAGTGCTGCAATAAACATGAGAGTGAAGGTATCTGTTGGATATGTGAAATTCCTTTCTTTTAGATATATAACCAGTATAGTAGATTGTAGTTGTATTTTTAATTTGTTGAGAAATCTCTATATGGTTTTCTGTAGTGGTTGTGCTGATTTACATTTTTAGCAATAGTGTATGTGGGTTCCCCTTCAAATTCTCGCCACTGTCGGTTAGTCTCTGTTTTTTTTGTTTTGTTTTGTTTTTTATTTGTTTTTTCATAAAAGGCCATTTAAACTGGGGTGAAATGATATCTCATTGTGGTTTGATTTGCAATTATCTGATGATTAAGGATGTTGAACATTTTTCGTGTACTTGGCTATTTGTAAGTCTTCTTTTGAGAAATGTCAATTCGAGTCTTTTGTCCATTTTCAAATCTGTTTGATCTCCTTATATATTCTGTTTATTAATTCCTTGTCAGATGGTAGCTTGCAAATATTTTCTGTGCATTATCTCTTCACTTTGTTGATTGTTTCCTTTACTGTTTAACTTGATGTAATTCCACTTCTCTATTTTTGCTTTGGTTGCCTGTGCTTCTGAGATCCTACACAAAAAATCTTTGCCCAGGCCAATGTCCTGGAGCATTTCACACAGTGTTTTCTTCTAATAGTTTCATAGTTTAATCCATTTTTATTTGATTTGTGTATACGATTAGAGTTAGGGGTCTAGTTTCGTTCTTCTGCATATGGATATCCAGTTTTCTCAGAATCATTTACTGAAGGGACTGTCCTATCCCTGTTATATGTTCTTGAAACTTTTGTTGAAAATGAGTTGCCTATAAATGCATGGATTTATACATGGGTTTCTTTATTCTGTTTCACTGATCTATGTGTCCGTTTTTATGCCACTACCATGCTGACCAATTTGGTTATTAGAGCTTTGTAGTAAATTTTGCAATTAGGTAATGTGACACCTCCAGCTTTGTTCTTTTTGCTCAGGATTGCTTTGGCTATTCTAGGTCTTTTGTGATTTCATATGAATTTTAGGATTACTTGTTTATTTCTATGAAAAATGACACGGGTAGTTTGATAGAGCTTGCATTGAATCTGTAAATTGCTTTGAGTAGAATTGTCATTTTAACAATATAACTTTCCCAATCCATGAGCATGAAATATCTTTTTATTTTTGTGTCCTCTTCAATTTCTTTCATTAGTATTTTGTAGATCTTTCACTTTCACTCTACACTTTCACTCAATCCATTTTTACTTTGTGCTCTCTCAATGTACATAATCTTATACTGCCTATTTCTTAAGTTGCTGTGGATAATTTTTGATCTGTGTTTGGGTCTTTATACTAGAGTATATGAGTGGACTGAACACCACAAATCTAGCATTAGAGTATCTAGGTTTGTCCATGTACTTAATTTTATCCATTGGCTTTATATCTTCAAAATATCTTCACTTTTCACGTTAGCTTTTTTTTTTTTTTTTTTTTTTTTTAAATTTCTGATGGAAGAATTCTTCTAGCATTTCTTTATACGATGAGTCTGCTGGTGCTAAATTTGTTCAGTTTTTGTTTTTCTGGGATATACTTTATCTCTCCTTCATACTTAAAGGGTAGCTTGGATGGGTACACCAATTTGGATGACAGTCCTTTTCTTTCAGCACTTTGAAAATGTTGTCCCCTTCCCTCTTGGCCTGTGTGGTTTCCATTGAGAAATCTTTGCCAGATAAATTGGACCTCCTTTATATGTCACATGGTTCTTTTCTCTTGTTGCTTCTAGGATCCCCTCTTTGTCCTTGGCCTTTGAGAACTTGAGTACTATGTGTCTCGGGTTATTCTTATTTGGCTCAAATTTGTTTAGTCTTCTCAAACCTTCCTGTACCTGGATATTTATCTCTTGTTTAAGTTTAGGAAAGGTTTCTGTTATCATTTCTTAGGATAAACTTTCTACCTCATATTCTAGCTCAACTCCATCTTGAACACCAATGCTTTTTAGATTTGATCTTTTGAGATAATTTTCTATATCTTGTGGGTGATCTTTTTTCCTTGTTATTCTTTTTCCCCCTGAATATTTATTTTTAAATAGTCCATCTTTGAGCTCACTAATTATTTTCCCCGCTTGACCCATTTTGCTATTGAGAGCCTCTATTGAATTTTTCAGCTCCACAAGCAGATTTCTCCATTCCAAGATTTGTTTGGTTTTATTTTGGTTTTATTTTCATTATTGCAATGGCTTTGTTAAATTTCTCTGATAAATTTCTGAATTGCTTTTCTGTAACCTTGAAGGTCACTGAGTTTCCGCTGAACTTCTACTTTGAATTCTGGTCAGAATTTGCATATGGTTGCCTTGTTAAGGTCAGTCACTGGTTCCTGGTTTTGTCCATTTGAGGAGATCATTTTTCTTGGGGATGTACATCTATGTCTTTGCATTAAATGATTTGTTATTTCTTCCAAGTCTTCTCTGTCTGGATTGCTTTGGGTTTTATTGAATATGTTTGCTTATAGATTTGTTGTAATTTACTTGTTCATGTTATTTCTTTTCTATCCCCCCATCCCCCAGGTTGTTGCCTCCTGTTCAGGACTACATGGTGCCTTAAGCCCAGGTTTGCCTCAGTTCTAGTAAACAATCAGAGTACTGCCTGTTAAGAATGAGGCAAGTTCCAAAGGTGATACATAGGTACTGTGGGAAGGCTGGCTGTGTGTCTATGCCCGGGGCACCAGTGGAGCGAACCTCCTACAGCATGGTGCTGCTAAACAGCCACTCTGACTTGTTGTTTCCTTTGGTCGAGTTGCAGAGCAGAATTTCCAGGAATGGCAATGGTAGTACCATGTCCCCCTTTGTCTCTGGCTATCCTCAGGGATATTTCTCCCTTCAGACATTCCCAATCTTCCTGTGGTTTCAGACAGAGACAAGTCTTTTGCCAGGGAACTCAAGATGGTGGGGAAGCTGATTGTCATATCTTACTTTATCCAGTGTAAAAACCATGAGTTGGGGGAAATTATCCATTTGCTTATAGCCAGGAAGTTTGGGAGAAGAGGCATTGCCCCTACGGAAGTCTGATTCTCTTATTGTCTGTTTGTAGTCTTGTTACTTCTACTTCTCTGTGGCCTCAGAAACTGTCTCATTCTCATACTTGAGTTCTAGGATATTGCAGGTGATGTCAGCACTATGTGTGTATATTTACGTATATACAGGTTTTCCTTGAGGGTGAGTAGTAAAGCCAGCTTGCGTCTACACTGCCATTTTGGAACCAAAAGTCTATTCAGTTTCTTTATGAGGCTAAATAATATTCTAAGTATATACTACATTTTGTTGATCCAGTCATCTGTTCATGTACTTGGACTTTTAGGAGCTAGATCTGGAACCTGGATCTTCTATTAACTTCTCTCCATTCTCATTGTCAGAGTCATCCCAGTGTCACCTATTGTCCAAGTGCATCCATCTTTGCTGAGTATCTGCTCACTTCCTCCCCTGCGTCAGGGACTCTGTCTCCTCAAGGGTGCAGGTGTCCACAGAAATTCTGTTCTTGGTGCAGAATGGCTAGTCACTCTTAGTTTCCCTCAATTACAGACTTTAATTTTGGAGGAAGACAGACTTCACTCATACAAAGAGACTCAAGTCATAGACCATTGCCACCAAAACAATGAATAAAAACAAATGAGTGAGTATTCTCACTCCATAGACAGCTAGACAATAGTTTGCTTCTTCTGTAATCTTGCTGTAATCACTCTGGCACCCGATAGACATGTTCTATTTGTAGTACCTGTTCTTCTGTTTGTAACTCACCTTCCTACCCACTCCCCACATGAGTTAATGGTCAACGTTTTCAATTAAAGTTTCAGATGCATTCTCAGGAGACACCTGAACAGAGATGAGAGACCTGAATTGTCCTGCTGCTCCAATATTTCTCATCAGAATGTGGCATCTGGGAAATGATCCTAGTCCAGTTATTCTAGTTCACCAGGTTGGAACCAATTTTCAACCTCAGAGATTTGGTCCTACACACTGAGTGTATTATTGCCTTCTTTTCTTTCTTGTCTCAAATTTAATTCACTAAGAGCAGGCTTTCACAGAGTAGTTCAACTCTCTTCAGCGAATTCCGAATTTCTACAATTGGGCTTCTCCATAAGGTGCTTCTTCATAAGGTGCTTCTTTAGTAAAGAATTTCAGTCAACCTAACTTGTTTTACAGCCTTACACACAAAAAGAGAATAAGATGAAAACTCTATATGGCCAAGGACATTGTTTTGTTTTGTTTTCTCTCACTACCATATGTCCTACAATTACAATATTGTATGCCATAAAAGGCACTCGATAAACCACTGCTGATGTAACGAATACACTCACATGCAGTTCTTTTCTCTGTCATGATTTAGTGATCACAAACTTGATAGAAATCACAGCAGCTGTCTGCATAACCACATACCATAGGTGCGCTTGTAGGTATTCCCACAGAGAGAGAGGCATTTGCAGCCACATGTCCACATATTATTTCTAAAGACTGAACCTGTGAACATTGTATTAACCTCCATTGCATCTCTGTCTCTCCTGCAGGATTTTAGTGGTACTCTCTTACAATAACCATTTCATGCTTTGCAAATGGCTTTGGTCACCGGTGACAAGTATTGTCAAATGGGGTTTTCCATGCATATTTGATGGACAACTCCACATTTCAACTCAGACTAGAGAAAATCCTGTCTAATCAAGTGAAGTGGATTCTGAGTTCCAAATCCATAATAGGTACCTCTTCTGCTTCTAGGAAGAATTTCATCTTATGATATTGGATAACAGTCAATACTGAATTAAACATTGACTATTAGCTGGTGATTTTATAAGGTATGTTTTAAGACTTGCTCACACAATACCACAGTTGTCCTACTTTCTCTCTGAAACAATGAGTCAAGGGTGGAGCAGACCCCGAAGAGAACATGGTACTGATCATTAGCAATACTGTACCGTACACTTAAAATGTTAAGGAGTGCAACTCACATTATATGTTCTTGCCACAAGAAGAAGAAAATGAAATAGTGATCTCAGAATCATTTCCCTGATTGCAACCATCTTTGTGCATCAGTAGAGCAACAGCCTGATGGTGACAATGAAGGTGCACCCTGGCACCTTAATTGAATAGAAAGGGAATACTTAATCAAAGATGGAACTTTCACTGCCTCATAAATTAAAAGCCTTGGGTAATGTTTCAAAATGTGGGTGATCTTATATATAACCTCCTTCCTCACTTGATACTAACATTGAAAACAGACTCAGCACTTCTTTACATTCAAAGTAAAGAACATGCTCATGCAAAAGCATTTAGGATTTAAGTGGATTGTACCAAAGATTCAAGGGAGGCAGGAAGATTCACATTACAGAGCAAAACACTGATCAAACACCCCATTTGACAATTCTGTTCATCTCAGCATTTCTCTGACAATTGGGTTCCTCTATTTTGCACTCTTTTGTTCTGTTTCTAGGATTGCACTCATATTCCACTGTCTTTGCAGGGATGTACTGACAGTGAATAACCATTGTTTTATATCATCCCTAGAAAGCATGATCATTTAGATTATTTGGTCTGTTCCCTTCTCCTCTTTGAGGATAAGTGCCAACTGGCTGACTATCTTTCCCCAGCCTTCCTAGAATTCCAATAAATTACATATTTTCCATACTGTTCAAATTATATCTAGAGAGGATGCCATTATATCCACTTCTATAAAGAAAGATACAAGCCCAAATGTGCTAAAGTCCCAATGCAATCAATTTTATCTTATCTGTCCCACAAAAAGGATTTAATGCAAAAAATATTTAAAGTAAAAAAATTCCAAAATGATTATACCTTTACTAATTATTTCCAGAAGTCATGAATTGTTGTTTTTTGTGTTGTCCTATTCTAGTTAGAATTAAACTACTATGCCCATTAGAGACTGCTATGTCATCAAATTTCAAAAGGATTATTCTTGACTATGCGCCCAGTAACTATGGGTTCAGATATTGTAGTCAGCTTTACATAGAGGCTTCCTTATACAAAAATGTAATAGCTTCCTTCATCACATGAATTTTTCTAAAGGCATTCACCATTTTTAAAAATTATTCTAGGAAATTAATTATTTTATGATTTTTTAATAGAAACCGTAATAGAATTGAAATGTGTCTTGCAAATGCCCAGAGTAAGTGGTAAAAGATAATGTACAGAGAAACAAAATTGGTAAGAAAATTGTGTCAACTTATCCAGCATTTAAGAATTTTTACTTTTTTTTTAAACTAAACTTCTGCCTACTTTTAGTTTTTAAAAAGCATTACTATCTGTTATAGTTTGCCATGATCAAGAATCACAACCTTGATTGACTGAGCTGTTACTACCTGTCTTAGTTTGCCAGCATCCAGAATTGGAACATTGTTGAAGTGTGCAGACTTCCCACTGTTTACTGAAACGACTTTCTTGTTAACCATGGCAAAATGTCCGGCTCTGAAAATACTCTTCTGAGAACCCCCATGAACTCACTGTGACTCCAGTGTAATGCACATTTAGAAAGATTTCTGTGAGTCTTTTAAAATGTTGTGGTTTATCACAAATTGCCAAAACCTTGCCTGCAGTGCTGTTTATCAGCACTAAATTATTTCAAGCGCTCTTCCTGTTAAAGCTTTTAATGTTCTGTGTGACTCCTTATGCTAATGTTATACGTATGACTGATGTTTCTGCTCACATGAAACAAAGCACATTCATAAAATCTGGATTTCACACAAAGGTCGCTTTTTCTTCAACGTCGCATTTAAATTGATTCACTCTAAGTATTTCCCCCATATTCCTATAAATCTGATACGGAGGCTGGATGGATCAGTCACTGAAAGCAATCAGATAATGCGTTACACATTAAGGCAAAGTAAATTTAACCCACTGCTAGTAAAAATGGATTTAGATGTGTGTGGTTTTTGTAAAGCATGCAATCAGCTGTATTTGATCTTCTCTTTGGAGGTAGGGATAGAGGTAGTCTATGCACAAACACACTAAATGAATATATGTTTATGCAGGCAAATAAATGATCCTTTTCTCTTCTAGCAGGCTTCCAAACCCACCTCTCATTCCAAGTAAGGCCACGAGCTCTGGGTGGAGTTCGCCTACATTGCTAGGCATAGCCCTTTACATATAATTCTAAAAGAGGTATTGATTACATAACTTTGAGAGAGAGAAATGCACTGTCGATCTCTATTCTTACTAAGACCCATCACATAGGATGACTTTTGTATTCAAATAAATGATTTTGGATACTTTTGAAGACTGAATGCACATATATTCTTTGGAATTTTAAGTACATCCTCCATATGAGCTAAAGTATTAAGTATATTAGTCCTAGTGCTCTATAGTGCTGTAGGGTATATATAGTTAACAATAATTTATTGTATATGTTCAAAAAGCTGGAAGAGAGGATTTCAAATGTTCCCAATACAAAGAAATGACAAATGTTTCAGGCGATGGATATGCTAATTATTCTTATTTGAACATTACACATTACACATCTCAACACATATACATGTATTGAAATATCACTCTGAATCCTATAAACATGTTTAATCATTATGTGTCCACCAAAAATAAAAGAGTTAAAAGTAAGTTTCCTTTGATTTGAAATTTGGTGTAAGAGATGCTATATCCAGCATGCCTGCAGAAACTGGATGCTCTGCTAGGGAATTTGGGGATTTATCTCTAAATTACAGACCCCAGATGCAGTAAATCATGTGCATACACCATGCTTTTGATACATAAATATAAGTGTATTTAATTTTATCTTTACATTTTTGTTTTGTGTTTGCATGTGTGTATGTGTATGTGTGTGTATTTGTTTGGCTTATCTAGTTACATATATGAACTTTTTAAGAAAAAGTCCAACATGTCTAACTGGCTCTTACATTCCTCTAATGTCATGTCTCTTTTGGTAAAAGAAGTTTTTCCCCTTTGCTTATGTTTTATAACTGCTTTTATTAAGCTATCTGTCATTAAATTCACAGTTTGAGATAACTTGACCAATACAAACCTATGAAATACAGACTATAAGAATTATGTAGCCAGCATCCATTTCACTTTTTTGCACACAATGCTACATTTCATAGTCCTCCTGCATCTGGCTCCTGGAATACAAGAAGAGGTAGTATTTGTTTCTCTCACGCCAGACATGTTCATAAAACATCCTGCACAATCTTCCATGCTCTCTCTCCCCATACTTTGTGGCCGGAAGCAAAGGATTCCAAGATGGTGGAGACATATGTTGATAAGAGTCCAGGTCTCTGAATCAGTGGCTGCCCAGGAAATTTGTCCAAATTAAGCATGGGCTTGAGCAAGAAATAAGCTGTCTTCAGTTATGCTCCTCAGCTCTTGATGTCTTCTTTAACTCTGTTTTGAAATTATGGTTGTACTCTTTAGGCAGGTGATTTTGGGGGCAACATTTTCTGATTCCAAATGTGTCTTCTAAAGGTAACTCAACAGAACTTCCAGAGCTTATGTAGGTCATTGTGCAGTTGCATTTTGGGGAGGAAGGTCTTTACTCTTGGGGTGTTCATTCACAAACCATCTATTTATTAAATACCTGGTTACTGTGTTCTTATTTTGAGCATACAGAGCACTGCCCATATATCATTTCACTAGAATAATTTTATTACTTCTATATGTACAACTTTACCCTTATGTCATGGGCTGGGGTATTTATGTTTGTGTCCCCTCAAAATTCATATTGAAATTCTAACCTCCCAGGTGACAGTATTAAGATGCAGGCTTTTTTGGAAGGTGATTATGTCATATGTCAGAGCCCTAATGAATGGGATTAGTGCCTTTTTAAAAGAGGCCCAAGCGAACTCATTCATTGGCCCTTTCTATCACGTAAAGATGTTGCAAGAAGTTGCTGTCCTTGAGGAATGGGTCTCAACAGACTTATCAGCTCTGCTACCACCTTTATCTTATACTTCCTGGCCTCCAGGACTGTGAGAAATAAATGTTTTTCATTTATAAACAATGTAATGTATGGTACTTTGTCCCAACAGACTTAAGACATTTTGTGAATTAATAAACTCAGATGAATTTTACAAACTAAGCATTTTACCCAGACCTGCCTGGGATTATTCCACAAAGTTTACTATATTGAGAATGCCCTTTCTCTATATTTTAAATACTCTTAAATGTTAGTTCTACAGGTCCTAAAGTTGTTTCTTAATCCCGCATAAAGCATTAAGAAACTTCACATTCTGATAGATGCCTGTCAGTTAAGACTTGTTGGAGCCAAACAACCCAAAATGTGTCCATCTCTTGGCATCTCTTTGAGTCCTGAGGTTTATACTAAAGATGGTAACTCTCATCATTTCAGATGTCATTCCTGGACTGTACAAGTCAGTCCACTGCAACTCAAGGCCTTTCCAATAATTCCCCAACTGAGTAGAGCTACAGAGGTTTGAACAACTGCCCTTTTATGACCTTTCTTGAGACTTTTACTAAATTTACTGTTTTTGCTCAATGAGAATGTGAAAATAGCTTGAAGAACATATTTGTATTATTGTTTTCAGTGTTTCTTTTTTTTAACTTCAGACTATTTAAACAGCCAACACTCTTTCAGTACCTTTACATGTTCTAAAAATACAGAGGTTCTTTTGCTTATTTATTAAAAGGAATTAACCTTCCATGACACACGGCAGACTTAATTTGTTGAATTTTGGAAAGTGCAATTATTCAAACTATAGTACTGAGTTCCACAAGGTACACTGTAAGCACACACATCATTTTTCTTGGGTTTATAATTCTATTTTTTCAGTCATTTGATAACTAGATGGCTATCTCAGGCAATAAACAAGGCTCACATTAACAAGGTACCCACATTTCATTGGTCCTAATCCCACTTACATCACATTGAACTTTGGAACCCACAAACTAACTACCAACAGACTTTAAGAAGTAATGCTATCTTCTTATAGTATAGAAAATGGGCAGTTATTTTATCTGTTTCTCTGCTAAAGGTGGTCCCCTATTCTGTCATGCCTGCTGTGGCCACCTGTGACTGGTGATGCTCACAACAAGGATAATATTTACTAGGACTTCCAACACTGCTGAACTCACAGGTGAAACCACTCTGTTCTCTTGCTACCTCACTGAGTCAGAGCCAACTGCACTATTTGTATTATTAGCTTGCTTGATCACAGAGAAGTACAGAAGCAAAGTAATGGGACACCTGCTTATCCCTGATTTCCTTCCCTCCCTCAATCATGGGCCGTCTCTCCATGAAGCAACCCCTCCGTGCCAATCTACCCCTGAGGCTCCCAGTAAAATGCTTCTCTTCTCTTTCTGCCTTTCTTCGCTCACTGATTTGCTCTGTCCTACATTCTGGCAATAAATGTATTGATTGTGAACAAAAATATTATCAGTTTCAACTAGAACCATAACCAAGGCCCTACCCTCCCTCTACCTTAGTCACAAATACAATGATTGTTTTTTCTTTAGTACCAACTATTCCTTCATGGATGATAAGTCCTGTGCTGCAGTCATGCCAAATGCATGATTCTTAACTCTCAGAATTCAAACTTCAGGCTGCAAAAAGGATTATCTGGGAGCTTGTTCAAATTGTGAATTCCATGGGTCTACTCCTAGCTCTCCCATTCAAGGTCTACTGCTCTTGGGTGAACTATTTTGACTTTTGCAAAGCACCCAGAGGATTCGCATTCAGATGATCCAAGTCTTCTTCTACTTTTAGATGCAATGCCACCTGCCGTATTAACATTCTTGACTGTTCAGGGGATAGTATAAATTTTATTAATAATTTCTATAACTTTTTTTCTTTTTTGGTAACAATGATTTTGCCTGGCAGTCTATGTTGTTATTTGAGGCAGACATGTTTAGAATTCCTACAAATTCCTGGTAGATTGGTCCTTTTAACATTATGCAATGTCCTTCTTTGTCTCTAGCCATTTTATTTGATCTGAAATGTACTTTATCTTTTAATTGGTGTATTTAAACACTTACATTTAAGGAAATTGTTGATATATCAAGACTTAGATCTGCCATTTTATTATTTATTTTCTGTTTCTAATTTATTTGTTTCTCTTTTCTGGCCTACCTGTTGGTTTCTTGAACATGTCTTAGAAATTTTTCCTATGAATCTACAGTGTTCTTGAGTGTGTCACTTTGTATAATTCTCTTGGTGACTTGTCTAGAATTTACAATATACATGTGTAACCTATATCATTATTGGCACTGATGTCTTGTCACTCAAGTGAAGTGTAGAAAACTTTCATTGATTTCCTTTTGCCCTCTCTACTTTTTAAAATACAGTTGTTTGTCTTAAGTATTTCCTGAATATCCATTGAGTAGCATGTAAGATGGTGTTACATTTTTGGCTCCAACCATGAAATGTGATTTAATAAACTAATTAAAGGAATACACAATCACTCCCATTTTTATAAATATCCATGGTTTTCCTTCCTTTCTGGAGTTTCAGGTATTCTTCTGTTATCATTTATAGTCTATTTAGAGAACTTTGGTTAGTCATTTCTTAAGGGTTAAATTGCTGGCCAAAAAAAAAAAAAAAAAAAAAAAATTCCTAGTTTTTCTTCACCTTAAAAGTTCTTGATTTCCCCTTCATTCCCAAGGATATTTTTGCTGAATATAGAACCTTGGATTGGCATGTCTTTTCTCTGTGATATAAATGACAGTTATTAGCCTGTTTATATGATATATTTAGAGTTTTTTTCTTATTATAAAAAATTCTGAAATCAAGATCCTACATTTTGTTAGAGGAGTCATATATTCATAGACTTCATGGGAGGATTCAGTGGATAACAAAGGTAAAATCTAATTCAACCACAGAGAGTGAAGAGAGATGGAACAAGGTCTGAACGGAAGTGGAAATCATTTTCGTAAGCAGAAGTGGATCAGCTTCCTTCTCTGAGACTAGAGGGAATAAAAGGAGGACAGGAAGAGATTTACATGGAGATCAGAGCATGTTTTCTAAATGGATTTCTCCCTGGGTGCCACTCTTGGTGAAGTTTGAATGTTTAAAGATAGATATTTTTCATAAACAAAGACACTAAACTGTAAGACAACTACTTAATTTCTCATCATCTAAAGAAATATCTATGTATTCTACTTTAGAATAAAAACGAAAGAAATGAACTACAAAATATCCACAGTTACACATGCAGTGGTGTTGGCTTTTAGATATCTTATGACTGTCTGAAACATGGAAACATTCCAAACAATTTTCAAGGGGGATCTGACCCCATGCAATGTTTGCCTGATACTCTTGGCTTTGCAACCTAACCTTGGCTGAGATGAGACTGCATTTCCTTCTGGTGCCTACCTTGAGAAATTCTGCCAACTTTGTTTTGGAGACATTTAAATAGGCTAATTATAATATATTCGCACTGAGAAAAGGAAAAGATAAAGTACCTTTTCTTGCCTATCAATAAGGAAAAATATAAAAAATATTTTCAGCATTGCCCAGAATACCTTTATTAGAATAAAAATGTGACTGAGATCTACTTATTCAATTTTTAATTTTCTTTTTTGGACCATGCTGCTTCTAGCAAATAGGACCGATAATTTTAAAAAGTCAACTTAACAGAATGTACACATCAAAACGAACTATATTTATTGTAATCTTACTTATATTTTTATCCAAGTTTGCTGCCAATGTAAAAAAAACTTTTTGGAAACTCATTTTTGGAAAAGTATCTGAAATCTCCAGCATGATCTTTTCAGGAACATTGATGCGACAAAGGAAACCAGCTGAATGTGTTGCTGAGACACACAGAAGATTGATTTGGTAACGGAAGGTGAGCTCTGTCAGTTTCCACAAGGGCAAAAGAGTATTGAGTCCCCGTTGTGTGTCTGTCTCTTCTGATAGACTTTGGGCTCACGAAATGAAGGTACCATATTTTATTCATTTCAGTGTTCCCAGCACAGTCCTTGGCACTTATCAGGCATCTCATCAAAGATTATTAAATTCCATTTTCTTAATTCAAATCACAGTTAATGGTCCTAATGCTTTGAAGTGACCCCAAATGTTTCTCTGGTCATTTGCAAATAAGCATGAAATGATTCTTTTTTCTCATGCGTGCATACCATTTCTACAGGTACCATATATATAGTATTATAAATTTTCACAGAATAGTATTTTCTGACCCCATCCTCCCCTTGCAGTGCAATAGTCTTATGGGGATTTTTCATGATTGATAGTTGGATTCATTTTTCAACTAGATACATGTATCCAAATGAATGCTTTAATATTTCAACCCCATAAAAATGTAATGAAAAACCTGTCATGGATAATAAGTTGCAATGAAGTGCTTGACTACCTTAAATGACAGGCTCTCTGTGATTTCAAATTCCAGTTCTCTTGGATTTGAGTTATACAGTTAACTAAGTTAAGGATGCTACATGTAAAGAAAAATATGATCATTTCAATGAACATCATAATCAAAAATAACTTTAAAAATCACTTTGCTGTGTGTTAAAATATAAGTAATATTTTCTCAGGGGACTTTATACCAGAAAGAATGAGGCACAATCTAAGGGTGACTTTAATTAGTCGATTTCTCATCTCCTTTTTTTTTTTTTTTTAGCCTATTTGCTTTGTTTTGTCCTAATTCATTTTTTACTCCACTGTCTTAAATATTAACCAGAAATAATATAAGAAACCTGGATTTCCAGGGCAAAATAATTCAACAAGCTTTATTTATCAATTGATGTGTGTTTGTGTGTATAATTCTAAAAATAGAAAATGAGTAACCATGAAAGTTAAGTTTACCTTTATAATGTTCATCTAAATTTATATTTACAGAATTAGAATACTTTCCTAGATGTCACCCAGAATCAAAAGTTCTAATACACCGATAAGTGTGAATTTCCACATCAGAAAAGTTCCTTTTTCCACTCTGTTTTATGTGGCTGTTACTGAAACAAACCAAATGGCTAAATCAATACAAATGGCCCTTGAGGCCTAGAGAGAGCACAAGAAAGTGTAGCATCATTAAACTAAATTACAAACAAGCACTTCAGAAGACAAATAAGTATTTTGTTACCATAAGTCTTCATTTTTTTATGGTGATGATAATTGAAAATGTTTACAAAACATGCATGGTACCAGAAACAAGGCTTCTGTGATTGTGTCCTAATAATTAGGTATACCAAGTTGCTATGGCTGCTTTAATCAGATAGAAAAGTATAAATCTAGAGACGAAAATTTGATAGCATTTTCCCAAGCCCCAACCTCTATCTGGCATTAGGAAACACATAACTCAGGAGGAGTGATAATCGGGGAGGTGAGCATTGGAAGAGTAATGGGGCCAGCTAGAGAGTATGAGTTTCACCTTGTTGCTCTACAAACATGAGTCTGGAGCTGAGCAGAAAGAAGGAAGACACAGGAGGGGATAAAAGGAAATACTGCTAAGGGCTCGGGTAAGTGATGAGGACAGAATATAGCAAAGATAGGGGCTGCCCTTCCTGTTTCCTAGGAAACTGCTCCCAGATACCCAGGTTTATATTATCCACATGCTTACAGCAGATGAAAATGAAGAAGGACTAAGCCCAATATTCTACAAACAGAATACAGGCCCAGGAGAAATATCCAAGGAAATGATATGTGAATAAAAATTATTTTGAAAAAGTCTGGAGCAAATACATGTCAGAAGAAAGAAGAATAAATTACCCAGGATATTTAAAACTCAGAATTCAGGGCATAAGTGGCTTTTGGTCCTGAGCAAACTATGTGTGATATGCACTTCATAAGTGACAGTTTAGGGCAATGGTCATTATACAGTGGATTAGAACCAACCCTGGGAGCAAATCAAAATACATAATTTTAATTAACCTTCTTGTATAAGGCATGTAAGTTTAATATTAGAAAAAAATTACCTGTATTATAAAATAATTTAATAATGATGTTTGAGTTCTTCTAACCAAGACAATTTATTTTGTTTTATATGAATAATTTTAAGTCTAAACATAGGAGAGATTTCAGAAAAAAAAATTTATATAAATTATTTTCATGACAGATATACAGGTTTTGATACAAACATAAATCCTGTCTGGAAAGTTCAAATTCTTTACCGTCTTTGTGAAAGATAGTTTTCAACAAAACATTATGCTTTTTTGCCCATACTAGCTACTAGGATCATGAATCTGAAGAAATTATACATATATATGCATGTAAAATTATTATATATAGACTATATATATACTTGTCACTGTCAGCTGTTATTTTGACAGATTAAATAGAAACTGAATAGATAATTTTTGCTTCACTAAATCAAAAACACTCTTTATTGGTTATAAATAACATTGAAATACACTCCTGCAAAGCACATCAGAATGGTTTATGACTTTTTAAGGAAAAATATTATATTCAATGGGCTGACTGAAAATTTGCCTTCAACATAGTGACTCTATTCTATGTGAAAAATGAAATAATTTAAAAAGACTACAAAAACATACATAAATTAGTTTTATTTGTCTTTGACAGCTATGGTACAGCCTGTAGTACTCACACATATGTACTTATCTTCCCTTTCCAGGTTTCTGGAATGGTTAGGCTTTGTGACCCTTACATCCAGGTAGTAACATGCAACCGGTTCTGGTCTGGAAACAACCAGCAGTGACATGGATCATTTCCCGGCTAAAGCATTTCATTGCTGATATGAATCTCTACGCATTCTTTCCCTCTATGATAATCATGGAAGAAGACTCATATTCTATTGGTGGAACTATGGATTTGAAGGTTCATGTGTCAACAAAATCTCTACTTGGAGGAAACCTGCCTGAGAGAGTTACTTGGATGGACAAAAACTTAGTATGACTCAGAAAGAAACTTCTGGGGTGTGAAGCCACTAACTTGTTTTGATTGTTATTTCAGCACAACCTAGAATATACTAATGAATATAACTTTAGACAGCACTTTTTGTGCCATGATATTTCCATGTAGCACTTAATGTACAAGTATTTGTGTTTTGACCTATTATATTTAGTTCAAAAAAGGCTTATTAGAAGCTGAGGCCAAACTAAATAAAAAGGGAACAACATGCCCAAATTTAGTCAAATATTGGAGTCTTCATCTTTATACAACAATTTGGAATATAAAAGAATGATGGCAGAGAGTTAATACTTCAAATATTGCATTGTAAGCTATATTTCTCTTAGAAAAGGATCTCTTGACCCATATAAACAGATATTTTTTTTAAGCAGTACTCTCTGCTATGTAAATATTCTATAGCAGCCAGTATCTCTCACTTACAGGGTATTATCGTTGGCAGTAGGACATGAAGAGAAATCCTGAGGGTGTTCATGTTTAGGTGTCTTATTTCTGGAGGGCAGGAAATGACAAATACAGCCAAAAGAAACCTGCCCCATGCCAGCAGTCCTTAGAGACTTTAATAAAGTTCAAAATTTTTATATTAACATTACTATTCTTTTTTTAGTGCATTTAAAAATAGCACATTTTGAGAAATAAATTTTCTTTTCTTGAGAATGAAATATTTTTAAGAGAAGAGCTTTGGTAGAGATTTTCCTTATTCAGGAGACTTTATACTTACGAGAACTAGAGGGAAGTTATGAAAGTCATAAGAGAGATAATGTTTGACTACCAAAATTGTTTGTCACTTTGAGTTATCTTGTCTAAAGAAGAAAACATATTTGGTTGATTCTTCTAATATCTTGTTACAACTTATTCAGTGGGAATTTCTGGAAGTGATGACATAAATGGGAAACCCTTGTAATCATCACTTTTTTATTTATTTATTTATTTATTTATTTATTTATTTATTTTTGAGATGGAGTCTCACTCTGTCGCCCAGGCTGGAGTGCAGTGGCCAGATCTCAGCTCACTGCAAGCTCCGCCTCCCGGGTTCACGCCATTCTCCTGCCTCAGCCTCCCGAGTAGCTGGGACTACAGGCGCCCACCACCTCGCCCAGCTAGTTTTTTTTGTATTTTTTAGTAGAGACGGGGGTTTCACTGTTTTAGCCAGGATGGTCTCGATCTCCTGACCTCGTAATCCACCCGTCTCGGCCTCCCAAAGTGCTGGGATTACAGGCTTGAGCCACCGCGCCCGGCCTTTTTTTGTTTGTTTGTTTTTTGAGACGGAATCTCGCTCTGTCGCCCAGGCTGGAGTGCAGTGGCGCGATCTCGCCTCACTGCAAGCTCTGCCTCCCGGGTTCACGCCATTCTCTTGCCTCAGCCTCCCCAGTAGCTGGGACTACAGGCGCCCGCCACTACACCCGGCTTTTTTTTTTTTTTTTTTTTTTTTTTTTTTTAGTAGAGACGGGTTTCACCGTGTTAGCCAGGATGGTCTTGATCTGCTGACCTCATGATCCGACCGCCTTGGCCTCCCAAAGTGCTGGGATTACAGGCATGAGCCACTGCGCCCGGCCATCATTTTTGTATTCTAACTACCTTCTCTTCTTGCTCTTGGGCATCTTGTCATCTACTTCTTCACGTCATCAACTTCTGTTACGTGAAAATACTGATATTCCAAAATCAACTAAACCTAAGCATGGGGAATATTTTTACTTTGTTTTAATTTTTTTCCTTAAAGTTATGGGGGTGTGTGGGTGTGTGTGTGTGTGTGTGTGTGTGTGTGTGTGTGTGTAGCACTATAAGAATAGAACAGAAACAAACATTATTTAGAGTCATCTGTTAAAGGCAGAATAATATACTCTCCACCAGAGAAAAGGTATCTACATCCTAAACCTCAGAACCTGTGATTATATCACGTTACATGGAAAGGGGAATTAAAATAAGGTTGCTAATTTTAAGGATGCTTACTTCCTTAAAATAGGGAGATTATCCTGGCTTTTCCAGATGGTGCTAATGGATCCTTAAATGTGGAAAAGACAGGCGTATGAGCGTCAGCATCAGAATGATATGATGGGAAAAAGACTTAACTTGCCATTGATAGCTTTGAAGAGAGAAGAAAACTATGAGCCAAGGGAGGTGAACATCCTTTAGAAACTGAAAAAGGAAAAGATACGGATTCACTCTTAGAGGCTCCAGAAAGAAATGCAGCCTGCCTGACACCGTGGTTTCAGAGTGAGAACCACATCAAATTTCTAACCTAACAGAATTGTAAGATAACAAATTTGTGTTTTAAGCTAGTAAATGCATGGTCATTTATTACAGCTGCAATAGAAAACTAAGACCTGTATAATGCCCTATGAGAATAAAACAAGTTGAAAACCACTACCCCTTAATTCTTTGAGAATTAAGAAGTATACAGTAACCAATTTTTCTTAATTTCAACCAACAATCAAATAATAATAATAACAAAATAGAGGCCAGGCACGGTGGTTCACGCCTGTACTCCCAGCACTTTGGGAGGCTGAGGTGGGTGGATTACTTGAGGCCAGGAGTTCAATGCCAGCCTGGCCAACATAGTGAAACCCCGTCTCTACTAAAAATACAAAAAATTAGCCAGGTGTGGTGGCGCATGCCTGTAGTCCCAGCTATTCGGGAGACTGAGGCAGGAGAATCGCTTGAACCTGGGAGGAAAAGGTTGCAGTGAGCCGAGGTCCCACCATTGCACTCTAGCTTGGGTGACAGAGTAAGACTCTTGTCTCAAAAAATATAAAAACTAAATAAAAATAAATGAATTCAAATGGGAATGTTACTGGAAATGAGCATCATTCTCCAGACTCTGTTTTGAGAAACAGAATCTAATTCCTTAAAGAAATGAATGAACATGCTAGATTTCCCCAATGCTTGAGTTTGCTCTGATGCATCCCTGCTGGGAAACTGATAAATGAACTACACTCTCTTGTGAGATGTTTCTATGCAACAAGTCTATAACCGATGAAGAATAAATCATAACAAGTGAGAGTCTTGAAAGGTCAAGCCATAAGGTTCAGCACTGAGTTGGAATGGGTCAGAAGCTGGGAACGTTATTTAATACTGAGAGAGATTGTAAACTTGGCAATCTAATCAGACTCTGCTTTGATGTTATGCTTTTTGCTTTGTAGGCTCTGGTTTATGGTAGTTGATGTTTATTTCCACATATACTTTCCTTTCTTCCTATTTTATAAAATTCTTGGAATTGGTATTTCTGTATCCTACTTAAGGCAAAGCATTAATTCAAGCCAATTAGTAAGCTCCCACCCTCTCTTGGTTCCAATTTCAACCCCATTATTGTATAAAATTTCATGTTTACAACATTCTAACTCTGTGTTGAGAATAACAGCCTCAGTCACCAAGGCTTATGGGGATTTCCACATTTCCAAATCAGTCATGAAATAAACATGCACTAAAACCAAACATTTTTAAATGTATTTGGTGGGGTAATAACATTCATCTAACTGCAGATAGAAACTTTTTGTTCAGCCCAGAGATCATTGCAGTGATTCCAAATGTTTAGTCAGGACAGTGAAGACAGACTTTTCAAGCCACTTAAAATCCTGGTGGGGAAATAAACATGGCAAAATATACATTTAAATCTCAAAAACATATTAAAATACAAAGACTGTTGGAGAAGTTTAAGGGAAGTACTAAAACTATGACAGGTGTTTAGTAATGATAAACAGGATTTTCGACAACATTTCAATTAACTAGTCCTTTGAGATTATTTTCATAGCTAAATTAGCTAATTGAAGTAGATTATAAGAGCTTATTAAACACTTAATTCTGGTTTTCTTCAGTGTGAAATATATTCAATTAGCATTTAAAAATATCTGAACATGTGATATAACATAGATGAAACATCAAAGTGGTCTCAGAATTTTTGTAATTAAAAAATATATATTTTGCTGTTAAAGAAATATTAACTTGGATAGACTTAGGTGTCTTTTTTCTTTCTCTTCTTCTTAACCCAGGTGAGAAAAGGCAATTGTGAAAGGAGAAATGGACCAAGAATCAAGAAATGTAAAACCTTATCACTACTTTTTCCACTAAAGACTATTACATTGGGCTAATTGTTTTACTTCCTGGGTCTCAGTTTCCATAAATGTAAAATAAAATATTAGACGTCATTCATTCAATCATGCATGAAAAAAACTGAGAACTTCCTGGACTTCTATATAGGCAATTGGGATACAAGAATAAACAGATTAATGCACAGAATTTATAACCCAATTTCTCTTACAGCAAAAATGGCATTTATTTATGTGCTATGAATCATTACAACATAATACATAGGGATTTTAATATTGGCAATTACATGTCCCATACCTATTAATATAAGTTGTCTAGTGTTTCAAATTAAAGTTTCTATGATGAAAAAAAAATCAGAACTTTGTTTTAAAATGATACCTGGAACATTGGTAAACAGCTGATAAAGATGAAGAATTTTAAAATGCAATTTTAATGTGAAAAAAAAACTCTATTAGTAGGTCAAAATCTAGAATGGAAAAAATAATTAAATAAAATTGGTTTATTAAATTAATGTCCTATGGACAGGACTACCAAACCACATTTTATAGTGGATGTTAAATATTTTTATGGAATTTCTAGTTTACATGACAAAGTTTGAAGCAAAGAGAAACCCTTATTCTAAAAAATAAATGTTGATCTGAAATTGTTGCTATTGTTTTCTTTATTTTAACTGCTGGTATAGAGCAAACCATAATTACACCTAGATGTCAGACAAGGAGAAAATAATATAATGAAGTTTCTAACTATTTAAACACCTTTTAAAATGTGTAAATTTGCCTATATCAAAGCAACTTTTGCTTTGTTCTCGCTTTCTTTCTCTCTCTCTTCTCCTCCCAACCTTGCCATTTCCATTTTTTGAGCCATTCCATTATTTTTTTCAAAATATATTATTATTTTATGTGTTTATTTTGTCATACATCCTCCCTTTTAAATCAAATTGTCTTTCTTATGCCCTTTTCTTACTCTCTCATGTCTCCTATGACTCTATCCTCCAATTTTGTTCTTTTCTTTTCTTTTTTGAGACAGAGTCTCGCTCTGTCACCAGGCTGGACTGCAATGGTGTGATATTGGCTCACTGCAACCTCCGCCTCCGGGGTTCAAGTGATTCTCATGCCTCAGCCTTCTGGGTAGGGGGATTACAGACACGTGCCACCACACCCAGATAATTTTTGTACTTTTAGTAGAGACGGGTTTTCACCGTGTTGGCCAGGCTGGTCTTGAATTCCTGGCCTTGTGATCCACTCACTCCCAAAGTGCTGGGATTACAGATGTGAGTAACCACACATGACCCAATTTTTTCCTTAGATATTACTTATTCATATTCCTGGTCTGAGACTTCATAAAACCCTACTACTAACAAGGAATAGGCCATTTGCTCCTCCTTAGTAAAGTCCTAAAGAATTATTTTGGTATGTCCATCATTTGTGCTACCCCATTCTTGAGAGTTCAATCTTCATTCACCTTCATTTCACCTTCCAATTGTCAGTATTGGCTATCCTGCCTCCAAGCCATCATCAAGACTTGATAGCTCACACTCTAATGAAATAATCCATCGGTACCATTTCATAACCCAAAAGAGTCTGTTCCCAAACTTTCAAACAAGGAGTTTTCTTATTAATGTCTCTAGAATTGACCGGGGTATAGTTTGGACAATTTACCAGTATTTACTAAACACAGACACTGGTTGAGAAAAAGACTGTTACTCTTGCTAAAGTTCTATTTTTCAGAGGTCCTTTCTCTTAGGAACAACTGACGTTTTGTTCTCCAGCTTTGGAAACTACCTTCCCGTACATTCTACAGTTTGCCTTTTATTGCTCTGTATTAGTCAAGATTAGTTCAGTTGCAAGTGAGAGATCCAAATTCAGCCATGTTAAACCATAGGAAAGGAAAAAAGTCTTGCTATATAACCAAAAGTCCAAGGACAGACTATCTTCAGATTCAGTTTGATCAAATTATGTCATCACGTTACCTGCTCTCTCTTTTTCTCCTTCATAATTTCTCAGCCCTGCATCCTGTATGTGTTGACCTCATTATGTGCTTTTCTGTTACATTGACTGGATTTCTTCATTATAACAGTTCTAACACAATTTTCTGTAAACTTAAAATTCAAAGGTTAGTCTTTTTTATTTCCAGCAGAAATATGAAGATAGGCAGTTTCCCTTGGGCTGATGCCTCTTAAAAATGTAGGAAGATGTGGTATTCTGTGTGGCCTAGTCTACATAAGGCACACATCCTTGTAATGGTAGGGGTAGAAGGGATGGGAGATTATGCTATAGAATTTTGACTGAAATTCCTACCAAAATTATATGGAATGGAGAAGGTATTCCCAAATGAAGATGGGAAAGGATCCTGAGCAGACAAAAATTGTATTTAGAGTTGTCCAATATACATAAACTCCTCCAAAATGATACAATTTGAGGGGTAGCTTTATAAACTTTAGAACAACTGTGCTATTGTAGATATCAGAAGCTTCTAGAAAACTAAATTCCAACAAATAGAAAATATCTATAGGTGTAGACCAAATAATTTAATCGATTTTTTACGTGTCAATATTTTTCCTAGATCTTTTAAATTAGGCTGCAGTTATCAATTTTCTTTTAAATCAGGCTGAAGTTATAAAAAATTTTTTCATATCACATGTAGTTAAAATAAGTTCACATTTATTGACGAATCAAAAGTTGGGAATTTCAATGACTTTTATATTCTTTCCCAATATTCACTCTTCCTCTTTTAGCACTTAAATTTTCCTTCTGGAAACAGTTTTAGTTCATTCTCGGTCTAAAACCATAAGCTATAACAGTATCTGCCAAAGGTCTCCCAGTTCACTAAGAATGAACTGTAGAGCCCTTAAAATAACCTTCAAGACTTGCCTAGAGAACCATGTCCACGTACCTCTCTGACCTCATGCTCTCTCACTCTAATCCACCAGCTCTGCTCCTTCCATGCTATGGCCCCATCCCAGCCCCTTGCAGATGCTCAAATACCCCATCTCAAGCACAGTCCCATCTCAAGGCCCTTGAACTTACTGTCTCTTCATTCTGGGATGCTCTCATGTTCATAACCACATGGCTCACTTCCTCACATGACTGAGGTCTTTGTTCAAATATCTCCTTTTCATGGAGGACTGTATTAACCATTCTATCTAAAACAAACAAACAAATAGATGAACAAACCCTTTTATCCTATTAGCCTCCCCAATTTTTAAAAATGTGCTAAGCATTTATTATTTTTTAATTGACATAATAACTGTGCCTATTTATGGAGTACAAAGTGGTATTTCAATATGTGTGTACAATGTATAATGATCAAACCTGGGTAGTTAGCATATCCATCACCTCAAACATTTATGATTTTTTTTTCATTTTGGAAACATTGAAAATTTTCTAACTATTTGAAAATATACAATATATTATTGTGAATGATAGTTACCCTCCAGTGTTATAAAACACTAGAACACATTACTCCTGTCTAGCTGTATTTTTGTATTTATTAGCCAATATGGCTGTATATTGTATTTATATAGCCAACTTCTTCCTGTCTCCACTCCTCCCTACCTTTCTAAGCTTCTAGTAAGCACTATTCTACTCTATACTTCTATGTGCTCAAACATTTTGCTTCCATATATAAGTGAGGCCATGCAGTATTTGTTTTTCTGTGCCCAGCTTGTTTCATTTAACATAATGTCCTCCAGGCTCATCTGCATTGCTATGAATGACAGGATTTTATTCATTTTTATGGCTAAATAGTATTCCATTGTATATATACACTATATTTTCTTTATCCATTCACCTTTTGACAGATAGTTAGCTTGATTCTATATCTTGTCTATTGTGAATAGTGCTGCAATAAGATAGCTTTTTGAGACTAATTTTCTTCCCTTTGGATATATACCTAGTAGTAGAATTTTTTTTACAGCAATTATTACCACCCAACACTTTTGTTTATTTTCTTTCCTTCCTCACTGGCATGTGGTGTACTAGACAAGAAAAACTGATTTGCTCATTTCTATATTTCAGCACCCAGGACAGTGCCTAACATATTGTTGGTGCACAGTGAATAGATGTTAAATATATTCTTGAAGGGAGAATAAATGAATGAATGAATAAATGAAGGAATAGTTCTGTCACTCAGATCCAAATGTTGACTCATGATCTAGGCCTAGCCTGTCAGAGTCTCATATTGCATGGCCACAGTGATGCTATAAGTTTAGCCATGAGACCTATATCAAACACATATGTAGATATGGTTTGGTTCTGTGTCCCCACCCAAATCTCAACTTCAATTGTAAAAATCCCACATGTCAAGGGCAGAACCAAGTGGAGATAATTGAACCATGAGGGCGATTTCCTCCATGCTGTTCTTGTGATAGTGAATGAGTTCTCACGAGATTTGATGATTTTATAAGGGACTTCCTCCTTCACTCGGCACTCATTCTCTTTCCTGCCACCCTGTGAAGAGGGGCCTTCTGCCATGAATGTAAGTTTCCAAGGCCTCCCTAGCCATGTGTAACTGTGTGTCAATTAAGCTGTTTTTCTTTATAAATTACCCAGTCTTGGGCATTTCTTCATAGCAGCATGAGAACTGACTATTACATATGTTCTCACAGTAAATCTGTGACACTACAGACAAATAATGATATACATTAAAACAATGAAGTCCATAAAGAGGGTCAGCCTGAGCATCAACCCAACACAGATGAAGGCACAGCTAAGACATGGAGCCTCATGACCCTAATAACTACCCACCACCATCCCACTTTCTTTCCTCATGCTAGACAGAGCTTGTATTTTTTCCCTGAAATTAAAATGTTTTAAAAATTCTTTAAATTTCTTTCCAAAAGATAACTAGTAACTGCACTGTAATCAATAATTGATGAGCATATCAACTTTTAGTACTAGAATTTGCAATATTTTTTAAATGTTGATCATTCAGAAAATGGTACCATATTACTGTGTTTGAATTCTAGTCATGTTTGCATGACTTATTTAGTCATATCATTTATCTGTGTTATCCATTGAGTCATTAGCATTGCTTTGGGAATTTGAATGCACCCTCTGTATAAAATTACTGGCATCAGTCCATCAATTTAGATAGTAGCCAATGTTTTTCTCCATATTTTAATGGATCTAGAGAATTTCAGAACTGGAAGAATCTAAGAATCAAGTCATATCCACTTATTTTATAGTTTAGGATCCTGAGATACAAGGAAATGTAGTAATATGTAAATAGTAAATAAAACAGCATACATGGTTCATCTTACATAAGCCTTGTCCTTTCCCTAATTAAAGTATTTAAATATTTACGTAAATAGAAATGCAGCTGTGATATTGAAACCAAATCAGTCAGTGGTGACTAAAGATTTCATAGCAGGTGCAGCCCTTAAATTTATCTTGTCTCACATTCCAAATGATGCAACAAGTGCAATTTCCCCACCATATTCAACTGCCAAGGACTAATACAAGTAAACGCAAATACCTAAAGTGAAAGGTCAATATTACTGTTAAGAAATCAGCAGCATAACTACTGTTAACACATTTTCACTTACATAACAGTAATTGCATTTAATCATAATAGAGATAAGGCTTGACTTATTAATTTTGATTAATTTGGTTTGGTGTTTAAAATATGACCTGGCCTTTCTCCTTAGCATCTATTCACTAAGACCTTTCAGCTGCAGGATTATATCACAGGTCCAAAACAGTACTTAGAAATAGAAGTTGTAAATTACTAACCCAGTGTACATAAGTTTGGAGCATCAAATAGCATCTTCTTTAATTTACTTACAAAATCTCTTTTAGAAAAACCACCAAGCACTGGGAGAGAAATGTTAGCGCACTGATTAATTTTATGTATGGTTGTAGTATCTTAATAGATTGTAAGACCTTCTTTAGGGAGGTTACATAATATCTTGTGTGTACAGTTTATGAGCTAGACATACATTAACCTACTCAATCCTGGTAACAGCTCTATGAGACAAGTATAATCATTACCTCTGTTGTACAGATATAAAAACTGAGGTCAACAGAGGATTCGAACAATTGCAAATTGCTCAAGGTTACTTCTTCACTGAACTCACCAGAATTATTATAGATTGACTGAACAGTCATTATACAATCAAATATATTATTGAAACATTGTTTATTTATTTGCTAAACCTAGGTTAAGCTTCACTATGTCCAGGACTAATCTGGAGCCAGTATGCAGGTATTAAAAAATAATAAATAAGGTCCATATTATCATAGTCTTACTGCCAAGGGCAGGGAGGCAATAAAGATGATTATCCTTTGGTCTCTAAGAAGTTCTAATGAACTTGGTGGAACAAAGCAATGAAAACAGAGGACAGATGGGAAGTGAGAGAAGGTATTTCGGATAAGATGGTCAGGAAAGCCCTTTCTGATGAACCAGCATTTTATTTTTATTTTGTTTTGTTTTGTTTTCCTTTTAGCTACAGCTCAAAGAATAAAGCAGCGTTTTAGTTGATATTTCTTTTGTTGTTGTTGTTGTTTTGAGACAGAGGCTCTGTCTGTCGCCCAGGCTGGAGTGCAGTGGTACAATCTCGGCTTACTGCAACCTCCCTCTCCTGGGTTCAAGAGATTCTCCTGCCTCAGCCGCCCGAGTAGCTGGGACTACAGGTGCCTGCCACCATGCCTGACTAATTTTTTTTGTGTGTGTATTTTTAGTAGAGATGGGGTTTCACCATATTGGCCAGGCTGGTCTTGAACTCCTGACCTCAGGTGATCCACCCGCCTCAGTGTTCCAAAGCGCTGGGATTACAGGAGTTGATATTTCAATGGTGACAAGCAGCTTGCCATCCAACAGCACAACAAAAGAACATTTTTAGGCAAATTGAACAGCAAGTAAAAATTTTATGTGGACATGAGTTTGTTATGGTCAAAAGACAAAAAGAAGTTGATGAGGCTGGAAGGGACAATAGAGAGGATGAGGTTAGAGAAACAGAAAGGCCCCAGAGTCTGGAGAGTCTCAGAGGCCAAGGTAAGGATTCCAGCTACAATGCGCACGCCTTAGAGAGTTTTAAACATTTGCATGAAAGTTACACAATTTGATTTACATTTTTAAAAGTTTGGCTTGTTTTATAGAAAACAGACTGTAGGAGAAATGGACAAAAGTAAAAGAAAGAAGACCAATTTAAAGGTCATTAAATACTTCAGTTTAGAATGAATATTTAGGGGTACTTTTGAAGAGAAAAAAATAAATGCTAAGATCCTCCTCCTGAAATTGCTATTTGTAAAGATATCCCTTTAGAATGTTCATAGCTCTCCCCATGGGGAATAAATGAAGGAGACATAGAAGCTAATAATGGATTCAGTGCTCTCCTGTGCACTCTCATAGCGCTCCTCTTTCCCCTTCTGCATGTATCACATCTTACAGTATGTTAGTTGCCTTTTTTACCTGCCTTTTTTACTTTGCCTTTTTTATTTTTACTTTGCCTTTTTTATTTATTTTACTTTGCCTTTTTTATTTTTAGTCCAAAAATGTATCAACATTTTAAGAGCAAGAGCTGAGTCTTCACAACCTCCAGGTCTTCTTCCTAGCGCATAGTAGGTACTTAAAAAATATGTGTTACATACCTACAACAGCTCCAGCAATTCCCCAACATATGTGCCCAAGTTTCCCAGGGTAGGCTTCCTGAAAGTTCTTGTTCTTCATTCCACCTCACCCCACTCCAAATGCCTTTCACATTCAGGAGTGATGCAAAGCTAAGATACAAACCATGCAGCAAATGCATTCACTAGTTGTCTATTATTATAGTTGATAGTATAGGGAGGTACATTTTAACATCTTTAGTATTGGAAAGCTGGTGGCTGAAAAGTAGTGAGACTGGGTAGTTTAATTTTATTCTTTATGCAGGCCTCTATAATATTTTCTTTCACTATTTTTATATTCTTTTTTCTGTGGTTATATTTGAATTTAAATTTGTTATTGAGAAACACAAGAAGAAACTGTAGCTTTCAAGCTCCATCAATTAGCAAGAGTTTCCTCCTAGAAATTCCAACCCTTTCCCCTTCAGGGTTTGATTTTATACTCTTTTCAACAATCCCTATAGAACACTGCCTATGCTTATAGTACATCTTTATGGATTAATTTTCAATTTATGCAATCGTTATCCTATTAGTATGAGCACATTGTAATTAGGAATTATATGTTTTAATTTTGAATCCTCACTACTAAGCACAGGGTCAGAAAGAAGGTAATGATTCTGGAAGGAAGGAAGGAAGGAAGGAAGGAAGGAAGGAAGGAAGGAAGGAAGGAAGGAAGGAAGGAAGGAAGGAAGGAAAGGAGGGAGGGAGGAAGGGAGGGATGGACGGACAGAGAGAGAGAGAAGAAAGAAAGAAAGAAAGAAAGAAAGAAAAAGAAAGAAAGAAAGAAAGAAAGAAAGAAAGAAAGAAAGAAAGAAAGAAAGAAAGAAAGAAAAGAAAGAAAGAAAGAAAGAAAGAAAGAGAAGGAAAGAAGGAAAGAAGGAAAGAAAGAAAGAAAGAAAGAAAGAAAGAAAGAAAGAAAGAAAGAAAGAAAGAAAGAAAGAGAAAGAAAGAAAGAAAGAAAGAGGAAGGAAGGAAAGAAGGAAGGAAGGAAGGAAGGAAGGAAGAGGGAAGGAGGAAGGGGGAGAAGGAGGGGGAGAGGGAGGAGGGGAAGAGGAAGAAAGGAAGGAAAGCGAGAAAGGAAGGAACAAAAGGAGAGAGTGGGAGGGAGGGAGAAAAAAAGAGAGGGAAAAAGGAAGGAAAGAATGCAGTTCTTAGATTCTTCTATCACCACCAGGTCCTGAAAATAATGCTTGTCCCGCAGCTTTTCAAATATGAGGCTGAAGCAGGAGAATCTCTTGAACCCAGGAGGCGGAGGTTGCAGTGAGCTGAGATCACAGTACTGCACTCCAGCCTGGGTGACAGAGCGAGACTCCATTTCAAAAAATAAATAAATAAATAAAATAAGAAAGAAATTCAACACATACGCATGCACTCACGCGCAATATCTCCTCCCTAATGAGCCTTATAATCTAACTGAGTTTCAAAAGTAAAAACGCACAACTAGCCATACAGAAAAGTAAATGAAGAACCATTATATGATAAAGACACTCTTAATACATAGCACAAAATAATGAACGTGGTTTACCTGTGTCAATATTTAATGGAAATTTTATTTATATGTAGAATCCTATCTATTAACATATTAAAATAGAAATTAAATATTTGAGAAACTTTTCTAAGGCAGTCACTTTCCTTTTTCATGTATTTCTTGCTTGCAATTTTAAAATTTGTCATCCACCTTTTCTCTTTGTTTTGTTACCAGAAACTATCTTTGAAAAAGATTCTGTAAAAATTAATAAATGATTATTTAAATATATTAAAAACCACATGGAAAATGATCAATAACAAGGTGACAATGAAAGAGAAATTGCTTGTTCCACAATAAAATAAACTGTCTATATAATATTCCTGAGAAAAGCTGAATCAATAACATTTGGAATTTATGCTGATGTAAGAAATCATTTAAGTGAGAGAATAACTAGGCTGTTTAAGTTTGTACCTATGTTTTTCAAGTAAAAGTCTCATTCAGATATAACGTGTTTACAGAAAAGTACATAAATCATGCATAAATCTCAGTAAAGTTTTACAAAGTGAACACTACTATGTAGCCAGCATCCAAATCAAAAACCAAAGTCCTGCTAGCCTCCCATAAAGACCCCTATGAGTCTCCAACACACCCTGCCCTTCTGCAGGATAAAATCTCCACTAATTCTTCACACTATAGACAACATATGCCTATTTTTTATCTTTAATTAAATGTTTATTTAAATGTTTTTAATTTTCATTTATGTTTTGGGAAGTTGTACCATTTATATAATGGCATTGCATTGTTTGAATATATGAGTATATCAAAATGTATTTCTCCATTCTATTCTAGATGGACATTTGGATTGCTTCTAGTTTGGACATATTAAAAATAGTGTTACTATGAATTAGTTGGCATCAAATGAAATATATACATGTGTTGAATTAGACCAAATACTGTACAAAATTATTTAGATGAATGATTTCATTTCATTTTCAATAAAAAAGCATGTGACTATTAGTATCCTCATTCGTGAACTGCAGTAACTGAAGTTTGAGAGGGTTAGTAACTTTCCCAAGATGATGTAGCTAGTAAGTATGGTAGACCAAATTCATGATTCAACAAATAGAGTCTCTATCTTATACCAGGACCTATAGAAGCAATAAAAATAGCAGTAAATAAAACAGATCATGATCTCTGTCAACCATTTTAGTTGGTTTTAGGAGAGAAGACAATAAAATATGTCATATGTTAGTTCGCGAGGTAACGTGTGTTAAAGAAGAAGGTAAAGTAGGAATAAAAATAAGACATAAGAAGGGCTTATTGGTTTTAATTTTAGGTAAGGTGACTGGAGAAGAGTTTGATGAAAAGGGTGCTGTTTGATTAAATAACCTGAAAAAGGATTGGACTTCAGACCTATCTTGTAGCAGAGCCCGTACTGTTTACATATTAAACCAACAAATGTAAATTTATAACTTCTTAATAGAGATTTTTTGAAAATACTGTGCCTCTTTAAAAAAATCTACTGCCCACTCATCTGTGTGTAGATCATTAAAGAGAACAAAACAAAGCAAACAAATAAAAGCCAATTGCGCTGAATTTAGAGTGGATTTAATTGCATGAGCCTAAAAGGCTGATTCTCAGTCCTCTTTATAAACAGTGGTTGGTAAGACGTCACTGGACATATTCTGAAGTTAGCAAGCCAAAATATCAATGATGATTAGACAAATATTGTTAACTAAAGACAAGACTAAAGGTAATGTAAGAAATCGCTGAACTAGTAACACTTGTCATTTTTATTCAACCTTTCTTCTAAGGGATAATTTACTTGATAGAGGCAAATATAAAATTGATTTTTAAAATATTTTATATGCTATATTTAAATTAGTGGAACATAAGGCATCACTGTTATTTTTGTTTTCTTTACCTTAAGAGAATTGGGTTAAAATAGTCTAACAAGAGATTTTTGCCTCTGGTATGACCAAATAGTTCTTAAAGGACCCAATACTGACACATATAAAAGCTACACATTTTAAAAATATAAACAAACAAACATATAAACAAAAATCCCATAATGACATAAAGGAACTGGAGAATGAGCCAAAAGAGGCTAATATGGTTTGGCTGTGGCCTTACCCAAATCTCAAATTGTAGCTCCCATAATTTCCATGTGTCATGGGAGGGACCTGGTGGGAAGTCATTGAATCATGAAGGCAGGTCTTTCCCATGCTGTTCTCATGATAGTCAATAACTTTTATGAGATCTGATGATTTTATTAATGGGAGTTTCCCTGTATGTGCTCTCTCTCTCTCTTGCCTGCTGCCATGTAAGACATGATTTTGCGCTTTTGCCTTCTGCCATGATTGTGAGGCCTCCCTAGCCATGTGGAACTGTGAGTCAATTAAACATCTTTCCTTTATAAATTATCCAATCTCGGGTATGTCTTTATTAGCAGTGTGAGTACTGATTAATACACAGGCCAATTCATAATGGAAGGTAACATTTGGCAGATGAAACTGGCATGAGTGAGTTATCAGGTTTTATGCATTTTAACTCAGGGTCAGGTCAAAGTCTACACATGGGTCATATAAAACCATTCTAGGGAGCTCACATACTTTCCCCCTGCAGAAATACAAGAAAAGATTTGTTGTATTATAGCCACTGGTAAGTGGAGTCAGAGAGGGAGAACTCCAAATTTTGTGCATAAATTTAGTCTAATCTCAGCCTAACTTCTAAACACTAAACTATGGCACATATTCCAAAATGTAAAATCAGTACTGAGATTGATTTGCTACCCAAGAAACAGACTTTACAGTTTGAACCCAACCAATTTAATTACATGCAAAATAAAAGAAACAAACATGGCCAAATGTGTATAATAGAATTCAGAACATGCCCAACATAACTCCACAACATCAATGATAAAATCCAATAGACATTTGAAAAGCCTGGAAAATGTGGCAAATTTTAAGAGAAAATATAATCAAGACACTATTACTAAGATGATGCTGATGTTGGGTTTATCAGAGGCAATCTTAAAACTGCTATAACTATGTATAGAAGGGATTTCAAGATGGGTGATTGGAGGCGTCTGGAACCCACCTCCTCCATAAAGAACCAAAATAGCAAGTAAATAATCACACTTCAAACAGATCATCTAAGAGAGAACATGGATTCAATAGGGAAGTGGCTGGAAAGAAACACCTAAGGCAAGGAAGGAGAGGAAAGTAAGGCAGCCTGCTTGGCTGGGATCAGCTGGGAGCCTGGAGAGGCTCCTCAATACAGGGAAAGGGAGGGTGAGAGACCCGCAGTGGTCAACATTTCCTCTGCAGACTCCTGCAATCCTGGCCATGAGAGAGCCCCTTGACCCTTGGGCCCTAAGACTAACATAGGAAGCTGCCTAGAAACCACACAATGGTATTGCTCCAGAGAAGGCATTCAAACTGGGTCCCATATCGCCCAAGTTCCAAGATGCTATAGCACAAAGAGAGCCCCACTCCTACAAGATTGCATCCTGTCCTGGGGTCCCACAACCCCTGCATCTCTAAAATCTTGGAGCCCCATTGACATCCCCAACCTGCAGCCTCTGCTACTGCTGATTGCTACTGCCAGGGCCAAGGCATGAGCTGTTGGCAGCAGTCCTTCCGCCACTCTCATTTTCATGTACCCTGAGGACAGACTCCCTGACCGGTAGCTGCTGCTGCTGCTGGCTGTCACTTCTGAGGCCAAAGTGTGAGCTACTGGCAGCAACCCTAAGGACAGATTACTCTGCCTGAAGCCACTCCCTGGGACTAATGTGAGAACTCCTCAGCTGCCTGCCTAAGGCTACTGCCACTGAAAGCAACCCTGTTCTTACCAGCAGCATGCCTGCAGCACAACCACTGCTTCCCCCACCCAACCATTCTACCAGGAGCCTGGGTATCACCCAGGCTACTTACCACAGCAAGCACCTGCACATATCACCGGGGAGCCTGAGGACACACCTGTCTGGCCCAGTTCTGCTCCTCTCAGTGGCTAAGCACACCATCTGGGAGTTTGGAGATCATCCTGCCCATTCTGCCATTGTTGACACCTGAGCACCCCTCCCAGGGGCCTCAGCATAGGTCCATCCAACCTGCTGCAACCACCACAGTTGGCACCCACCTATACATGCCACTTGTGGGCCTGAGTACTAGCCCACTTAGCCTTTCACAGCCACCACAAACACCAGTGTAGATGCTTGGAAACCAGAAGGTTGTCCTGCCACTGCTATCTTCCATGGCATCACTCATGCCATGTCCATTGCCTAGGGGCCCAAGGACCCACCTACCAGCCCATTCCACAACTAATCCACAAGATGCCTGGAAGAATCAGCCCATGTAAGCCCATTAAAATTGGGGCCAGAGTACAATACCTTGGGGCCCAGGTACAGGCATGCTTGGCCTTCTGCTGCCACTAATGGGGCCCAAGTATTGGCCCACCTGGCATCCCCATCCACAGTAAAACTTAAACACAATCTCCAGTGAGAATTACACCCTAAGCTACAGAAAAAAATCATTGACACTGCTTATAAATGAAGAAATCGTATAGAGGTTACACGATTTCACACACGCAAAAGCAAAGGCAAAGTGCTGTACCCAATCAACACCATAGGTACATCTTCAGGAAAAAGTCCTTCCCTGTAAAAGCAAATCCAAAAATTAGAAGAAGCAATTGTTACACCAGATGTGCAAATATCAATGTAAGGATACAAAAAACATGAAAAAGTAAGGAAATACAACACCTCCAAAGGGACACAACAATTCTCTTGCAACATATTTCAAAAAAAATTATGAAATCCCAGAAAAATAATTCTAAATAATGATATTAAAGAAGATCAGTGAAATACAAGAGAACACAGATAAATAATACAAAAAAATCAGACACTCTCCCTCTCATTCGCTCGCTATCACTCGCCATGAATTTCTTGGGGAAGAAAATAAGTGCTGAAATTTTTTTAAAAATTAGAAAGACAATTCAAGATATAAATAATAAATTTACCAGAGATATGTTTCATAAAAAAGAACCAAACAGAAATCCTGAAACTGAAGAATTCATTACATAAAATAAAAAATATATTTAAAAGCTTTAACAATAGACTAGATCCAGCTGAAGAATTTCAAAACTTGAAGGCAAGTATTTTGAAATAATCTAGTCAGACAAAAATGAAGAAAAAATAATTAAAAATAATAAACAAAGCCTACATGACATGTAGGGCACCATAAACAAAATATTCAAATTTTTGGTAGCCCAGACGGGAAAGAAAAATGCATAGAAAATATATTTAATGAAATAATAGCTGACAAGTTTGCAAGTCCAGCAAGAGATTTAAACATTCAGATAAAGGAAGCTCAGAGATGCCAAAATATATACCATTCATAAACATCTTTTCCATGGTACATTCTAATCAAATCGTTAAAAGTCAAAGACAAAGAGAAAATTTTAGAAACAGTGAGATAAAGCATCTAGTCACTTACAAGACAACCTCCATCAGATTAACAGCAGGTTTCTCAGCAGACAACTTACAGGACAGGGGAGAATAGGATGATATATTCAAGATACTGAAAGAAAAAGAAAAAAAAAAAAAACAATGCTAGTCAAGGATACTATAACCAGAAAAATTATCCTTCATAAATAAAGGAGAAATAAATTCTTTTCCAGCTTAATAAAAGCTGAGGGAGTTAATTACCACAAGACTGACCCTACAAGAAATATTTAAAGGAATCCCACACATGGAAGCAAAAGGATAAACCAAATTCAAATTTAGTTTTAGGAAAGAAATAATAAAGATGAGAGCAGAACTAATCAAATAGAGATCTAAAAAGCAATACAATGGATCGATACAATAAAAGGTTGATTTTTTGGAAAAAAACAATTCATAAACCACTAGCTGGACTAACCAAAATAAAAAGAGAGAAGACCCAGAAGACCCACATGAACAAAACCAGAAATTATAAAAGAGACACAACAATTGATAAATGAAACGCAAAAGATCATCAGAGACTATTATGAGTAACTGTACACTAACAAACTGGGAAACTCAGAGGAAATGGATAAATCCCTGGACACTTACAACTTATGAAGGCTGAATCAGGAAGAAATAGACAATCTGAACATACCAATAATGAGTAATAAGATTGAATCAGTAACAAAAAGCCCTTAACAAAGAAAAGCCGAGGACTGAGTGGCTTCACTACTGAATTCTACCAAACTTACAATGAAAAAAAAACACACCAATTCTCCTCAATCTGTTCGACATCTCTTCCCAGTAAAAACTCTTAACAAACTAGGCATAGAAGGAACACACCTCAACAAAATAAAGGCCATATATGACAAACCCATAGCTAATGTCATATTACCAGCACTTTGATTTTGGACTTAGCTTCCAGACTTGTGAGTAATACATTTCTATTATTTATAAGCTACTTCATTTATGGTACTTTGTTAAAGTAGTCTGAATGGACTAAAGCTAAGCCAAAACAGGTTCTTTGAAAATATCAATAAAATTAATAAGATTCTAGCCAGGCTAGTTAATTACATGGGTTCATTGGTGATTTCTACCAAACAATTAAAAAATAAATGATACCAATTATCTACAATCTCAAAAAAGAAACATAGGCAAGACTTCTGTATTCTGTGAGCTCAGCATTACCCTAATACCAAAACCCAACAAAGACACTATAAGGATAGCAACCTACAGATCAATATCTCTCGTGAAGACAGATGAAAATATTTCCAATAAAATATTTGCAAATCAAAACAAATAACTTATAATGAGAACTATACCACAACCAAATAGGGCTTATCTCAGGCATGAAATGCTGGTTCAACATTCAAAAATCAATTAATGTAATCCATCACATCAACACATTGAAGAAAAAAATCACATTATCATATTAATAGATGCAATTAAGAAAAGCATTTGACAAAACTCAAAAAACTAGGAGTAGAATGGAACTTTCTCAACACCATTTTAAAAAATAGTATATCTAACATCATAGTTCATGGTGAGAAACTCAAAGCCTTTCCATTAAGATCAGGAAAAAAGCAATGATATTTCCTTTTACCACTGCTTTCCCACATCAAATTGGAAGTCTAATGCAATAAGAAAAGAAAAGAAATGTATACGGACTGGACAAAGAGAAATAAAATTGCATTTGTTGAAAGATGACATGAGTGCCTATGTATAAAATCCAAATCAATCAATTTTAAAAACCTCCTAGAACAATATCAAGAATGCAAAATATGACTGGGTGTGGTGGTTCACGTCTGTAATCCCAGCACTTTGGGAGGCCAAGGCAGGTGGATCGCCTGAGGTCAGGAGTTTGAGACCAGCCTGGCCAACATGGTGAAACAGTGCCTCTACTAAAAATACAGAAATTAGCCAGGTGTGGTGGTGCATACTTGTAGTCCCAGCTACTCAGGAGGCTGAGGCAGGACAATCGTTTGAACCCAGGAGGCAGAGGTTGCAGTGAGCCAAGCTGGCACCACTGCACTCCAGCCTGGACAGCAGAGAGAAACTCCGTCTCCGGGGAAAAGGAGAATGCCAACTACAAGGTTAATATACAGAAGTCAGTAATTATTCTATGCAGCAGCAATGGACAAGTGAAATTTGAAAATAAAAGCAAATTGTTATTCACATTAGCAGCCCCCAAAATGAAATATTTAGATATAAATCCAATTAAGCATGTACAAAACTCTGATGAAAACTATCAAAAAACTAAATAAATGAAGATGTTTTCCATATTCATGTGTAGGAAGACTCAGTATTGCCAAAATGTCAGTTTTTCCCAACTTGATCTATAGATTCAGTGCAATCCAACTAAAAAATCCCAGCAAGTAATTTTGTGGATATCGACAACCCAATTCTAAAGCTTTTATGACCCAGAATAGTCAACTCAATACTGAAGAACACAGTCAGAGAACTGACACTACCTGACTTTAAAACTTACTCTAAAGTAATAATAATTGAAACTGTGTGATATCTCTGAAAGAGTAGACAAATAGGTGAATGGAACAGACTAGAAAGCCCAGACCCACATAACATAGACTCCTATAAATATGGTCGACTCTTTTTTTTTTTTACAAAGAATCAAAAAAAATTATAATTACAATGGAGCAAAGATACTCTTTTCAACAATAGTGATGGAATAATTGGACATCCACATGCAAATTTAAAAAGTCAAAAACATTCTACACACAGACCTTAAACTTTTCACAAAAATCAATAGCAAAGTTTTTTTGCTTATTCTTCTCCTAAGTTTTCATAAACAGAAAGAATTTCATTCTTAAATAATTGACCAAAAAAAGTAGTGAAACAATCTACTCTTGGATTGCCCTTTGGGACCTATTTATTTATCACAATTCAAAATTTCTTAAATATATGATATTGTTAGGTTATCTATTTCATCTAGAATGTGTTTTGGTAGCTTGTATCTTTCAAGGTACTTGTGTACTTCTTCCACATCATCTAATTTCTTGACATAGATTAGTTTATCATATCTTTATTATCTTTTAAATATCTGGAAGACTGATAATAGTATTTCTGTGTTTATTTTGATATTGGTAATTTGTGCTTTCTTTATTGTTATGTTGTCTTACTAGGGCTTATCAATTTTATCCATCTTTTCAAAATCCAACTTTTTCTTTACTTTTTCTATTATCTTTCAGTGTTCTATTGCAGTGGTTTCTGCTCTGATACTTGTTTTCCTTCTACTTACATCTGAATTTCTTTTTATGGTGTCTTGATGAGAACTTATATCATTGGGCATCCCCTGAATACTGAATTTTTATTGATTTCAAGTTAAGTGTATTGTCTTATGATAATATTTTACAAAATACTTCAATCTTTTAAAATTTATTTATACTCACTTTGTGGTCCAATGTAACTTTCGTTTTCAAAAATGTTTCATGTGTACTTGAAAATATTGTGTACTTTGCTTTGATTTATGTAGCATTTTGAAAATGCTTTTAATGTCAATTTGGTTTACTGTTTAGGTATATTATATGCTTATTAATTTTTGGACTACTTGTTTTATTGATTACCAGAATGAGATGTTAAAATTTCCTGCTTTTATTTTATATGAATGTATTTTTTCCTTAGTTTTGTCATTCTTTAGCTTCTTGAGTTTTGAATCTCTGCTATTTGATGCCTACATATTTTGGATTGTTATGTTTTCTTGGTAAATTGTCTCTTTCATTTTTATAAAATGTTTCTTTTTTAGACTCATAATACTCTTTGCATTATAGTCATTTTTCTGATACCAGTATGACTTTATGAGCTTTATTATTACAAACTGTATGCTTCCAACTCATGTAGTAGGTTGTGCATTTTTGAACATTCTAATAATCTGTTCCTTTTAACGAGAATAATTAATCCATTTATATTTAATTATGTATTGACACCTTCTAATTTAAGGAAAATATCTCGTACCTAGTTTTCCATTGGTCTCTTCTACTCTTGTTATTATTTTGTGTTATGGCTCTTTGTTGCCTTTTTTGCATTAATTGATAACTTTTTAGTGTTTTATTTTATTTCCACACTACCAGAAATTTAGCTACACCTTTTAAAATATTTTCAGCATATGCTCTGAAGTGAATAATATGCATTCGTAAATATATTTGTAACATCTCATTAGTGTCAATATTGTATTATTTTACATTTTATACCTGACTCTTTACAATTCCTATTTGATTCTTCCTCTGATTTCATACCTGAAATTTCACACATCATGCTTTCTAGAAGTGATAACCTAATAATGTCATAATTCTGTTTACCCACACTTCTATCCTTTGTGCTGTTTTCTTTTTCTTTTTCTTATCTTATCTTTTTTTTTTTTTTTTTTTTTTTTTCGAGAGAGAGAGAATGTCTTGCTCTGTCATTCAGGACGGAGTGCAGTGGTGGAACCACAGCTCACTGCAGCTTCCACCCCAGTCTCAAGCAATCCTTCTGCCTCAGTCTCCTGAGCAGCTGGAGCTACAGGCACATGCCACATCACCAGGCTGGTCTCAAACTCCGGGTCTCAAGTGATCCTCCTGCCTTGACCTCCCAAGTTCTGGGATTACAGTTCTGTGTTCTCTTAATCATATGCTGTATTTATAAGCTCTACCTCACAATATTGTTATTTTTACTTAAATTAGTCTGAGACAGTTACAAAAATTAATTTTTTTCCGACAGAAATAGTGTTTTAGGTTGGGCGCGGTGTCTCATGCCTTTAATCCCAGCACTTCGGGAAGCTGAGGTGGGCAGATCACCTGAGTCAGAGTTCAAGACCAGCCTGTGCAACATGGAGTTAAACCCCGTCTCTACTAAAAATACAAAAATTAGTCGGACATGGTAGTGCACACCTGTAATCCCAGATACTCGGGAGGCTGAGGTATGAGAATTGCTTGCACTCGGGAGGTAGAGGTTGCAATGGGCTGAGATAATAGATATTACCCAGCCTGGGTAATAGAGCAAGACTCCATCTCAATAAATAAATAAATAATAAAAAAAATCAAAATAGTGTTTTACATTTACCTCTTTACTTACCATTTCCAATGCTCTAAGATTCCATCTGGTATCATTTTCTTTAACCTGAATAACATCTTTTAGGGTTACTTGAAGTGAAGGTATATGGGTAAAAAAATTCATTTGTCTTTTATCTGTCTGACAATATTTTAATTTAAATAACATTTGAAGTTTATTTTTCCTGGATATTAAATTCTGAGTTAACTTCCCCCCTTCTTTATTTAAATTGTTCTGTTGTCCTTATTGCTGCTTTTCCCCCACCACCTCGACCCCAAGGAAATATCAGTGTTAATCATCATTAGCGTTTCAGTATATATGACTGACCTTTCATTCCCTTGCTTTCTTATAAGATCTTACCTTTGTGATTTGTTTAAAGCATTTTGACTGCCAAGTGCATAGAGGTGATTTTTCTCATATGTATTGTATTTGGGACTAGCTGAGAATCTTTAATATGTGTATCATTGTCTATTGTCATTATTATTATTACTATTAGTATAAATAAACTATGTTTGAGCCATTATTTTTATAGAGTTTTTCTATTTCCTTTTCTCTCTTTTTTCTTCTGAGATTCTAATTTTACTAATGTTAAATTGCTTGATACTTTCCTACAGGTCACTGAGGGCTCGCTTCATTTTTCCTTTTTTTTCCCCTTCTTATTCAGATTAAGTTATTTCCATAGATTGTTTATCACGTTTACTAACAATTTCTTCTACTATCTTTAATATGCCTTTGCGGCTGTAAAGAAAAAACATAATTTCAGTTATCATGCTTTTAAGTTTTAAAATATCTATCTGGTGCTTTCATATAACTTTAATTGTTTTGCACACATTACTTGTTCTTTCTCTATTAAGTTTATATTTTCCTTAGATTATTTGGGCATTATTGGATTATTTAAAATATTGATATTGGTTGCTTTGAAGTCTTGCTTGCGAAATCAAACATCTTGCCAAATCCAACACCTGGGCCACATCAAGGTCTGCTTCTATTGATTTTCCCCTTGACTATTAATTATATTTTTCTCTTTCTTTGCATGGATAGTAAATATCAACTGTGCACTGGACACAAGTAAAAGATATACTGTAGATGTTCTAGATTTTCCTTCAAATATTCCCTTAAAATTGTTATTCATTTTGTTCTAATAGGCAATTGAGTTACTGGTAAAAAAAAAAAAAAAAAAAAAAAAAAAACTTACACTCCTGTAGCCTTTATTTTTATGTTTTTTAAGAATGGATCCACAAAAATCCCCCCAAAATTTCTGACATCCTCATTGACAGACTCAATCTACAATTCTGTCTTCTCTAATTCAGACTTAATTTTAAAGTTTATTAGGATGAGGCTAAAAGAAGAGCTTACTATAGGGCATTGTCCTTACTCCTAAAGAATAGCCTTTCTAGTATCTCCAGGGTGTTAATAAGGGATAACTTTTTAAAAAAATACACTTTGGCTAGCCAGTATCTACATGTTCCACATCACTAACTGACTGCTAATATCAATTTTCCATTCTCAACCCTGTAGAACAGGTATCTGGTAAGTCAGGTATTGTATTACTCCTTCCATGTAAGACCTAGCTTTCAGTGCAGAACTCATGAGGAAGCCACCTGTAGACCTTTGAGATAACCCTGATTCAGTATCCCTTTTGTCTCAGGTCCTGTCCTACAGATTCCAGCTGCATCGGTTGCCTTGAACTCTGATATCTATCTTCTCACTCATTAGGATGGTCAGAGTCACCTCAATCTCCAGAAATCCGTTCTTCAGTTGGAATACTGTCCCAAGGCAGAGAGCCAGGGAATTTTCCTAATCTCTCCTCTTTCATGGATCACAGTCTTGTGGAGCCTGTCTTCCAATACTGAAAGTTTTTCTTTGTATATTTTGTGTTTTTTATGGTTGTTAAAAACATAAGAGGTAGTCTGCTACCAGTTACCCTGGCATAAATATTGAAATTAAATGTTCACAAACACTTCTTCAAGCCTCTGCTTGCATAAACATTGCTAACATTCCACGGGCTTAGCAAGCCACATGGTGAAGGCCAGAGTCATACTGGGTGGAACTAAAAAGGTCTTAGATACAATCAACTTTACTGCAACCTGTCTATAAAATTGCTATCTGTGTAGTGGGAGCCTAAGAAAAAGAGAAGAGAATGAGGATGGGTCAGCACTAATAACTGAAAAGATAATGGTGGAAAATTCTTCAAACTTGAGAAGAGATATTAAAATGATTAGAAATAATCTTCCTCTCTAATGAGATTTAAAAATATGTAATAAACCTCCTATATACATCATAATAAAATAGTAGAATAATAAGGGTGGAGAGAGGAAATCTTAAAAGTAGGTAAAAAATAGAAATATTAATACCTTCATAAAAACAACTGAAACAACCTAATACTTGACTTCTTTGTGTAGAAATAGTGAACAAAAGAAAACAACTGTCAATGCAGGATTCACTTTCAGGAGCCTAAGTCAAGTTAAAGTTTTCTAAAGTAAATTCACTGACAAAGAAAGAGTAAATGTAGATTTACTGTATTTATATTTCTATTTTATCTACACTAATGGCTAGTTAACATATAACAAATTAGAAGAATAAGATATTTAATGAGTTGTAAATAAGAAAAATGAAAAAGTAACATGGTATAGGTAGAACAAATATAAAGCAAATAGCAATATTATGGATTTAAATTTAAATATTGAAATAATTACATTTAATGTAAACAAACTAAATTCTCTAAAGTATTGTAAAAATGAAATTTTAAATTAGTCTATATGTTGTTTACAAAGAGCACAAGTTGAATGTAAAGATTAAAATGGTAAAATTAAAATAATAGATACCAGGTATGGATACCAGGTAAACAGTAAAAAAGAAAAAAAAGTTGCTAAATTAATATCAAACCCTTTCAGGAAAGATGAATTAGTAGAAATAGAGGAATATTTTATGATAATAAAAGGTCAAGCCAACAAAAAAATTACAATTTTAAATGTATGCGGACATATTACCTAGGCTAAAATACACATAGAAAAAGTTGACAACACTCTAAGCAAAAACCATCAAACTTTTAAGTTTGGAAGATTTTACTAAGCCTCTTTTTAGTAATTTATAGAACAAGCAGATTAAAAAGTAAGCATATAGATGATCCAGACTACAGAGTTACAGATTCGTTCTCATGAACATACTTCACCTAATAACTACAGAAAATAGGTTTTTTAAGTGACCATAAGATATTTAACAAAATTTATTATTTGCTAGGAATAAGATCTCAACATGTCATAGAATTTAAATAATGAATAGTACATTTCTAAATCACAGTGAAATTAATTTAGAATTCAATTAAAACAAAATTAACTTTGAAATCCTCATGTTTGGAAACTAAGAAACATATTTCTAGAGAAATATACTTCAGAAAATAAATTCTAATAAAAATGTAAAATATATTTAGCTGAATATGAATAAAACTATTATATATCTGAGCAAGCGAGATGCTGCTTACTGAGAAATTTTAGCCTTAAGTTCATTTAATATATAAAAGGAAAGGCAGAAAACAATGATCTAAGAATCCTTCTCAAGAGGTTATAATAACATCAAATTAAACTCCACAAAGTAGAAGGAAAATTTAATAAAGAAGAGAAAATAATAAAATAGAAAATAAGTAGACAATATAATAAACCCAAAATAAGTTAGCATATTAAAAAGATTAATAAAATTGATAATTCCCTTATAATGTTGATCAACAAAGAGGGAGAAGTGGTGGGGTGAGGAGAGACAGAGATAGGGAGAGATAGAGAAAATTTCAGAGAGGTAGCTTAAATAGCCAGTACTGAAAAGAGTTACATTACTAATACCATAGACATCAAACAATATAATATGAACCTATCATGATTAACTTCAAAGCAATAAAAATTAAAATCTAGAAAATAATGACAAATTCCTAGAAAAACACAAAATACCAAGACTAAAAAGAATTCACCAGTGAATTCTGCCAAACATATATGAAAGAAATAATGACAAACACATGCAAATTCTTCCAGAGAATAGAAATAGGAGGAATACTTTCCAGCCCATTTTATAAGGTCAGCATGAACTTTATAACATATCTGACATCAAAAGAATTTTTAACAAGGAAAATTGTAGGACAATTTTACTCAAAAGTATAGATGTAATATTCCTAAATTAAATATTAACAATATTAACAAAATAAGGCCAACAGTATAGAAAAGGGATATCCTATTATAACCACATTGAGTTTATTCAAGACTGGAATATAATCCACTACAATAACAGAACAAATTATTTAAATGATAACATCTCAATACATAGATGGTTTATTCCAAATATGTAAGGTCTGCTCAATATTCAAAGAAAAATTAATACACAACATCGTATTAACAGGCTAAACAAATAAACCACATGTTCATATCAGTTGACGCAGAAAAATCATTTGACAAATCAAAATCTCATTAATTATACACCATAATTTATCCCTGAAAAATAAAAACTTATTTTATACAAAAACATGTACACAAATGTTTATAGCACCTTTATAATAGATCCAGATAGGAAACAATCCAAATTTCCTTCAATGAGTGAATAAACTATGGTACATCCATATCCTGAGCTACAACTCAGGAATATAAAATAACAAACCATTAGTAAATATAACAAGATACATGAATCTCCAGAGGATTGTGGAAAAGTCATATTCCCAAAGCCAAAAAATAATAATAATAATAATCAAAATAAAGCCAATTCCCAAAGTTTATATACTGTAAGATTCCACTTATCCAGCATTCTTGAATTGCCAACATTGTAAAAGCAGCAGAAAGATTAGAAATTGCCAGAGGTTACACAGAGTGTGGGGGTGGAATGAAAGACATTGTGGCTATACAGTGATGATTGTTGTGGCAATGGAAATGTCCTGTATCTTGACTGCATTAGTATCAATATACTGGTTGTAATATTGTACTATACTTTTGCAAGATGTTATCATTAGAGGAAACTGAATAAAAAAGAAATGGAATCTCTTGGTTATTTCTTATAACTGCCACAGAACCTACAATTACCTCAAACAAAAACACGATTTCTCAGTAAGTTCAGAAAAATCATTTGATAAATAATATCCCCTATTCATATAAAGATCCTTAGAAAACTAGATTTTAAAAAACCTTCTTTTATCTAATAAAAACATCATGTGATGATAAAATTTTGGGCGCTTTCCCTATAAGGTCAGCAATAAAGCAAGTGTGGTGCTATCATAATTCTGTTCAATATTGTACTTGTGGTACCAACAAGTATAATAAAGTAAGAAAAAGAAACTCTAAAAGTGAAAAATGTAATATGTACACTTTAAACATAAATATATGTATATATACATATATAAAAGATGGACTAATGAGCAGAATGAAGAAGACATTAAAAGTTAGTAAACTATGCATTTTCCAATTAGAGGCACAGAGAGGAAAAAACTTGAAGAATAAAGCTGGACCTCTATCTGTCAACATATACAAAAATTAACTCAAGGTGGATTAAAGACTTCAATATAAGACTTGAAACTATAAAACTACTAGAAGAAAGTATAGGAGAAACACTTCAGGACATTGGTCTGGGTGAAGATTTCACTGCTAAAACTTCAAAACCACAGCAATCAAATTCAGATATTGACAAATCAGACTATGTTAAACTCAAAAGCTTCTGCACTGAAAAAGAAACCATCAACAGAGTGAAAAGACAACCTGTTGAATGGGAAAAATATGTCCAAACTCTTCATCCGACAAAGGACTAAATATCCAGAATATACAAGGAACTCAACCCGACAGTAACAAAAACACCAACAAATAATCCCATTAAAATATGGACAAAGCACATGAATAGAAATTTCGTAAAAGAATATGAACAGACATTTCTCAAAAGAAGACATTCATACAGCCAACAGACACATGAAAACATGCTCATCATCACTGGCCTTCAGAGAAATGCAAATCAAAACCACAATGAGATACCATCTCACACCAGTTAGAATGGCGATCATTAAAAAGTCAGGAAACAACAGGTGCTGGAGAGGATGTGGAGAAATAGGAACACTTTTACACTGTTGGTGGGATTGTAAACTAGTTCAACCATTATGGAAAACAGTATGGCGATTCCTCAAGGATCTAGAACTTGATGTACCATATGACCCAGCCATCCCATTACTGGGTATATACCCAAAGGATTATAAATTATGCTGCTATAAAGACACATGCACACGTATGTTTATTGCAGCACTATTCACAATAGCAAAGACTTGGAATCAACCCAAATGTCCATCAGTGACAGATTGGATTAAGAAAATGTGGCACATATACACCATGGAATATTATGCAGCCATCAAAAAGGATGAGTTTGTGTCCTTTGTAGGGACATGGATGCAGCTGGAAACCATCATTCTTAGCAAACCATCACAAGAACAGAAAACCAAACACCGCATGTTCTCACTCATAGGTGGGAACTGAACAATGAGATCACTTGGACTCAGGAAGGGGAACATTACACACTGGGGCCTATCATGGGGAGGGGGAGTGGGGAGGGATTGCATTGGGAGTTATACCTGATGTAAATGACGAGTTGATGGGTGCAGCACACCAACATGGCACAAGTATACATATGTAACAAACCTGCACGTTATGCACATGTACCCTACAACTTAAAGTAAAATAATAATAAATAAAGAAAAAAAAAAAGAAAGAAAAAAAAAAAGAAAACATACAAAGAGTCAAAAGGTATATGAAAAACTGTTCAGCATCACTAATCATCAGGAAAATGCAAATCAAAACCACAATGAGATATGATCTTAGCACAGTTAGAATGGCTATAATTAAAAAGACGAAAGACAAAAGATGCTGGTGAGGATATGGAGAAAATGGTACTCTTATATGCTGTTTGTGGGAATGTAAATTAGTACAGCCTCTGTGAAAAACAGTATGGATATTTTTCAACAAGCTAAACATAGAGCTACCATATGATCTAGTAATCCTACTACAGGGTATTTATCCAAAAGAAAGGAAATCGGTATATCAAAAGGATACCTGAACCCCATTGATGTAAACACACAGCACTAGTCACATTAGTAAAGATATGGAATCACCCTAAGTGTTCATCAATGGATAAATTGTTAAAGAAAATTATATATATAATTTATATATACATTTATTATATATATATATATATATATATATATGAAAAACGCACACACATTCCATTTGTCCACTAAAAAACTTATGTCATTTGCAGCAACATGGATGGAACTGGAGGTCATTATATTAAGTGAAGTAAACCAGGCACAGAAAGATAAATATTGCATGTTCTCACTCATATGTGGGAAGTAAAAAAGATTGATATCATGGAAGCAGAGAGTCGAATGATAGATACCAGAGGCTGGGAAGGATGTGTTAGGGAGAGGGGTAAAGAGAGGGTGGTTAATAGGTACAAACATGCAGTTAGATAGAACAAATAAGTGTTAGTATTCAGTAGCAGAGTATTTGATAAAGTAGTGTGGCTATAGTTAACAAGAATGTATTGTGCATTTCTACTACTACTATTATGTAGTAGTAAATAGAGTAGTGTGACCATAGTTAACAACAATGTATTTTATATTTCAAAATAGCTAGAAGAGAAGATTTGAAATATTCCTAATACAAAGAAAGGATTAATACTCGAGGTGATGAATATTGTAAATACCCTAACTTGATCATTACACATTCTATGCATATAACTATATTTCATATGTTCCTCATGAATATGTACAAATATCATGTATAAATAAAAAATACAAATCTAAAAATATGGGTAAAATACAGGCTAAAGTAAAGCAAAAGGAAAGTGGTATTTCATGCAAACAGAAAACGTAAGGCTGGAATGGCTAATACTATCAGACAATACATTTCAAGATAAATAGTGTGAGTATATCCAAAAATATCTTTCAAAATCAGAGGTGAAATAAAGACTTTTAAAGACAAAAAAAAGGAGTATTATTACTAGCAGACTTGCATTAAAAGAAATGCTAAATAAATTTTTAAGATAGAAGGAAGATGGTAACAGAAACTTGAATCTACACAAATAACTAAAGATCTCTGAGAATGGTTAAGATGAAGATCTTTTCTAACTGCTTGAAATAGTTAAATGAGACAAATCTAATCCTCAAATTTATTAAAGAACCCATAAGGACCTTCACCAGACTCTAGACTTTGTTTTAACATTTTACTGAATGTTTAGGCTCTTTATAAATATTTATCAAATAACATAGATCGTATATTAATTCACTTTGTACCTCTGAAAACTATCATATGCCTGGCCTATCAAAGGCATGAATACATGTCTGATTGAAGAAAATAAAGATGGTAAAAATACTGTATTTTAAAATGATTCACCATTGTACCCTTTGCCTTTGCTGATAGTTGGTATTAGAATCATACACTTGAGCAACATTTTCTTCTTGAGAAACCAGAGCGTGAAAAGTTTCCTTATTCTATTTCTCTTTGCCCCATATAAAACCATAAAATAAACACTTGACTTAGAAAAAAATAAGGAAAGGCAAATCACAAAATCCAATTTTTTAATCTTTGCCTCTGCTTCCAGAAAATCTAAAGTCCGTATTAGAGTAAATGTTTAGAAATTAGCTTATTTCAAATACCTCACTTCAACAGGCTTCTTATATATGAATCTCAATTCTTTTATTTCCCATGGGAAATCATTCAAAAAGTAGGCTAAAAAATTACAAATACAAATTCCAATGATAAAATAAACTGAAAATGGTGGTTCAGTGCCACTTGTATGTCTTTATTTTCTTCCATAGTGTCATGTAATGATGTCAAGCCGAGAACATCTCCCAAGACTACTTGTCAGAAGAATCTAATCCTGAAATTCATGAAAGAAACTTTAAATCCTGCTTTGTCACTGATGTTCACATTATATGTATTACCAGCTTTTCTTCACAACAGCTCCAACCTTCAGGAAATTTGTGGAAAATACCATAAAGTGAAGGCAGGAAAGACAACTATAAACATTGGATGCAATATTGGGACTACAGATACAGGATGGGTGATCATTCTCCCTACTAATGTGCTCAGTATATTCACTGTAACATGATTGTCATGATTTTAAGTCAATTACTTCATGGCTATCTAAAGAAGTGATCTCTTTGGGCACTTGTGTGTTGGCAAATGCTTTTTACTGGTACCATATAGAATCCTCAAGTGCTTCATGGGCAAGGGTTTTCTGTTAAATCTCTCTCTCTCTCTCTCTCTCTCTCACACACACACACACACATACACACACACACACATACACACATACACACACACACACACACACACACACACACACACACCCCTAGTATAACCTGCTTAAATGGATTGGAAATCTCAGTTTTAGGGGACTTAGCAAACTTCCCCCTACATTACATGAGATAAATGGTTAGTGTGATACTGGATGTACAAGAAGTCTGTTTGTTTCTAACACTCAGGGTCCTTTAACACCCATGCTTAATGTTCATCAGTGATTTCTTAAACCACTGAGAAAAGTTTTAAGTTCTCTAATGTCACCTTCGACACCTCAGTTTTTTCTTTCTCCTTTTGTTCCTATCTCCCTATCTTCCTCCTTTCTTCCTTTCTCTCCCTTGTATTTTTTAAGGTTTTAAGACTTGTATGCCATTTCAACATAAAGAGGTTTCTAAGCTATTCTTACATGAAATTTATTTTCATCATAACAGCCTATTTGCTTCCTTCAAGCACTAACATAAATCTGTAATTATTCCAGATATTTTTTAAGTTCATTTATTCAACAAAAATGTATGAAGTTCCAACTGTGTTCCAAACACTGGACATGCAGAAAGCAATCTAGTAACAACAACAATAAAAAGAGACTCTCATGGAACATTATTTCTTGGGAAGAGAGAGACAATACATAAGAAATAAATTAGAAAATATCATCATTGATCTTAGATACTGCTAAGACCAATGATGAAATAAAATGGAATGATATGATATGTAAGTACTTGATTATTATTGTACCACTCTGAAAAATGTAGGCTTCATGATGGCAAGAAGCAAATTTGATAATTTCTTTGTATAGCCCCAGCAAATTACATGGCACATAATACTCATTCAATATGTTTATTAAATTACATAATTAGCTAATGGAAAAAATATAACTGGTGGAACATTAAAATTGCATTATCAACTTCTCAAAACCAAGTACCTTGAAATGATCCCAGATTACTTTCAGAAATCCACAACCCAACCTCTTTCTGGCAAGAGAATGAATACAACTAATTTCAGATTATCTTCAACTAATTTCCAGGGTCATCAGAAGTGTGTTTGCATAGGTCCACAGATTGACTCTAGATAAAAGACTAAAAACTACCAGGAATTTGTCCAGGAGCTATGAACATCAGTTTTCCAAAAATAACTAACTAGAGCCAATAATACCCAGATGAATGTATTAAGAACTAAGGAAAAACACCCGCAGTGATTTGGGCTAACATCTGACCTGGAAAGGTCCAGCCTCCTTTAAGAACAAGTAATGTGGCCGGACCTAGTGGCTCACACTTGTAATCCCAACACTTTGGGAGGCCGAGGTGGGCAGATTGTCTGAGGTCAGAAGTTCTAGACCAATCCAGCTAACATGGTGAAATCCCATCTCTACTAAAAAAGCCAAAAAAATTAGCCAGGCATGGTGGTGGGCGTCTGTAATCCCAGCTACTCAGGAGGCTGAGGCAAGGGAATTGCTTGAACCAGGGAATTGGAGGTTGCGGTGAGCCAGGATAGCGCCACTGCACTCCAACCTGGGTAACAGAGCAAGACTCCATCTCAAAAACAAACAAACAAAAAACAAATAATGAAAAATAACAAGTTTTTAAAAAGTATTTTTTTTAAGAAACAAATACATTTAGAAAAGGACACATTGTACTGTCAATAAAATTCAAGATATCACTTGCTGTACATACAAAACAACATATAAAGGAAAATAATTTAAATAAAGCAAGAGAAGGACACAAAGGAAACAGAGACAAATTAAAAATGAAAAAAGTGAGAAATGCATGAAAGAAAACTACAGAGAGAACAAAGAAACAGAGGTACTTAAAATGAGCATTGGAAGTGGTCAATAAAATAAAACAATATGATCAGTGTGTCAGAGAAAGGGAGGAAAACCTTAAATTTTTTCTCTAAATACAAAGGAAAAATTCAAAAAAAAAAAAAAAAACAACAACTTGGTGAATAAAAATATACAACAGAGAATAGAGAAAAAAGCATATAGTTCATTGCTATTTGTAAGAAGAGACTAGAAGTAAGAATATGGGAGCAGTAACAGAATATATACTAGAAAAATGCTTTTTGTGAATGGGCAAAAATATTTTCTGAATATTTGGAGAACCCTCTGAGTAATAAGCAAAATTAATGGAAAATATGTCAATATGTGACAAATTCTGGAGATATAAAAAAATTTCTAGGACATTGGAAGAATGACAGATCTTCTTCCAGAATAAAAAATAATATTAGAAGCATTTATTTACAAAGAGCTAAGTAATACCTTTAGATCATTAAACGCTAGGTGGTGCTGATAGTGGGGGGGGTGTGGGGGGGTGCTTCCTATGAATTCTTTAAGAGTTCAAGGTGCTATTTAAGTGTGAGGGCAATAGAAAAATATTGGAAAGAGTTAGAGTGTAAAGCTTACCCTTACACATATACTTTCTGAAAAAATATGAACTAAATATATGTCCAGGCAGGCAAGGGATATATCAGATTAATACTGATAATAAATAAACTTCCAGAATGAGTAAGCTCTGATACAAAAAGAATGTAGGGGAGTAACAGAAATTATAACACCCAGCATGAGTTTCAAATGGCTGCAGCAAATGTTCACAATGCTGTATATAAATGTCAAATTGAGTTCATACTAAGAAATGTGAAATTGGCCTGGTGCGGTGGCTCACACCTGTAATCCCGACACTTTGGGAAGCCAAGACAGGCGGATCACAAGGTCAGGAGATCAAGACCATCCTGGTTGACACAGTGAAACCTCGTCTCTACTAAAAATACAAAAAAAAAAAAAAAAAAAATTAGCCGGACGTGGTGGCGGGAGCCTTTAGTCCCAGCTACTCAGGAGACTGAGGCAGGAGAATGGCATGAACCCAGGAGGCAGAGCTTGCAGCGAGCCGAGATCGCACCACCGCACTCTAGCCTGGGCAACAGAGCGAGACTCCGTCTCAAAAAAAGAAAAAAAAAAAGAAGAAATGTGAAATTGTTAAAACTATTAATATTATAATTAATAGCAATACATATTCCAAACCTAGAAATGTGGAAGAAAAAGCAAAAATATCAATTTTGTTAATGTGTATTGAATGTAATAGGGTTCTCCAGAGAAAAAGATTCAATAGGTAAGATTTATTACAAGGAATTGGCTCAGTGATGATGAAGGCTGAGAAGTCCCATGAGCTGCCATCTGCAACCTGGAGACCCATAGTATAGTTTAAAGGCCTGAGAAGGAGAAAGTTAATAGCATAGATGCCAGTTACAGTCTGAAGATCTGAGAACCAGGAATGCAGAGGGCAGGAGAAGATGAGAAGATGGATGTCCCAGCTCAACCGTTGGGCAGACAGACAGCAAATTCATCTTCCTGTGCCTTTTTGTTCTATTCAGATCCTCAGTGGATTGGTTGATGCCCACTCACACTGGGGAGGGCACTCAGATTTACCCAGTCTGTGGATTCAAATGCTAATCTCTTCTGAATACATCCTTAGCAACTAAACCAGCAACGCTGTTTAAGCAGATATCTGGGCATTCCATGGCCCAGTCTAGATGACACACAAAATTAACAATCACATAAGGGAATACCATTCACTGTGACGTTTAAATCAATGTTAGGTCAACTATTAACTTTACTATCCTAGAGATAACTACTAGTAAATATAAAAACAAGTTCTCAAGTGGAGAGTGCGATCTGATCATCCAAGGAGGGTATGAAAAGTCAAATTGTGGAAAAAAAGTATAATAAAAGAGCCATAAAGCCAATTGCCCATGATGTCCAGACATTGCAGGAAAACCAATGAGGGTTCAGACAGACAGAATAAATAGGAGAGACTACGAGATGAGATGCCCTAAGCAGTTTGCAGAGGGCTATTAGTGGAAGTTAGAAATGGGAGTAATGGAAAGGTAGGGGATTGTTATCACTGCCTGGGAACCTGGAGTTTGAATTTTGGCATCATGACCAGGACTAGTGTTTACAGTAAAAAAGGTTTTTCAAGGGGTATAGAAGTAGAAGTCATTGGACTGAATTAATACTTCAATGAACTATGAGGTTTAGGTTACTGGATCTGAGAAACAATGCAGATAATGCGTTAGCATGGGAAGAAAGATGTTTACTGGATTTTAGAATTATAGTAATCATGTTTTTTGTGCCTTTGATTCTCCAACTCTAAATCAATAATATAATAACGTTTTCATATATTGTGGTGAGAATTGAATGGTTTACTGCATTTAGAAACACGTGGTACACAACAAGTGTTTAATAAATGTTAGCTTTTTCTGAATAAAATGACTGCCAAATGCTTATTTTCCTTTGATGCCCACGTGTAATAGATTTCCTATCATTTGCAACTCCAGAACATGAGGTTTTTACTTGGTAAAACCAGAAAGTAAGAAACTGCATAATCATGTACATGCAAATTATAGTGAAAGAAAAGAAAAATAAAAGCTACAAGTGGAAAATTTTGAGTATGTGCCCCTTCTACTGATTTTTGTTATATTCCTGCTTTTCTTCTACTTACAGACTTATGTTTCTTCTTTTCTTCATAAATTAGGAGTCTTCAGTCTTAGTCTCTTTTGCTCTTATCCTCTGAGTGACCTCATTCATTTGCACGACCTCAATTAACATCTATGTGCTGATGACTCCAAAATATGTACTCCTGCCCAAATTTCTCTCCACTGCTCAGAACCTGATTATCTATAGGCCTACTTAATATTGCTACCTCAATGTCCCCCCTAATTCTTTCCTTTTTCATCTCCAAGCCTGCTTCTTTCCTACCTAGCAAGGCCAAAATCTGGGAATAATCAAAACTCCATCCTCCCTCTTACACTTACTTATCATTACAGGAAAAAAAAAAAAAAGTCATTTTTAAGATTTAAAAAAAAACTATCCCACTAGTAAAAGCTCACAATTAAAATCAAATTCTAGTATGACATATAATAAAAAGCAACGTTTCACCAATCCCAATCCTGCTGGCATGTGGGGAAAGGCTGGCAAACACGTTTTCAATTGTTTGGTTCTTTTCTATTGCAATGAATAAAAAATTATAGCACTATTTCTTTTATTTATAAAATGAATACATATTCTATTATCTTCTAATATACTATGTTAGGATTTAGCAAATTACAACATTACTTTCCCTCTGACCTTCTAATGTAAGCATAAACATTACTGTCAGTTTTTTACTTGTCACTTCTTTTACTAAAGGGTAAGTTAATTCTTCCTTTCTTGTCCAGTTAAACTTACTTAGAATTTCTTTTGTAAGATGAAGCCTTTAATTCTGCCAACTTTCCTTTTACCTCTTGTTCTCACCTTCAACCTCTTCATTGCCGCAGCTACATCTATGATTTTACATTACAGTTATACCTCAGAGATACTGGAGGTTCAGTTTCAGACCATTGCAATAAAGTAAGTATTGCAATAAAGTGAGTCACACATTTTTTTTGTTTCCTGGTACATATTAAAGTTATATTTACACTATACTACAGTCTATTAAATGTGTAATAGCACTATATCTAAAGACACAACATGCATACCTTAATTTAAAAATACTTTATTGCTGAAATATGCTAGTAATCACCTAAGCCTTTAGCAAGCCATAATCTTTTTAGTGGTGGAAGGTCTGGCCTCAGTGTTGTTGACTGCTGAAGGATCAGAGTTGTGGTTGCTGAAAGGTGGGGTGGCTGGGACAATTTCTTAAAATAACACTAAAGTTTTTGGCATTAATTGATTCTTTTTTTTTTCACAAAAGATTTCTCTGTAGCATGTGATGCCGCTTGATGGCATTTCACCCACAGTAGAACTTCTTTCCAAATTTGAGTCAGTCTTCCCAAACTCTGCCACTGCTCTGTCAACTAAGTTTATACAATATTCTATGTCCCTTGTTGTCACTTCAACACTGTTCACATCATCCCAAGGGGCAGATTCCATCTCCAGAAACCACTTTCTTTGTTTATTCATAAGAAGAAACTTTCCATTTGTTAAAGTTTTATCTTCAGATTGCAGTAATTCATTCACATCTTCAGGCTACGTTTTAAATTCTAGTTTCCTGGCTATTTCCACCACATCTGAAGTTACTTCCTCCACTGAAGTCTTGAGCCCCTCAAAGTCATTCATGAGTGTTGAAATCAACTTTTTTCAAACTTTTGTTCATGTTGATATTTTGACCTGCTCCAGTGAATGACCACTGTTCTTAATGGCACTGAGAATGATACATCTTTTCCAGAAGATATTTACTTTTCTTTGCACAGATCCATCAGAGGAATCACTATCTATGATAGCTGTATCCTTGCAAAATATATTTCTTAAACAATAAGACTTGAAATTAGAAATTACTCCTTAATCCATGGGCTGTAGAATGGCTAGTATGTTCAGAGGCACAAAAACAACATCCTTGTATATCTCCATCAGAGCTCTTGGCTGACGAGGTGCATTGTCAATAAGAAGTAATATTTTGAAATCATTTTTTTTTCTGAGCAGTGGGTCTCAACAGTGGGCTTAAAATATTCAGTGAACCATGTTGTGAATAGATAGATGTTCTGCCATCCAGGTTTTGTTGTTCAACTTACAGAGAACAGGTAGAGCAAATTCAGCGTAATTCTTCAGGACCCTAGGATTTTCAGAATGTTAAATGAGCATTTGCTTCAACTTAAAGTTTCCAGTTGCATTAGCCCCTAACTAGAGAGTCAGCCTGACCTCTGAAGCTTTGAAGCTGGACACTGACTTTTCTTACATAGTTGTAAAAATCCTAGATGGCATTTTCTCCAATATAAGGCTGTTTAGTTTACATGGAAAATTTATTTTTTAGCATAATCACCTTCATCCATTATCTTGGCTAGATCTTCTGGATAACTTGCTGCTTCACCTTGCATTTTACATTATAAAAACAACTTCTTTCTTTAAATCTCATGGACCAACCTCTGCTAGTTTCCAATATTTTTTCTGCAGTTTTCTCACCTCTCTCAGCCTTCACAGAACTGAAAAGAGTCAGGGCTTTGCTCTACTTTAGCTTTACCTTAAGGAAATGTTGTGTCTGGTTTCATCTATCTAGACCACCAAAAGTTTCTCCATACAAGCAGTAAGACTGTTTTATTTCCTTATCATTATGTGTTCACAGGAGTAGCACTTTTAATTTTCTTCAAGAACATTTCCTTTGCATTCACAACTTGGCTAACTATTCAGTGCAAAAAGACTAGCTTTTGGCCTCTCTTGGCTTTCAACATGCCTTCCTCACTAAGCTTAATCATTTTTAGCTTCTGATTTAAAGTAAGAGATGAGTGATTCTCCCTTTCACTTGTACACTTAGAGGCAATTGTAGGATTATTAATTGGTCTCATTTCAATATTTTTGTGTCTAGAGAATAGGAAGACCCAAGAAGAATGAGAGAGATGGGTTAATGGCTGATCAGGGGAGCAGTCAGAACACACAACATTTATGGATTAAGTTTGCTGTCTTATATGGGTGCTGGTTGTGGTTCCTCAAAACAATTACAGCAGTAAAATCAAAGATAATTGATTACAGATCAAAATAACAGATATAATAATATGGCAAATTTTGAAATATATGAATAATCATATTGACATTTGAAATAGTCCAAAATGTGATGCCAAGACAAAAATTGAGCACATATTGTTGGAAAGATAGCATTGATAGACTTGCTTGATACAGGCTTGCCACAAACCTCCAATTTGTAAAAAACACAGTATCTACCAAGTGCAATAAAGTGAAGCACAATAAAATGAGGTATCCCTGTATAAGGCTGATAATATTTACATTGTGTTCAATAAATATACTTGGGCTTTATATGATTTATCTGCAAGTGGAATCTAAAAGTTAAGAAGCATTCAAGGATGTTTACAGTATGATGATCACTCAGAGTGTTTACTCCAGAGTCAAACACAACCAATGTTACAACTTCTGTGCACTGAAAATGGGATATGATTGTAGTCAAGTTAGAATGGATTCATAAATGTTTATTCTCCATCAATCATTTTGACAATATACTCACTTTTTCTTAAAAGATTCATAATTTTATTTCTGTTTTAATGCTTCTTGTTTCCAAAAAAATCTCCCTCCCAGAACTTTCTACCTTCATATTCCCATATCAACTTGTTGCTATTTAAGTTTGCTGTTCTCCTATTACACAGAGGACAGCTCACTGCCCTCCTAAAGCACTGTTTCATGGATTCCACATCTTCCTCTTTCTTAATCTTTTCCTAAGTGCTACTATAGTATATCCTTAGTTTCCTAAAGAAGACAGCAAAAGAGCAAACATTTCTAAGATCATATATATCTTCATAAGCCAATATTCTGATCCTTTATCTTTTTTATCTTTAATCTGAGAAATTGTTTCGACATTATTTTCTACTCCTTTGATTGTTTTTTAATGAAAATCATCTTTCAATTTCAAGAAACTTGTTCATGTTATTTGCTCATCTTTCATAACTCATACTTCTTGCTTTGTCAAGTATCTTCTTGAATTTGACAACACTATTAAGACATTTTTATAATTTATTTTGTGTTCCTCAATCTATGACTATTTACTTTTTCATTTGTTTTGTCTTACTTTTTAATATTGCTGGCATTCTTCAAAGGTATGGGAGTCATTGATTGTCTGCTCCTATGTAAGAACGTAGCCATAAAAAGATGACTTAGTACCAGTATGAATCTAGGCAGAGGTTATTGTCCGACATGCTTTGCTTTACAGCAATTGGGCAATGAA